>NC_058377.1:41291795-41891795 GCF_018350175.1 Felis catus
ACAAACCAGAGCACTGAGGCTCATCTGGTAGTATTTTACCCCATTAGCCAGCCAAGGTTCCAGGAAGAACTCTTCCACGTTGGGTCTGTGAACTCTGATGACAAAAGTGAGTGTAGGGTATTCTATTAACCAGCATCCTTTGTAACAAGAAAGTAGTCTTTTAAAACAATGAATTGGGTAGGATGCAAAATGTCTGACCTACCAATTAAAAACAAAAACAATTCTAACAGCTTACTAATTAGAAAAAAAAAAAAAAGAAGACAATTTCCTAAGACATAGAGCATGAACATTTTTTTATCAAGACTTCCATCAGAGAACATTTCCATCTAACTCTGAGCAAACTCATTTTTAAAACTTTCTCCAAAATCCCCCAAAGAAAACTTACTGCAATTATAATTCACCCACGCTTGAACACAGTCCATGGAATCAACTGTGGGGATGGAAACAATGACAGCAGAGACAAATGAAATTCAGACTTTCTCTCATTTTTGTTAATACATACTCTACCTCTGTCTCCTCTCCTCGTTTTAATCAATACTGGTTGATTTCAATTCAACCAGTCCTGCCCTCAACATCTGGCTGAGGTGGAAAAAGGAAGACAAGAGCAAAAAGGCAGCTGCCAGGTACCAAGATAATCTGCAAATCGAATACCACTAACTACCCCTTGACTTTAAATTCCAGCATTGTTTCAGTAAATCCAAATTTACAACTCAGAAATTATATTTGCTTCTCTGCAAAGGTATAACCTGTAAAGCTTTTTTAAGTGAAAAGACTTCATCACAAACCACACATTGTTTCTCAGAACACATCTACTAAATACAATAAGATTTCCTTCTACTACTTGTTCTGTGAATAAATAAGAATTGCCAGCATACATCAGAAGCATAAAGTTGAGAACCTTGGCTCTTCAAGTGGTAATTACTGGATAACAAGCCACCCTCGGCTCCTGTACCGGGATGTGCTACTACGAACGGAGAGTCCTGCTTTCCGGGAGCTGACTGGAAGACTCAGGTCACAAACCAAGTCCCTGGTGACTTCAGAGAGGACACTTCTGTGCCCAAACCAGCAGAACACACCCACTACAGCAAAATCACTATCTACTCCTCAAGGGTTACCAGTAGGCCTTACCTCATCCTCACACCTTAAATTCCCTGAGGTCAAGAACAGTGTTGTATTTATCTCCTTGACCCTCCCAGCAGCCAGCAAGAGGTCACAGGATAATAGGGTCTCTGTGAATACTTAAGAGCCAGTAAAGAAGAGGACAAGAGGTGGGAAACCACATAAAAGGGTGTTTCTAAGCCTTCCCTTTGAAGTTGCACTTAACTGGCCCTGCAAATACTGTTCCACTATTTTAACTACTCATAGTTTTCTACTGCCCTTGATCAAAATCATAAGGAGTAATGCCTCTCTCAGCACAATTCAAGATAACCTGTCATTATCAGATGTCTGAGCAGTCCTTCACACCAGTAGGCAGTCAGATAAGGCACTTCTAGTCAGGTGCTGGTTTATAAAAGGCCAAAGGAGCATCTTTTAAAAATATCTGTATTTGATGCAATACCTTAATCCAGAGACACCTTCTTAATCCTTGAAAAGGGTCAAACCTCATTCTAGAATTTTCCGTACCAAAACACAAAGTTGCTCGAATCATCCCTTCCAGCAATGCCATCGTTTCAATTCTTAATGTGGAGGAGATCTTCCTTAATGAGTATGATCAATATTCTTCTCCATAGTTCCTAAGCCTCTACCCCAAGTGTAACGTGTTTCTCTTTAAGTCAGTGGTTATTTTAGCCAAAATCTCAGAACAAACTCAGTGTCTAAAGAGCACTGAATATGCAGGTGTATAAAGAAAATCCACTGTACTGAAATAATCACTAAAAGAATAATTATGTAATGAGTTAACCATTTAAATATGGCCAGTTGTGGGGCGCCTAGGTGGCTCATTAAGCTAATCGTCCAACCCTTGATTTTGGCTCGGGTCATAATCTGGCAGCACACAGCCTGCTTGGGATCCTCTCTCTCTCTCTCTCTCTCTCTCTCTCTCTCTCTCTCTCTCTCTCTCCCCCTCCCTCCCTCCCTCCCTCCCTCTCTCCCTCTCTCTCTCTCTCTCTCTCTCCCCCCCCCCCTCGGCTCCTCCCTGGCTTGCACGCACTCTCTTGCTCTCTCACTGTCTCAAAATAAATAAATAAACATTAAAAAATATATATGGCCAGTTGCTCAAACCACAAAAGGCTCATTCATAACTGCCATTATAAAAGAAATGGATATTTTTATAACCACATTAAAAAAAAACAACAACCTAGCAAACTAGTGAGTTAAAAAAAAAATCTTTTACCTGAGCAAATGAAACACCAGCAATAATCTGTACTCATTAGAGATAGCTGGTTCTTACTGAATTAAAATCAGGTTCCTCCACCTTCAGTAACTACTTACTATTAACACAGCTGTTAAATCAGATGAAATCAAATTTGAATTGCAGACAATTAATTTTAAAATAAGTATTACATGAACACTTAGCAGCACAGACCCCCATTTTCTACGAAATACCTGCAGGAACTTGTCCCAGATGCAAGTGAATAAAACATCTAACTAAAAATACAACATTTAACAGTGATAAAAATACTTGAGACAGCAAGGGAAACATCACAAATGAGCTTTTCCAACACGTCTTGGCATACAAACAAGAGTATCTTGCAAATATGAGTTATTAGATTTCCTGAGGTACCCACAGTGCAGAGGGGAGAAGCAAGGAGGTCCCTGCAATGAAAACACACCCGGAGGGAGGAGCTGTTCAGCTCAGTGGCCTCAAAATAGCAGGTTCAAAGCCAGCAAGGAGTTAAACACCTAGGCTAGTTCTGTAATGAATGCTTAGTAAGTTTGGCCAACGAATATCAAGTAGATACCAGGGCTAGAGCTACTGCTAAAGGGATGACCTCCTTGAATCTCATTTGCATAGCAATGAGATGTCACAAAGGCATTAAGTCTGAAACTGCAATGCTGTTTCTAATCCATGCTTTATGTTGTTGTGACATTAAGCAAACTGTGTTTTAAAGTAAAACAGAAACGATTCCAGCAATTCAGGCGTGGGGGAGGGCGCGGGGAAGGGGGAACAAGTATAGATTATAAAACAGACTGGAAAGTAGCTGTGCAAAGAGCTACTAAGTCACTCTGGGAACAAAACCATCTGAAAACAACAACAACAACACCAGTAAAATAACAACTTTCAAGGATATTTCCAAAGTGAGACCAGGTAAGTAGGTTGCTGGTTTTTGTCAACTGATAGATGTTACTTGGGCCAAGAATAATGCATGTCTACTCACAACAGACAAAACATCAATAAAATGAGCCAAACTCTCTCATCAAAGTGTATCTGTTACAACAGCCTTAGGCTGTTGCCTATAATGATGCAAAAGCCTTCAGTTACAGTTTGGGGTCTGTTTTTGTTTTGTCTTATTTTGTTTTAAGGAATTGTGTTTGCAAGTATTATTATCGCTAGCTAATACTAAGAGAAATTGGGGGCTTTTTCCCTCTACCATTGAAGGAATGCAACTTCTTAATATACTGGATTAAATTACACATACAGCTGAGGCTGCAAAGAAAACAATGAAACAGAATTGAAATCAAGCGTTTGTGTTAAAGGATTTACAAAATGAAAAAGGCATTCAACAAAATCTTGAAGACTCAAGCTCTATCTATATTTTTTTTTTAAAGGGGACGGGGGGGGATACGTGTCACCAGTTTATTTCTCTCCCAGAGTGCTACACACCAAATTCAAACCCAGTCACAGTGCAATTAAAGAAAAACAAAATAAAACAAAAAACCTCCTCCCTGATGCCTTGAACATGCAACTTACCCAGTTATGGTTGTTTCCCTGCATTAATTGCCAAAGAACATAGACATTTTTACTAATTTCTATCACAAAGACAGGCAAAATAAAGTTTTAGCTGCCTGTTACTCAAACTCCTGAACCACCTTTCCAAAGGCATAAAAGATAACTCTCTTATTTTGTGATTTTAAGAGAACCTCAAGTTGTTCACCAAACCATATGAATCTACTTCAGGCAATGAAATTAATATTTCAGTGAGTCTTCTTCCATGAAATAGGAAGCCTTTTAGTAATGACCTTGGACGGGATAATAGGAAAGGAGAGAAAAGCAGGGTCCAAAGCCAGAGGGTAATTGTGATTCAAAGACTCTTTTATGCAAATAAGACCCCTAATCATGCTAATGCAATTTTCTACATTTTATCTTCCATCTTTGTATTTACATTCAGCTGAGAAGCCAAAATCAGAAAAGAGCAGATTTCCGGCTTTTTGATCCAACCTGTCCTGTTCAAGAACAGCGCTGGAAACCCGCCTGACTGGCAGTCACTGGAAATCTGACAGCCCACTCCAAGAAATAACGTAACAGAACTTAGGACATCCCGACGACTATTCTGAAGTTAGTTCCGGCAAGTGGCAAATGACTCAGGCAGAGCATCGTAATAACCGCATTTACTGAGCATTGGTTAACATTTCCATCTTCTTTTGTGTTATCAGACTAGCCTGGAAGGGAAAAGTCATTTCTAAGAAGGAGAATCCGTACCGTTGCCATGACTCTCTGGATGCATTCAATTTGCTTCCTGCTGACCTGGGTACACACTCAACTTTTAAAAAATGAAACCGTATTTGCCATGGACTGGCAGGTGTTTTCAGGGGCAGCGTAGTCTGGAGAAGACTCCAAGCTTCCAGCAGGATCACTATGGGGTCACTGTAACTTTGAGTAAGGCTGGGACAGGCCAGGAACTCAGAGTTCCACCAGGGAGAGAAACAGCTGTCGGGTCAGCAGAGGAGTAAAGAGCACATGTTGTAAAAGCCATGTCACCTTGGTCAAGTCACTTACCAGCTCTGTGCCTCAATTTCTTCATCTATAGAGATAATAATAATACTTGCCTTGGGGTGCCTGGGTGGCTCAGCTGGTTAAGCGTCTGACCCTAGATTTTTGCTCCTGTCATGAGCTCAGGATTCAGGAGTTTGAGCCCCGCATCAGGCTCTGCACAGACAGTGAGGAGCCTGCTTGGGATTCTCGCTCTCTCTCTCTCTCTCTCTCTCTCTCTCTCTCTGTCCCTCCCCCACTTGCTCTCTCCCTCTCAAAATAAATAAGTAAACTTTATTTAAAAAAAATAAGAATAATGGCTCTTGCCTCACAGAGTTGTTGGGGATAAATGAGGTAATATGCATAAGCCTCTCCTCAATGTTAGTTATTAACAAATACAAAAACTCATGAAGAAACTGTAAATAAACAAATTTACAGTTAGTAAGTTACTAACATTGTCAAGAACTTCTTTTCAATACTCTATCGACTCAATGCTTACTGACCAGCAGGAAGCCTGGAAGTGTTCTGTTTTTCAGGATTCTTTATCCACATTTTCCTTTTTTCAAGTTTCTCCCATACACTTGATTATCCCTACAGTAAAACTGGGATCATAAAACAGCCCTTTGTAGTTAACCATATGCATAGTGTTTGTCATTGTCGTCCGTATTATTACCCAAATAATGCAGGGCAATAAGGCTCTGGGCTTCTCCTCAAACTTGGATTAAGAGCAGTTACATCACTGGTCCTCAAGTTCCTGAATAAACGGGGAGTTTTAGCACCTTCCCATCTCTAACAGCCTAGGCCCTGGCAAATAAGCATGCAATGGAAGTAAAATCTCTACTTGCTATGGAAACAAAACTTCACAATAGGTTCCCCAGTCCCTCTTCCAATATACTTGCCACCTCTGGTTCTCTCTACATGGAAATTCTAAGGATGTCCCAGAGGATATACTTGGAACAACTTTTAGGTGTATCAATTTTGATTAAAGATTTGGGGTAGAAAATTTAAGTATATTGATAACTAAATGATTTAAAATATTATTTCACGTTGAAATAAAGACATTATGAACAGACTGTAAAAGTCACATAAATTGTTAGAAAAAATACTTGCCCTCAAAGAAATCTGACTGATATCTATGGTCTATCTTTGCACCCTACTACCAAGCTCTGAGAGTAGGAGACCATCCTCCTCTTTTAGTACAAGGATTTGTGTGGCTACATTTGAGGAACTCTGGTTGAGGACAAGAGCTGTGGGTTCCAATCCCGGTCTTGCCAATTAAGCTCCATGACCTTGGTTCAATTCCTAACCACATCTTTGTCACCTATGAAATATTGATGCTAACATCCACCTGTTAGGACACAGTCAACGCTGGGATAAAAGTATATATACAAAAAGCCTGATGCAGTAGATGTTTACTAGATCTTAGCCATTTTCTTTTCCCCCTGACATTTCCCCTTTCCTATGGGTTATTTAGGATCTCAGATCATAATGACTCTTGGAACTCTACCAGCCACCACCTAGAACTTCACCCAAAGATGCTAAATCAGTCCAGCATCGAAAATCTACGCATCTCATTCATTTATCCATTCAGCAAATATTCATGAAGCAAATGTTGTGTGGCAGGCACTGTCCATGAGTTCAAGGGTCCAGGAGGCAAGAAAGAGTGTGAAAATATACCATTCCATCTAGGTCATCATTTCACAGATGAAGCGTTTTCCATGACATCAAATGGCTACAAAGCCTTCTCAGTTGGGGGAAGGAGAGAAGCCACTGACAAAACATGCTGGTGTCCCAGGTAATTCCAGCACAGTTTAATGTTCTCACCAGTGTTCACAAGGATACTGGGGTCCCAATTCAGTTCCCATCAGGGATATTAATAATAACTAAAAGCTATTAGTGAGGCCAAGAAAAAGAAATGAAAAGCCCCCAGACCCACACAAAGAAGAAAGCTTCCAGCAGCAAAGAGCCACCATGAAGAAACTGCTGGAACCTGGTCGCCAGTGATTCATCTCTGCAGCCTGCCCATTTACTCTCTTTCCAGTTCAGTGGTGACAGCGATCACACCATTTAGACTCAGCGCTCAGACTGCTCCGGCCTGCCCAGAAATCTGCATGGAAGCAAAGGATCAAAATGCCTTTTCAACTAAAGAACTGTGAATTAACTCTCTGCCTTTTTAATTACTCTCAATTACTTTCCCACTATTTGTAAGGATTTTTTTTTTTTTTGCATAACAAAATCCAACTCTAATCAATATATGCAGTATATCCCAGCTGATTAGTGTAATTCTTGCTCCACCATGATGCTGGAGTTGTGCCAGCCTTACCTAGCACACAATTAAATGTCTGGTAATGCCTGCTGCTACCCAGCAGGCCTCATGAGTTAATAGGGAAAAAACGGGATTCACATTTGCCTCCACCAGCCCCTAAGTGCCCTCGCTCTCTCTCATCTGCTTGTAGACACGTACATACAAAGTGTGCCTGGAGAAATAAAGGCCTGGAATAATCACACAAACCTAAAAGACACAGGAGCATAAGAAAAGGGTCTCCAAAGTCTAACTCGTCACCTTCTCATTTCAGTAAATCCTTCCAGAAATAAGATATCACTCTTCTCACCCACTATTTCAATACTGAACTGTGAGAGCACATTCTAAGTGTGGAAAAGATTCAAGAATCTAGGCCCACCTATATCCAATATTATGAATTATGTTCAGTGTACCTTCAAGCCAATTTTCAATAAACACAAATCACTTAATAAGAAATTAAGAGCATTACACACTTCTCATGCTCCCGTGGATTTGGTGTTAATGAGATTTTGTTTGTTAAGCTCACAGAATGACAAAGTGTCTAAAAGACAGACACGGCCTTTTCCAATTTCCATTCATTCAAGAAATAGTAATTGAGCATTTTTTATACGTGACAATCCCAAAACACACACCTGTTCACCTGCTGATTTTACCAGCCTGCCCCTCAAATAATGCTTTACTGCAATATAACAGGGGGAAAAAACAAAAACAAAAAGTAGATATTTGGAATTTATTTATTTATTTATTTATTTATTTATTTATTTTAATGTGATTTTTTTTAATGTTTATTTATTTTTGAGACAGAGGGGGACAGAGCATGAGTGGGGGAGGGGCAGAGAGAGACAGAGACACAGAATCTGAAACAGTCTCCAGGCTCTGAGCTGTAAGCACAGAGCCCTATGTGGGGCTCAAACTCATGCATTGTGAGATCATGACCTGAGCCGAAGTCAGACGCTCAACTGACTGAGACACCCAGGCGCCCCGGTATTTGAAATTTAACAAGACTTGCATTTTAATCTATTTTATTACTATGTGCCAGGTAATTTCATACATTCATTTATACACACTATGTGCCTGACACTGTAAATCCAATGCTTTAAAGCAAGATTCTCTTGCCCACAAAGGTCAGAACTGAGTAAACAGTACCCTTGGGAACCTTCATGTCTTAGTATACACCAGAATAGTGTGTTAACTGTAGTTTAGTATAACAATATTTATAGCACAAGTGTCTACAAATGACTTGATTTTTTAAATACAAATTAGAAAGACTCCAAGGATGCCTGTAATAACAACATTCTTATGTATGTATGTATTTTATGCTTTTCTAAGACAGAAAAGGCTTAAAACTGAAATGTGCTCACACCTCCCAGTGTATTTTACCTTCATGAACATTAATTTCCATGCGTATGTATCATTACGTAAAAATTCCTCTATCAAGACCTCCTTGAAAACAAAGTGGTGCTACTGAAAGGTGACCAGATATCTGGATGTATCTAACATGCCTTTTTGGTGTATTCGCCACACTCATTAAAAACGTACAGGAAAGAGGGGCACCTGGGTGGCTTGGGCAGTTGAGCAGCAGATTCTTGGTTTCAGCTCAGGTAATGATCTCACAGTTTGTGGGTTCGAGCACCGTATCAGTCTCCATGCTCACAGTGCTCTCTCACCCTCTCTCTCTCTGCCACTGCTGTGTACACTCTCTCTCTCTCTCAATATAAAGACAGGAGAGGGGAGGGGAGGAGAGGAAAGGAGAGGAGGGAAGGGAAGGTAAGAGAGACAAGAGAGACAGACACAGGAAAGAGCCACAGCTTTGACAGGTCAGCCAACCAAGAACCTGGGTGTCTATGCCTGGACAATCTTACTTTTCAGTAGAAAATGTGGACCTCAAACATATTATATGGACCTCAAACATCCAGCAATAATAAGAGTGGGGGTTAAAGACTATGTTATGCTCCTCAGCCCAGGGAATGATGGTATATGGTGGGGAAGAGATACCACCACAGGTAATTTCATCACAAGGCAGACGGTATTAGGTGCCACAACAGTAATACAAACTGTAGTGGGGACGTGAGTGCAGAGATGTGGAAAAGCAATACAGGAGGTAAGGTTTAATCCAATCTGCAAGATGGCAGTGGGCTCACAGGGCTCCGACTAGTGACTACCTGGGTTGGGCAGGGTGGGCACATATAAAGGGGCCGACAAGCACCAAGGAGAGCACAAGGTAAGAAGGTGGACAGTAGAAAGTTACAAGCCTTGAGCAACAAGGAGATACTTTTCTGGACGTTCCAAAGTCTGGGACAAGGAGTGATCCTTATTTCGTATCTTCATGAAACAGCTGATACTATCAGAAGTGTAATCCTGGGTAGGAATGGCCCCAGAACTCTTCAGCTTTACCATTTCCTCAACCTCTCCATAAATGAGGTGGGCTTTTCTATCCTAACTCTGTCCCATTCCTCTCTTGTCCCTCTGGCTTCTCATTGGATCCCTCACCTCAAAGTAGTGCTGAAGGAAAAGGTCACACTATAATTTTCAGACCATCACATATTTGAAATAAAATATACTTCTCATATGTGGACAACTCCTGCCTCCAAGGAATTTGATATACAAAAATTTAAAGTAAAAAAAAAAAGGCAAATTAAGGAGAAACAAAATGTTCGTATAAGATAATGTGCCCCGGGATCTGCTTAAATAGTGAGTTTTCCCTAATTGAATGCATTTAAAATGTGATTTGCTTTGAAAAATATGATTTGCACTCATGTTTAAAAACGTATCTATTGTATAAGAGCAATCTAGGCTTATTCACCTTGATTATTATAATAACCACTGATGAGCTGTAGGAAAATGGCATATCATAAAATACCTGTATCTCCCTCTCTCTCTTTGAAGAGGGAGTATAATATGTTATTAATCCTACCTACTTAACAGAAATATAGAGAGTATAAACTGAACAGACTGTGTGCACTACTGAATAAAACTTGGCTATAAAGTGACGAACATAAATAATTACCCATACAGAAATCTACACCTTCCAAAGGAAAAGAAGATTATCCAATTACTGGATAATTCAGGAAGATCTAGGAAATTGATTCGGCAATATAATATGTTTTCATCTTACACTTCCCAATCCGTTGCCTACATTGCATAATTTCCTCATTGTGGGAGTTGCCTTCTGAATGTAAATGAGGGATTATGTCTCATTGTTAATCCAGGCTGTTCCAAGCAGATGAGGTCACTTCAACCTAATAAAAGATGCTGTGTGGTCTTTCTGACTTAGAGCACCCATGTGTTCTGTCCATTTCTGGGCCTACCTGGGTAAACATCATCCAGTTGAGAAAGCCAACTTTTCAAGGGTCAGGCACCACACTTTTTTAAATATGCTTCAGACAAAATCAGTCCCAGGTCATTAGAGCACTCAATACATTCTTGCCAACAACAGTGTGGACTTGAAGAACTGACATAGGCCTTCAGAAAGACTAACAGCGTAACGTGTACTTAGATCACCCAGACAACGAAGGCGCTGCTACATCTACAAGAAAGATGGAATGATAGGGTATTTTTAAGCTCCTAGTTACGGAAATGTACCTAGGAAGACAAGGAATTAAGCAATCTTATGAAACTAGCTGTTCACATTAAGACCATTACAAGAAACAGCTAAAATTAAAATTATAAACAGGTAGTGACAAATCCTCAAGGATTTGGTGAGCTGTGTTTCTCGCATCTTCCCTTGTTAACATTCCCAAGTTATTTCTTTACTAATTGTGGTACTTTCAAGCATTTATAATTATCAAATGCAGTTCCAAAAGAAATATATCCTACAAGTATATTTAAAAAGAAATGGGGCACCAGGGTGGCTCAGTCAGTTGAGTGTCTTACTCCTGATTTCGGCTCAGGTCATGATCCCAGCATCATGGGATTGAGCCCCACATCAGGCCCCACCTGAACATGGAGCCTGTTTGAGACTCTCTCTCCCTCTGTCTCTCTCTCTCTCTACCCCACTCTCCTGCTTGTGTGTGTACTCTCTCTCCCTCTCATAATAAAAAAGTAAATAAAAAAAAAACAATTCCCAATCTCTTATATGATTAGAAACTTTTCCATGCCAACAATCTGGAGTAAAAATCATTTTACCAGTAACCCATCAACCATAAAACTGAAAAGCACACTGAGAAATGTAGGTTGTAAACTCTGCAATCAGATAAATACAGTGAAGGGCTAACAGTTACAAAGAAGAAATTAATCTCACAAACTACTTTTAAACTGCTAGAGCAAAAATTCCACTATTAGTTTCATTTCCCATTCCTTGTTTTTCATAGGTACAAAGCCCTGCCTGATGTTTTGGTGACACTTCATAATGTTAGAAAATATCATGGGCTCACTCCATGGGGATGGGCATCAATGGGAGAAGCGAAATCATCCTAATCAGTTGCAAAGTCAAAAAAAAGCACACATCACTGAAGTCAAGAAGCACAAAATGGCAAACGATCAAGTTCCAACAGCTAAAAAGATCCAAGACATTATGAGCTTTTAATGAGTGAAACATGCCATGAGAAAGAGACCTTCTGTCAATAAATCCAAATCCTGGTTCACTAATTAAACCATCTACTACAGTGTCTGAATATGTAGACACCAGACTTCAACATTTCTTAATTATATTCAATTCCAGGCATATTTTTCCATTTAATTGACATTCTGAAATGCCTTTACAGTCCTATCAGATAGGTACCAAATTCTCAAAGGAGATTACTACACACTTCTGAATTCTGATTCATCTGATTGAAACTGTTATTATGAAACTTTTTTTTTTTTGGAAATGTAGAAACGATGCACACCCCACTTTGTCCATAACTCTAGCAACATTAAGGTCATCTATCTGTATGTGGCTCACTTTCCTGTGTACATTTCTTTCCACTAAGAGTCTCTACACCCAGGCCAATCCTATGAAACCGTAGCCATAAACCCTGGCCTGGCATGGAACTATAACCACATGAATCACACAACACTCCCCTCCACCAATCACAGAACCAACTGCCATCATTTGGCCACCACTTAGAGCCAAACACAACATTTTAAACTGCAGCTTTAGAAACAGATTTCAGATGCCCAAAATAGTTTTTTTCAGATGTCCAAACTATTAATCATACACTTAGAGACTTAAAAAAATCAACAAAATGTCATTTGTAATAGACGGTCTAGGTTTCAGAAAAGACCAACGTACCCCTCTACCACTTCTTCCAAGATATAATCTATTGGGATGCCTACATGGCTCAGTCGGTTGAGTGTCTGACCCTTGTTTTCAGCCGGGGTCATCATCTCATGGCTTCATGGGTGTGAGCCCCACATCAGGCTCTGTGCTGGTGGTGCAGAGCCTGCTTGGGGTTCTCTCTCTCTGCCCTTCTCCAACTTGCACTATCTTTGTCTCTCTCAAAATAAACAAGTAAACTTAAAAAAAAAAGATGCAGTCTCATTCTGCCTTTGAAGAACAACACACACACACGTGGGCACACACACACCATGTTTATCTGGTAGAAAAAAATGATATTTACACTGTCATTAAGCACATTTGTCACTAGATTTAATCTGTATTATCTGGCATGCTTTCAGATGTTCATAAGTGTTAAGTAATGTTCAATGATATTTAGTAGCATTAATAATTTGGGGTTTCTTTCAAAATGTGAAACATAATCTCTGCTCCATCGTGCTCACTTTTTAACCTTCCCCGGTCCTGAAAGGCTATAATTTTTATCAGATTATTTGGAATTTCATCTAGTTGAAGTCCTGAAGTTACAATTAAACTTCCAGTTAACCTTTCATATCTGTGCCTCATTCAATGGCTGGGCTTATCTCTGACATCTCAACAAAAGAAAAGAAATAAAGAATAACCGAAATATTATCTGCAACTGCCCTGCAAAGTACAGATATCAGCAAGTCATGCTGAACATCCAAGGCTCTAGCCTTTTCACTCATGTTCTGGAAGCCAGCATTAGCATGCATACTATTTACCTTTTTTTTTTTTTTAATGTTATAAAGTGAGTAACAGAGCTGAATGCTGAATTCCTAAAGAACAGAACACCTCAGAGTTCTCTGTGCCAAAGCTAACTCTGAGATTCCTAACGAAGCCTCAGAGGAAAACAGAGAACTAAGAATATGCCAAGAACATCAGACTGTAGGAATGAAGTTTCTTCCGAGCATGTGCCAGGAGCATGCCTGCTAAACTTGGTAGGTTTCCTTCAACCTCCCACATTAAAAATGTTTGTTCCTTAGGTGTACACATCTTTAGCCACAAGTAGACTGTAAGTTCCTGGAGGACATGATTCATTTTTTATTTTAATGCAACGCATCTCTTGTAATCCCTACTAATAAAAAGAGAATTGAGCAAACACCAATGGATTACATTAAATTCATCCCCTGAATTCAGAAGTACATAAAAGCAGACCCCAGAGCCAGAGTCCAATATGGAAGGGGGAAGAATTTTTATTCCTGGAGATGTTTGAAGCCTTCGAAATGTCATTTATCAGCTCCTGGACCAGCTGTGATTACCATCCGGAGAAGGAACTGAGACAAAGCAGAGTGAAATGGAGGATAAACCCACATTAGCAACAGGAGTGTTACCCACGGGCAAACTGGGAACCAAAACATGCTGGAGGTTGGAGGCCCTGAACCTCTAGCTACTTCCTTCAGGGCCAGGCCTGCTCCACTTACGCTCAGCATAGATTCTCAGGGGCTACATTCCCAGCAGGAGAATGAAGACCACAAGTGTTCTTGGTTTTCATTCAAATTCCCTGAGGTCCAGGAGCTCTGGCCAAGAGTTGAACTCCATACCTGAGACACAACCGTTAGAGTGGAGTTTCTCCAGGGAGGCTACCCCATGAAATCTGCTGGGAGGCTTTAAAAGATACTGATGCCTGGACCCTACCCCTAGAGATTCTGATTTAAATGGCCTGGATGCAGCTTGTGCACAGTGGTTGTCAGAGCTTTTGGGGGATTCTAAAGTGCAGTCAAGGCTGAGAACTGCTTTAGGACTACTTTGGGGAGCGCTGGGTGGTGTGAGAGGCCTCAAGGAGTCATCTATGAATAATAATAGGTAGTGCCAGGAACAACCCATTAAATTTTATGAAAATGAATGCTACTTTAAAGGGTCTCCTAAAAGGTAGCTTATTTACATGGATACTTTTTAGATACTTCCAATAGTCCACTAAAAATCCCAGAATTGGTGATACAACCACTAGAGAGCCCGTGTGTATATGCAGGAGAGGAAGTGGGGGCATGCCCATGCACCTGCAGGCAGGCTCCCAGACACAATTAAAACACCTAAGGGTCCTCTTTGAAGTTGGGGGGGGGGCACAAAAGGATAATGAAGAAAAAGGCCTGAATAAATTCCCGGTACCTTCCCAAAATACTGAATAACATTCCAACAGCCTATTTGACCTATTCTGTTAGTATGTTCTTCCAGAGAAGGAGCCCTGTCCTAAAGAAATGAAAGAATTAATTTTGTAATATCTTGCCCATATTAGGTTTCACTAAGAATTACTAAAGTGGATTATATTCACTTTATATTCCTCCTAAAAGTTTACTTCAGCTCATATTAATCTCTCCCTCATCCTCTAGGACCCTGTTCAGTGACACTCTTTGTCAATTAACAAACATGGCCATGTGTTGATTTCTAGTTTGCATACATGGGTATCTATCCTTTGGAAGCAAAGGGTATATTTTACTTTTACGAAGGATATATCTGAATCCTGCCCACTGCCTTGTAAAGGGAGGTAGATTGAGTAAATATACTGAAAAGAAAGTTAAAACAAATGTATTTTTTAATGTTTATTTATTTTGAGACAGAGTTCAAGCGGGAGAGGGGCAAAGAGAGAGAGAGAGAGAGAGAGAGAATGCCAAGCAGGCTGCCCACTGTCAGCACGAGCCCCCACAAACATGGGGCTGATCTCAGGAACTTCAGGATCCTCAGATCATGACCTGAACCAAAATCAAGACTCGGACGCAAAAGAAATGAACTTTTTGAAGAGAGAAAAGAAAAAAAGAAAAAGAAAACAGGAAAAAGAAAAAAGAAAAGTTAAGGAAAAATAAAGGAAAGGACTTTAAATTCTATGTGACCTCACAGAATAAACACAAAGGGGTAAAATATAAGATATACAAGAGCAAAAGTTAATTAAACAAATTTCCTTTATTAAATAGAGGCTGTCATCCAGTCTGGGAAGCCTGAAAGTTCAAAAAGGTGAAATACCAAAATCTCTTCTAGGATCCCTCTCAATATCCCCTGCAAGACTTTTCTGCCCAGACAAGGCAACACTCTCATAAAACATAATCTAAGGGAGGACAATCCCGCAACCCTCCCCAGGCCTCCTCCCAGGCCTCTAAAATCACACACATCCACCCAGTGAGGGAAGTAACACACTTTGATTATACAAGGAGTTGGATCATTCCGTTTTGAAATGTGTTCTCTATTTTCTCTGACCAGCATCATGCCAGTAAATCCATTCTCAAATTCCAACCCTTCTATTTCATACAAATATATCTCAATCCTAGAACAAGCTAAAATGAAGACTAACCTGGGAGTGCCATTCCAATCCAGAGCCACTAGAATGGTCATTTGTCACTGTTACACGTAACTGACAGACTATTTTGGTAGACCAGAAACTGGCTGGAAGCCACTAGACAAGTGTCAAATATGTTCTCAGTAAATTCAACCTGTGGCATTACACTGAATCTTTTTTATTTTTATTTATTTAAGGAAAGGCAAGCTGTCCTAAAATTATTAGAAATTTTAGGAAGAAAGAAAGAAATTTGGGGAAAAGGAGGCAATGTAAACAAAGAAAGAGAAGAGCTTTATTAAAGAAGTAGATATTCTTCAACTGACTGAAAATCAGTGAGTTTAAGAAGCTTGTAGAATGAAGTTGGCCAAACCTAGAAAGATACGTACCCTCAAGGTCTTTGCCCAGGAAGTCACCTAAGCAGCAAGTATCTATCAAAAGGACAAACACAAAACAAAGACCCAACCCCCATAACTGGGCAGAAAAATCCTCATAATGATATCTTCAACGTTTAGAGACTGAAAACTATTTCAGAAAATTTAATCAATACGCAAAGCAATATACACGTTTCTTCCTTTAACACTTTTAACATTAGTGGAAATCAGGGGCTCTCTTCTCTGCAGGAAGGACTGGACAGGAGACAAGGCCCTCCTTCTAGGTCTGTCACATCCCTTCTTTTAAATTTCTATTCCTCCTTGGTGTTTCTCACAATCAGCAAAGACAAAGGTTCATCAATAGCCCTTCCCCAGCAATCAAAGGAAATCAATCCAAATGGCCCAGCCCACCTGATCCCATCAGATGATTCCCCACTCAAAGCTCCTGCCCAAGGAAGGAGCCTAAGAATGACCCACAATGGAAGAAATCAAACACCCCAAATACTATCCTTTCCCTCTTGGCCCAGAGGTAAAGCCCACCCACTAGTTAAGCGGACAGATGTGGGGTATCATCGAATGCCACACCCAACTCCACAAATGGTCCTATTTGCATTGTGAGCTATAAATATAGCAGAACAACACAACAAGAGCCACTGGGAGCACTCCTAGGACCAGCTGGTAATGACTAAATTTTCTCTCCTCACCAGTAATTGCCTACTTCTTTCTATTTGACATAATTCATCAGCCAGATTACAGCAGGTCATTCTGCAGCATATGAAGAAAGCAAGGATAACATAACCTGACACATCAAAATGTTCTTCTGTGAGCAGCCTGAAGAGCTGCCGCTTTACAAAAAGCTGTGAGCTGGCAAAATAACCATAGAGCATACAGGTCAGTGGGCATCCACCCTGCTTATTGCTACTCATTTCATTTCTGAGGAGCTCAGCATAACTGTAATTGCTAGTTAACAGATACACTGGGTCCTATTTAAAAGAATTCCCAAAATGACTCCGCCAAGAACCAAAATAAATAAAATGTGGGAGAAAAAAGCGGGGTGGGGGGCTGACAGCCAGTCACTGGTCAACAAACACTGGCTGTGAAAATCCTGCAGCTACAAGGGATGGACCCAGCCCAGCAGCGACTGATTTCTGATCTCTGAGCCAGCTGCCTGCCGTTCACGTGGAGTTCTCTGTGTGGTTAAGATATGAAGACATTATAACTGGACAGTTCTGGGAACTTTCTCATCCCAGTGCACTGTGCATTGAAACTGGCCCCAGCACTATTCATTGTCTAAGTTACAAAAAGACAACCACAAGGATTCATGATTAAATATCAGCATTCGGTTTAATTCTAAGAGACAACTTTTCTCCTTGTAAAATGTTAAAAAACCCTTCCCCCCCCGGAATCCTATTAGAGGGGAAAAAGGCACATCAAAGCTAAAGTTATTATGCATTTTTTGTCTTTGTCTCTTGGCGCCCTGGTTTTCTTGGCTGTTCTTTATTCTCTCGATGCTTAACTGCTTCAATTTAGGAATAAGAGAAAAGGGAAAAAAAGAAAAGAAAAGAAAAGAAAAGAAAAGAAAAGAAAAGAAAAGAAAAGAAAAGAAAAGAAAAGAAAAGAAAAGAAAAGAAAAGGCAAGCAGAAGCAGTTGGCTCTGTGCAATTTCCAGGATTCTGCAGAATCTCCATCTCTCAACCTCTTCTCCCCCCTTTCTTTCACCTCCAGCCCCTCCCTCCCTTCCTACGCTTCTCAGTTTCAAATCTTCACGTCACAAACCATAACATCATTCAAGCATTTGGTAAACGTTAAGAGAAGTTCAGTGCCTGAAGGTAGGGCCAAAATCTGGGCTCTCTTTGATCGACACCGGCAAGGGGGCACCTCAGTCCTCAATTCCTAGATGGCGGGCTTCCCCGTTCCACCACCT
Source organism: Felis catus (assembly GCF_018350175.1). Lineage (NCBI taxonomy): Eukaryota > Metazoa > Chordata > Mammalia > Carnivora > Felidae > Felis > Felis catus. The sequence goes on from NC_058377.1 coordinate 41,309,782, forward strand.
GAACTTGCCGCCTGGATCACAGGCAAAGTCGTCTGCAGTCTTTCTGGCCGGTTCTCAGTCTCCGCATCTATTTTAACTCGGCCGGGGCGCAATCAGAGAATCTAATCCTAGCAACAAAGCCAGAAGCACAAATCCACCGTGATGAACTGGTCGGCCTGCTCCCCCGCCCCCTTCCTCCCACCGCCCGCGACTCGCCTTTGAAAAAACAAGCGTTGGGGCCAGAAAATTAATACGTCCGAAGCTAGGAAGAGAAAAGCGACGGAATACAAAGTGGCCAGGAACGGTCTGGGTTTCGTGTTTATGTGTATCTTCTTAACAAGGACCCTCCGATGTGAGCCCGGGCTGGCCAAGCCCTCGGTGGGAGCATCGAGCAGCCCCCAGCGCTGAGGAGACGGCTCGCCCCCCGCCCCTTCTCCCGTCTGGCTGGGGCCGGGGTGAGTGGGGGAGGTTCGCGCGGGTTCGTCTGACACTTGTAAATGGAAGTGGGATCCAACTTGGAAAACAAACGCGCCGGAGTCTGGGGGCGGGGAGGAGCGGGAGGAGGGCCGGGGAGGAGAAAAGAGTCTTCAATCATTTGCGCGGTCCGCGCTTCCCTTCCTCCCGCCGCGGCTGCTGCAGGTTCGCCCAAACCAGAAGCGGAGTCCCGGTCGGCGCGCGGCGGTGGGAGACCGGGCTGGTCACCAAGGCGAGCCGAGTTCGCCAGGCGCCGGCCGCCGCCGCCACTACCGACCACCGCCGCCGACCGCCCACGCTCCGGGCCGCAGGCGCCTCTCCCGCCGGGAAGCCTCTCGTAGCCCCCCCAAAGGCGACCTCACCCGGTCACCGCAGCCTCGCTCTCTCCTCGTATCCATTCAGGGAACCCTTCCACTGCCTAGTTGGCCCCCATTATTGCGAGGAGCTGCAGCCGCAGGATGCCGCCACCACCACCACACACACACGTCCGGGGCGCCCCCCTTTCCTCTTGTCGCAGGCTACCCTAGAGGCTCCCCCCAGCTCTCAGACAAACTCCCGCCACCCCCGCATCTCAGCCCCAAGCGCGCCGCCGCCCACGACAGCGGAGCAGGGGAAACTGCACAATAAAAGTTGCTTTCCGCGAAGCCTAATCGAGGTCAATGTTTAACCATTTCGGAAAACACGCGCGACCAAAGTCAGCGGGAGAGAGGAGGGAGGACTAGACCACGGCACCGCTAAAAATACCCGGGCTCGCAGCCCTGCGCACGCCCGGGGGCCTGATGCACTTTAGCTCAGCGACCCCCACTGGCGGAATCCTGGCGCGCACGGCGCGCCGCGCGAAGACAGTCCCGGCCGTCTCCGCCGCCTCCCGGCCGCTCCCCTCCGCCCCTACCCCGGCCCCCTCACCCACTCTCGTCCTGGTTAAGGGGACCGTCCACACCCGCCCGGCAAGGGGCCCCCAGCGCGGAGCTGGCGCGCCGTCGCGTTCCCGCCTGCCGACACAAGGAAGAAGGCAACGCACCCCCGTACCCTCGGACCCGCGCAGCTTTCTTTTCAAAGACAAGCAACCTACTCGCGTGCAAGCCCGCCCGCCCGCCAAAAATCATGCACTCTCCCCAGGCGCTCTGTTTCCCTCTCCCTGTGAAGGTAGCAGGAAAAATCCTCCCACCCAGCCACTCTGTTAAAAAGCTGTCGCCCTAGTCCGAGAGCCGCTGCCTTTCATAACATTTCACCCTGCCCACTACCCCCCGCAAGCCGGACTCAAGCGTGGAGCCGACCTGTAAACCGTCCAAGAAACCCCTTCCTCTCCCCGGAGAAAGTGGAGTCTGAGCACCGCCCCCCCCCCCCCCCCGGGCTCCGCACTGCACCTTGCCCAGCAACGACCCAACTTGGCCTCCGGGTCGCCCAAGTACATCCATCGGCATCTGAACCTCCCCACTGCGCCCGAAAGCTACCGGCTAACTAATAGGCTAGCCGCCTGGATCCTCTCATCCATCCACCTGCAACCGGCAGCCGGGGCTTGGGGGACTCAGGGATAGGTGCACCGATCTGCAAGCCCCCTCGCGGCCCTCCCCAAATCCTCACCCCCAAACTTAGCCAACTCTCCATGCCAACCTCCCGGCTACTGCCGCAGGACCGAACCTCTCTTCCCTCCTGGCGGCGGCAGCGGCGGCGGCTCGGAGCCGTGCCGAGGCAGGAACTTTACAAGGTGAAAAGTTTCCCCCACGCGCTCCGCCAGCTCTCGCCTCCCCGAGCCCACCTCGCAGCCCATTTGCACCCGGTAGTTGGAGCTTGCTCCCGGAGGCGCGCTTCAGCCGGTGCACCCGGCAGCCAAATAATCACACTAAAATCCCCACGCACCCTTGCCTGCGCCGGCGATCCACGGCTCCACTAGGCGCTGCCTCCGTGGTCTTCCGCTCCGAGCGCTCCAGCCCAGAGCGAGCCGGCCACCCGACCGCCGCCGCCGCAGTGCCCGCCGCGCGCGCTCTGGGACTGGAGCCGCGGGCAGAGGCGCTAGGCGTTCGGGGGGCTCGCAGGCGGAGGAGGGGAGCCGGGAGGAGGAGAGCGGCAGCGGGAGGAGGGGGACGGGGCGCGAGTTCCCAATCCGAAGCCCAGATCACAGCGCAGCCTGCCGGGAGCAGTGCCGGCTCTCCTGTCTGCTCCGTGCCGCCGCCGCCGCCCCGCCGCCGCTACTGCTCGCCGCCTCGCTGCTCCCAGCTCCCCATCACGGCCGACGCCGACGCACAGCCAAGCCCCTCTCTCGTCGCCCCCTCTCGCTTTTCTCTCGCTGTCTCCTCCTCCCAAACCGCGAGCGAAAAGGGCGAAGGGGAGAGAAGCCTCGGCGTCCGGGCTGACTCGCGATCTCGGAGCGCCGCGCAGGGGGGAGAGGGGGCGGGCGGGGAGGGGGCTGTGGGAGAGGCGCGGCGAGCTGGAGGGCGCTCCCGGCGCAGGGCCTGGAAGCTGGACTAATTTTAGAGCTCGAGTCTTCCCCCACCAGTCTCTCGGGGCTCGAGGAGAACACCAGCGTGCCTCCCTGCCTCGCCTGCAGCGTGGTGCCGGCTTCGGGGAGAGCACGCACACCGCTTTCAGCCCGACCAGTGGCCCAGCCAGGCGCGGGGATGGAGCTCACCATACTCTCAGAGGTCAGATGGGGAAACTGAGGCACAAGGAGGTTACAATGGCTTATCTAAGATCCCAAGGTTAGTTGGTAACGTGAGGATTAAACACTCAAAGGTTGTGCCTCTTGATTCCCAATGTGCTTCCCAGACAGGGCTCCTACTTACTACTTTGCACCTTTTTGAATCTTGGGGTCCTTTGATTCCCTGTGGAGAAGCGAGTAGGGTTAGACTAAAAAGGTAACGAGGAGCATTCTCTAACCTCCTTCTCTGACTCCAAAGCGTTTATCAACATTTTTGTCGAAAAGAAAAAAGTCCTTTGAATGGAATGAGTGATTGATCTGGGGCTTGAGTTGCAACTCCAACCTGCCAGTACGCCTGTTCCAGTAACTTCTGCTCCCGCACCTCTCCTAGTACTCCCAGACCACACCCACACGTCCACGCGCGGCTGCCCTGGAGCCCAAGCTCGTCCCGCTCTGTGTATCCTCGCACTTCTGCCTTTCTTCCCCTGAAAGCAGAGAGGCAGTCTTAGCACCAGCCTCCCCCTCCCCACCTACTCCCCCACACACACAGCAATGCACATCTGTCCCTAAAGCAGCACACCAGCAGGCGAGTTGCCTCAGATGCTCTCTCCCAGGCGATTTCTCTTCGACTCCACTACCATTGGTACCTGGGGGAGAGGCGCGCTGGGCCTGCAGATCCATTCTCCACAAGAAATCCTTACTCCTTCTGAACCATGAAATTCCCTTTGGGGAGCGAGGTAGGGGTTGTTGGGGGGGGGGGGCGCTTTGTGCTCAGTCACTAGAGTGAGCCCTTTCATTTGAAGAGCCAATTGACTTTATCTGTCCTTCCTTCCAGCTCCCAGCCTGGGGCCTCTGCCCTGATGCCACTACACAATGGCCCCGCTACTCCCCACAGGTGGAAAGTTCTTCTTGAAAGCCTCCAGCAGCCTCGCTGCCTTGACTGCTCCATAAAGCACTGGCATGCTCTGGTCACTCTGCCCTGAGAGTTTAATGTGAATACTAAAGAACACTGACAGGTCCCCATACATCAGCTAATTCGAGGAGGTAATCGGCATGATGTAACCTCGGGCTTCATTGTCACAGAGGGCCAGATGATGGGTCTGCAGTGAAGGGGAACCACTTGCAAGGCCAGAAGGACTTACCTGCCCTCCCAAATGTTATCATTTGAATAATTTTATTCTGATTTTATTTTTATTTCAGCATCTTCCTAAGGCATTGAAAACTTCATTATCATACAAATATGTCTCTGGCATGGCATTTTCCCCTGGACCACAGAATGCAGCTAACTGTGTAGCAGAAATTTTAATGAATCGGTGTCTTTCCCACCTGAGTGCTTCTGTGGAATGCGAGGACAAGTTGGCTCCCGAAACCAGGCATCTTGGGTAGGAGTCAGCTGATGGTTCTTTGGCCAGTGGGATGTTGAAGGAGATCTGGCAACGAGACAGGACATCTTCCACCTTCTGCCTGGGAACACTGCCAGGTATGTGTAGGTGTGGGCGCCACCGCTTTCTGCTGCTGCTGCTGCTGCTGCTGCTGCTGGTGATGCTCCCGGATTCCAGCTCCTCAGAATGTTCTCTTATGCCTAGGAGGCACCTTACAGATAACTACAGAAATCTGTCTAAATTTCAGCCTCCCTATCCCAAGGCAGTACATTGATAATAAAGTAAACAGTCTTTACTCCCAGGGCAGACATAAGCCATTATAGCCAGTGGGTAAGAGATTTCCTACCAGGATGATAGAGTGGTTTATCTAGTGGGCCATCCCTCCGGTCCTTTAAGACTTCCATAGTACTTAATACTCATTTAATACTGATTGTATTAGGAGACTCTTTTATTTCCTTAAAAAATGCCTACTGGGTGCTAGTACTGTCATAGGCACAGACTTGAGAATACAGTAGGCTTTACGATAGCAGAGCATCTCTTGATCATAATTATATTTCTATTGCCAGTTCCCTACACAAGGTCTGACACAATCAACATGAGTAAATATTAAATATTATAAGAATGAACACAGAAAGAAAGCTTGAGACTCTTCTGCTAGGCCCAATGAGTATGACATATCAGATGTGGAAAGGAGGCCAGCAAGTGAAAAACTGTGAATCTTTGAAAAAATAATGTTACTTTCTATATCACACCTCGTATGTACCATTTCAAATCCTCTGAGTCTACCTGTCTATTTTAGGCACTGCAAAAGCAGTCAGTTCTAAGTGGGTTCCAGCCAGCTTCACACAAATACAGTCTGACAGTGCCTCGCCCTAGACCTCTCTTACATCTCTCCTCCCACCCAGAGGCTTCTTGGTTGAAGCTTTGGTGTAGACTAAAATCCAGAAAGAAGCATGAGAGACTAAACACCCTATGGTAAATCTTTGACTAATGGGAGATGGGGGCCCATGGATAAATGCTCCCCCTTTTATCCTCTGACAAAGGATCCTGAAGTGTGTTACATAGATCTTCTCAAATGGTCTTGCTGAATTAAGCAGCCAGTCACCTAAGGCAGTGGCCAGCGTGGTAACACAACCTTGTATCGGTTCTTTATCCTTTGCTGGTTCCATCCCTGGGACCACCACCCCCCCCCCAAGAAAGTATGTTCAGTAAGTCTTTGTATCAGGCAGGCTCTACTTTCTGGCAATCCCAGGCTAAACATCTGCCACCAATTGAAATATTTATATCAAGGTATAGTCAAATGATTTTTCAAAATGCCCCATAGTGCGCGCAAACACACACACACACACACACACACACACACACACACACACACACACACACTGGCTGCTCTTGGTGATCACTTACATTCTGCCCAGATTTCTTCTTATTAATCCCATTTTGTTTTTGTGTTCATAAAATCAATGATCTGGGAAGTAATTGTCCAGCAGGATATCTGAGACAATGCCCACTTTATTGTTAACCTTCTACAAACATTCAGTACTGGTTTCCTTCACAGATGAGTTTGTTACCACAGTGGTCCACTGAGGAAAGTGGTGGAATTTCCTTCCCTGGAAGTATTCAGTCAAAGGATAGGTGCTTATCAACTTGAGTGCTTCTGTCAAAAAACTCTGGTAATACAATTTTTTGAAAACAGATAAACTCAAGTTATATCATAACAAGGAGTAAGTTTAGGGTGATCATTAAGTGAGCAGGCCCTGGAGGGAGGGAGACTGAGTTAGAATTCTCATTTTACACCTTCAGCCTGCATTGTCTTGGATAAGTCACCTTCCCTAAGTTTCGGTTCCTTAAATGTAATCGAGGACCTATAACTGTATCTATCCGGTAACAGTATTATAAGAATAAACAAGGGGGTGCCTGGGTGGCTCAGTCAGTTAAGGGTCTGACTTCAGCTCAGGTCATGATCTCACAGTTTATGGGTTCAATCCCCATGTGGGGCTCTGTGCTGACAGCTCAGAACCTGGAGCCTGCTTCAGATTCTGTCTCTCCCTCTCTCTGCCCCCCCCCCCACACACACTCTCTCTCTCTCTCTCTCTCAAAAATAAAGATTAAAGGGGCTCCTGGGTGGCTCAGTTGGTTAAGCATCTGACTTTGGCTCAGGTCATGATCTCGCGGTTTGTGAGTTCCGGCCCCACGTCAGGCTCTGTGCTGACAGCTGAGAGCCTGGAGACTGCTTTGGATTCTCTGTCTCCCTCTCTCTCTGCCCCTCCCCTGCTCATGCTCTGTCTCTCTGTCTCAAAAATAAATAAAACATTAAAAAATAAAAAATAAAATAAACATTAAGAAAATAACAATAGAATAAATGAGATAATTCATAAAAGCATGTGCTCAACATATACTAAGCACCCAACAAATTTTAGCTATTATTATTCTTTTAGAGACAAAGAAAGCACCTGGGTTTTTTTTTTGTTTTGTTTTGTTTTGTTTTGTTTTTTCTGAGCTTAAAGTCAGTGCTAGAAGCCAGAAAAAAGTTCAGAGTCTATCACTATACCTTCCATGCTAAAATTTTATGATTGTGATATGACATCTTCTTATCCACATAGCTGCAGGGCAGACTTTTATTCAAATACAGCAAAATAACAATGTTCTAGATATTCAGTCTCATGCAATCCATTATATCTGTATATTAACCGGATGGGAACATTTATTTGTCCTTTTTCTGCTCTTCCTTAATAAATAAGTCTCCTTAGATTTCAAATTCACCTTCAAAATTACACCATATAATTAAGATAACATATACCATATACTTCATATATAACCATAATTGTAACTTAAATACTTTATAGAAAAATGTTTCTTCATTTGACTATGCTCATTCCTCCTCCTTATAAAACATGGAAGAATCTAAAAGATAGATTGGATACCCTTTATCCCAGTGGCTCTTATTTTTGCGGGGGGGGGGGGAGAGTCACAGATCTCTTTGATTAAACTTATGGAACCTTGTTTTAAAAATACACACACACACATATGCATACGTTTTTGCATCTGTTTCCGTAGGTTTCAAGTCCCTCCAAAGTCCCTCCATAAAATCCAGATTAAGGAAAATGTTGTGCATGAAAAAATTTAGTCCAGAGCTCAAATTCTGTTTCCTCAAGTTTTTACTTACTGAGTTAACATTGCTTTTTTAAGTCTGCTATTTAAAGGAAGGAATATGTAGTACCTCCGGGGTTAGGAGTACAAATTGTACCTGAAATGAACTTGGATAATTCCAAACTCTTAAGAACTCACTGTTAAAACAAGCATTTGCCGGCAAGGCCACCTTTGTGGGGGACCCAGTATACAACCAGAAGTACTCTGAATTAACTTCCACATAGACTACAAAGCTTATTAAAAGATAAGTAATTAAAATGTGCTAATTTGGAGCTTACAGACTCCAAACTAAAACTCAACAGTAACCAAATTAAAACAACAGTAACTTCAGGATTTTTTAGTAATTACACCAAAAAAATATCTTGTTGCAGAGGAATATTTTATCACGGACATCTTTTAGAATTGCAGGAATATAGTCATACCAAGAAGCAGACTGACTTTTCTCTTTAAATTTTCTCTTTTAATTCTCTACAGTTAATGTTTCCACCCCACCTATCACCTGCATACTGTACAGAATTCTCCTGCTGTCCTGCCGTTGGTATGCACACCGCTGCATGGGGCCTTCTTTGCTCCTGAACTATCCTAAGGCTGATCCATCCCAATCCCCCTTATTTTGAAACAACAACCAAACATAATTGGACAGACATAACTACTTGATTTTCACCAAATAAAACTGTCTTACCAACTGTTCTCATCCTTGGGGAAATTTATTTTTATATCCCTATCTTTGGCCCTATGATTCTCCCCTCTTTGACAACAGAGAGAGTAATAATAAATGTAGTTTCAGACACTCACTTTTAACACATCTATATTTTTAAAATGTTTATTTATTTATTTGAGGCAGAGAGAGCGAGTGAGCAAGGAACAGGCAGAGAATGAGGGAGAGACAAAGAATCCCAAGCAGTGCTCCATGCTCAGTACAGAGCCCCACGCAGGGCTGTCTCAGGAACCACCAGATCATGACCTGAGCCTAAGTCAGACGCTTAACCAACTGAGCCATCTAGCGCCCCCAACACATCTATATTTTTAACACAATTGTATATTCTTTAGGCCAATCGTTTTTTTTCTTTTCAATTCATTCATTCATTCACTCAAAAAATACTCTCAAATAGCTATGTAATTGGCTTTCTGCTATGTGCTGGGGATATATTGGTTATCAAAAATGTAGAAGATATCTTCTCTCTTGGATCTTGAAACCAATGGGAATCACCATTTATTAAATGATCATATAAAGAAATGTAACAGACACAGGGCTACAAATGAATGCTTCAAGACGTTTGCTTAATTTTTTTTAATGTTTTTATTATTATTATTATTTTGAGAGACAGAGAGACAGAGTGTGAGCGGGAGAGGGGCAGAGAGAGGGAGACATAGAATCTGAAGCAGGCTCCAGGCTCCAAGCTGTCAGCACAGAGTCCGATGCAGGGCTCAAACTCACAAACTGCAAGATCATGACCTGAGCCAAAGTCGGATGCTTAATGGACTAAGTCACCATGGCGCCCTTCGAGTTGTTTGTTTAATGATTACCACCACCTCAGAAAGGAGGACTTCCCATTCCTCTCTCTATAAGCTATACTTATAAACTATACTAAACTGAAGTTCAACACTAACCATGGTCGATATGTAAACAGGATATCTAATGCTACACCTGATACATGTTTTGACATAATCCTATAAATGACAAATGTCATCAAATACTAAGCTATTAATAGTTTCAGGATCTCACTTCAACATCCTCACCAAAGTTTTCATCTATCCTTTTGACCTCTCATTAAACCTTTTCCTCAAATATCCTGAGGAAACTTTAGAATTTTTCATTTGAAATCACTGTTTTTAGGGACACCTGGATGGCTTAGTCATTTGACCATCAGACTCCTGATTTCTGCTCAGGTTATGATCTCATGGTTGTGAGATCGAGCCCCACATCTGGCTATGCACTGAGCGTGGAGCCTGCTTATGATTCTCTCTCTCTCTGTCTCTCTCTCTCTCTCTCTCTCTCTCCCTCCCTCCCTCCCTCTCTTCACTGCACAAGCTCTCTCTCTCTCTAAAATATAATTTTGAAAAATGTTTTACAAATCACTGCTTTTAAAATTATTAGTTATGGGTGCTTATTATCTGCCCCTATATTTCAGTACATTAGATAGGTTATGAATGAAATATGCTTATGTGGGCTAATCAAGTTAACCACAATTTATAACATATTTCTGTTGGGAAAAGCATTCCAAGTTTAAAACAACTGGCTTACAGACATTTGGAACATTACTTGTTTGTAAATTAAGACATTCCTTTATGTCTTAATTTAAGGAAAAGGGAAAGTTGCTATGTAATATAAAAATGAGGTAATCATTTATTGTAAGTTCCATAAAATCTTAGAAAAGTAGAATTTATCTGCCTCACTGTCTTTTTTTTTTTTTTTTTTTTGCCTCACTGTCTTTTAATTTGCCCACATGTCACAGCTGCCTATTATTTCAGTCTTTATTTACTTCCCTAGTATACCTTCAAAAAATCATCTGGGCACAACATGGAGACTTTTGTCTACTTGCTAAAAGGAAGAAATACATGGTCTTCTAACTTACTCATTGACTAATGCAGAAAGGAAAGTTAAAAAGAAATCCACCTAAACTAAGGAGCCCCAAAACCAAAGAAAAGGAAAAAAAAAAGCCTTTCTAAGAGGTTGATGAACAAATAGTAGCAATTGATTTTTTTTAACTTGATCTTAATTGAATCAGCTAAGTATTATTAAATATAAATATTGGCATACTGCCTTAAATTAAGGAACACAGACCCCCCCCTTTCATTTTGAATTCACAAAAAGGTCTATTTACCCTTATTTTTTGAATACTTCAGCTAAGCAAGCTAGTGCCTGTTCCATTTCACCCGGCCAAATGTTAGCCACGGATGTCAGTGCAGGTTTTAAGAAATGAGCTGCATCAGACTGTCTGCATAACACAAGTGCCACTGAGAACCAGCCTCTCTCCTGCCCAGGGCTTTTGTCAAAGGAAGCTGGAAGAACATCATCTGTTTTCATACCTGATACCTTCGTTCACCCAACAACAACTACTTACCAAATACAGTTGCTTTTCAGTAAAGTGAAAAAAAAAAAAACTGATTATGAGGAAGTAGCAGGTTCAAGGAGTCGATAATAGGATTCAGTTTTTTTTTTTTCATTTCAAAATCTACCAGCCTCAATTCAAACCAGATTTGCAGTGATTAAAAGTTCTTTGCTTTTGGCTCTGATTCAGGAGTCAATTTGAAACAAGCTACTTCTTCAGTACATTTCCCACTGGGCAGATTGGGTCACTCTATAGTATTTGTACAATCGCTGAATTGGCACATAATTCGTTGATACACTGAAAGCCTACTATGTGCAGAGAGGCAGATGACCTCCAGTCCAAGTGGAGCTCTGTGTTCCCAGTGGTACCCGGTCTTTACTTCTGTACCACTTTTCACACTACTTCATTCTCATCTTCATCTGGTGTTGTCCCTCTCTCCACCAGACTGGAAACCTCTTAAGGATACAGACTGATCTTTAATTCTTTATCACCAGGATAAGCATCATAGGATGGATGTTCAACAAAACACTTGTTGAATGAATAAATACATCTTAGTAGTAGTTTGGATTTTCAAGAGATGGGAGAGAATGGAATTTCCATACGAAGGCTCACATTGCTTTCATCTTATTGAGCAGTGGGGGAGAGAGAGAGAGAAAGAGAGAAGCCTAATTCAGTGGTTCTCAAAATGTGGTCCCTGAACCTGCTGTATTTGCATCAATTGGGAACTTTTTAGAAATGCACAGTCCCAGGCCTTACACCAGACCTGGTGAACCAGAAATTCTGGAGGTGGAGCCCAGCAATTTGAGTTTTCACAAATTCTTCTGGTGACTCTGATGCTCACTGAAATTTGAGAGCCATTAGCCTAGATCTTCCTCACTCTTTCTTTTTTCAAAAAACATTTTATTTCATTGTTATTTTTTTTAATTTGAGAGAGAGAGAGTGAGAGTGAGGGAGAGGAGAGGGGCAGGGAGGGGGGCAGAGAGAGAGAGGGAGAGAGAGAGAGAGAGAGAGAAAGAGAAAGAGAGAATCCCAAGCAGACTCCATGCTCAGCACAGAGCCCAACATGGGGCTCAATCCCACGACCTGGGATCATGACCTGAGTCAAAATCAAGAGTCAGACCCTCAGCTGACGGAGTCACCCAGGCGTGCCTCTTTTTTTTTTTGTTTTTTTAATTAAAAAAAAAATAATTCCACTATAGTGAACATATAGTGTTATATTAGTTTCAGGTGTACTTTTTAAAAGTGTTTGAATTTTAATTCCTGTACATAGATCTTCCTTACTCTTAACATATACACATGTGCTCACAGTTCTGGGTAAGCCCATGTGAAGCCTGATTTTGTGTCCCCAAAGACAGAAATGCCACACTTCTTTAACTCAACCTTTAAATCGGTGCTCAGGATGTATTCAGTTAGCCTAATTTGGCAAATACTCCAAATTATCCTCCTTTGCTTCTCATGGGGAGGTGTTTGGACTTGAACTGCCAGGTAATTGCTTCAATTAACCAATTCATTTTGCTTAGGTAAGCACAGCTGGTGGCAAAACCATCCAAAGTATCCTAAAAACATTCTAGTCTGTTCCCCTCAGGTTGAAGCCAACCAGAGACCTGCCAGGGAGGGGAAATGAACCACTCAGGAAGGAAACAGAATCGGTACCTGCATCTACTTGGCCCTTTCACAGGTTTCTTTCCTACACCCTCCTTACTACAATTGATGCTACTATGACGTGGCATGTGAGTGAGAGAAGGAAGTGCTTTCCAGCCCAGCATTGGGTCCACTTTGGGTGTCTTTCCCCATTGTTGGAATCACAGCAGGGTATGTGGGGCAGGTCACCTCGGCACCTTTGATTTTCCTGTCAACATCAAGTGCAGTTGTGTGCGATTTAAGTGTGTTGCTTTCACGTATATTGTTGCCGTCGGAGTCACGGGGGCACACAATTTCTGAAACCTTCAGACGGGAATTTTGAGGCAAGTGATTACAAGTAATCCTTTGGGTTTTAAGAAGTAATCAGATTACTTACATGGATTAGGCATCTCCAAAAATGAAAGAATGCTTAAGGAGTTACACAGAAAGTTTTTTTCGTTTTCTCCAGGTTGCGCCTAAAACAAACTAGTAACCTTTTTTTTTTTTAAGCCATGCTACAAGTATTACTTTCCCTGCGATATTTGAAACCTCGTGCCAATAACTTTTTATTTGCCTTTAAGACAAAATCGACTCGCCTGGTAGAACCTTCTGTCTCTCTGAGTTGGAAGGCTTCGGTGAAGGAATGTCTGAAGAAAATTTCATTTCTCAGTACATATTTCTGAGCTTGTTTGGGAGTGACAGTAATGGCATTACAAGGTATTGGAGCGCTGCTCCTGGAAGCTAGCAGAGAGGCCACAGCAGTGTGAAAATCTCCTGCAAATCTGTTGAACATCTTCAGCTCCCAGAGGTAGTAGCACACAGTGTTTTTTTATTAGTGGTCACAGTCAAGGAAGCTGGCCCGGTCTCGATATTGAAAAATAACACTTAGAGGTCACATCATAATTGCATAGTTGTTTTTTTTTTCTTTTTTCTTTCTTTCTTTCTTTCTTTTTTTTTAGCAGGGAGTGGAGTGTTTTATTCTAAAACTTTGAGTAAACATGCATGCTTTTAGTCCATTATGGTTAGAATATTTGGAAGCTATAGAGAATTCTGGAAGCATTAGTCTTTAATTACTGTAAATTTGAGTGCTACAGTAGAGGATTTGTAACAACATTCTAATAATCTTGGACTAATACTCAATAAGATCCAAGACAGAAAAAGACAACTACCTTTGTTCATTTATTAGCCCATTTGTTGACTTGCACAAGCATAAATGCATTCTATAAACACTCATGAGTGCCTATTATGTTCCAGAAGCAGAGGGCATACAGGTTAACGCAACATAGTCCTGCCTCAAAGAGCCTACACCCGCTCTATTTGTATCTAGTCACCTCTACCGTGCTGGAGAACACAAGTCAGCAGTAAAGTGATGTAGTCGAAAACTTACCCTGCTGCCTTTCCAGAGGGGCTCTCCCTGTCAGAGAGTCTCTAGGTCCCTAACTTGCCTTTGTTGTTCAGAGCAAGGGGGACCTTTTTTTTTTTTAAGTGAACAACTAACTGAAGGACCTTTCCGGAACAGCCTAGGATCTCAGGAGTGTGCCTCTGTCTCTCAGGGTGTAGGGGCCCCAGTCTGCTTCCTGAGCAGTCTTCAGGGTTTTTTTTTTCCCCCGTGGTATGTGTTTTCCCTTGGTGCTAGCAACTGGATTCCTCTGGGAATAGAAAGAGCTGCTGAGCGACTGCTCAGCACAAATCATTCTCTTACCCCAAAGGGGTTAGAAATGGCCCTTCTGAGAACAGACTTGGGCAGGCTTTTTACATATTGTGGCAGCCTGCACCAGTGCAGGAATGAGATGGCTTCTCCCTACCGCCGCTCTAACACAGCATGTATTTCGTCAGATTTATTAGCATTTGCCTAGCAATTGATTAACTTGGAAGAAACAGTCGTATTTAGTCTGAATGATCCTTCCATCTTAAGTATAAGAAGCATATCATTGTGGTTTTGCATTAACAAGGGTTGAGAAATAACAATCTTTTCTAACCCTTGCTTTTCACAGCACCAATCCCTAATTTGGCTTGGCATGTTGAGTGGCACTCCTTCATGTCCCTGTTGAAGTCACTGAGAAACTGCATCAGCAGTAATCTTGCAGCATAATCTGCTACTCAAATGTCCATAGTTCTTAAGGGAGCCCGCCTGAAATCTTGGCCGGAATCTTTGAACTCCAGTCCAGCCTCAAACCTGCATTTGTCTCACAAAGTCTCGGACCCTGCATGCTATCGTCCAACATTGGCAGTCTCTGCCTTGTGACAGGGACCCATAAAGGACCCTCCCAACCAAAAAAGATGAGGAAGCAAAGGAACGGGAAAAGGAAGGGATATTTTACAGTATCAGGATAAGTATCAGGATAAATCAATAACCTTACACACATATAACATACATGTAACGTGATAAAACATATCATAACATACATAACATATATATTACATATATAAGTATATATAAACATATGCCATCTAGCTAGCATAACCTAAAATATTTAGTTGCATTAACCATTCAACCTATAATTCTTATATGTTAGACATAGTATTTGCTTTGCTTGCTTCTGGCCAAGTTCCTTGCTCTCAGTATGCTTACACTTGAGTTGTAGTGACATAGGAGTATAACAAAGACCAGTTAGGAACACAACCAAGACCAGAATCATAAGGAACATTATCCAACTGTCCAGAGAGTAGGGCACATGATGAGCAATTTTTAATTTCTGGGAAATGAGAAATTACTGCACACGGAGATAGTCAGAAAAGCTTCATGGAAGAGGTTCAACTTTTGCTGAACCCTGAAGGACAGGAGGGGATCCAGAGAGGTGGGCAGGAGGAATTGGTAATGTCCAATGACATATATAAAGGGAGAGATTGAGAACAGAAATGCATAAACCGTGTTCCAGGGGTAGCGAGACTATTGGGCTACTTTTCTGTGACAGATAGCCAGATTTTCAAGGTCCTGGGCAAGATGCTAGGCAAGGGAGTCTGAATGTCACATTAAGGCAGCTGAGAGACATTGAGGATTTTTAATTCAGAAGTGACAAGATGAAGGTAGTGTTGAGGGCACCAATGGTGGCGGTGTGTGATCTGCTTTGAAACGGGCAGGCTGGGCAACACTGGGCAGTGGCTGAGAGGGCAGGACTTGCTGGTGGATCTGGGTTCCAGCCTCCGTCCCCTACTTTCAAGCACGCGCGAGTCACTTAACCCTTCTGAGCTCTAGGTTTGGATGGTGTTCTCTATTCTTTTCAGACATTCAGCAAAAACTGTTGAGAACCTTCTCTTCCAGGCACTGTTTTAGGCACCAGGGATATAGTGGTGAGCAAAACAAACAAATCCCCTACCCTGAGCTCCAATGCCCCAAGAAAGTAAGAGAATTGAGGATTAAATGAGGTAATATATATACAGTCCACGGCATACAGCAGATAATAAATGGTGACTAGAAAGTCCCCTGTAGGTATTTATATTCTATACTTATATTTTTATTTCATACTTAGGTTATGAAATAGAAAAAAATTCCAACAATGTGCTTTTCCAGAACCATTATTTTCCAGAGAATAAGCACAGGGAAACCTTTCAGGATGTGGATTCCATCCCATTGGCTCTTTCTCAGAGAAGCACCTGTCCCTCTGTTCCAGTTGGGCTGGACTTCAATAACTTGCACCTTTCCTGCCTGCATGAGTCAGACCCTGGTGATCCAGGAACCACTTCTCCCCAGATGCCTGGGCTCCAGAGTCAGCCATAGGTCTCTCCTTAGCCCAAAGCAAAAAGCCTTTTCTTCCTTTAGCCACTCCCATCACCTCATGCTTTCTACCTGATTAGATGATGAGAACTAGAATTATGTCCTCAACACTTCTGTGCACAGGTCCACTCTGCTCAAGCAAAATGTGGCCTTGAAGGAATTGTTCATGATCTGAGCACCTACATTTTTTGTCACCAGATGGCTGACCAAGAGAACAAACTATGTTTGGTGTCTTTAATATGCTCCCAAGCAATGCCAAGCAAAGCACTGAAATACATTTTATTTTTATTTATACATTAGCAACTCTGTAATCTTTACTTGGAAACTGCTGCCAGTCCGTTATTCACCAGTATTTACTGACTATCCATTACACGCAAAATGCTGTGCTAGATGTTAGGGCTGAAAGTCTGGAGCCAGCATCCATGCTCCTCCCTGTTATATATCAGAGGAAATCTCACTAGACTGGGAAGCAGAAAACAGGAGTTCCAGTCTTGGCTGTGGCATATGATCCTGAACAATGCATTTAAATTCAACGGGAAACCAGAACAACATAAAAACAGTTAACATTCATGGAGTTACTATATGTTTGGCAATGTGCTAAGTGCTTTACATATATTATTTTATCCTCAGAGCAACCCAGTGAATGTTGTTCATTTTATCACTATTCTCCTTTTTATGTAAGTGAAGTGAAGCTTGGAATGCCCCCCACCCCACTACCGCTGCTGGAAAAACCAAAGTTGAAGCTACATCTTACTCCGGAGCCCCGAGGCTTACCCTTCATTCCCCAGAGTTATTTATTATAAACACCTAATTGGGGTGCCTGGGTGGTTCAGTTCTTTAAGCACCCAACTTGGGCTCAGGTCACGGTCTCACGGTTTGCGGGTTCAAGCCCCGCCTCAGGCTCTGTGCTAACAGCTTGGAGCCTGCTTTGAGTTCTGTGTCTCCCTCTCTCTCTGCCCCTCCCCTACGTGTGCCTCTCACTTTCTCTCTCTCTCTTTCTCAAAAATACCTGAACATTAAAAAAAAATTATTGTAAACATCTAATTAGTATCTATTAAAGAGCACTCTGAGTTCTTAACAAATGTAGAGAATACTCTTTTTTCCACTGTTAAACCTTTGAAACAAAGAGTTGTATCTGATTCTTGTGTATACCTTGCTCATGCTTAGCATGAATGAGCAGGTGATCAAGCAGCATTTATTGGATAAAACATTTGTATACCTGTGCTACCTTATTCCCGGCCCTACTGCCACATCAAATTTATCTCCATGACCACGGAACTGTCCCAACTGTTGCTATTTACAGGATGGGGATTTGATACGATTTACGTATTGAAATGAAGTACCCTTAGCTCTAAACTTCTGTTTTTCGATCACTTCACAATTTTAAGTGCACATATGTATGTAAAAGACTAAACAGTCATCCTTGGGAATTTCTACCCTGTTAAACTGAGAATCCATCCTACAATATTGTCATGACTACGGTATGAAGACAGTGCAAAAATGCCAGGGGAGCACCAAGCAGACAGTGCTCATTCAGGGAGAATAAATAGAGAAAGGCATCCCAGAAAGGTTATTTTGGGGAGGATTTTGAAGGAAAGAAATGGCAGGTGGCTGTAAATGCCCTACCAGGATATGATACACCAACCCTCCCCTCTGGTTTTCTTCCCTCTTCCCTTGGTCTCCTAACATCATAAGACTAACAGTAAAATATTTCTTTTAAATAACATTTATTGTTTTTTTTCTATCTTGTTTGGGTGTTAAATAGTTATAAATTTGCAAGTGCAGAGTAGATGAGGCATTATGGCAGACACCTCTTCTACACCACTCGAGATCTGCCTGTGTGTTTTCCAGCTGCCACTCTGCACCAGCTCCCACGACTTCATGCAGACTGCCTCAGGCCAGAGACAAGACACTCCACCTGGTGTCCATGTGGGTGCAGCCCCGACGTACAGGAGAATGAACACTCTGTTGTGAATCTTTGTCCAACGGGAGATGGGTACCTGTGGATAAAGTCTCTTCTTTCCCATCTTCCTATGGATGATCTTGAGGGTCTGGTTATACAGCTTCCTGGACAGTACTGTGGGGATCAGCCCGATAATGCATTTGTGTGGGCTCTCCTTCCTTCTCTGCTTCTCTCTCCTTGTCCCCCTCCCCGCCCCCCCCAACTCTTGCTTCCTTGAATTGTGTTCCCAATAAATTAATAGCACATATACCCTCTGCCACAGGCTCCATTTCCTGAAGGACATAGGTTATGGCAAACATTGAAAGTGGAAGCTTAACATCTTAGCAATGAATATCCTTAAAATTAGGCCTTGAGTTTTGACTCATGGATAGCAAATGTCATAACCTGAAATATAAAGTAAAAAGGCATCAATTTATTTGTTGGACTAGCCTACACACTTAAAAATCACATTCTTCTTGGGGCGCCTGGGTGGCGCAGTCGGTTAGGCGTCCGACTTCAGCCAGGTCACGATCTCGCGGTCTGGGAGTTCGAGCCCCACATCAGGCTCTGGGCTGATGGCTCGGAGCCTGGAGCCTGTTTCAGATTCTGTGTCTCCCTCTCTCTCTCCCCCTCCCCCGTTCATGCTCTGTCTCTCTCTGTCCCAAAAATAAATAAACGTTTAAAAAAAAAAATTTTTTTTAAAAAATCACATTCTTCAAAAATATTTAATGAAAATGACCTGGGTTCATGTCCACAATATTAAAGATGAATAAAAATAATCCATTTATTCTCTGTGACCTAATTTTATGTAAAATGTGTATTTATGTACATGTAAGAGTGACATGAAAAAAACCCATTAAATGTTTTTGTTTTTAATGTTTATTTATTTTTGAGAGGGACAGAGACAGAATGCAAGTGGGTTCGGGGCAGAGAGAGAGGGAGACATAGAATCTGAAGCACGCTCCAGGCTCCGAGCTGTCAGCACAGAGCCCGACATGGGGTTCGAACTCATGAGCTGTGAGATCATGACCTGAGCTGAAGTCAGATGCTCAACTGACTGAGCCACCCAGGGGCCCCACCCACTAACATGTTAATTGTGATTATCTCCAGGTGGTGGTAGTATGGATGGTCTTTATTCTTTTTATATATCCTTCTGGAATTTTCCTAATTGTCTATGACCATACTTTACTTTTAAAGTTAAAGGAAAAAATTGCCAGTTATTAGAAGTGAACACAAAGAGTCATTTATTCCTTCTTTTAAATTTTTTTCTCCATAAAAGCAAAAGTGTGTTTCTGCCTGATGAAGCACAGTGGCATCCAGATCCTCACCTTTTTCACAGATCGAGAATTGGTATGTTTTATTCCGTAATTCAATTGCCAATAGAAGCCCAGAGATGTCTTCATACTTTGGGTCTGTGGGAGGTGCCACGGCAGTGAGGCTGAGCACACATTCACTTGGTGGGAGGATGACATTAATGACTATTATGATGGGGGAAGAACACTGAGTGAGTCCTAACAGCATAAAGCTGTTGTCAGAGCACAGAGGTAGACATGGCCCCAGAGCCTAGATTTAATCTCCATTTCTGTAAGGCATCCAGGCAGCCCTTAGCATCACCCTCAATGGGTGATGATTGATAAGGAGAAATAAGCACAGAGAGTTTTTTGTATCCTTAGCATCATAATTGCTTTATATACAGGAGCAGTAGGTGACTGCCTATCTAGGTTAGTGAGAAGATTATGGCTAGCCCCCAGTCTGTCAGACATGCCTGAAATTCCACCATTATTACCTCACTGTGATGGATTAAGTGATACCCACCACCAGGTTAGGCAGAGTCCCTCAGCATACTCCTGGGAAAATATTATACCATTATCAGTCCTTATCATTTAAATTAAATGTCATATTTTTACTTCTTTGACAACAAATTAACAACAGATTAAGAGGACAAGGAGTAAAGAAAGGACAGAATTTGACATCAAACACTCTACAAAAGCAAGTTACTGCCTAGTATAAAGGAAGTTAAAATGGATATGTACCAGCTACCAAAATAAGGATTTAATATCTATCCACCTACCTACCTATCTCTCTGTCTATCCATCTACCTAATCTCCATTCATCAAACATGACTTCGGGTCTATTTGACTGCAGAGTCCATATGGTAAATCACCCCTGATTCTTCACCTTTTCTCTATTTGTTTCCTTTGCCATGTGACTTTACAGTTGTCCCCTCTAAGCTTTGAGCTCAGCTATAAGTCTTACTTAGACCAATGGTATATGAATAGAAGTGAAGCCCCTGCTTATTTCCATTTGTTCCACACCATTGTCAGGAGAAGAGCAAGTCCCAACTGGCCCACTGATCCAAGGAAGATGGGAGATACTTGAAACAGCTTCCCCAAATAAATGCAGACTAGATCAGCTGACCCCCAGGAGAGCTCCAGATGCATAATCAATAATTAATGATTCCTATTTTATGTTTGTTTTTTAGAAAGCTCCATTTTTTGTTTTTGTTTTAAAATGTTTATTTATTTTTAATTAAAAATATTTATTTATTTTTGAGAAAGAGAAAGAAAGCCCAAGTGAGGGAGGGGCAGAGAGGGGGAGACAGAATTCCAAGCAGGCTCTGTGCTGTCAGCTTGAACTCATGAACCATGAGATCATGACCTGAGCTGAAATCAAGAGTCAGATGCTCAACCGAATGAGCCAACCAGGTGCCCCTAATGATTCCTATTTTAAACCACCAAGTTTGGAGTGATCAATTACATAGCTGAGTGACGCAATGCTCTTTGAGTTTCTATACTCTAAGATCATTGTATCATAGCTCAAATAAGTTTGAGCATCTTGTTTACAGGAACTATTTTTTCTCCAGAAAAATATTTAGCACATGGTCTGTGACTGGTAATGTTTACCGAATGAATGATTCTCAACCTCCCTTTCCAGTCTTAAATCTATGTTATAGGTTAAACTGGATACCCCCGCAAAAGATATGTTGAAGTCCTAACCAACCCCCTAGTACTTCAGAACATAAACTTATTCAGAAACAGGGTCTTTGCAATAGTGATCAAGTTAAAATAAAATCATTAGGGTAGATTGTAACCCAGTATGACTGACGTCCTAATAAAAAGGGGGAGTTTGGACACAGAGACAGACACACACAGAGGGAAATGATCTGAAGACACAACAAGGAAGGTGGCCATGTCACCGGGCTGAAGAAACTACAAGTTAAGGAACACCAAAGGTTACCTGCAACCATCAAAAGCTAGGAAGATGCAAGGAGAGATCCTCCCTAGAGACTATACAGGGTGTAGCCCTGGCAACCCCTCGATTTTAGACTTCTAGCCTTCAGAGCTGTGAGACAGTGCATTTCTGCTATGTGGGCCGCCCCAGTGTTTGGTGCTCGGTTACAAGAGTCATTAGAAACCAATCCTTTGCTCTGCTCTGCTCCTCTGCTCTGCTCCTCTGCTCTGCTCCTCACTCTCTACCTCAGCCATGCCACTCCCATGCCCGTTTACTCCTCTCTCCCCTTATTTATACAACTCCTCTGTTTGGAATTCTCTCCTTTCCCTTCCTCAGTGATTTAACTTCTTATTCAACCTTCCAACCTCAATAGAAATCTCGCCTCCTCTGAGAAGCCTGATCCAAATACCATAGGGAGAGTGCATTTCTCACTCTACCGTGTTCTCATCTTCCCTGTTTCATGGCCCTCCTAAGGTATTTGTCACATTGTAGTTGATTACCTGTTTGGACACCTCTCTCCCACCCCCACCGCCAAGGCTGTAAACTTCTGGAGGACAGGAACTGTGTATTATTTATTTGTCCTTACATCTTCCTTTTCTGCTATGGTTTCTGGCTGGTATAGGCCTTTGGTAAATATCTGTTGACTGACCATAGAGGCTTAAAGGATGAGGCTTTTCTTTGAGAATAAAAACCTGAGGGGTGGCCAGCAGGACACCCGAATGGTGGCAAGAGAGCACTGCTATTGTGGGGAGAGAGCATTTCACAGGGCTGGTGAAATGGACCATCAGGAGGAGATAGAGTGGCTACTTAAGCTCTTTCGCAGAGTCCAACTGTCCCCATGGCAAAGATGTGAGTTAAAGTGCACTTCTGGGTCTAGTCCACACACTGAGCATCTGCTCTTTGTCTCTGGAAGTTCAAGGAACTTGAAAGGAAAAGAACAAAGAGAGCTGAAAGCCTCCTTCTAGCGGCCCCACTCTGAGCCCTCATACCGGAAAAGGAAGATCTCGTGGGGTCTTTGAAGTCGAGAAGATGTGGGTTGGGATTTCCTTCGTACCGCTTGTTTACTGTGTGACCTTGGGCAAGTTCTCTCACCTCTCTGAGCCTGTGGTTCCTCATTTATTAAGACGGAGACGACGCTTCCCGTTTCCTAAGGCTGTGGTAAAGATCAAATGATCTCGGGCACAACCCGAGAAAGAGTGGTGTGTGCTAGACATGCCTAACAGCCGGCTCCCCTGCTTTAGGCCCAATCAACTAACAATTCGACCCACAACGGGAATGTTGCCTCTCCTGCAACACAAGCAAGTGGTTACAACAGTCTGATCTTCAGATCAGACTGGCTTATTCTGCGGGAATCACGGTAAAATATATGAAAGTGATTAAAGGGCAGGAAAAAAAAATGGTACAAAGCCTACAACTCTGAAGAATTTATGTCAAGTTCAACCCTTTATATGGTTTTACAGATGAAAACCTCACAGAAATCAGGGTGAAAATGACAGTGGACAGACCCTTAACTCAAGCAATAAAAGGGGTCTCTTTTTGTAATGATAGAAGTATAATAGCTCTTGGTTAAATTTATCAGGGTTCACAGCTTTTTAACTGTTGGATAAAAATCACAGTATGGTACCTGGATTCAGGAAGGAATATAAATAATATATTTATAGATGCCAACAATTTTGTGGCCTCATTTCATACCTGTCACCTCCCATTAGGAAATACATCTTTCTGTGAGTATTCAAACACACTAATCTTTCTCTCGTCTTTAGAACTATTTCAATTTCCATTATTAAAGCCGGTTCAGAGGCAAATTCTTGTTCTTGAAAATTGCAGTTCATGAAAACCCCCTTCAAACTGAGCAAGATTATTTCCACGGTGTCTGGTTCCTCCATGTATGCATTTATTTTTATTTATTGGAAGAGGGTTCTGGCAGCCAAACATAGGTTTAGCAACAGGTTGGCAGGTACGCCAGGTGCTCGACATGGCTGTCCTTACAGCCTTGGGTCAGCCTCTGCTCAGAACATCCCAAAGACACCTCATAGATGGGGATTCCTCGCAGGCTCAAAGAGGGAGTAGAGACAAATACAGAGCTTTGCCTTATGGTGAATACAAATATATTTAAAATATATTTACCCCAGGAGGATTAAGTTTTACTATGTGTAAAAAAGAGAATGTGAGTTTTAGTGCCTTTCCTAACCAAGTTCTCCTATTAAATTCTTTAAGTTACATATGAGAAAAATAAAATTAGAGAAAAGCAATATAAATAACCGAATTGTAGAGCACGTGTAATAAACACCTCTAAATCAGAAGGGCTCATAAAAAGAATATTTTGAACCTTTTACTAATAATATTAATATAAAAACACTTAAAAATTAATATACCCTCTGCTGCCCTTTTTCCCTCCAGGAAGCTGAGAATGCTTTGCAGGTACTCTCAGCCACTCTTTAACATGCGCTATGGGGTTGTGGACGGCACAAACTTTCTCCCCCTGATTTGCGTATGGGTAGACCAGACCACAGAGAGGTTAGGGAAGTCTCCAGATTGTTAATCCCCATATTACAGGGTTAGGGTTATACTTTTTCAAATTCTTTTACACAGTACATGTCACTTTATTCTAGCCCAGAAGATCTGGCTTTAACCTTCCCACACAGCCTTCTCCCATTTCCAGAGCCAGGAGGCTTCCTTTATAAGTCTGGTATTCACGCCTCTCTTCCAATTATGAAGTCACTTGACTCCTCTCCCAAAATCTGCCCTCAGGCAGAAGCCAGCTCAGATTAGGAAGGTTTTGTGCAATCTTTTTCCTCCCACAAACTCCTGTCTAACAATCAGACATTCCTCAGAGTACTAACTCAGATAGTATAAAGCTAGCTGAAAAATACAAAAACCAAAGGCAAGAGTCAGAGCCACTACTTCTAAGCCTCAAGACAGTGTTGTAAGATAGGCATTATTTTCTCCTTGAAGGGAATCCTGCATGTCTGCGTTGATGCATCAATCATTTGTGGAGAATTGTGCTCATTACTAGGAAGACAAAGATAAGAGAACTTATGTCAATATAATGTTGTAATTTGTGCACTTAAATACTACCTTCTCCCCCAGATAGGAATAAAAAAAAAAAAACCCACATATAATGAGAAATTTTTAAAGAGATTTTTGTGCTTGAAAACAAGGTAAGTCCATAGTCACAAATGAAATAAGCAAAATAAATGAAAGGTAAGCGGAGAGGGTGTCCTGTTGGCCTCCCAGCCTCTGCCTATTTCAGAAATAGGCAGAGTCAGCCAGGAATCCAGTTTATGCAGGAAGCTGGACTGAAAATGTTTCTCAGAGAAGTGGAGACCTAAGCCAGGCTCAGTGCTTTTTTTTTTTTTTTTTTAAGTTTACTTATTTATTTTGAGAGAAAGCAGCCTGAGAGGGCGAGAGGCAGAGAGAGAGATAGGGAGAGAGAGAATTAGAAGAAGTCTCCGCCCACTATCAGCATGGAGCCCAAAGCAGGGTTCAAACTCATAAATTGTGCGATCATGACTTGATCTGAAATCAAGAGTCTGCCACTTAACTGACTGAGTGGCTCAGGTGCCCCCAAGCTCACTGCTTAAAACTAGTGGCAGAGGTGCCTCTGCCACTGGTGAAATAATGTTGAAAAAGTATGTCATCTGTCTTCTAGGATGGAGTTTATATGTAGCTACACAGCTATGGAAGCTGGAAGACATCGTTGCAGCCTCAGGACCAAGAAGGGAGTCAAGCTGGCTACCAGTCCTGCCAAAGGGTTGGCAGAAAGCAAATTCAAAGGTTTGACAGGGTAGGGTAGGAAGAGAAGGGAGAAGGAACAAGAAAGGGAGAAGAATGAGAGGGAGAAAGAGAGGGAGAAAGAGAGGGAGAAAGAGAGGGAGAGAGTAACAGAAACATCTCTACTGAGATTAAGCTGCAACCCCAAATCTAAAATACACTTAAAACAAACAAAACAATTAACAAGGACATCCAAAAGTTTACAAATGGAGGAGGGATTTACCACAGGATAAATAGGAATAAGAATTTGAATAAAGAATTTGAATAAAGATTATATAATAAGTGTGCTCATGGTTTTTAAAGGAGAAAATGAAAAAAAAATCCCTATTATGAAGAAAAGATCAGGATGATATTTTTTTTTAAAAAATTAATGTTTATATTTGGGGGAGAGAGAGAGAGAGAGCACAAGCTGGGGAGGGGCAAAGAGAGGGAGACACAGAATCTGAACGAGGCTCCAGGCTCTGAGCTGTCAGCACAGAGCCCAATGCGGGTCTCGAACCCACAAACCGTGAGATCATGACCTAAGCTGAAGTTGGACACTTAACCGACTGAGCCACCCAGGCACCGCCAGGATGATATTTTTAAAGCACAGTAGAAATAAAACAAAACTAAGTGGATATGAAAATAATTTACAGAAAATACCATACTTTATAGTAAAATAGTAAGGCATTCTTTTAAACATATGGAATAGAAAAAGGTGCCACTGTCATGAATTCTCTTTGATATTTTAACGGAGACAGTAGCCAGTGAAATGAGATTAAACAAATATTGAAATTAAAAGCTTCCTTTTAAAATTCAAAGGCAATATTTAAAAAGTGAAAAGACAAATCATGAACTGGGAGGAAGTATGAGCAACAAATCCACAAAGGTCTAAAACTGACACTATTAAAGGAACTTGTACAAATAAGCAAGAAAACTGCAACAAATCAACAGAACATAAACAAAAGTCATAATAGGCTTCACAGAAGAAGAAACCTATGAGGGACATGTATACAAAGAGATGTCAACATTAGCAGTAATTCAGGAAAATGAAAAATATGTGATTTCAGACCTATCGTATTAGTAATAATTAAAATGGCTTATGATACGAAGTGTGGGTGAGGATATAGATCACTGGAAATTCTAATACACTAAGAGATACTTCAATTCTAAGGTATACCCCTTAGAAAAACTCCTGCACATGTTCACTAGGTGGCTTATACAATAATACTTACAGCAGCACTGTTTGCAATAGCATATGACCAAACGTACATTGATGGGAAAATGAATAAATTGTGATATATTTACATAATGAAATATTATACAGCAGCGAGAATGAATAAACTAAAGATACACTCATCAATGTGAATACATGTCACAAATAATTATATTAAGTAAAAAAAAAAAGCAAGATACAGAAGACTACTACACAGGGTATACCATTTGTATGCATTTTTGAAATGTGCAAAACTATTTTAGGGATATATAAATCTACAGTAAAATTGTAAAGAAAAACCAAGAACTTATACATACAAAATTCATAATATGAGTTAACTTCTTGTGGGAGATGCAATAAAACTGGAAAATATTGTAATAGAAGGTTTTAAAGGTTTATGACTTATTTTTTAATTAATTAAGTAGTTAATTAATTAGTTATTTTTGTTTGAAAGACAGGGACAGAGTACAGGCAGGGGAAAGGGGCAGAGCTGGGGAAGAGAGAATGTTAAGCAGGCTCCGTGCTCAGTACAGAGCCTGATGCAGGACTGAATCTCATGACCCTGGGATCACGACCTGAGCCAAAATCAAGAGTTGGATGCTTAACCCACTGAACCATCCAGCCACCCCTATTTCTTATATTTTGAAGCAGATTATTTAATACATGAGTACCAATATATTATAAATTATGTACCATAGTAATATTCATTTGTATGTATGACATTCATAATAAAAATAAGTGAATGAAAGAAAACATGTAAGGAAGATAGAGGATAGATCACAAAGCTCCAAACTGTGTCTAATGGAGGGTTGGTGGCTGGCTCAGTCAGAGGAGCAGGTGACTTTCAATCTCAGGGTTGTGAGTTTAAGCCCCACATAGGGTGTAGAGATTACTTAAAAATTAAATCTTTAACAAAAATATGCCTAATAGAAATTGCAGAAGAGACTAAAGAGAATGGAAGGAAATTGTCTATGTTCTGTAACTCCAGGTAATCAATTCCTGTTGTGTAATGGAATGGAGCCAGAGAGGAAAGGAGACCCTGGGGGTGTGCCTTACAGGCAATATTTGGAAAGATGATGGGGAGAAATTTCCTGTGTCAGAAAAATTACAGGAGTCCTCAGATTTGAAGTATACTTTGAATGACGACAAGGATGAATAAAAATTAAAATATGCACCTCAGCACAATTTTAAGGATGAGGAGAATATCTGTAAAGCTATCCAAGAAGAAGACAGATTACCTAGAAGGAACAATAACCAAATTGAAAAAATACTTTTCATCAGCTAAATTATTTGCCAAAAGTCTAATGGAACATTAACCCAAAGTTCTAAAGGAAAATAACTATCTACCCTGATTTATATACCCAGATAAACTACCACTTCAGAATAAAAGCAAAAAAGAGATACATCTGAATATAAAAAGACTCTGAGTTTATTACTCTCAGACTTTCATCAAAACGACATCCCAGAAAGAAGAAAAATGAAACTAGAAGGAAGAAATG
Source organism: Felis catus (assembly GCF_018350175.1). NCBI lineage: Eukaryota > Metazoa > Chordata > Mammalia > Carnivora > Felidae > Felis > Felis catus. The sequence continues at coordinate 41,337,434 of NC_058377.1, forward strand.
AAAAGCCAGAAACACTGACAAACACAGAAATTGATAAACTGTTGGGAAATTTAGAGGTTATAATATAACTGAATTTTTTTTTTACATTGAAATGAAAACTCTAGGTAACTACAATAAGAAGGGGGAGCAGTGCCAAGATGAGAGAAGATCTTCAGTATATAGTTAAAACAGAAAACATACTGAGGTCCCCAAGTTGGCTGGGAGAAAGAAATAGTAAGACATTCTTAGAAGTATTTAGAAACACATGCTAAAATTTTGAGGGTAGACAGTAAAGAATAAAAGTCTAATAAAAGAAAAAAGAAAAAAAGTCTTCTACACTATCCATAACAACAGGAGAATTTTAAAAAGGATGTAGAAAAAGTATCACTTCAAACGGAAGGCAGAATGCTAAACAACAAGAACAACAAAGGAAAAATACAGTAAGTGAAAATTATCAAAACCAGAAGATGATAGGAACAGTTTCAATCGTATCAGGAATCACCGTAAATATAAATGTATAATGTTCCACCTGCCTACTGCAAATGAGAAATTTATTATATCCAAAAATGGATTCCTGATCTTCACTGCACCTTCCTACTCCCACTCTAAACCTATACCTAAGGTGTTCTTCAGCTTATTTATGGCAACTCCATCCTTCCAGTTGCTCGATCCAAACCTTAAAATCATCTTTGATTCCTTCTTATATCCCATATTCCATATCCAATGCATTAGCAAATCCTTTGGGCTCTATGTTAAAAATATTTCCAATATGTGATTACTTCTCATCCTCTTCATTGTTACCACCTTGGGAAAAGCTACCATCATTTGTTGCTGGATTATTTCAATGGTTTCCCAATTGGTTTCCTGCTTCCAAATTAGACATCCTTCCTCCCTCACTGCCCTTAGTCTCTTAGGCTCTTTTCCCCTTAGACTTTCTTACAAAGCCAGGCATAAGAATCCTTTAAAATGTAACTCAGATCACATACCTTCTGTGTGGAAAGCCTCCAATGGTCATCTTCTCACCTGGAATAAAACTTAAAGTTTCTAAAATGGCCCAACTGGCCCTACAGGATCTGACCCTAGTGATGTCCTTGATCTCATCCACTGTTCTCCCTCTTCTTCACTGTATTAGTTTCCTATTGCTGCTCTAGCAAATTACCACAAACTTAGTGGCTTCAGCAGTACAAATTATTTTATAGTTCTGGGCATCTGAGGTCTCTCTGAGCAGAGCCAACATCCTTCTAGAGGCTCTAGAATCCATTCTTCACCTTTTTGAGCTTCTGAGGCTGCCCATGTATCTTAAATCATGTCCCTCCACAGCTCCTTCTTGACTTTCCCGCCTCCCTCTTTCCCTTTCAAGGACGCTTATTATTACATTGGACCCACTCAGCTAATCCAGGATAATTTCCCAATATCAAAATACTTAATCACATCTGCAAAACCACTTTTGCTGTGTAAGTTAACATAGTTACAAATTCCTGGGATTAGAATGTGGACGTCTTTTTTTTTTTTAACTTTTATTTATTTTTGAGACAGAGAGAGACAGAGCATGAATGGGGAAGGGGCAGAGAGAGAGGGAGACACAGAATCGGAAGCAGGCTCCAGGCTCTGAGCCATCAGCCCAGAGCGACGTGGGGCTCGAACTCACGGACCGCGAGATCGTGACCTGAGCTGAAGTCGGACGCTTAACCGACTGAGCCACCCAGGCGCCCCAAGAATGTGGACGTCTTTAGGGGTTCATGATTCTGTCTTCCACACTCACCATGCTGCAACCATGTGGACTTTTTATTCTTCCTCAGACATTCTGGTCATGCTCCTGCCTCGTCACTTTTGGCTATTCCTTCTACTCAGAATGCTTTCCTGTGAAATATCCTGTGACTCTCTCACTCAACTCGTTCCTAGTCTTTGTTCAAATGTTCCTTGTCTGCAAGGCCTTCCTTACCTATCTTACTTAAAATTATACGTCCATAATATTCTAAAATCCCTATTTTCCTGATTTTTCCCCCTATAGCATTTGTCACCTTTGAACATAATATAGTTAATTACCTATTAAATGTGTTGTTTGTCTCTCCCCACTAAGGGCAGGAATGTTTGTCTGCTTTATTCACTGGTGTATCCTCGGTGCCTAGAACAACACCTTGTCCCTGCTTGGTTCTGAATAATTATTTGTTGAATAAGTGAATAAATGAGTAGATGTATGGATAGATGGATGGAAGATTGGATGGATGGATACACACACACACACACACACATATATAATATGTAAGACATTATATACATTATATAATATATGTAAGGCATTATAACACACACACACACACACAGATGAGGCAGAATAAAATCATTAAGAATAAAATGGGTTCAAGGGTGCCTTGGTGGCTCAGTCAGTTAAGCGTCCAACTCTTGATTTCAGCTCAGGTCATGATCTCATGGTTCATGGGATACAGCCCCACACTGGGCTCTGTGCTGGTGGTATGGAGCCTGCTTGGGATTCTCTCTCTCCTTCACTCTCTGCTCCTCCCCTGCTTGTTCACTCTCACTCTCTCAAAATAAATAAATAAACATTACAAAAAAAAAAAAGAATAAAATGGGATTGGAAGGCCTCATAACTGGGTTCAAATTCCAAATCTATCACTTGCTAGCAGTGTGACCTTAGCTGAGTTAATTAACTTTTCAAAACCTCACATTCTTCATCTGTAAATTGGGAGTCATAACAATATCCAAGTGGTAGTTTTCTTGTACAGATTAACTAATAAGGGTAACAGAATTTGGCTATTTATGATTATCATAATAACTCTGATTGAATTGAAGAAAACACAGCTCTTGCCCTCTAGGACCTTGTCCAGAGCAGTGGTCTTCTGAAGGTGGAGGCAGGTGCTTATTATTATTATTATTTAATGTTTATTTATTTTTGAAAGAGAGAGAGGAGGGGGGGAAGGGGAAAAGAGACAGGGGTCAGAGGATCTGAAGCAGGCTCTGCACTGACAGGACAGAACCCAGTGCCAGGCTTGAACTCATGAACCATGAGATTATGACCTAAACTGAAGTCAGACACTTAACCCACTGAGCCACCAGGTGCCCTGTTTATTGTTATTTTTTGTCTAAAGAAGGACATGCATTAGGTTGTCCCAGTTGCTGTGTGGACTCTTCCTGGGCCCTCAGTCTGTTCCATGGATAGGTGGGAGTGTGCTGTGGGAAGAGTAGTAGTTCTACACCTGTAAGGAGCCAGGAGAGGTTCTTTCCTTACTTATTTACTATTGCTTCCATTTACTGTGTCAAATGGGTATTGCCAAGTGGATTTATGACTGGATTAAAAAGATCCCTTCAAAGAAAGAATGGATTGAAGACAGCACTAATAACACAAACATAAGCAAAGAGTAAAAAATGGCAAGGCAGACATTTTTTCTTGTCAGCCACATTAGGAGCTAAAAATAATGCCAAACTATTCTGATGTGTTGAGAAGCCACGTAAAAATACAATACCAAGATGACTATTTGAAATATTGATTTATTTCCACTCTCTTAATGATGAACTTTGCCCCAAGTATAAATTGTGTCCTAAACTATTAGCAAATTGGTAGTCTGAAGACATTATAATTACCAAAATATTGAACACATCATTAAAATTTTTCTCATATTAAAGTTTGTATTTTCTGTATCAATTTACAATATGCATTAAACATCAGAAAGACAATACTGCAAATGATTTATAAATACATAAATATAAATACAATACATATATATGTACATATATATAAATACAACATATGTACATATATTGGTAGAACACATTTGATCTACATCAAAACATGGTTTACTGATAAGATGCTGGTACCAAATAAATGTGGACATCATGCAAGGGAGGAGATGCTTACAGTGCATTTTGATGGGGCACCTGACAGAGGTGAGCATAGACGCATACAGAGCTTCTTTGAGGTGGAGACAATCTAGCCTAGAGGAAATCAGGGCTGAAGGCTGAAGGGCAGTAGTCCTTAGCTAAGCATGGAGTGTGTGGGAGGGCATTCCAGGGAGAAGGAGCGAAGACAAAGAGGACATGGCAGACTCAGAGAACTGTAGGTGGTATAGGAAGTTAATGGTGACTCAGAAAGGGTGAATGAAATCCAAGTCCACAGCACAAACCAGAGATTTTAACTCAGGCCTTCTGATATCAAATTTCCAGTATTTCCCTTGGGAAGTCACAAGATGCCCAGGTTAAACAAAGAGATAAAAGAAACACACACACACACACACACACACACACACACACACACACACACACACACCCCAACGTGGGCTTTGGAATCAGACAGACTGAGGTTGGGATCCAAACAAAGTCATTTGTTCTGTGACCTTGATTAAGATGCTTCTCTTTTATAACCATGGGTCCTTAATCTGCAAATGATAATAACAACTATCAGATAGGATCATTTGAGGTTCACCCTAGTTGGCCTGCTGTACTTAGCACAGCAGCTGGCCTATGACAAATGCTGTAAGGTAAGGATTTTCTAGGAAAGATTAGTTGAGGGGCAGCATTCGTCCAGAGCCACCATGGGCAGCCTGCTAACAGCATTGCAAGTGAGGATACATTTTGTTTGCATATTCTTCACTGAAACTTGAATGGCAATAGAAAGAAGGCTTCAGTACAGTGAGGCAGCAGATGAAGAAAATGAGAGGCAAGGAAGAGACCTTTAGAATGAGTCCTCTTGAAATGGGACAAAACTGATGTAGGTGAGAGATGTTTAAAGAAACTCCCAGCGGAAAGCGCTTTTGAAAGGAGAATTCTGAGCAGGGGAAAAGGAATGGCCCTTCCCTTTGGAAGAACTACCTAGCGTAAACCACTGCCATGCTCTATGGTCAGGGCTTGCATGGAGCTGAGGAAAGGGACAGGCAAAGTTTTCCCCTGGTTTACTCCAGTTGTGCCTTCAGCAATGCTCCGAGTCAGGCAAGGAAGCACAACAAGTAGAATCTTAGACAAAGCAATGTCTGGAAGAATTTCAATTACCAAGCAATGAAAGAGGAACAAAGGAGAAATAGAGGTATGTGTATGTAGGGGGGTAGTGTATACACGTACATAGCACGTGTACATGTTTAGAGGGGAAGATGTTTTATTTTTATATTTTGAAGAATTCATTAAAAGAGAATTCACTCATTTTATCTCAGGAAAACCCAAACCAAGAGAATGACATTATAGAAATCAGAATAGGAGGCAGTTTTCAACTTCATGGGAAACCCAGAGCATATTGTAACTCATTCACAGCATCTGTCAGTTTCCTTGCATCACTGCTTTTTTTATATGTCTTGACCATGGTGTTGGTAGCTCTAGAGGACTGAAGGATACAGGGGTTATGCGCTGGCCTGGATTTGCTTTAAATCCTTGTATGCAACATTCAGGCTCTCTTCCCCCTACTAGCATATCTGGTGACACAGCCTAGCAATTAGACTGCGGCAGCTCTCGTCACAGCTGTGGAGTGGGCACATTTCAAGGCAGTACTCCATCTCTTCCAGGCAGCGACAGGGCTAGACTTGGTCTCTTCCCAGTGCTGCTCTCACTGCAGGAACACCCATCTTCTTTGCTGGGGGAAAGAAGGCTGCTCCAGCCACTGGGTAATTTTCACTTTCATGGAGATTGTTTATCATCATGTGATGTGATGGACAGTTAAGCATAATTCGGTGTGGGGCAAGCAACTTCTCTGAATCCAGAATATCTCATCTACCAGTGAAAAGATATTATTCATTTCAAAAGTTGCTGCAAAGATTGAAGAAGACTGAAGTACCAGGCACAGTGCCTGGCATATCCTACCAATACAACAAATGATAATTTCTTCATTTAATTAAAAGTTACTGAATTCCCTGGCAAGGCTTTCTTTGCATGGAGGAAGAGGACTCTAGACCTGAACTATTCTCACTGCTAGTGATCCCATAGATAAGAAAACAATCTCCCTTAGCATCAATCTTCAGACAACACAGATCAGCTCTGTTTGGGTCACATGTCCACCCTCAGACCATGACAGCATCCAGAGTGATGGGACAGTTCAACAGCCGATGCCACTTGACCCTTTGCAAGTGGGAACGGTAGACAGATAAAAATAGCAACAATGCAGATGTGGCCATTACTTGAGTATAAATGACATAAAGTGGTGGAGAGCTGAGAGAGATTCACAATGGAAGCTTTGCAATGCCACAGAGTCCTGACATCTCAGTGTGTCAGGTTCTTCTCATTTCATTCCACAATTCTAAAACAATTTGCCATTTGTTCTAAAATTACACCAAGTAAAAACAGTATTATATAGAGTTAAGAAGAATGAATAAACAAAATAAGGGAAAGAAAATTATCAAAAATAACATTCTCTAGGTGGCCATTACACAAGAACCTGAGAAACAATCAGGTGCATACTATAGAGCTTTAGAAAAATCTAACTGCACAAAATCCTGGAAGATCTGCTACCTGGATACCACTAGTGAACTCAAATGCTGTCTCTTTTTTTTTTTTAATTTTTTTTTAACGTTTATTTATTTTTGAGACAGAGAGAGACAGCATGAATGGGGGAGGGTCAGGGAGAGAGGGAGACACAGAATCTGAAACAGGCTCCAGGCTCTAAGCCATCAGCACAGAGCCTGACGTGGGGCTTGAACTCGCGAACCATGAGATCATGACCTGAGCCGAAGTTGGATGCTTAACAGACTGAGCCACCCAGGCGCCCCTCTCTCTCTTTTTTTAAATTTAGAAATAGAGAGAGCAAGGAAGGGTGGGGGAGGGTGGAAAGAGAGAGAGGGAGAGAGAGACAGAGAGTGAGGAAATCCCAAGCAGGCACCATGCTCAGCACAGAGCCCCATGAGGGGCTTGATCCCACGACCCTGGGATGATGACCTGAGCCAAAATCAAGAGTCAGCTGCTCAACTGACTGAGCCACCCAGGGGCCCCTCAATATCTATTTCTAATTTCTATGAGGTGCCCAGTGAATCCTGGAGAAGTCTAGATGAAGTAACAAGAAAGAGGTCAGGGGCACCTGGGTGGTTCAGTCAGTTAAGCATCTGATTTCAGCTCAGGTCATGATCTCATAGTTCATGGGTTTGAGCCCCACGTCAGGCTCTGTCGTGACAGCTCAGAGCCTGGATCCTGCTTCAGATTCTGTGTCTCCCTCTCTCTCTACCCCTCCCCCACCCTCACTCTGTCTCTCTCTCTCTCTCTCAAAAATAAATAATAAACATTAAAAAAATTAAAAAAAAAAAAAGAAAGAAGTCAGATAAGAGAACACAGCTAGAGAAGATGGCCTGACATAAAGTTATGAGATGGATAGTAAAAATGTACTTTGGGAAAACATCAGGCAGCATACAGCTGACATCAAATTTTCATAGCCAACATGTATACTACTACTACTACTATTCCTAATAATAATAATAATGATAATAATAATAATAATAATATAGCAACATCTCTATAGTGTGTATTGTGTGCCTATACTAAGCACTCCATATATCACTTAATAGTTACAAGAGTCCTATGGAGGTAAGGATGTGCTACTGATCTCATTTTGACACCAGTTAGAGGTAACAAAAATAATGAGAGGGTAAAAGGCCACTTATTAAAAGAAATAACAGTTTCCCTGGTGAGTTGTAACCTTCCTTTACCTATAGGAATGTCAATTTGACACTATCTTCATCTAGAAAATGCAATTATTTTAAAACATTGCCACAAATTTATTTTCTGTAAAAATTGTATATGAGAAATCAAGTGTCATTACGCTAGGAGAGCTCTTCCGGATTTCTCAGAGCAGTGATAGGACCCACATCCCCTGGTGTCACTTCTGGAGATTTTGCTTGTTAATTTTGGCCTTGTGAAATGAGCAAATTTGTAGCTTTGTTGCCATAGAGTACAAAGCATTTGATTTATAAGGTTGCCACGTTAGGACATAAGGCACTTTCTATAATTAACACTCTCATTAGAATACATTTCTTACTTTCAAAGTTAATGGCAGAGATGACACTTGGGAGAATTAGTGAAGGATTGTCCAGAGACAGATCATAGATATTTCAAAGCATCAGGTTTGATAAAGAATGTCAACTGTGCACAAGGAAACATAATAGATTTAAGTACACTTTAGCTTTACCTCTAGTTATTTCTATAATGTAGAGTGTTCTTTGCTCCATATGTCATTCTTTTAAGAAGTTATGGTACGAAGCTACTGCATTGCTTATTCCCCATAATTACCTGGTGAGCCAGGCTGCGATATTATTCCTTGGAGATGGGCCACAGGATCAGTGTGGCCAACTATTTAACCCATATTAGTTATAAGTGGGAAGCTAGACTTCAAATCTTAATTTGCATATCTCTTAAATCTTTGAGACAAATGATTCTCTGAAAATCATGTTTCATATATTTTCAAGATACTTAAACAAACTTTCAAATAAGACAGAATCACTCACCAGCCCACCATGCTATAGGCCATGATTCCAATCACAGCCTAGTCCCTGTCTATACGCACATACGTGTTATGTATAGGTAATACAAGTGAACCAGATAGTCTCAGGCTTCAGGACTTAATTTCACCTTTAATCCCCAAATACCAATAGTTGGAGTTCTCACCCCTGTTGTCGGGAGGGCAGTGTGTTGTTATGGTCCCCTTCTAAAAAGTTTCTATGTATCCCAAAGAAGGCTTAGTCTTTCACATATTCCATTCTGTGACAGAAGTGGCTTTGACCCAGCTGGTTCAACAACTGGCTCTCCAGGGAAAAAAAAGGATGTGTATATATATAAACTCATATATCAAGTTTATCATTAAATTTACTGATATAGGGGCGCCTGGGTGGCGCAGTCGGTTAAGTGTCCGACTTCAGCCAGGTCACGATCTCGCGGTCCGTGAGTTCGAGCCCCGCGTCAGGCTCTGGGCTGATGGCTCAGAGCCTGGAGCCTGTTTCCGATTCTGTGTCTCCCTCTCTCTCTGCCCCTCCCCCGTTCATGCTCTGTCTCTCTCTGTCCCAAAAAAAATAAATAAACGTTGAAAAAAAAATTATTAAATTTACTGATATAAAGGATGTGTAATACAATTTACCATTATAGTGAAATATATTATTGTTTTTATAGTAAATTCCAAATAGCAATTGATTCTTACATAATGACGTCACTGATTTATTATTTATTTTATTTTAATTTTAGAGACAGAGTGTGTGATTAGGGGAGGGGGCAGAGGGAGACAATCCCAAGCAGACTCCATGCTCAGTGCAGAGCCCAACTCAGGGCTCGATCCCATGACCCTGGGATCATGACCTGAGCTGAAATCAAGAGTCGAATGCTCAACCAGCTGAGACACCCAAGTGCCCCTGATTTCACTGTTTTTTGCAGAACTTTTGTGCCCATAGAAAACATATGGTTGTGACTGACAAAATGTGTGGTCCTGACATAAATGTTGGTTGGTATTTTGGTTTGCATAAAGAAATATAGCAAAAGTGAAACAAAACAAACATTGTACAGTATTTCCACCCTCCTGATACAAGAGGTGTAAGTAACTTGAAGAGCATAAGTACAATATAATAAAACAGGAAGTGGTGGGTTTTGAATATTTGTTACCTTGTTAGTAAAAATTTTTTAATTGTAAGGTTTTGTAATGAGTTTTTAATAACGTCTGCACTTTACAATGATCTCACAAAATCCCTGAAAATTAAACAGCTGGGTCTTAGAAGCTGTCATGAGCTGCCTTAGCATACTATTTCCTAGGCCGTGTTTCTACACAGTTTCATGTTCCAGCATCTTCGAAAGACTGCCCCCCTCCACTCACTGCTACCCACAGGGGAGAAGGGGAGCGTAGGCTCAGGAGGTTTTTCAAAAAGGAAAGGCAATCCACAGAGACACACCTCTACCTACATCAAAGGCAAACTCATTATTATGCAGAGCAGTTACGTTCCACACATCTTCTTATTTCAGAGGACTTTTGCCTCATTGAGTGTAACCAAAAGGGCCACCAAAATATTTCCTTCCAAACAAAAGGAATCATCTGCTCGAAAGATAAACTCTAGTTTCCACCTCAGAATGCAGACCCTTCTTATAATTGTTTAAATAGATCTCCCTCTCTTTAAAACCAGGATTAGTTTAAAAACTATGCAAGTGTACTCTATGTTCTAATGGCCTCAATTGTATTATAAATATGATACATATCTACAACATATACATGTTGTAAAAATTGTTAGTCATACTGTAAATGGTATGTGCAATTGTATTTTACATAATGTTTCCTTTTCTGCTTTCCCCACATAATATCATTGTAAACATTTCTCTATTGTGTTTGTAATTTCCATTTTACTGGCTGCATGTAATAGAATACTTCCCACTGATTATAGCAATTTTTACTTAAGTTTATTTATTTATTTAACAAAAAGTTATGGAGAACCTACATGTGGTATTTTGGGACAGTCAAATGATCAGTGGTGCATAAAACCATCATGGGCCCCCTTCATGCAACACATAGTCTAGTGGGAGAGAGAAACATTACACAGAAAACACTGAAAATTGGGATAAAAGCTGGGTGGAATGGTCAGCATATGATTGGAGGGATTAGCAGAGGCAAGTCCATGTACGATTTTATAGCAATTTTAAGAAGATTAGATTTTATTCTGATTGTAATGAGAAGCCTTTGAAGGTTCCAAATAGGGGTGCATGGAATGCCATTTATATTTTTAATAGCCCTTGTGTGGCTGTTATTTGCAGAAAGGGTTGGACGAGGCAGGGACACAAGTGAAAGGATCACTTTGAGGATTGGGAAGACGCTGGTGGTTTGAACCAGGGTGTTTTCTGTGATGATTGAGGTAGGTAGAGATATCTGAGGTGTCCTTTGGTGTGGATGGAATGACTTGAACCATTAGGTGGATGGAGCCCTTCCTTCTTCAAAGAGGATGCATCCACTGGAGGGACTGGCAGGTGCTTGGCCTTGGAGAACTAGGCTTCAGGATGTCAGGTTTTGTTTCTGTTTTTGTTTTTAATTTGTTTATACATATTCAGTACTTCAAAGTGTGGTAAGATGAGGTGAATCTCTCTGCATATTTTCTGGTAACTAACATAGAAAGCAAATTTAAAATCTCAGAGAGCAAATTAAAGAATATATCTGATAGGCAACATGATACATGAAAATCAAAAGAGACTTGGAAAGTACTAGAGGGAGGAAAGAAGAAAAATTCAGGGTTTCTGACAAGTCACAAGGAACCACTGGAAACACCACGTTATGAAATTCTTCAAGGACTAGCTAGTTATTGGCATAAAATTATTAGAAGCTTATAAGTTTCCTGTATGTGATTTTTCCCCCTACTTATTAAAAATGGCTTTTGCTTAAACCATGAATGAGGCTAGGGGTTAAATAGTGTTATAAATGGGGAAAAACCTGGTTATAAGTGATTTAGCTTATATTGAAGTTATATCTTAGATGATCTGAGTTATGAGGCCTCTGAATAAGTTGTAAAGATAACTTTCAGTTTCTTTTCTAAAAATAAAAGTCCTTTTGCAATGGGACACCTCAAATATGGATAGACCTGATTTAGTTACTCTCTGGTTACTGTGCCTCTAACCTGACCTGTGCTCTCTGAGCTCCAGAACCTGGATTTTAAGTGCCATTTGGGTCTCACAAATGCAATCTTCCCTCTAAAAATATCTTAAAATATTCTTTATGGGAACCTCAGGAGGGCATCCAATACATCAGCTTCAATACATACTTGTCAACAACAAACTACACACAATATCATAGATGTTTGTCCTTGGAAAGGTTACTCAGCCTTGATTTGCTTACATGAATTGTAAAGACAGTAATACTTAATATATAGGGTTGCTTGAGCAGTAAGAGAGATCCTGTTTATAAAGTATTTTTCACCATGCTTGGAAAGGACTAAACCCTTAATAACTAGTAACTATTATTATTTTATTTACTAGGGTCAGGTTCATCATCCCATTATTATCTCAAGTCTTCCCTAGTAGGGCTTGTTGAAATACTTATTTTCTGTGCGTGTTAGATTTTTATCTTCTTGTCACTTTATTTCGTAGTATCTGCTTATCTTGCTCTGAGGATTTTGCCCACACAAGCCGCTGCTGGACAATCATTCAACTGAGTCCCTACTATGGTTTGCAGGACTTTTACAAAGGAGCATTCCTGCCTTGGTTTTGGCTGAGGCCCCAAATTGGCAGAGGCAAACAGCTGCCTTCTATTTCTATAATGGAGTGAAGTACCAGGCCACCTATTCAAGATCCACAAAAGAGTTTTCCAACTCCAGCTATGTAGCCCTTGAATCAACACCCACCTTTAGAAGAATAATAAGGTAGCAATTAGAGAATGTAGGTAGAAAGGCTATGGCAGCACCGAGGCTGGGACACCCCCACTCTGTACACACTCACCCCACGTTGAGTGAGAATTGCCTTGAGGAAACCATGCAGACTAACTGACCTGAGTCTTCTGTAGGCCCTGGGCCAAGTGTAGAGAGGCCCACAGTTATGAGGTTGTAGCTGGTTAGTTGTGTTCACAGCAGAGGAGAGGCAGCTGTGTTAGGGAAGCCTGAACTCTCAGTTTGTCAAAAGGATCCTTTGGCAAAAGGATGCGTGATGACTGCTTGATGAGCAGATGTGGGACAATATGAGACAAAATCCACCCAGAGATGTTTTGAAATGACTTGAAGAAGGAAGAGTGATGTGTCCTCAAAAGGGAGAGTCTGCATGGCATAGATCATGTAGATGGGGGATTTTACGGGAACAAGCAGATGAAGTGTTGCTCAGTTGTGAGAACTGAAGTGAAAGATCCCAGCAATGACACTGTCTGCAAGGAATCCAGTCTAAATGTCTGCCAACCCCAAAGAGACTTAATTTTAGACTTGCAACAAGTCCAGAGCAAACCAAAAGTAGATTCGTAATGTCAGAAAGTAACACCTTTCCTACTCCCTACCTCTTTTCTCTGCCTTGGCTTCCAACTTGGAAAAGCATGTGCAGCCCAGGGTTGGTAGAAGGCAGGGGTGGGGGGTGGCAGGGGGGGAGTAAAAAGTGCTCCCCTCATTGTCACTTATTAAGAGGACATGACCGCCAGACCCTCGAGTGGCCCTGGCAACTGGAGGCTCCTCCTCCCTCCCATGTCCCTGGCATGTATGCTCCACCCACCATTCCACTGGAGCCATTTTGAAGGACTTGAGAGAGCAATGTGCTATTGAGACCCTCTGGATGGTATACCTGACTGAACCCCACTGAGGTCTTTATATAAACTTTTCAGATTCTGGCTGGTGGGTGTGAACATCTACTCATCTTGCAGCCACCCAGGACAAGTCTCTTAAGTAAGTTCTCCCAATTGCCAACCCTGCCACCTACCAGTCTGGAGTGGCCTACAGTTTTCTTTAGTGTTTCCTTGCCCTAAGTACACAGGGGATGCTTGGTTTCCAATTTTACCCTGGAACTCCCTAGGTTGTGAACCAACACCCATCCTTCTGAATGAGGAAGAGAGAAGTTTTGACTTTGGATGACTTTATTATAGTGAAACAGACACATTAATTACTGAAATAAGACTATTTTTTGAAATTATAGTAACCAGTGCATGTAGTATGTACGTATGTATGTATGTACATATCATTTAAGAGGGAATGAACAAGTTATGGAGACTGCCTAGATTTCATCTAATGGGCAGGGGAAGAACAACCCCCCACAGAATGGCTTTGAATGCCCAGTTGGAGGACAGGGGCTCCTTCATTGCTTCTGAGTATCATTTAGCCAATCTACTGGTTGCATTGGCACCCAGTACTGCATCAAGTGTTTGAATAATATTTGCTGCCATTTTTTGAGCACCCACCAAGTGCCAGACACATTAGATTCCATCTGCCTCCAATATACTTTTCCTGACCTAGGCTACTTGTTATATTCATTATTATACATTCTACCTCCATTGAAATAATATTCTCTTACTTTCTGCTCCCATACATCCATAGATTTCCCCAATCTAGCATGTTCTATAGATTTTTTTTAGTTTAATTCCTTTTTTAATTGGCTATCTTCTCCATTAGTCTGTAAAATATGTGAAGATAGGTCTTCCTGGCATGGTGACTGTTAGTAAGGTATTTTCAAAATTATCTCAATTAATTGTCATAATAATCTAAGGTATTATTTTGTGGGTAAGGAATGTAAAGTTTGTGGGTAATATTGTGCCTATATTCAATCAGCTGGTGGTTGGTAGAGTTAGAATGCACAGCTTGGGTTGGAGTTGGTCTTTCTGACTCCAAGCAGTATGGGAATTTAGATGTTCCATTTTCCTCTGATAGAAATCTCAACTAAATATATCTTGGCATTGAAAAACTCAAAATTGTAAACAACAGCAACAAAATGATGATGAAGGGTTCTACCCATGGATTGCACCATGATAACCTAAAATTGTAACACAGAATCTCAGCAGTGTCTTTTAAAAAAATTCCAGTATATTGAAAATTAGGTGTAAATTCAACAACTTGTTAGTCATTACTGTTTACTACTTTCTTATTAAAGAGCTAGATGTTTTAATGTACTGTACATTTTAAGTGAATAAAGGGAATATACATTCATTCCTAATCCTAATTAAAAATCTAACAAAACCCCATTTGTTTGTTTTCTTTTTTCCCTGTATCAGTGCAGATATCAAAGCAAAACTGCAGGAGAGAAAAGTAAATGCTGTTGCAAGCCTTTCTCTTCTAAAGTCTCATGATAAAATATTGTACAGCAACCAACAGTGAAACTGAAAATTGCTTAGACTTAATTCAATTTAGAACTCATTTTCCCAGTATCATTCATATTCAAGCTATTGTGCTGGGTACCGTAGGAGACAGAAAGGTAAGTAATTTGTGGATTCTGCCCTCAAGATGTTTACAGTTTGGTGAAGATAACAACAAGTGAAGTGCTGCAGAATGAGAAAATAAAGCATTCAGAAAGCAAAAGGAAAAGTAAGAAAGGGAGGAAGGTATAAAAGAAATAGAATAAAACTTCCCAGAGCTGAGATGCATCAAGTCTTTTGATGGAAAGAGCTCATGCAGTGTTAACCAAGAGAAATGAAAAGCATCATAGTTGGTGTGCTGGCTACCTTTTCTTTGCTCTCTACCTTAACTCTCCGCCATTTACCATTTTCTAAGATAGATAATATCATCTGCTCCCCATTCCCTGGGCCTTTGAGTTGGTTTGGCCAATGAGAGTCCTAGTTAGAGATGGGAAGGAGGCAGAAGGGTGGGCTCAGGGTGTTTATTCCCCCAGGTCTGTCTGAGGAGTCTCTTTGGGCTCATTATCCCTCTCAAACACAAGTCACTGCTGCTCTTAAGATGGTCTTCTGCAGGACTCCCTGGTGATCCTGTCTTTCCTTGTCTCTGAGCTTAGGAGTGGTAACAGCTCTGAAATTACTAATCCTGAGTAATATCTGGCACTATCCCTAGTGGTTCTCCTACACCTCCCACTGAAAACACCTGAGGATTTCCTGGACATAATTAAAATAAAATAGGAAGCATTGCTCTCTGCATTTCTACTTTCCTAGCTATAGGTTTTGCAGTTTGGAGAAAAGAGTACTTAGTTTCATAACTTTAACTAGGTCTTTGCTAAGATGGAAACACATCTATCTCTTTACTGTCGTATTACCATGACTATAGAGTCCTTGGCCCACAGTAGGTGCTTTATTGATACTTTTTGGGGAGGAGAGAGGAAACAATTCCTAAAGTTCTGGCTTATTAAGTCACTTGGAAATTGATTTCAGTGTTCTCTACTTGAACACAGTGATGGTGAATTCACACTGGCTGGAAAAAGGCCATTCTATTGTAGATAGTGGTATTTGGTTCATATCCCTCCTACCACCTGGGCCTAGATTTGAATTAATGCCTCAGATGAGTCTCAGTAGTACAGAATAATAGGGTACTTGTCCCTGCCTTATTTTGAAATCTGTGTATCTCTTAAGAGTTAACTGACTCTTGGTCAACCATGCCAGGTGTTTATCCATATAGATTTTACAATTATTTCTTGTGCTTTTCTACATGGATGTACATTAAATCATATCTTCTTCATGTTTGTATTCATGAATTTTGTGAATCTAAATATTTTATAGTTATCCCTACTATATTTTGGGAGGCGGATTTTTTTACAGAAAAAAAATTAGGCATAATTTCATTATAGTAAAGGTTGCTGTTTTTATGGTACAGTTCTGCACGTTTTGACAAATTTATGTAGCCATGTAACCGCTACCACAATCTAGATAAAGAAAACTTTAATTGCTCCAAGACATTCCCCACCACAGTTATGTAGCCAACCAGTCTCCCACTCCCACCTCTGGCAACCACTGCTGTTTTCTGCCCCTATAGTTTTGCCTTTGCAAGAATGTCATTTCAGTGAAATCATTTAGTATAAAGGCTTTTGACTATGGCTTCTCTCATTCAGTATAATGCATTGGAGACTCAGTTACAGCTTGTTGAATGTACCCAGTGTTTGTTCCTTTTCATTGCTATTATCCCATCATACAGATATACTAAAATCAAGTGTATCCATTCCCCAGTAGAGAGACACTTGTGCTATTTCTAGATTTTGGCAATTACAGATAAAGCTGTTATAACCATTTTTGCCCTTCTTTTTGTTTGAACATAGGTTTTCATTCACTTGGAGAAATATCTTGTAGTGGGATTTCTATGTTACTTGTTAAGTGTATGTTGAATTTGCAAGGAATTGCCAAAATGTTTCCAGAAAGTGGCTGAACTCTTTTGCATTCCTATCTGCAATGTATGAGAGTTCCTGTTAGTCTACATCCATGTCAGCACTTGGTATTTTCAGATTTTTAAAAAAATTCAATTTGATTCTAATAGGTATATAGTTGTATCTTACTGTGGTTTTTATTTTGTCTCTAGTGACTATTGATATTGAGCATCTTTTCATGTATTTATTTGAAATCTTTATATCTTCTTTGATGAAGTGTCTGTTCAAATATCTCCTCCATTTATTATTGGATTTTAAAAGTTCTTTACATAATTTGGATATGCTCTTTATCAGAAATGTGATTTATAAACAGTTTCTCCCTTTCTGTGGCTTATCTTTTCATTCTCCTGATATTTTCTTTTGAAGAGTAAATGTTCTTAGTTTGATGAAGTTCCAATTTTTCAAACGTTTTCTTTTATGATCTGTGCTTGGGGTGTTATATCTAAGAAATTCATGTTTAACTTCAAGAATGCAAAGTTTTTCCTTTATGTGTTCCTGTATAAATTTTATAGTTTTAGGTTTGACATTTAGGTCATGATCCATTTTGAGTTAATTTTTATGTAATTTTTATCCAATTTTTGAGTTAATTTTTATGTAATTTTTATCCAATTTTTCCCCATTATTATCCAATTGTCTCAGCACCATTTGTTGAAATGACTTTCCCTTCTCCACTGAATTGTCTTTGCACCTTCATAAAAAATTGATACTATGTGTGTGCTTCTATTTCTGGACTCTTCTGTTCCATTTATTTATACTATGTCTGTACTCTCTCATCAGACTCTCTTGACTTTGATAGTGTGATATTTTGATTTATAAAAACATATATTTGGTCATTTGAGGACTAACACATATTTCTTATGCATGTTTTGTTTTCCTCCATAGTTCTTGGCTCACAGCTTCCCAAATCCTTGGAATTTCCTAAGTGTTGAGAATGATAAAGGTGTCTTTTGTTATGTTAATGAGGTGGCTTGTGGAATGCCCCTAGGTCATCTGAGGATGAAGGCTGGTCACCATAGAAACCAATCATATCATTTAGAGAGTTAGAATTTTCAGTCCTGCCCCAGACACCTCCAGGGAGGGGAGAGGCTGGAAGTTCAATCAGTTGCCAATGGCCAATTATTCAATCAATCATGCCTATGTAATGAAACCTTCAAAAAAGCCCAAAAGGACTGGGCTTGGAGATGTTCTGAGTTGGTGAACACGTGGAGCTGGGATATTGTCACACCTCCAGCTCCATACCCTTTCCCCACACCTTGCCCTATGCATCTGATCTAATGATCTAGTAAAGTAAGACACAAGTAAAATGTGTCTCTAATATTTCTAGTAAGAAAAATGTTTCTTTGAATTCTGTAAACCATTCCAGTAAATTAATCAAACCTTAGGAGGGGGTCTTGAGACTCTCTTATTTATAGCCAGTTAGTCAGAAGTATAGGTAGCAATCTGGGCTTGTGACTGGTGTCTGAAGTGCATGTGTGGGGCAGTCTTGTAGGACTGACCTCTCAATCTGTGGGGTCTGATGCTATCTCTGGGTAGAGACTGTCAGAGTTGGGTTAAATTGTAGGCTACTCAGCTGGTGTTAGAACACTGCTAGCTGTATGTGTGGGGACAATGGACACCCACATTGGAATTGGTACCAGAACCTAAAGATATACTCTTATAGTAAGTTTGGAATTTGGGTAACATGAAACTTCCAACTTTGTTCTCTTTTCTCAAAACTGTTTTTGAGTATTCTAATTTATTTGCCTATCTATATAAGTTTTAGAATGAGTTTGTCAATTTCTAAAAAAAAAAAAATTATGGGATTTTGACTAGGATTATGTTTGAATCTACAGATCAGATTGTGGAGGATTGGCTTATTAACAATTTCAAATCTTTCAATCTGTGAACTGGTGTATCTCTCCATTTATTTAGATCTTCTCTGATTTCTTTCAACAATCTTTTGTAGTTTTCAGCAAATAGATCTTGCACTTATTTTGTAAGATTTGTACATAAATATTTCATTTTTGGGGTGCTATTGAAAATGGTAATTCAAAACATTTAAATTTTTTATTATTCACTGCTAGTATGCAGAAATGATTACATTTTATATTAACACTGTATTCTTCAACTTTGCTACTCTCTAATTAATAGCTTTTTTGAAGCTTCTTTGAGATTTTTTACATAGATAATCATGTCATTTGCAAGTAGAGACAGTTTTATGTCTTCCTTTCCAATGAGTATGTCTTTTGTTTCTTTTTCTTGCATCTCTATTACGTTTCTTCTTTTTTTTATTTAGCCTATTGTTCTAGCCTGTCAAGAACTTTGGAATCATGAAACTGTCACCTCGTTTTTTCTTTGTTGATCAAAAAGTTCACCAATTCCTCATCTTATTTTTAGTTTAGAAGTATGGAACCAGATAGTTTTGTAAAACAAACAAAATAAAACCATTTTTTTGGAAAAATTTCAAACATATATAGATGTGGAAAAATAGATTAACACCTCATACCTATTACAGAGTTTCAAAAATTATCAACTCATGGCCAATTTATCTCATCTGTATCTTCACTGACTCCCTCTTTGTGCTCCCACCACTGGGGCATTTTAAGGTATGTTCAAACCACGTATTATATTCAGATAGAGATTTGACAACAAACTGTTTACTATGCTGTAAGTGGTCCAAATTGGGAATGCTGTCTTACTCATAATTTTATATCCACTGCATAGCTCAGCATCCTGCAGACAGAATATATGTTCAAAAATTTTTTTGTTGAACTAAATTCTTATGGGACTTGTCACTTTAGTATAGGTTTAAAAACGCTTTCTTTTTTTACTTTTTGAAAATCAGTCTACCTTACTTTGAGGTCCCTTCCTATATTTAGTTGTTTATGCAATCTTCTGTTTGAAAATATTTTATTTAATACACATTACAAAATATAAGAAAGCATATGAGTATCAAAGCATAATAATGTAATCTATACTCAACACCCAATTTAAGAACCAGAATTTTATCGTAACACTGAAGCTGCTGTTATTCCTTCAAATTCTGTGTTCTTGGTCTCTTTCTGTAAGTAATCTCTGCTGTGAATTTTGTTATTCTTATTTTATTTTATTTTATTTTATTTTATTTTATTTTAATTTTATTTTAGAGAGAGAGCATAAGCTGGGGAGAGAGGCAGAAGGAGGGAGGGAGGGGGAGGGAGGGGGAGGGAGGGAGGGAGAGAGGGAGGGAGGAGGAGGGAGGGAGCGAGGGGGAGGGGGAGGGGGGGAGGGAGAGAGAGAGAGAGAGAGAGAGAGAGAGAGAGAGAGAGAGAGAGAGAGAGAGAGAGAATATCTTAAGCAGGCTCCATGCTCAGCACAGAGCTCGATTATGGGCCTAATCCCAAGACTGTGGGATCATGACCTGTGCCAAAATCAAGAGTTGGATGCTTAACTGACTGAGCCACTCAGTTGACCCTATATTTTAAATACTTATACAGGGGCGCCTGGGTGGCTCAGTCGGTTGGGCGTCCGACTTCAGCTCAGGTCACGATCCCTCAGGTCCGTGAGTTCGAGCCCGCCTCAGGCTCTGGGCTGATGGGCCAGAGCCTGGAGCCTGTTTCTGATTCTGTGTCTCCCTCTCTCTCTGCCCCTCCCCTGTTCATGCTCTGTCTCTCTCTGTCTCAATAATAAATCAACGTTAAAAAAATTAAAAAAAAATAAATAAATACTTATACATATAAATATATCCTTAGAAATGGTATTATTTAGTTTGGCTCATTTTTGAGGTTTATAAAAATGCTATCATGTTATAGTTAAATTTTTGTACATTATCATTCTTAGAGCATTCAATTTACATTATGTAATTATTGGTATGGTTTGACTTAAATAAACTATCTTACTTTCTATTTGTCTGATCTGTTCTTTGTTCTTTTTTTTCTGCTTTTCCTCACTTTTTTTTTTAATATTATTGTCAAATTGGTTTCCATACAACACCCAGTCCTCATCCCAACAAGTGCCCTCCTCCCTGCCCATCACTGACTTTCCCCTCTCCCCCACCCCCATCTACCCTTGGTTTGCTTTCAGTCCTTAAGAGTCTCTTATGGTTTGCCTCCCTCCCTCTTTGTAACTTTTCTTTTCCCCTTCCCCTCCCACAATGTCTTCTGTTATGGTTCTCAAGATCCACATATGAGTGAAAACATATGGTATCTGTCTTTCTCTGCCTGGCTTATTTCATTTAGCATAATACCCCAGTTCCATCCATGTTGCTGCGAATGGCCAGATTTCATTCCTTCTCATTGCCAAGTAGTATTCCATTGTATATATAAACCACATCTTCTTTATCCATTCGTTTTCCTGACTTCTTTTGGATTAATCAAACATTTCTTGGATTGTACTTCCCTTCCACTTTTTTTTTTTTTTTTTTAGTTAAATCACCTTTATAATGTGTTTGGTGATAATTGTAAGGTTTAAAATATAAGTCTTTAACTCATTATAGTGTATCTTCACGTATTATATTACTTCACATTGAGTGTATGAACCGTATAACAATTTCTTCCCTCCCACTCTTTGCACTATTGTTGTCATACATTTTAGTTCTCACGTGCTGCAAACCCTTCAGTATATTGCTACTTTTCATGCTTTAAACAATATATATATGTAAAGTTATTAAAAATAAGGAAAAAAGTCTTTATATTTACTCTCATTTTTACCAGTTCTGATGGTTTACATTTCTTCACACAGATCCAAATTTGCATCCGATACCATCTTCCTTCTGCCTAAAGAACTGTGTTTAAAATTATTGCCATCCAAATCTACTGGCGTTATTTTAGCTTCTGGTTAAAGTCTTTGTTTTGCCTTCCTTTTTTTTAAAGTTTTTATTTAAGTGATCTCTAAACCCAATGTGGGGCTTGACCTCATGACCCTGAGATCAAGAGAGTCATGCTCTTCTGACTGAGCCAGCCAGGCACCTTCCTTTTTGATGGGTAACTTTGCTGAGTGTAGAATTCTGGGCTGACAGATTGTTTTCTTTCAGCACTTTAATTATGATATTCTATCATAGGTCTCAATATTCTCTAGGTCACAATATTTCTGAAGAGAAGTCTGCAATTGTCATTCAAGAACTCCAACTACATATATGTTAGACTATTTGATATTCTACCAGTGCTCTTAGATATTCTGCTCTGATTCTCTCTCTCTCATCTTTGTCTTAAGTTTGCCAATTTCTCTTGACCTATCTCCAAGTTCACTGGTTCTTCCCTCAGCCATATACCATGTCCTGATATGTCTGTTGAAAGAATTATCTCTGATATCAAAATTTTATTTATAGCTTTTATATTTGACATTTTTAATAGTTTCCATCTCTCTAGTACATACAATCCCCCATTTCTAACATTTATTTATTTTTGAGTGAGAGAGCACAAGGTGGGGAGGCGGGGGCAGAGAGAGAGGGAGACACAGAATCCAAAGCAGACCTCAGGATCTGAGCTATCAGCACAGAGCCTGACGTGGGGCTCAAACTCACAAACTGCGAGACCATGACCTGAGCCTTAGTCAGACACCTAACTGACTGAGCTACCCAGGTGCCCCTACAATCCCTCATTTTTAAATCTATGTTCTCAACCTTTCTGTTAGATTTTTTAGCATATTAATCAAAGTTGTTGTCTAGGAGTTCTCACACCTGAATTTTCTCTGATCCTATTTATTACTTTATCTCTTGACAATAGTTCTTTTTTGTTGTTGTTTTGGTCTGTCTCATAATTTTTTTAATATATATATATTTTTCTTTTTAAGTAATCTCTATACCCAATGTGGGCTCAAAGTCACAACCCCAAGATCGAGAGTAGTCGCATGCTCTACCCACAGCCAGCCAATAATTTTTGACTGAATGTGCTACATCATTTGTAGACAGCAGAGACTGGAGTCAATAGCATTTATTCCTGGAAATGGACTTGGATCTTCTCAGACTATTAGTGTTGGGGGTTGAGTCAATCTAGTCACTAGTTCAATTGGGTTTCTGTGCCATGGCTGCTATAGTTACTATTAGCACACCATAGGCTTTGAGTTCCTCCAGCAGTGAACAGCCATTACCTTCATCTTACTGTGTGGCCTGGAGTACTGGAGGGTTATTTCCTGGGCCTCATCTCTACTCTCAGCTTTTAGCAGTCCCTGTATGCTTATATTACAAAGTTCTCTTTCTACTCTCTTTTCCCTTCCTTAGGGGTAGATTGCTATTGCTTGTTACTTGTTGCTAGGTTTGTTGTGGGACTGGGGGATATTTTGGTTTTCTGGGGCCAGTCTCATCTTTAGCCAGGATCTATGTGCCTGGACCTTGAGGATGGGGTGTGTACAGTGTGCCTGCCAATTCCACTTGTGGCAACTACACTCTGTCTTGTGTCTGTGGCAGGGTTTAGGCAGAAGGGTTTCCTGACCTTTCCCTAGGGTAGCAGACCTCTGCTATATATTGGTGCAGGACCCTGGACATAAAGATTTTCCTTTCTCTCTCCTGGGAAGACAACTTGTTTCTCCTCTTCCCCAAGCAGGTTTCTGGTGGCAGGAAGGGAAGTGTTATATTCTTCCTTCAAAGAAGGATGGGTTTTGCTTCTATCTCTTCCCTTGTGACCCCAAGGAACAGAGGGTTTGCTGCCCTTCCCCAAGTGGTTTAAAGTTTTTACCTTTTTTAAAATGTTTATTTATTTGAGAGAGAGAGAGAGAGAGAGAGAGAGAGAGAGCATGAACTGGGAGGGGCAGAGACAGAGGGAGAGAGAGAATCCCAAGCAGGCACCATGCTGTCAACCCAACATGGGGCTCGATCTCACAAACCATTGAGATTGTGACCTGAGTCAAAATCAAGAATTGGACCCTTAACCAACTCAGCCATCCAGGTGTCCCAGGCTTTTACTTTTTATAAAAGATAGGTCAAGGGAAATGGATGGTGCTTTGTGCCTTAATCCAAGCAGATTACTTTCTTTTAATTATTACTTATTCTAAACTTGTATGCTGCCCATATGTGGCCTTTAGAAATTTGTTAATACTTTAGCTAATTTCTTCTTACCTTTTTTTGTAGCAGCTCTGTGTTTTGCTTGTGCTCTGGCAAAGGTAAAATAATTTCCATGTCTTATTTCTCCTTGGAAGGGCTTGTCTCTTTCTGAAATTCAGTTCTTGTGGTTGCCTCGTAACCTCAGCTCCCTGAAGGGTTCAAGAAAAGTTATGATTTTGTATACTATCTGGTTTTTGTTATTGTCATCAGGACAGGAACAACAGCTTAAGTGGAAGCAGGATTTATATGCTTTCTTTACTCAGCATTATATTTTTAAGATTCATTTATATTATTGCCCGTAGCTGCAGTTCATTTATTTCCCCTGATGTATAATATTCTGTTATGTGAATATAGCATCATTTATCCATTTTCCCGTAAATAGGCATTCAGGTTGTTTCTAGTTATTTGTTTTTATGAATAACTTCGCTTTGAACACTCTTAATCATACCTGTTGGTGCACCTTGGTAAGTTTCTCTAGCTTATACATCTGTAAGTGGTGTTGCTGGATTGTGAAGTATATATGCAGATGTTCAGCACTACAAATGATGCCTTTGGCTTGGCTTTTCATTTAGGCCTTCATACCTGAAGAAAAGCTGCACATGTCACGAGTACTTATCTTTTCTTTTGGTCATCACTCATGTCTAGCCTTCCTTTCTTTATGACCTTTTGAGTTCTAATTCTACTGTTTTTTTATTTGAATCTTGGCTTCACCTATGGCTTATGATCTAGCTCTTACTCACTTGATGTTTTTAGTTCATTTGCCTGATTTTTGACCCTCAGTGCTTCTCAAAACATTTTGGTTTGGATCTGCTACTGTAGTTTTTATTGCTTTGATTGGTAGTATATAATATTCCACATTTTATTTAGTCCCTCAACTCCCCATCTCTAGCTCTGGCCAAATGAGCCAGCATCCTGCCTCAGTATTTACTTCTTGGGCTACTGTGTGTGTGTGTTATTATTTGAACACTTGAGGTTGAAATAACTCCATCAATCGTTATCCTTTAGGTAGACTTAACTTCACTCTAGAAACTGGGTAAGTAGTTAACTAGTCAGAACTGCAAGCCTCATTTCTCGACTTTGTCTTCAAGGATAGCAAGAAAGATAAAATTGAGATTTAGATACACAGTTCGCCACACAGTGATCTATTCTTTGCCTTCAAAATCATGTGTTTCAGACAACTGACTTCATAAGGCACAAATTAAGAGGTTTTTTTCCTGCTTTGGTCTTCTAACAATGAAACCATGAGCCAAGACTTAGAGTGCTCACAGGCAGGCATTAGTCCTTGGGCCATATTATGTATAAGGACAAATTTAGTGAGAGAGTCAATGTTTACAATCTTCATGTAAATTGTCTGGTAATATATTTTAATTTATTTTAATTTTAATTTTTTGAGCCAGTAAGCATGCATGCTCATGCCAGCAGGGGAGGGGTGGAGGGACAAGGAGGGAAAAAATCTTAAGCAGGCTCTATGCTCAGTGTGGAATCTGACATGGGGCTCAATCTCATGACCATGATATCATGACCTGAGCAGAAATCAAGAGTCAGGCACATAACTGACTGAGCTACCCAGGCACCCCTGGGAAAATATTTTATAATAACAGAAATATAGGTTAAGAATAAGAAGTTTGGAGAGGAATTAAATAAAGAAATTCTTATTTTCTATGTGCTACGAGTTTCATTTTCCCTAGGGAAATATTGATTCAAAGCAGCCGTGAAGTGCATAGAATTCTTTTCCCTTGATAGCTATAAAATTAGGAGAAAACATGGTCTGTGCTCTCAAGAAGATTAGAATTTAACAAAGATCAGTATGCCAACCAATATCAGTGAGTGCATCAGTAAACACATGGTGGAAAACACACATAAATAAGTAACATACTCAGATGGATATAACTTAGTAGTAAGAAATAACTGGGTCAGAATAGGCTAGGCAAAGGCAGCTCGAGAGCGAGCAGCCTCATAAAAAGAGAATGGACATGAATAAACATTTCCTTATCAGAGGTACATTTTAAAAGGCCTGTATCTTTCCTGATGCGAAGTTGTCAAAGTGTTGTTCCAGATGCTGTTGATGTCCTACTGTGCTACTCTCAGTGCATCAGGCCTCTAGCTGTTTTGAGTGTTGGTTGAAAACAGCTCACAACTGCCCCTTGTCCGGAGAACTGTCTGAACTTGGTGATCTCAGTGGTTCCCAAAAAGTGGCATTAACCTCCCTGGGAAACTTGCTACAGAATGCAAATTCTCAGACTCTCATCCAGAACTGCTGAATCACTCTAATGTGTGAGGCCCAGAAATGTGTTTTCTAAAGAACTGCATGTGATTCTGATTCAGAGTGAAGTTTGGGAACTACTATCCTAGTTGAGAGAACCACCTTGGGGGGTGAGGCAGCACCCCTGCCCTGCCTCCACAGCTGATGACCAGTGGGTACAGAGTAGTAAAGGCCAAATTCCTTCCTCTGGGGTGGTCAGACAATCAAACTATGGTCTCTGGGGCCAAATCTGGCCCACTGACTGTTTTTGTAAATAAAGTTTTATTAGAACAAACAAAGCCAGGCTCATTTGTTTTATTGTCTGTGGCTGCTCTCATGCTACAATGGCAGAGCTGAGTAGTTGCAAGAAAGGCTAACTGGCCCTTTCCTGAAAATCCTGCCAGGTTTTGTTCTAGAGTCTCGCCTAACCCTAACACATCAGGCCATTGCTGGACTTCACTTGACACCATGTCCTTGCTTGCTTCTCTCTTCCATTCTGCTTCCTTCTCTGACTTACAGGTTGCATCCAAATCTGTGCCGCAGGCTCTACTTCCTGACAAGAGAACTGTCAGGTATAGTCACATTTTCCCTTATTTTTCTTTGCTATTTTTCTGCATTTGCATTGGCTTCAAGGGAGTCGTGAAGTTTCCCAGACCAAGATGCCAACATTGCTCAACAGGTAGTCCCTCAATAGGTCTTTTGGATCAGACATACTCCTCAGAAAGAGGTGGCACTTCTCATCTCTGCAACCCCAACTTTGTGTCTACCACTTTAACAGAGTGTCAGCAAGAGAACTGCCTTTGTTATTCTGATATAAGGGTCACATATTATTATTATTTCCTTTGTATTTATAATTTATAGAGCACCAGAAGCCTCCATGACACATCTCACCATGTAATATCTGACCTGGCAGGTGTCCAAGCACCTCTAAAAATACAAACAAGTGTAAGATGAACACCCCAACCACCAGTGAGGACAAAGCATGGGCAAGAGTTAGGTGAGAAGATTCTTCAAATCATTAATTTAAAAATAAGATAGAGAAGATAATTTGTCTGTAGTTTGCTAAACATCCTACTGAAGGAATTAAGCTTTATTTAAATATTCCTCAGTACTGCATTCGACTTCCTGAGTTGTTTACCTTCTTAATAATGAAACAGTACTAGACTCTTCCCATTATAGTGATGTTTTCATTGTGCTATACTTGCAGTTGATGCTTAGAAAAATATTCATGGTTTATAACGCAGTATGTTTTAAAATAGTTTCTCAGTGACAAGCCAGAGGAAGTAGAACTAACACAACATGAAAAATATAATTAGTATCAAGTGTTGAAATAGCAAAAGTCATTTTCTGGAAGGATAAAGTGCTGAAATGAGGAGAGAGAGAGACGGAGAGAGAGGCATTAATGAAATAGGATCAAGCATGATGAGGCTGTACTTTATTGGCTGAGGATTCAGGCTGGGGTAACGAATGAAGGGACTGTTCTTATCTGTGTTTGGAGGTGGTTGATCATTTCATAAAGTCTGAGGCTGTTTCTTAAGACATAGGAAAAAACCAGGGTGCCTGGGTGGCTCAGTCGGTTGGGCGTCCGACTTCAGCTCGGGTCATGATCTCGCGGTCCGTGAGTTTGAGCCCCACGTCGGCTCTGTGCTGACCACTCAGAGCCTGGAGCCTGTTTTGGATTCTGTGTCTCCCTTCCTCTCTGACCCTCCCCCATTCATGCTATGTCTCTGTCTCAAAAATAAATAAACATTAAAAAATAAATAAATAAATAAATAAATAAATAAATAAATAAATAAGACATAGGAAAAAACTATTTTCTCTATGTGTCTTCTTTGAAATACCTGTTTGCAGGTCACAAGACCACAAGACCACTGTAGGATCTCCAAATGGATGGTTTCACATAGCTAATAGGAAGGTGCTATATGTATGGTATAAGAATAATTTCATATACTAGGATAGGAATGTTATGAGCTCAAGTTTAATTTAGAATGTCATTTGTTAATGAATTTCAGTAAAGTGTTTTACATCTGAGGGACTTTTATCAAAGCGCTTTTTGGCTTTCCACTTGATTAAAAATCATTGTTGAATGTTAAGTTGACTTTTGAACAATGTGGGAATTAGGAATGCCAACCCCAGTGCAGCTGAAAATCCACACATAACTTTTGGCCCCCCAAACTTAGCTACTAATAGCTTACTGTCGACTAGAAGCCTTGCCAATAACATAAATAATCAGTAAACACATATTTTGTATGTCATATGTATTATGTGCTATACTCTTACAATAAAGTTAGCTAAAGAAAATGTCCTTACGAAAATCATAAGGAAGAGGAAATCCATTTATGGTACTGTATTTATTGAAAAAAATCCATGTATAAGATGATCTGCATGATTCAAATCTGTGCTGTCCAAGGGTCAACTGTAATGAACTGGGGAGCTTCACGATGTAGAGTTGCATACTCACACATGACCCTTAGATTTTAATATAGAAATTCAAATCTTACAATGATATGTATAATGGAGTAACAGACAATAAAACATTTCACATTTGTGTACCATTTTAAAATTCTTTCAAAGTACTTTCATACTTAAATTTTATTTTACTCTCACAACAGTACTGCAAAGGAGACTAGGTACTTAATTTAATAATCATGCTCAAAATAAGCTTCAAGAATTTATATTTAATAAATATACAGTAGAGTCCTCAATAGGAGCACATACTTTGAACAAACCTAGAAAAGATCTGGGGCTAATTATCAGCTCTACTCTTACTAGCTTTCTAACATTGATTATGTTATTTGACATACCCTAACTTTATCTTTAAAAAAGATTATGGTGTTACTTAATATCACCCAAGGTTATATATGTAACTACCCGGCACAGGGTTAAGTGTTCAGCGCATTGTGGTTCTTTTTGTATTTACCCTCTCAGCTATATGCCTCCAAAATTTGAAAAAGATAGAAAGCAGCTCCCAAGTTAAACATCATGTAAAATGGATAGTTGGTGACTGCAACAGAAGAAATGCTATCTAAACCCTGCCCTCCCCCAAAAATAGATAGTGCCATAAACCTAGGGTGAGTTAATCTCTAAAGTAAGTCTGAATGTAGTTCTAAAAAGAAACCTCATTAGTTACCCAATGTTCACTACAGACAAATGAAAGCATACACATTTACAGACAGAAACAAACCTTTTCTTGGAATTAAGTTAAATGAGGTGAATTTCTGTGGGGCCTTTAAAAACTGATATTTGCAAGCACAGGGGACATTGCCTGGCTACAGCTTTACAAAAACAACAGAAATACTGATGAGACAGTTTTCATATCGACCCTCTGTAAAGGCTCAGGGCAAAATCTTACATCATCAATCAGCAAAGGCATTTCTATGGAGAACTGAGATAATTTGGTCCAAGCACATTGCTTCTTGGTGGTCTAACTTAAAATGCAGCGAGCCTGGAGAATCTAGGAGAAAGGGTATTTAGCATACCCATTAGACCATCTTTTTCAAATATCAGATGGCTTAAGCCAGCTGTCGGCAGGCAGGTGCTGGCTCATAGACCATTCATGATTGACCTCCCTAACAACTATTCCACGATATTGGCTAATGTGAAACCCTTATGCTTTAGACACTAGACATGAAAGAGGCAGAGTCATCATTATGTTACGGAAGTAAAGAGCTTCACTTATACGTTTGCCAAGTCAGAGGGCCAACCCATTTCAGCAGAGGCTTGGGAAGCAGGAGTATTTTTAGGTTGGGATGCTATTTCCCTTCCAACAGAGCTCTGACTTTTCTCAAGTGCTTGCCAAGAACTCCTTGGTTGAATCCCTCAAGTTCTGTGCCTTACAAAAACAAGGACAAGCACATCCTCCTATAACAGAGTGAAGGGTCTTTCCTGAGTCTGTAGTTAGCGACAAAGGCACTACTAGAACTTTCACTCTCGGATTCCCTGGACCAGCATTGTTTATGGTAGTATGCACTGCCTAAGCCCCTAACCAACCTGATCATGATTCTATTTCAGCATGTTGCTTCTGCCATTCCTTCCGGTTCAATCCATTACAGATTAAATTATCAATAATCTTGTTGCTGTCACAAAGTCCCGTTTTGGATGTCTGTTTCCACAAACTCAGCTAGTTTCCCTGATATCAATATATGTTTTCAAGGACTTTGGCCCAGTCATGGAGAGTAGACTTGATTTAAAAACAATACCTATGTCACATGATTTATGTTGCTCTTACAAATATTTCCATGAATTTTTATGGTTCTTCTTTTAAGAGCCCATAGTTCCAAGATTTGGAAAACAGAATGTGCTTTGTAGGTTCACCTATTTGACTCATAAATGGAGTGATGTCTGTGCAGGTGGCATTTGCTTGGGAGATTAAATTGATGTTTGTACAATATCTGCTCACTTATTTTTAAGATTGTCTTGCTGACGATGTAGCAGCTTCCATGTGCTATCCCTCTGACACCCATGGCGAAGGGGGATTATGATAATAACATATGAGCTTAATTTTTAATCCAATGTTGCACCTGGACTCTTAGTTAATGTAGAATATCTTTATCATTATATCTTTTGTAAGAGAAATGTTCCCAGGCATGAGAAATATATTATTTTCTCCTGGGTCTCATCACAGAATCAAAATTTGGCAGTTATAGCCTCCATCTTTACTGTATTTTGTATTACAAAAACGAAACGCTCACTTCTGAAATGTTCAAAGTAAAAAACAGAGCCCACCCTTACCTCAATACTATTCCCTTGGGGATAACCCAAGTAATCACTTTGTGGGGCATCTCCCCTCCCCCTTTTTTTTGAGAGCCAGAAGGAGAGAGAGAGAGAGAGAGCATGCACGCACATGCAAGTGGGGTAGGACAGAGGGAGGGAGAGGGAGAGAATCTTAAGTAGGCTCCACTCTCAGCACAGAGCCCAATGTTGGGCTCAATCTCACCACCATTAGATCATGACCTGAGCAGACAAGAGTTGGCCACTTAACCAGTGGAGCCACCCAGGCACCCTGTGAGGCATCCGTTTTGAAAAATTTTGGTTAATGTTTAGTCTCAACAATTTAATGTTTATTTATTTTTGAGAAAGAGACACACAGGGTACAGTGGGGGAGGGGCAGAGATAGAGGGAGACAAAACCCAAAGGAGGCTCCAGGCTCTGAGCTGTCAGCACAGAGCAGGACATGGGGTGGAACCTCTAGATCATGACCTGATCCAAAGTCAGAGGCTTAACCGACTGAGCCACCTGGGCTCCTTTAGTCTCAACAATTTAAAGTTCCATCACAAACAAAATATATCCATAATTGTAGTGACTCAAATGGTTACAGAAAGATTTTGTGCTGGGAAAGAAGGCAGCTGTTTGGTGAAGTACTTTTAAATGTATATGCCTGGTTTTTAAGCTGTGACTTAAAGCCAATGAAACAGATCAAATAAAACAACACTGAAACCCTCCTATGGAAAAACATAGGTACGCCTGGGTGGCTTGGTCGGTTGAGCGTCCAACTGCAGCTCAGGTCATGATCTTGCAGTTTGTGAGTACAAGCCCCGCATCGGGCTCTGTGTTGACAGCTCAGAGCCTGGAGCCTGCTTCAGATTCTGTGTCTCCCTCTCACTCTCTGTCCCTTGTTCTATCTCTCTCTCAAAAATAAGTAAAAACATTAAAAAAAATTTTTTTTTAAGAAAAACATGAAGTATATTCATTCCAGAACATAGAATAGTCTCCATTTCAGAACCAATCAGTAAGGTTATTGATAAGTACTTTTATTTTCTGTTGTTCTGGGTTCACTCAATCATGCACAAGTAGATGCAGATTTCCAGAGGTGAAACAAAGACTTTTATGCCTCAAGTTTAGAGAAGAGGTTTGTTGTCTTAATGAAGAATATATTCAGTAAACACTGCAGTTGGGACTCATTTAGCAAGACTATCACACGTGAGCCAACGAATCCAGCCCTGTCCTGTGCCTCTACCGCACGTCTCCATTCATCTCAGGAGAGGATCGCCAGAACTGCTGCAGTACAGAGTTAAGGCGGAGAGGTGTGCCCCACAAGTCTGAGTTAACTTGAGAGCAAATGCGAGGTTGGGTCCTAAGCCCCTTTTTTAATCTCTTCAAGACTGGGTGTGGAAGCTGACTTGACTGGGAAGCCTTCCGTGATCTCCTCTCAAACCCTCCCACACGTTCCATGTGCATATTATAATTGAAGGCTACCCGAATTCCTAAAAGGTAAACCCTTTGGTGGTAGGGGTTATGTTTTATTCATGATTGTCTCCCTATGTCCTAGTACATTTCCTGACACACAGTGGTTTCTCCATAAGTGTTTATCGAATGCATGAATACATAAAGGTATACATAAATGTTTACTAAATTCTCCATTCCCATCAAAGGCTTCTAAGCAACAGCTTCAAGGTTTTATTAACTGCAACACCAGCTGGTTAACACACTTAAGAAAGTGAGCCTGCTCTTTTCTGAGGCAGGCTCAGTTGTGACCGCTTTTACGATTCTTAGAGAAGAGAGCTATTGTTCTGAGCCGTGCACTGAGTTGAACCAAGGTCTGATAACTTTGACACTCTCCCAAACAAGTACATTTAGGAGTTTGAGGACAGGCATCCCTTTTGAGTAGCCTAAAATTCTATCCCAAGAACTAACCACCCTCTTAACTGGCAATCCCGTTAAGGCAGTGCCTGCGACTTGCTTATTTTGCTTTGTGGTTGAAGGGCTGAAACACACATGCTGGTCACTGCCAGAGCACCTGCAGACACCCCTGAGCTGGACACAAGGCGGAGAACAGCACTGCAGGGGCAGAATTCCACTTCTGGGGGAGACAGGCAGGTCTCCTGCACCTCAGCTCCCTGTCCTTGGGGCTCCAGTTCTCAAAGTAACTCCCTGGTGAGAGTTACAATGTTTTCCACAACTGGGCTGCAGTTGTCTGCTTTGTCTTATTTCTTCACACATCTATACCCTTTGAAGGCAGGATTGTATCTTGTTCATTGTTGTGTCACATAATGCAATACAAGAATGAAGGAGGAGGTAATTATTTCTGCTTTGTGGGGGAGTGTCTCAGGATGTACTCAAGTTGGAAGTCATGTCAGAAAGATCAGGAAGCCAAGAATGTTTTTTTGGTCCTTTTCCTCCACAACTAAGCAGAGAGAGAGAAAATTAAAGCAAGTAGTTTCACTATGTATGTGTGAGAGAGGTGAGCAGTATATTCTAGGATTGCACAGACCTATCCAGTAGGAAATTAAGTGCAGCCATGTTTAGAGCTAATGAAAGAGGTAATAGAGACCATCCTGAAGTATTCTGAAATTAGTTTTAAAAACCATAAAATAGCAGGGAGGGGAAAGGTATAAGAGAAGAATTTGTGAAGTAGATGAATAGTGTAGAAAAGAATGAGGCAAGAAGAGCTCTGAGAACTTTGGTCACTCCTGCCTAAGAATTGAAAAAAATTCTTTTTTTTTTAAATATTTATTTTTGAGAGTGTGTGAGAACGAGCGAGTGTGCGTGTACACACAAAAGCAGGGGAGGGGCAGAGAAGGAGAGACAGACTCCCAAGCAGGTTCTGCACCTTCAGCTCAGAGCCCAGGCGGGGCTCGAACTCACCAACCTCGAGATCCTCATCTGAGCCAAGATCTAGAGTCAGAGGCTTAATAGACTGTGCCACCCAGGTGCCCCAAGAGCTTAAAAAAAATTCTTAAGGGAAGTTAGAAGTGAACAAGAATGGCTTTATTCATTCATTCAACAAGTGTCTCCCAGGCCACATCTTAGGTTTAGGGGATGTGATCAACAAACAAATATAGTTCTTACCTTCATGAAGCACATTGTCTAGTCTCAGGGAACAGTGGCAGTGTTTTTAGTTATCTCCTGGGGTATTTACCTTTCAAACACCTGGTAAGATTTATATCTTCAAGGGACAGAGAAAGAATGCAAGTCTTCTAGGAGTTTTGGGGTATATTTCTCTATTATCAGAAGTCAAGGATAATGCCTATTTAAACATTTTCTTTGCAGTAGGGGTCCAATGGCACAGGGTACTTCCTCCCTTTCGCTGTCAATCAACACAACATCCTTCCTTTGGTTCTCTTCACTTTGCCTGGGATCCTCGTCTTGGCCGCTCAATCAGGCTTTGTCCCAAATGCACAGGCTTTAATCCACCATGGGCCCGCCCAGCTTTGCAAAACTGCAGGCTAAGTTGCCCAGATGATTATCTTGCTCTCCCACCTTGTCTGCTGGCCCCAAAGCCAGCGGAGTAGGGGGCACCCGCCCTTCTCCAACCTCGTGCTTCCTCCTTTCTAACGCGAGCTCCAGCCCCGAGTGGGGCATCTAGAGCCCGCAAAGCTGCCCCCTTAGAGGCCAGCCCACCGTGGCCGCCACGCGCTTCCCTTCTCTGCGGCAGTGGGCTCGGCCCAGTTCCTCAGACAAGCGCGTTTTGGGGGGTGTCCCAGGGTGGTCCACAGCTTCTAGCGTACGGGCCAACCCTCCCCACACAGAGGTGGGTGGCCAGCTCGGGATTTCCCCCCACAGAGGCCTCTTCCCCAAGACTCGTTTCCGCCGACCCCGGCTGGCTCACCAATTGCTGGTTTGCAAACCGGTCCCGTACCCAGAGGACGAGGACACGCTAAGGAAAGAGGCCGCTCCTGGATAGGTCCGTGGCAGGTTTAGTAAGGGAACTTACCTGCGGGCGTGTCTTGGGTCGGGGCTTGTCTTGGGTCGGCGCAACTTGCGTAAATCTCTGCACCTGCGCGCCAGAGTCTTCAACGCTTATAACGAGGACTTAAGGGGCTGACATCACGTGTCCTGTCCAGGTGGTGTCAATAGCAAGCTGCTGTCTCCGGGCTCCAGGCAGCCTCCTGGAGAATGGCTCCGGCTGTGCGACGCGGGAGCGGAAAGGTCACCCCGAGGGCAGAGGGGTGGGGGAGGGGCCTCCTCCGAGGGCTCATCCTGATCCGGGGTCTGACCTCCCCCTCACCATGCCAGGAAGCAGTAGGGGAGAAGAACGACGCCAGACCGAAGCACGAAGAGGAGAAGAATACCTAGAAGGGAAACCTGAGAGGTCAGAGAAGGCTCTATAGAGAACACATCTGAGTTCCGTCTTGAAATCCCCAAGGCCAAGATGAGGAAAGAACGCCGAGGAACGGCTCAGAATTAAAAAAAAAAAAAAAAAAAAAAAAAAAAAATCCAGAAAAGTAAAACAAACGAAAACCGTCATGCTCTGTGTAAAAGGAGCATAAATACTTAGGTGTTTTGGAATGTAAAGAGCAAGGCATGCGGTTCCTGGAGATGAGATTGAAAGGTGAGCAGAGACACTTCTTTCCTGGTTTGTTAGGGAGCTTGAACCTGTCATGTGAGTAATGTGCTGTCGTCGAAGGTTCTGTGTGGTTATTTTATTTTATTTTATTTTATTTTATTTTGTTTTATTTTATTCTTTTATTTTACTCTATTTCGTTTTATTTTAGAGAGAGCACCTGTGCGTGAGGGAGGGAGGGGCAGAGAGAGAGAGAGAATCCCAAGCAGGCTCCCCACTCAGTGTGGATGGAGCCTGACACGGGCTGAATTTCACCAACCTGGAGATCACGATCCGAGCCAAAACCAAGAGGAGGGTGCTTAACTGGACTGAGCCACCCAGGTGCCCCTTGAAGGGTTTTAAACCAAGGAAACATCAGGATTTTGGATGAACCATGGTGGTAACTGGTTGGAGGACAGATTCCGGAGAGAAAGTGATGCTCAGGAGATATGAGGAGGGTTTAAACCAGGGAAGTAGTTGTAGGAAGAGGACAAAAGGTATCTTCTGGGAAACATTAAAGAGGTCAAGTTGGAATTACTTAGTAATTCATTGCTGTGTGGGGAAATGAGGGACATAGAGAAGTATGGATGACTTTTGCAGGTTCACTGGGTAGCTATTGACCCGAACAGGGAGAGGGCTATGGGAGGAGGAAAAAGAAGATGAAAAGTAACTTTTGTGGCTGTTGAGTTGATAAGTTTGAAGTTCCAGATGAATATATGGGTGTAATACTAACAGGAGGAAAATAAAATGCACGTACGAATTTGTATTTATCATCAGTATAGCTTGAAACCTCATTGTACATTGTGTTAAATGCATGTACCAAGTATTTATATATTTATATGTATTATAAATATGTATATACAATATATAATTTAATATATACTTATATATTAAGCTAATATATAACTTATATAAATGTATTATTTATAAGCTATATAAATATGTTTAAATATTTAAATGTCAGATATCAATATTAAATAAATATACTATAATATGATTTTATATATTATGTAAATATTTATGTATTAAATTAATATATATAACTATTTGTACATTTGCATTTCTGTTTAAGGTACTTTGCTGATACATCATGTTCCAGAAGGTAATTACACTGTATTTTAAAAAACAGTGATGCAGTATGTTCATTAGCACTTATGCCTCCCAGTACTTCTGTGGTCAACAGTGAATGGCTGGGTTCAGTGACTTTGGGTCCAGTGCTTATTAACTCTTTCTCTGGTGTACACAAAATCTCAAATTTTCAGGACCAAGAGGTTGTCTGTAAAATTCAAGGCCAGTCAACCTTTTAGTTTCTGAATACAATGAAGAAATGTATCCAATGAAGATACAATGAAGAAATATTATTTGAAAATTAGAATTGCAGGGGCGCCTGCCTGGGTGGCTCAGTCGGTTAAGCGTCTGACTTTGGCTCAGGTCATGATCTTGGAGTTAGGCTCAGGTCATGATCTTGGAGTTAACGAGTTCAAGCCCCATGTGGGGCTCTGTGCTGACAGCTCAGAGCCTGGAACCTGCTTCAGATTCTGTGTCTCCCTCTCTCTCTGCCCCTCCCCCGCTCATACTCTGTTTCTCTTTCTCTCAAAAATGAATGAACACTAAAAAATTACAAAAAAAAAAAAAAGGAAAATTAGAATTGTAACCATTCCAGAGCAATCAAATGAATCCACGTTTAATTTACTAGTCTACTCTGTACGAAGAGTCTCCAAAAAGAATCAATAATCTTAACAGGCATTTTAGTTCTTTAACATAAACAGGATTTAACATCCATGCAATCCTAGTTTAATACTATTAACCAAGGAGTATGCAAATCAGCAGTGTTCTGGTCTGTGCTAACACTTTGTTAACACTTCATTAAGAAAAATCAGCTCTTGGTACTTGAGGTTGTGCCGGAGATGGAATATTTCTTTTCCTTTAAATTCACATATTTCTCTGCAAAGCCCCAGAGCTTCTTGGAATATCTATCATCTATCTATCTATCTATCTATCTATCTATCTATCTATTTTTCATCTATCATAATTTAAAAAAAAAAAATTACGCCTTCTACTAATATCCCTAAACCCATAGAGAGTTAGATGTCCTCAGAGTGACCCTTTAAGGATTAACTTTAGATCTAAAGTAAACTGGCTCCACTTGAGGATGGTTGTCCTGACAGGTGACCTTTGTGGTGGTGGGCCTATGAAATATTCTAGGATAGGTTGGTTTGTTGCATTCAACCATGTTTGTATTTATTCAGGGTTTATTAAGCACTTACTGTGTTCTAGGCTTTGTGGCAAGAAGATAAATAGGTCTCAGTCTCTATCCTTAAGGAATTCATTGATTAGTTGGGGAACCTGGATGTAAATATTTATCTTACAATATCATGTGTTAAATTTCAAACTGGAAATATGAACAGCATTATATTGGAGCTCTGCCTGTAGGACACTGATACAGAAGAAGGAATATTTGGTCTGAGCCCTTACGGATAATTAAGGATTTCCTATAGGAAGAAAAATGTGTGTGTGTGGGGTGTGTGTGCATGTGTTTGTATTCATGGTGGTGGTGATGGAATCGGGTTTGATAAACCTCAAATGTATCCTGAATTACAAAAGGGCATGATATTTTGAGAAGATAAGTCCTATTGGAACAAAGGGTATTTGGCCATAGATACAGGCCACCCTTGTTAAGTTTAACAGAACAGTTGGACCTCAATGAATTTCAACTCTTGGAGTCCTACTGGAAGGCCTAGGGTAATTTCCTATATGTGGGGTTATAACTTACTGAGCAATATTATTTTTTTAAGTTTCTTCATTTTGAGAGAGAGAAAGAGAGTGCTTTGGAGGGGAGAGGGAGGGAGGGAGAGAGAGAGAGTGCAGAGTGCAGCACAGAGCCTGAAGTGGGGCTCGAACTCATGAACCATGAGATTATGATCTGAGCCAAAACCAAGAGTCAGACGCTTAACTGACTGAGTCACCCAGGCATCCCTTTACTGAGAAATATTTTAAGCTATAACAGAACTCTGAATCTCAAATATCTGGGATCTTAGAGTGCTGGGGCTCCACAGTGAAGCCTAAAATACGTCCCCAGTTTTTACTTAAGTAACTTAAGTGCTAGGATTAATAATGTAGATGAGAGATCAATTGCTTGCTCATGACTTTTAGGCTCCCATTTGTCTATAATCCAACCCAGACTTTTGCTTTTCCTTCTCAATGGGACTTTAATGCCACCCAGAAAGAAGAGACAAAATAAATGTCAGCATCTAGATCTTCTGCATGCTGATCAGTGCGTGTTTACACTTTTAGTAAGTTACCTGTGTGCACCTTGCAGGTGCTGAGACCAATTGTCACTTTGATATGAAGAGATGGAAAAATGGAGGACACATTTAAATAGTGACATTTCTGGAGTACTGAATCAGTTTCATGAAGGACTGATTATTCTTTATCATAAATGAACCATTGCTGAGCTCCTACTATGGGATTAACACTGGATGAGATGGTTTTCCTTACAGGAAGTATGCAGGTTGGAAAAATCTTTTATTCCTTTCAAGATCCTGGAGACAAATTATTATCAGCTTGAGGCAGTGGCTGTGTCTGTCTTGTTCGTCTTTATTTCCCTGGCACTTATGAAAGTATTCATTATTTGTGGAGTGAGCAAATGTTTCCTGTATGGTGTTATATAAAAAAAAATTTTAAGATATTTTTAAAATTCTATTTGCAAGAATTTAAACTTAGATGATGAGAAAAAGCAATATAAGTATCAGTCTATATATTGAGAATGTTCTCACACAGTATTCTTATGATCTTTCCTTACTAACAAAAAGTAACAGAAGTCATAAACACTGTATTTAGGGTTCAAATAGTGTGTCTTCACTTCAGATGAATAGAACAGCACCACCCCGCCCCCCCCCACCCAGATTTGTTCATGTTGGTCAGTATGACCTAACCAAAATGATGATTAGCTTATTGTATTTCTTAAGACTGAGCAGTTAAGCTAATAGTAGTAAGATCCTACTTAACCTTTTGCCCTACGTTTTGGAGGAGATAACAGTAAGGGGAAGGCCCCTATGGCAGGCATAATAGCCTCGGGGAAAGGGACCAGTTAAGTCAGGAAGTGGTGAATGAGTCCTCTATGAAGCTTTAAGCCCTTGTCACAGCCTGGGACTGACATTCACATTTGTCACTACATTCATTCAGATGATCCCCAAAGACCTAACACTACATCTCCTTTTCTCCTCAGGACAGGAAAAGACAGACAGACTCTGAACCCTAGTCCAGAAGGAGTCATCAAAGCTGCATCTGTCCTGAGGGCCTCATGCCTGAAAGGAATTTTGTAGGGTTATCATGTGGTGAGCCTCCAGGAAGGGCCACTCCTATTGGTGACCACTGGAGGGTTGCCTGGAGTTGTGCAGTGAGCAGTGTGGCCATGGGGTGGCCCTGGTCGTTTATACTGGAAATATGACTAGATACATGGGGGCTGTAGAGGTGGTATGACTCCTCTCTTTGTTCACAAATGCAAATATACTTGGTATAATGATTACATGGCATGAAACAGGTAGAGACAACAGAAAAGACTGTAAATAACTCAATCTGGTACAGTAGACTTTCTGAGATTCTATTCAACTTTATTTCAGTTATCTATCATTTAGTACTCTCTTTAAGTCATACACTGTGTAAATGCTTAATATATCACCTCTTGGTAGTGGAAAGTGCTCACCATCACAAGAGATATCCAGAACAAAGCTTGCTTCACCACTTCTTTCTCTCTCAAAGTTTTGTCTTTATTATTATTTTTTTTTTTTACTTTGCCTAAGTTTTTGATTTTAATTCCAGTATAGTTAACGTATAGTGTTATATTAGTTTCACATGTACAATATAGTGATTCAACAATTCCATATATTACATACATTACTCAGTACCCATTAAGATACGTGGACTCTTAATCCCCTTCACCTATTTCACCTGTCCCCCCACCCACCTGCCCTCTGGTAACCATCAGTTTGCTCTCTATAGTTAAGAATCTGTATTTTAGTTTGTCTCGGTCTCTTTTTTTTTCTTTGCTTGTTTGTTTTGTTTCTTAAATTTCACATTTGAGTGAAATCATATGGTATTTGTCTTACTCTGATTTATTTAGTATTATATTTTCTAACTCCATCCATGTCAATGCAAATGGCAAGATTTAATTTGTGTGTGTGTGTGTGTTTGTGGCTAAATAATATTCCATTGCATTTATATACCACATCTTCTTTATCCATTCATCTGTCAATGGACAATTGGGCTGCTTCCATATCTTGGCTGTTGTAAATAATGGTGCTATAAACTTCGGGGTGCATGTATCCCTTTGAATCCGTGTTTTTGTATATTTTTGGATAAATACCCAGTAGTGTGATTACTGCAATCATAGGCTAGTTTCATTTTAAACTTTTTTAGGTAACTACATACTGTTTTTCACAGTGGCTGCACCAGTTTGCACTCCTACCAACAGTGCATGAGTGTTCCTATTTCTTCACATCCTTTCCAACAACTGTTGTTTCTTGTGTTTTCAATTTTAGTCATTCTAACAGTTGTGAGGCAATATCTCATTGTAGTTTTGTTTGCATTTCCCTGATGAGTGATGTTGACCATTCTTTTCATGTGTCTGGTGGCCATCTATACTTCTTCTTTGGAGAAATGTATGTTCATGTCTTCTGTCCATTTTGTTCAGTGAATTATTTGTTTTGGGGTGTTGAGTGTTTTAAGTTTTTTTTATATAGTTTGGATACTAACCCTTTACGGGATATGTCATTTGCAAATATCTCCTCTCATTCCATAGGCTATCTTTTAGTTTTATTCATTGTTTCCTTTGCTGTGCAGAAACTTTTTATTTTGATGTAGTCCTAATAGTTTATTTTTGCTTTTGTTTCCCTTGCTTTAGGAGACATTATCTAGAGAAAAGTGGCTACATCCAATGTAGGAGAGATTACTGCCTATGTTCTCTTCTAGGATTTTTATGGCTTCAGATTTCACATTTAGGTGCTTAATCATTTTGAATTTATCTTTGTGTATGGTGTAAGCAGTGGCCCAATTTCATTTTTTTGCATATTGCTGCCCAATTTTCCCAACACCATATGTTGAAGAGGCTGTATTTTTCCCATTGCATATTCTTTCTTCCTTTGTCAAAGATTAATTGATCATGTAAAC
Source organism: Felis catus (assembly GCF_018350175.1). NCBI lineage: Eukaryota > Metazoa > Chordata > Mammalia > Carnivora > Felidae > Felis > Felis catus. Next base: position 41,378,768 of record NC_058377.1, read on the forward strand.
ATGAGTTTATTTCTGGGCTTTCTATTCTATTCCATTGATCTACCCATTTTTGTGTCAGTCCCATACTGCTTTGATTATTATAGCTTTGTTTTATAATCTGAAATCTGGATTTGTAATACCTCCTCTATGTTTTTCTTTTTCAAGATTGTTTAGGCTATTCAGTTTTGAGAGGTTATTTGTTTCTAGGAATTTATCCATTTCTTCTAGGTTATCCAATTTGTTGGCATATAATTTTTCATAATCTCTTATAATCTTTTGTATTTCTATAATGTTGGTTGTTACTTCTCCCTTTTCACTTCTGATTTTGTTCATATGAGACCTCTTTCTTTCTTTCTTTCTTTCTTTCTTTCTTTCTTTCTTTCTTTCTTTCTTCTGATGAGTCTGGCTAAGGGTTTATCAATTTTGTTGATCTTTTCAAAGAACCAGCTTCTGTTTTCATTGATCCATTCTATTGTTTTTTGTTCTTTGTGTTTTTTGGTTTCTCTTTCTAGTATTTCTTTTTTCCTTCTAATGCTTTTGGATTTTGTTTGTTGTCCTTTTTCTATTTCCTTTAGATTTAAGTTTAGATTGTTTATTTGAGAATATTCTTGCTGCATAAGGTAGGCCTGTATAAACTTCCATCTCAGAACACCTTTTGCTGTAAACCAAAGATTTTGGACCACTGTGTTTTCATTTTCATTGGTCTCCATGCATTTTTTGATTTTGTCATTGATTTCTTGGTTGACCCACTCATTGTTTAGTGGCATATTATTTAACCTCCATGTAGTTGTGTGCTTTCCAGGTTTTTTTTCTTGTGGTTAGCTTCCACTTTCATAGTTTTGTGGTCAGAAAAATGCATGGTATGACTTTGATCTTCTTGAATTTGTTGAAGTTTGTTTTGTGGCCTAATACATGATCTATTCTGGTGAATATTCCATGTACCTTTGAAAAGAATGTGTATTCTGCTGTTTTAGGATGGAATGTCCTGAATATATCTTTTAAATCCACCTAGTCCAACATGTCATTCAAAGCCACTCTCTCCTTGTTGATTTTCTGTTTGCACAATTTATCCATTGATGTAAATGGGGTGTTAAAGTCCTCTAATATTATTGTATTGCTATCAGTTAGTGCCTTTATGTTTGTTATTAGCTGCTTTATGTATTTGTATGCTCCCATTTTGGGCACAGGTACATTTACAATTGCTATATTCTCTTGTTGGATAGTTCCCTTTATGATTGTATAGTGTCCTTTTTTGTTCCTTGTTATAGTCTTTGTTTTAAGGTCTATTTTGTCTAATGTAAGTATTGCTACTCTGGCTTTCTTTTCACTTCCATTTGCATGATAAATATTTCTCCATCCCTTGACTTTCAGTCTGCGTGTATCTTTAGTTCCGAAATAAGTCGCTTGTAGGCAACGTATAGATGGGTATTGTTTTTTTTTTTTTTCTTTAATCCATTCTGTCTGTATCTTTTGTTTGCACCATTTAGTCCATTTACATTCAAAGTGATTATTGATATGTGGGTCCTTATTGCCATTTTGTTACTTTTTTATGGTTGTTTTTTGTATTTCATCTCTGTTCCTTTCTTGTTCTCTTGTGTCATAAGTTGACTTTATTTAATGAAATACTTGGACTTCTTACTCTTTAGTTTTTGCACATATTTTTTGAAGTTGTTTATTTATTTTGAGGGAGAGAGAGATGGGGGAGGGGCAAAAAAAAAAAGAGGGGAGGAGAGAGAATTCCAAGCAGGCCCCACACTGTCAGCACAGAACTTGACGTAGGGCTCAAACTTACAAACTAGCTGAAACCAAGAGCTGGTCACTTAACAGACTGAACCACTGAGGTGCCCCTATTTTTTTGTCTATCTATTACTGGTTTTTAATTTGTGGTTACCATAAAGTTTATTTATATTATCTTCTGCATGTAGCCGCCTACATAAAGCTGATAGTTACTTGATTTTGAACCCATTCTTTACTCCTGTCCCCTCAACATTTGAGAACATCTTTGACATCATTGTATTCTGTGCTTATTTTAGCTGATTTTTACAGAAATACTTACTTTTTCCCCTTTTTTGCTTCATGTTTTTTTCTTTTTCGTACTTATGGTTTTTGTTTTCCACTCCTGAGTTCCCCTTTCTTATATGGCTGGCTTAGTGGTCGTAAATTCTTTTAACTTTTTTTTTTTTTTTTTTTTTTGTCTGGGAAACTCTTTAGCTGTCCTTCTATTCTGAATGGTAGCCTTGCTGGATATATTATTCTTGGCTGCGGATTTTTCCTTTTCAGCACTTTGAATATACCTTACTACTGCCTTCTGGCCTGCAAGGTTTATGCTGAAAAAGCAGCTGATAGGCTTATAGAGTTTCTTTCGTATGTAACTGCCTTCTTTTCTCTTGCAACCTTTAAAATTCTTGCTTTATCACAATTTTTTTTTGCCATCTTATGTTTATATTTAATTTATTTTTGTATTTTTAATTTAATTAATTGTAATTATTTAATTTTCTGTTCCTGTTTCTCTTCTCTTTCTGGGATCCCTATAATGTGAATGTTATTATGCTTGATGGTGTTGCTCAGTTCTCTAAGTCTGTTCTCATTATGTAGTGTTTGTCTCTTACCTGTTCAGTTTGATTGCTTTCCATTACTCTATCTTCCAGGTCCCATATATGTTCCTCTGCTTCTTGTAGCATACATTTATTCCATCTATTATATTTTTAATTTCTTTTATTGAGTTTTCATCTCTGATGTGTTTTTTTTTTTTTTTATCTCTTTGTAAGGATCTCACTGATGTGCTCCACCATTTTCTGATGTCCAGCGAGTATCTTTAAGTTCATTACTTTAAAATCTCTACCAGGCATATTACTTATTACTGGTTTTGCTTAGATCTCCTGCTGTGATTTTGTCCTGTCCTTTCATTTGGGATATGTTTCTCTGTCTCCTCATTTTGTCTCTCTCTGTCTGTCTGTGCCTTAGGGAAATCAGCGATATCTTCTGCTTTAGAAAGTAGTGGCTTTATGAAGAAGAGGTCCTGTAGTGCTTCACAGTGTAGTACCCCCTGTTCGCCAGAACCTGGCACTTGAGTAGTGTGTGTTGCTTGTGTCCTGCTGTTGTCTGATTAACTATTTCTTTCAGTCCAGATGTGTTCATTGACTCTCTGCCTGTTGTGGGCTGTGCTTTGTCTGTGGTGTTAGTGAGATCCAGGCAGGTCAGCTCTGAGAGGGTGTGACCACAAGAGGACTTGGGAGCAGGGCAGTGGTGTTAGCAAAACTTGCATTGAGCTACTCGTCCTAGTCTGGGTTTCTGGGAAACATTGAAGCTGGAGTCACAGCATTGGCAGGTGGGGTCCTGTGGTGTCTGTGTGCACAGTGGCTGGGCAGGGTGCTTGGAAACATGGCATTAGCAAATTCTGTGCTTAGCCCAGGGCCAAGGCCAGCAGGCTTGGAGTGAGAGCGTCTTCAGGAGAATGCATGGGTTGGATGCACTGTCAGCAGTTCGGATAGCAAGTGTCTGTGTAGTGCTGCCTCCTGCTGGTGGCTCTGTATTTATGTTGTGGGGTGGGGCAGGAAAACAGCACCTGCCAACTAGTTCCTCTGTTCTGAGAGAAGTCCCCCAACATGCTCCAGAATCAGTATAAATAGATCTTCCTTCCATTTGCCCCAGGCGTGCAAACTATCCCTTCTGTGTTGCATCTCTGTGGTTTGCTGTCCTTTTAAGGGTGGAAACTTAGCTATCACTTGCCTTACTAGCTTACCCAGTGCGGAGTCAGCTGACTTTTAAAGCTCCAAGCTCCTTGTCCTGCTCCTTATGCATTTCCTCATGGAATTCAGCCCCTCTGATTTTCAAAGCCAGGTGTTACGGGGGTTTGTCTTCCCTCTGTGATCTCCCTGGCACAAGGGACCCTTTCCTTCCTTTCTCTATGCTTTCAGCTCCTTCCCACCTCCAGGCAGCTCCTAACCACTGTCTCTGCCCTTCCTAACCTCTCAGATGTAGATTCTTCTGTACATTTAGTTGTGGAATTTATTGTGTCAGTCTTCGGATTGCTCTCTGTTTTTGTTTTTGTTTTTTTCATAGATATGAGTGATATCTAGTTTAACATGGGTGTGGGTTGATCTTTGGGTCCTCCTGTTCTGCCATCTTCCCCAGCTCCTCTCCAAAGGTTTGTATTTCACTCAATTATGAACTGACATTGAAAAGGTGGGGGGGGGGGAGGTTATATAACCCAGTAGCTCTGCTCTTAGCATTAGGGGCTTCATTAGGAATATGTATTAATAAATATACAAGTTTGAAAATTGCACCCCATATATTACTGACCTATCATCTGTGGCTAGTGGCTGTATTTTGGTGATACATTGGTGGGACAGTTGACTTCGTAGTTAGAATTCTACCTTGTTCTTAGTAAAACAAAGTTTCTGTCACACATGACTTCAGCTGTCATAATTTTTAGAAATAAACCTCGGCATTTCCAAGGAGGTTTCTGACAATTGCTTGAAGAAAGTTAAATTAAGCCTGGATACAAGGTTAATATTTGTTTCCTTGAATACAATTGCAAAGAAATTAAAGCTCTAGATTTATGAGACTACCTTTGAGGATATTTGCAGAAAAATCATTATCCCACTATCAGTGGAATTTTTTGTGCTTTTATCTACATCGTGTTTTTAGAGTATTAATATATGATAAAAATATGAATTTTGATTTCTTAGTAAAAGCATTTCAGAAGGAGCAGCTTACTTATTTACTTGAGGTCTTTGTTTTATTGTTAATAAAATCAGGATAAAACTAATTCACCTCATGTAGGGGTTGAATGGCAGCTTATAGATAGAATGGCTGTAAGGGGTAATGTGAATATTTTAGTGGAACAGAAATGCTTATTATCAATAATAATAGTAATAAGCAGTGAGGAGAAGTAGAAGGCAAGACATTGTCACATTGTTTTCTTAGGATTTTAAAAAACTTTGGCTTTCTTGTGCATGTGACACTTTCAATTGTGTTGAGAGAATAAGAGCTCTAAATGTAGTACTTGGTTGTCTAAGGAATTCTTGATAGAGACAGATTTCTTATGAAGTCTAAATTGTGTCACTCACTGTCTGAGTTTTAGCATTAAGATCTTTAGAAGATATTTTGTTTATTCTTAATGTAACCCCAGGCTGAATTCTCTTAGGTTATCATAGAAGAAATGTCACCTGAAAGTGGAAAATATCCCCGAGATTGCTTCAGGCTTGAGCACATTTTTTTCTTGTCAAAAAATTAAATTCAATCTTGAAAGTTATTAGTATATGCATATAGACTCCCTTCTTTTGGGTTCCCAGGGATTAAAGGACAAAATGACGAGAAGTGGGAGGAAAGGGGATTATTCTTACACTGAAAAATACTAAAAAATGTTTGAAAGTATATTCCAAGACTGAATACAGCAAAGATATCTATGTATCTGCTTGTTATATCCCTGAGTCTCTGCAAAGAAAGGGTGTAAGCTTTTGGGTATATGAACAGGATTCCGAAGCAATTGCTTATATCCAAATCTTTTCACCATTTCCTCCCCAAATATCAGTTTATATTAAGGAATGGGTACATTAAAAAAAATATTTATTTTGAGAGTGTGTGTGCAAGCAGGGGAGGGGGAGAGAGAGAGAGAGAGAGAGAGAGAGAGAGAGAGAGAGAGAGAGAGAATGAATCCCAAGCAGGCTTCATGCTATCAGTGCAGAGACCTGACATGGGGCTCAGTCCCACAAACTGCAAGATCATGACCTGAGCCAAAATCATGAGTCAGATGCTTAACTGACTGAGCCACCTAGGCACCCCCAAAATGGGTACTTCTAAAGTATACATGAAGTTACTTAAGAAATAGCTTTTTATGTAATACCTGAAATTACAGATCTTCCTTGACTTATGGTGGGGTTATACTCCAATAAAATACCATAAGTCAAACATACATTTAGTACATCTAACTTACCGAACAGCACAGCTTCACCTAGCTTACCTTAAATGAGCTCGGAACACTCACAGTACCTTAAAGCATTGAACAGAAAGTCAACTTTGTAATAAAGTGTTGACTGTCTCATGTAATTTATCGAATACCATACTGAAAGTGAAAAACCGTATGGGTGCAGAATGGTTCTAAGTGTATCAGGTGTTGGCCGTCCTGGTCATGAGGCTGACTGTGCACTGGATCTAGCTGCCACTGCCCAGCATTGAGAGAGAGGGTTGCCCCGCATATTGCCAGCCTGAGAAAAGATCAAAATTCAGAACTAGAAATACCGTTTCTACTGAATGCGTATCACTTTGCATCACTGTAAAGTTGAAAAGTTTCTAAGTGAAACCGTTGTACGTTGGGGACTGGCTGTATTGCCAAGGGCAAACTAACAGTATTTTAGTTATAGACTGTGTTTTTGTGGGCTTTCCATGTGGAAATTAGAAAGGCAACGTTCACAGTAAATCCATTTGACTTAACAGTGTCCTTTCACTCATGAAAAGCAGCCTTGGTACGCATTCTGTACTCTGGGTACAGAAGAGTACATATTTTGGGTAATTAGAAAGAAAAGGGCAAGAGAATGGAGCCTGGAGAACTGCCAAGAGGGCGTGTCACTGAAAGCCCACCCTTTACCTCCCAAACAGGGAAAAGGGTAGCTTAGCATTCTGTAATTATAGTGTGGGGTTTGCTAATGCTCCCATGAGTGCTGGAATCCAAGACATCTTGATGAAGATCAGAAATCAAGTTACCCTAGAGGCATTTTGTTTTTGTTTTTAAGCAGATGTTCACAGGGCTGCAATCTTTATTAAGCAACGGCACCAGGGAAATGTTACAGACAGGAATGCTTCCTGTCCATCACAGTTTAGATTGGCTTGGCAAAGGATTACTAATGACTTGGAAAATTCCAGAACTAGTTTGATGTCAGAATGTTAGGGACACTTTATGCTGAGGCCAGAAAGGTGACTTTGTACCTCTGGGGGTAGTCAATTACCCAACCAAACCACAGATGTTTTATTCAACACACTATCCTAGGCCTTTAGTGGGGGCACATAAAGAATTATAACATACAGCCTCTGTTCCAAAAGAGCTTGCATTTAGTTGCAGAAAAATTCAGAGGTGTATGAAAAATTAATGGGATAACGCAGTATATGTAAGGTGCCCAGTGAAAGGTACAGAAAATAAAGGTTAAAGGGAAGAATATGTATGAGTCAGGGTTCTTTGATTCAAATCAACAATAATACTCTCAATCACTTGAGCAAAGGAGAATTTATTTGAAGGCTTTTAGGACTCATAGGCTTGCCGGGAAGTCCTGAGAGTCTGGCTCAGAGGCCTTAGGAGACAGGATATCAGGAGCTGTCCAAAAGTCTGAGGTGCCATCAGTCCTTGGATTTGAAGAAATTCTAAGTGTTAAGTCACTCCCAATTGTGGAAATTATTTGTCAACTCTTTAATATTCTACCGTAGATGTAGAGGGGGTGTTTGTAGTATGCTAGGGATAATGCATGAATCCTTCTGCCTGCAATGAACAATGCGTGAGGAAAGGGATCAGCTAGCAAAGTAGTGGCACCCAGATTATGGAGTGTCTTCCTAAAATTATCTTACTGGCAGTGGAGAACACTTTGTAATGTTTAGCAAGAATATAGCGTGGTAATAATAGCAATGTTTTAACTCTGTTCTTTGCAGTGGTGAAATTTCAAAGAAAATAGCCACTCCCTTCCTTGTCCCTGAGGTTTTTGAATTCAGTCTATGGGGTGTCTATTCCTTAACGACTTCCTTTCTTTGCAGCAGCCTTTATCATGCCTTTCCTAGGGCAGTGCTTCTCAAAAGAATGTCCCCAGGCTACCTGCATCAGAAATGACTGGGGAGATTTGCCTTGCTGAATTAGAATATTTGGGAGTGGGGGCAGGAATCTGCATTTTCAACAGGTTACCTGAGTGATTCTGTGCACTGAGGTTCAAGAACTACTGCCCTGAGCAACTTAAATGGACAGATAGGCACACAAGCAAGGGTAAGATCCTTCCTTCCAGCCTTTCCTTCTCCCTCATCTTCTTTTCTTTCTCCCCATCTCTCCTCACTCTCTCTGTTTTGCTCCTCCTCCTCCCCTCTTTCTTTCCTAAGAAAAAATCCACTCACTGAGCACTCGCTGTGTGCAAAACACTGCTAAATGCCTTTCTGAATGCTGGAGACTTAAAGACATACCTGAGGAGCTTAAAATATATGTCTGTTCAAAATAGGCATTGGCAGGAAATCAGTTCTATTTCAAGGTGAACCTTTTATGGGAAAGACGTTTAGAATTTGCTTTAAGTAAGGCTCACTTTGATTTGCAAGTGGGGCGGTGCTCAAATCAGGATCTAAGGATTTTCAGTTGTTGATAAAGGGACAGCAGCTGGTGGAATCAAAGGGTTGGGATGTGGGTGAGAACCTCCTCCAGATCAATTCAGAACATTAGTGAGAGTGTAGGGCAGGCACTAATAAAGTTTGGGTTGATTCTCTCTTCCCTATCCACTGCTCTTGTTTGAGATGTAAAGAGAAACATTTATTTAGCCTACCTAATGCTTTGTAGATACCATCTCATTTCTTGTTTACAGGAATCCAGTTACTAGAACAAAACCTAGCACAAGTGGGTTTTGAGTGGATGTTATTATTGATTCATTCATTTAGTAAATGTTAGGCAATGTTCTAGACACCAGGAATGCAGCACTAAAGAAAAAAAAAAAGAATCTCTGCCTTCATGTGACTTATATTCTAGTGTTGCATGTTATTTTACATCTTGTATTTAACCTTATTAGGTAGACAGTACAATTCACACTTTACAGATAAGAAACTGGAGCTTGGAAAAGTTAATTTGCGAGAGGCCAGACGGCTAGGAATCTGCAAGGTTTAGCTGTAGAGAGGAAATAGATTCCCACACCTGTTTGGCTTCCAAACTCATACTTTCTATGACATTATTATAGCTTCAGGCAGATTTTTTGATAAAAAATGATATGTTGGTTACCCTCTGAAAATGAAGTAAATTTCCTAGAGAACAGCCTTTATGCAACAAGATGCTAAGGAGAGCTGAGAAGACCCCTAACAGGGCATTGCATCCCCAGTTTCTTGCATCCTGTGCAGAAATCAGACGACTCCAGTTAAACTCCTGTAAATGGACTCTGGAACTGAAAACTTAGATGCCGTTTGGAAATGTCCCATCACATTTCTAACATACACTTCTGCTTCTGATATTCCAGCCCATGACTTTTGGGAAGGGTGTTGTGCCTCTGCCAAGAAAGCAGCGGTCACTGCTCCACGTTAATAGTCCTGCACGTTGGCGAACTCACTGAAGGTTGCCCACTGTGCCTCTCACCTGTGTGTGGTTTCCTGTTTCCTTCCTGCCCTGGTGCTCCTTTTCTCCCAGGGCCCTGTGTGCTGACATTCCCAGAGCCTGCTGACACAGCTGAAAATGATCTAAAAAAAGTGCCTGTGTAACAGATGTAATACCTTCCTCTTCCAGGAAGAGGCGTTTACATTTTAGAAGAGGGCACTGCTTAGCTGAAGGAATGAACTCCTTACCCGCAATCAGGGATGGCTTAGAGAGGGTACTATCTCTGAGGCTTACTGAAATGCTCCTCCCACTCTGTATATTTCCCTCTCTTCCCCAGCAGAATTAAATGCTTTTCCTTTGAGTCCATAAAATGTTGGTAATACTTCTTTTATCATGTTTAGCTCAGTCTAACCTGTGTGTTAATTAGCTGTGATTATAGCCTTGGTACAAGGCAGCACTGGACCCGCTTCTCAAAAACATTGGTACGCCTGTGGTGCCTGCAACAGTGTTTGCACTCTGCCCGAGCTCCATGATGATTTGGTGCATTGTATGGAATTGGAGCTATTCCGGAGAGGGCAAATTTTAAGGGTGCAGTGTGTACTTTGACTTTGAATCCCTTCAGAATAATTTGCCAGAGACGTGAATGGGTGTAGGGAGATGAGATGAGATTCTCTAAAGAGATCAGCTGAATACCATTTGTTTGGTCCATCTATGCACTTAAACACTACAAATTTGGGTACCACCTGACCCTCACTGCACAGTGACTTTGGATGTGTCACTTCCTCTCGGGGATTTCACTTTCTTCGCCTGTTAAAATGATATGTTTATCGTCAGGATTCAGTGAGATAATATGTGTAAAGCGCCGTGCACATTTCCCAGCACATTGTACCTCCTCACTACCTGTTCTTTATTATTTTTATTTTCACAATATCTGAGATTGAGGATACCTCCATTTTATAGATAAAATACAATGACTATCATGTGTTGGGTGCAGTCTTTCATTCGATATTTACAGCAAGTTTGTGGGAAGGTATCGTTATCACTCCCACTTTTACAAAGAGGAAGCAGGTTATATTCGGGGTCACTCTGCTGGATAAGGAGTGAAGCTGGGACGCATGCTTAGTTCTGATGAACTCCTGAGACTTCATTCTTTCTGCTATGACAAGCTGCCTGTAAGGAATGATTGCCACTTCAGAATTGCACTCAGCCTTCTTAAAATACTTCTGTTCTTCAAACGAAATACCTCACGTCAGTTCTAAATCTGTAATACTTGGGGAATTAGGGCCTCATCCCATGTAATGCTGCAGTGTGCTCTCTGCGCTGCTAAAACCTCAGACACAAGGGTTTTTACCCTTGAGGCATCTGCTGGTGGGCGGCTGATTCTTACGACATCTATGAGGTGCTTCGAGAGCACCCAGAATGAAGGACACTCGTGAATGCAAGCCCGTGGTGTTTCTGCACACGACGTGTTTGTTGCTGCTACTGAATATATTAGCTCATTACACTGCCTCCAAATAATTAGAAAGAATGTGCAGCAAGCATTATAGAATGTATACATTTCAAACCCAAGCTGTGATGTTACAAGCTTTCAGTTACTAACATGTGAATTTTAACTATTGTTCTCTATCAGAGATAACTGACGGCAGAATAAAAATTGTCGAATGTAACTTCAGCATTCAAATGTGAATGGATAGAGCCGAAAGAAAATCTTCTGATTGAAAACTGGACCCTTGCCAGCTCTTGAGTTCTGATGGAGCTCTGAGACCTGGGGAAAAATAGCCAAGTTATAAAATATGATTTCCTTTTGCTTTCACTTTGTTTCTTCAAATGTAACATTCCCATGTAGTCCTTAGTTATGTTTGATCACATCAAAGCTAGGTTAGATACATCTTCTGAAACACTCAAAATATTTTGCTAAGTAACCCAGAGCGGTCATTTTCACTTCAGTGTAAACAGATTCCAAATCTATTAGAAATGATTTCTAATCCCTTTTTTTCTTTGTTCAGGATTTGTACTGGTTCTTGAGAAAATTTTCACGAATCTTTAGAGAAATGAAAATGAAGGGCAATGTGGTGTATTTTCCATGAAGCTAAATTCATTTAATTATAAGTGCTTATCCTCTATGTTGTGATTCAGTCTTTGCAAAAGTTTCTGAGTTGGAATGTCCCTTTGATTATGAAATGGTAGTTTCTACATTTAATAAATGTTTTTGGCATCATCCAAAGTTGCCAGCTCTATTTCTGTTTGCCAATTTTTTGTTTTTAATTTACTGACCTGTGTAATGCAAGTTTGGGAACCACTGGTGTGGTAGAGAGAGCACAGGCTTTGACATTGGAAGTCCCTGAATTTCCTTCCTTCTAGTTCTACTACAAGCCAGAAGAGCTGGTCGTCACTGGTCCTCCAAGCATCTCACCTTCTCCATTTGTAATGGCAAGGTGCAGGGTTGTTGAAAGAGTTAAATGGAATCACATATGCAAAATACCTAGCTTTCAATCCTACTTAATTAACAATTATTTTTCCTCTTTATTTTTTTCTTATAGAAGCACAGTTCATGAAGAGAAGAATGTGACCATTGTTTGAGATTTGGGAGAGGAGCAGATAAGGGAGACAAATCACAAAACAGAGAATGGAGGTCCCAAAGGCAGGACGTGTTTGAGGTAAGCCTTTGGTTCTGTACCTTATAACATTTTCTGCCATCGAGGAAAGTCTTGGAGGGCGGCCATTTGTCTTGTTGCCTTTGATTCGCCAGCATCACTGGCCCAGGGCAGGCTCAGAGAGTCCCTGCTACAAGAGGTATGACCTGGGAAGTGGGCACTGATTTGGTTATTTGCATGCAGGAAATTTAGTGGGGTGTGTTTTCCACTTTACTGCCTGTAGGAGAAGTGAAGGAAGAAGGGCCAGGCAGAGATCTCTGCCACCACTACAGGGAGTCTTGGAGCTGGGATGACCCTGCAGTTGCCCTGAATTGGGGCAGGGGATTCAGGCCTTTTTACTCTCTGCATTGATCAGTCATAGGATGTGGGCTGAAGCAGGGAAGGGAGAGTGACTTGGGAGGAGAGGTCCCTGTCTTTAGCTGAGGGCAATCTCAGGAGGCGTTTTAGCGGCAAGTGCTCAGTTGCTGTTATGGTTAGAATTGTGTCCCTCCAAAATTGTCAAAGTCCTAACCCCTGATACCTGTGAATGTGACCTTATTTGGAAATACGGTCTTTGCAGAGGTCACGATGATCAAGTTAAGATATGATTAGGGTGGGTCCTAATCCAGTATGACTATGTCCTTATAAAAAGGGGGACATTTTTACACAGACAGGTGTAGAGGGAAGGCCATGTGAACACCCAGCCAGATTGCCATCTGCAAATCGGGGGAGAGGCCAGGACCAGATTTTCCTTCACAGCCCTCAGAAGGAACCAATCCACACACATCTTGATTTTGGACTCCCAAACTCCGGAGCTCTGAGACAATGCAATTCTGTTGTTTGTGGTACACTGTGTCACAAGAGTCCTGGGAAACAATTGTAGTTGCCAGTGCTCTGACAGCGGGACTGTGTATACCTGAGCTCTGAAGGGTGGGGGAGGGCGTGCACATCACAGTGTTACTAACAGAACTCCATGATGTTTGTGGGATGAAGGAGCCTTCCTGTTCCAGCTTTGACCAATGTGGGGCCATGTTTCTCACTGAAAGAGTTCTATGAAGTAGGCAATGGACTTGTCCTTCCCTCTCATGATGTCCACATATCCCTGTGATGAAATGCCTGGTCCTATAAAGCTGCCTGAGGCTGTGTCCAGAAACTGACAAAGAAAGAGGGATCTGCACGTGCTCAGAAAACCCTGAATCTTAGGTGCCTATGAAACCATGTATATTTACAGAGCTGGGTCTCAAGGTAGGCTCGGACTGTTCTGGGCCTTATTACTGCTCGTGCATTGTCAGCTTGACAGGCCTGTTTAAGGAAATGGGATTTTAAAATATAACAACAGTCCTGGCTATGGAGAAGGAAGAAGGTATCAAAAACTGACACTAAGGAATTTTTATGTCACAATATGGCTCAGAGTAAATGCTAATTTACTGGGCTGAGCAATTCTGTCAGGATGGAAGAGAAATGGGGATGAATTCACATAATTTTAGATTGATGTTTGCTGGTGCTCTATGTTTCTGTATTACTTTTGGATTTTGTCCAGCCTACCAAAGGTAGGGGCTGTCTTATTCATCTCTGTAGTCTCAGCACCAAGCAGGATGGACAATTCTGGGGACTGAATACGTGTTTAGAGCTGGGGAGTATATGAAATCAGCCTACGTAATGCCTTTGTCTTCTTCCTGCAAGTTGTGAGTGTTAGCTATATTCTTCTTCCATCAATAGAACAGTGGGAGCAGAGAAATCCATTATCTCGCTCATGCCAACAACTAAGCTGTCATAAGAGTCTGCATTGCAAAATCTTTATTTCCGGTTAGAGGCGGGAAGAAAACAATTTACTTTCTAGTGAACTCCAGGCAAGTACTCAGGGTATGAGGTTGAAAAAAATAACTGTTGAATGGATATTGAAAGCATAATTAAAGCCCTTCAATACTTACAGGTTTTTGTCTTTGGATGGTATATAATAAGTTTCTGTCCGTTATGGAAACCACACAGCTTATTGCGGAAAGGCCCAGGCTCCATCCTTGCTTACAAATCAACACTGAGGATTCTTGACAAGCAGGTAGTAAGTAGGTGGTCAGTAAATATCTTTGGAATGAAATTTCATGCTGCAAAACGGAGACAGGTTCCCACAGAGTCTATGTCAGGTCTCCACTTAACTTCTTTCAAGAGAGAACAGCCATCTCTTAGATGGTACACTTCTCAGCTCTGCTTCCTCTCCTTCCCTTCCTTCCTCCCTTTCCCTTCCTTCCTCCCCTTCCCTTCCTTCCTCTCCTTCCCTTCCTTCCTCCCTTTCCCTTCCTTCCTCCCTTTCCCTTCCTTCCTCCCTTTCCCTTCCTTCCTCCCTTTCCCTTCCTTCCTCCCTTTCCCTTCCTTCCTCCCCTTCCCTTCCTTCCTCCCCTTCCCTTCCTTCCTCCCCTTCCCTTCCTTCCTCCCCTTCCCTTCCTTCCTCCCCTTCCCTTCCTTCCTCCCCTTCCCTTCCTTCCTCCCCTTCCCTTCCTTCCTCCCCTTCCCTTCCTTCCTCCCCTTCCCTTCCTTCCTCCCCTTCCCTTCCTTCCTCCCCTTCCCTTCCTTCCTCCCTTCCTCCCTTCCTCCCTCCTTTCTTTCCTTTTTCTTCAGTAAGCTCCTTACTCACTTCCCTGTTCGTTCATTTCTAATGTCCTCTCAGAAATCCAGAAGTACTTAGAAGTTATTAGCAATGTGAGGGGGCAGATGGTGGGGAATGATTGTGAGAGTCCAGCATTCCCTGCTTCTGGTATGGAGAGCTCTGAAGGTACCTTACACCACACAGCTCCCCTGGTGCGTTAGGCTGAAGCTGTACTCAGCAGGACTATGTCAGAGATCCCACCTTTGCTGGGCCTCCTCTCCTCCCCATTTTGTTTCCCTGACTCCCTTACTATTATCTTTGGGGACACTTCCTTCATAATGTCCTTGCGCATGAATTCTCGTGTCAGGGAAACCTAACTTCAGACTTTCCACATTATGAGAGGGGAGAAAAGCCTGCTCTTGACTGAGGTCCATCTCTAAAAACTGCCCCATTTTTCTTGTCCCTTTCAAAGCAGAATGTCTCAAAAGAGTCATGTTGTGCCTCTCATTCTTCTCTGTTTCCTTCCTCAAACTATTCTAATTAGTCCTCTATACCTAACACTCCATGGAAACCGCTCTTTTCAATATCACCAGTGACCTCTATCTGGCCAAATTCAATAGCTCTACCTCTTGTTCTCATTTTCCACAAATTCTCAGCAGTAGATAACTCATCTGACCCTTCCAATAGAGACGCTCTCTTTTCTTGGCTTTCCTGACATCACACTCTCCTAGTTTTCTTCTTACCTTATAGGTCATTCCTTCCTGACTTTTGAGCTTGCTCCCTCTTCTCCGTTTGGCCTATTATATGTTGAAATACATCATGGCTTAGTTCTTGGATGACTTCTTTCATCTATTTACACTTCTCGCTGTATGTGCTGAAAACTTGTGCTTCTTGCCCCAGTTTCTCCATTAAATTTTAACTTATATACCCACCTGTCTATTAGACGTGTCCACTAGTGTATTTAATTAATGTATCTCAAAGTAAAAATTCCCAAAAAGAACTATTGTTTCTACATGCCAATAACTTAATGAAAAATTGTGTTTCTTACCTCTCCTCCCGGTCTTAGTGAATACAACACTTTCCACTGTATTGTTCAAACCAGAAACTGAGCAATCATCTATTTCTCTGTTCTGCCCACCCTGCCATATCTAATTGATGAGACAGTCCCACTAACTATGCCACTACAATACGTTCTTTATCTGAACTTCTCCTCATCTCCATTGCCACCACCAGTCCCAGCTGTCATCTTTTATCACCGGGACTACTGACTTGGTCAACTAACTAGTCTCTCGCCTCCTCTGTCTACCCTTCTCCCCACCTGCCTAGATCATCCTTTGAACACGTATGAATGATGAGATCACATAATTCTCCTGCTTACAACTCTGCAGGGCTTCTTTTTAGGATAAAAATCTAAAATCCTTACTATAATTTTCCTTCTGATTCCTCCCTTTTCTTAGATTCAGCCATTGCAGACCTCTGTCTTTCCTAGCACATGACAAGTGCTAGAGTGTCGAGCTTGTGGCTCTTCTTTCTGCATACCAAAGCCCTTGGCTTTTCTTCATTTTTTTTTTTTTTAGTTTATTTATTTTGAGACAGCACGAGTGGAAGGATAGAGAGAAGAAGAGAGAGATAATCACAAGCAGGTTCTGCACAGAGCGAGACACGGGGCTCGATCCCATGAACCGTGAGATCATGACCTGAGCTGAAACCAGGAGTTGGTTGCTTAACTGACTGAGCCACCCAGGTACCTCTCTTTTCTTCATCTTTGCATGAAATAGATCTCTTTATTTTTTTGTAGCTCAACTCAGTTCCTATTCTTTTTTAAAATTTCTGTTTTTCCAATTTTATGGGGGCATATTTGAATAATAATTTTATGTATTTAAGGTGTACAACTTGATGATTTGATGTACATATCTGTTGTGATGGTTACCAAGATTAAGATAATTGGGGCTCTTGGGTGGGTCAGTCAGTTAAGCCTCTAACTCCTGGTGTTGGCTCAGATCATGATCTCTCGCAGTTCGTGAGTTTGAGCCCTGAATCAGGCTCTGCGCTGACAGTGCCAAGCCTGCTTGGAATTCTCTTTCTCTCCCTCTCTCTGCCCCTCTCCCACTGGCTCCCTCTCTCTGCCTCAAAACAAATAAATACACTTTAAAAAAAGATAATTAATACATCCATGACCTCACATGGTTCACTTTTTTTTTTTACAGTGAGAACACTAAGTATCTTCTCTCAGCGGTTTTCAAATATACAACAGAGTATTATTAACTATAGTCACCATGTTGTACATTAGAGCCTCAGAATTTATTCTTATAACTGTAAGTTTATAACTTTTAGCCCACATCTCTGACTTCCCTGTCCCTCCAGCCCCTGACAGTTTCCATTCTATTCTCTGTCTCTATGAAATTGACTTTTTTTTTGGTAGATCCCACTTATAAGTGACACCGTGCATTTGTTTGTCTTTCTCTGCCCAGCTTATCTCACCTGGTGTAATCCCCTCCACTTTCACCCATGGTGTTGCAAGCGTCAAAATTTCTTTCTTTCTAGTAGCTAAAGAGTATTTCATTTTGTCTATTCTTTTATCCATTTTTTTCTTTAGCCGCTCGTCTGTCGAAGGACATTAAGGTCGTTTCCATATTTTGACTATTGTGAATAATGCTGCAATGAACATGGGAGTGCAGATATCATTTGGATACCAATTTCGTTTCCTTCAGATATGTACCGGGGATTGGGGTGGCTGGGTCATATGGTAGTTCTATTTTTAATTTTTGGAAGAACTGTCATATTGTCTTCCATAATGCTATACCAATTTACATTCCCAGCAATAGTGTGTAATACTACCGCTTTCCCCACATCTTTGTCAACATTGGTTAGCTCTTGTATTTTTTTTTTTTTTTCAACGTTTATTTATTTTTGGGACAGAGAGAGACAGAGCATGAACGGGGGAGTGGCAGAGAGAGAGGGAGACACAGAATCGGAAACAGGCTCCAGGCTCTGAGCCATCAGCCCAGAGCCTGACGCGGGGCTCGAACTCCCGGACCGCGAGATCGTGACCTGGCTGAAGTCGGACGCTTAACCGACTGCGCCACCCAGGCGCCCCTAGCTCTTGTATTTTTGATGATAGTCATACTAACAGGTAATATCTTATATGGTTTTGATTTGGATTTACCTGATGGTTAGTGATGTTGAGCAACTTTTCATGTACCTATTGGCCATTTGTATGTCTTTGGAAAAATGTCCATTCAGGTCTTTGCCCATTAAAAAAATGAATTATTTGCTTTTTTTGCTATTGAGATGTATGAGTTCTTTTTTTTTTAATTACATTTTTTAAAAGTTTGTTTATTTACTTTGAAAGAGTATGTGCATGTGGAGGGGCAGAGAGAGAGAGAGAGAGAGAGAGAGAGAGAGAGAAAGAAAGAGAAAGGAAGGAAGGGAGGAAGGAAGGGAGGGAGGAAGGGAGGAAGGGAGGAAGGGAGGAAGGGAGGAAGGGAGGAAGGAAGGAAGGAAGGAAGGAAGGAAGGAAGGAAGGAAGGAAGGAAGGAAGGAAGGAAGGAAGGAAGGAATCCCAAGCAGGTTCCACACTCTCAGTGCAGAGCCTGATGCGTGGCTTGAACTCCTGAACCTTGAGATCATGGCCTGAGCTGATACCAAGAGTCAGATGCTTAAGTGACTGAGCCACCCAGGTGCCCTTTTAATTAAGTTTTAACTTTAATTCCAGTTATTTAACATACAGTGTGATATTGGTTGTAGAATTTAGTGTAGAATTTAGTAGAATTTAGATGTAGAATTTAGTAATTCATCACTTACATACAGCACCTGGTGCCCATCATAACATGTGCCCTCCTTAATCCTTATCAGCTGTTTAACCCAGCCCCCACATACCTCCCATCTGATAACCATCAGTTTGTTCTCTGTGGTTAAGAGACTGTTTTCATGGTTTGTCTCTTGTTTTTTTATTTCTCCTATATTCATTTCTTTTGTTTCTTAAATTCCACATGTGAGCGAAATCATACGATATTTGTCTCTCCCTGACTGACTTATTTTACTTAACATGATACACCATAACTCCATTCACGTCATTGCAAATGGCAAGATTTCATTCTTTTTTGATGACTGAGTAATATTCCATTCCACATCTTTATTCATCAGTTGATGGACATTTGGGCTGTTTCCATAATATGGCTATGGCTATTGTTGATAATGCTGCTACAAATGTTGGGGTGCATGTATCCCTTCAAGAGTTGTATGGGTTCTTTATGTATTTTGGACATTAACCTCTTTTCAGGTTTTGCTGTACAGAAGCTCTTTAGTTTATTTATTTATTTATTTATTTATTTATTTATTTTATTTTTTATTTTATTTTTAGCATTTATTTATTTTTGAGACAGAGAGAGAGCATGAACAGGGGAGGGTCAGAGAAAGAGGGAGACACAGAATCTGAAACAGGCTCCAGGCTCTGAGCTGTCAGCACAGAGCCCGACGCGGGGCTTGAACCCACGGACCGCGAGATCATGACCTGAGTGGAAGTCAGACGCTCAACCGACTGAGCCACCCAGGTGCCCCAGAAGCTCCTCAGTTTGAAGTAGTCCTACTTTAACTTTGTTGCCTGTGCTTTTGGTGTTTTTACCTAGGAAATCATTGTCAAGACCAATATCAAGGAGCTTTTCCCCTATGTTTTCTTCTAGAACTTTTATGGCTTTCGGTGTTACATTTAAATTTTTTGATCCATTTGAGTTAGTTTCTGTGAATGGTGTAAGACAGAAGTCCAGCTTTATTTTTTTGCATGTGGATTTTCAGTTTCCCTAATACCATTTATATAAGACTATCCTTTCCCCATTGTGTGTTCCTGATGCCCTTGTGAAAGATTAGTTGGCCATATATGAGTGGGTTAATTTCTGGTGTATGTATTTTGTTTTACAGGTCCATGGTTCTGTTTTTATGCCTATATAATACTGTCTTGGGTATTATAGCTTTGTAATACAGTTTGAAGTCAATTTTACCTCCATGGTTAAATCTATTCCTAAGTATTTTATTGTTTTTGATGCTATTGTAAATGTGATTACTTTCTGAATTTCTCTTTTGGATAGTTCATTGTTAGTGTATAGAAACACAACTGATTTTTGTATGTTAATTTTGTATCTGCAACTCTACTGAATTATTCTAACAGGTGTTTTTTTCTTTTTTTGGTGGAGACATTAGGGTTTTCTCTATATGGGATCATGTCATCTGCAAACAGATAACTTCTTTCTTTCTTTCTTTCTTTCTTTCTTTCTTTCTTTCTTTGGATATCTTTTATTTCTTTTCCTTGCATAATTTCTGTGTCTAGAACTTCCAGTACTCTGTTAAATAGAAGTGGCAAGAGTGGACATCCCTGTCTTTTCCTGATTTTAGAGGAAAGGCTTTATCTTTTTGCCATAGAGTATGATGTTATCTATGAGCTTGTCATATATGGCCTTCATTAGAGTGAGGTACATTCCTTCCATACGTAATTTGTTCAGAGTTTTTAACATGAAAGGATGTTTAATTTTTTCAAATGCTTTTTTTTTTAAATTTGTTTTGGTCAAATGCTGCATCTATTAAAATGATTATATGATTTTTATCCTTCATTCTGTTAATGTGGTAAATCATATTTATTGATTGAAACCACTCTTGCATACCAGGGATAAATCCCACTTGATCATGGTGTATGATCCTTTTAATGTGCTCTTGAAGTTCTTGCATTTAGTTTCTTGGCATTTTGTTGAGTATTTTTGCATCTGTGTTCATCAGGGATATTGGCTCATAATTTTCTTTTCTTGTAGTGCCCTTGTCTGGCTTTGGTATCAGAGTAATGCTGATCCTCTAAAAAGGAGTTTGGAAGTGTTCCTTCCTCTTCAAGTTTTTGGGAGAGTTTGAGAAGGATTAGTATTAATTCTTTGGTACAATTCATTTCATATTAATATTTGGTACAATTCATCAGTGAAGGCATCTGGTCCTGGGCTTTTATTTTTTGGGAAAGTTTTGATTACTGATTCAATTTCTTTGCTAGTTATTGGTCTGTTCAGATTTTCTGTTACTTCATGATTCAGTCTGGCTAAGTTTTATGCCTCCAGGAATTTATCTACTTCTACAAATTAGCTAATTTTTTGGCATATCATTTTTATAGCAGTATTTTATGACCCCTTGTATTTCTGTGATATCAGTTGTCTTGACTTTTGCTTATAATTTTTGTAATTTGCCTCATCTCTCTTTCACAGTCTAGCTAAAAGTTTATCATAGTTGTTTAACTTTTAAAAAAACTCCTAGTTTCCTTGACCTTTCTTATTGTCTTTCTAGTACACCCATTTAATTTACTTCTACTCTAATCTTAATTTTTCCTCCCTTTTGTTAACTTTGGGCTTAGTTCTTCTTTTTTTCTAGTTCCTTGAGGTTTAAGGTTAGATTGTTTGAGGTCTTTCTTTTTTCTTAATGTAGGCATTTACTACTATAAATTTTCATCTTAGAACTTCTTTTGCTGCATTCCATAAATTTTAGTATGTTGTATTTCTAATTTTGTCTGCCTCAAGTTATTTTTGATGTCCGTTTTTATATCTTTTTTGGCCCATTTGTTGTTC
This sequence comes from Felis catus, assembly GCF_018350175.1. NCBI lineage: Eukaryota > Metazoa > Chordata > Mammalia > Carnivora > Felidae > Felis > Felis catus. The sequence goes on from NC_058377.1 coordinate 41,399,807, forward strand.
AGAACCATGTTGTTTAATTTCCACATATCCATGATTTTTTAACCTTTCTTCCTGTTATTGATTTCTAGTGCCATGCAGGTGGTCAGAAAAAGATACTAGATCTGATTCCAATCTTCATAAATTTGTTAAGACTTATTTTGTGATGTCCTTGAGAATGTTTTGGGTATGCTTGAGAAGAGTGTGTATTTTGCTACTCTTGGTTGGAATATTCTGTATGTCTGTGAGGTCTGTTTGGCCTATGGTGTTATTCAAGTCCATTGTTTCTGTATTGATTTTCTGTCCGGACAATCTGCCTATTGTTGAGAGTGTGGTATTAAACTCCTCTACTATTATTTTATTGCTGTCTCTTTCTGCCTTCAGATCTGTTTAATATCTTTATGTGCTGTGATATTGGGTATGTATATATTTATATTTTTGTTATATACTTTTGATGAATTGACCCCGTTGTCATTTTATAGTGAAGTTTGTCTCTTGTTACAGCTTTTGACTTGGAGCCTATTTTGTCTGATATAACTGTAGCCATGCATGCTCTCTTTTGGTTTCCATTTGAACAAACTGTATTTTCCATCTCTTCACTTTCAGCCTATGAATATCCTTAAAGCTTAAGCAAGTCTTTTGTAGGCAGCATATAGTTGGGTCTTTAAAAAAAAAAAAAACAGCCACTCTATATCTTTTAATTGGAGAAATTAAACAATTTTCATTTAGAGTAATTTTGCTAGGTAAGGACTTTACTATACTATTTTATTGTTTTCTGATTGTTTTGTAGTCTTTTGTGTCTTTCTTCCTCTTTTGCTGTATTTATGTATTGATGATTTTTTTTTGTAGTGGTATGCTTTTGTTCTTTTTTGTTTTTCATTTGTGTGTCTTATATAGATTTTTTTTCTTTGTAGTTATCATGAGGATTTCATAATACATCTTATAGTCATGAGCATATTTTAAGCGGAAAACAACCAGAAGTTCTGCACATTACTTGCCCCACTCTCCACACTTATGTTGTTGATGTCACAATTTACATCTTTTTATATTGTGTGCCTATGAATAAAATATAGCAGTTGTAGTTATTTTTAACTATTCGGTCATTTAACTTATGCTAGAGTTCAAAGTGTTTTGTACATTACCACTGCAGTACTAGAGTATTTTGAATATCACTACTTACCTTTACCAGCAAATTTTATACTCTCCTATATTTTTATATTACTAATTAGTGTCCCTTCATTTCAGCTTGAAGAAATTCTGTGTCTTGTAAGGCAGGTCTAGTAGTGATAAATTCCCTCAACTTTGGGCAAGTCTTTAACTCTCTTTTGATTCTAAAGGACAGCTTTGCTGGGTAAAGTATTTTATGTTGGCAGTTTTTTCTTTGAGCACTTTGAATATATTATCCTACTCTCTCCTGGCCTGTAAGGTTTCTGCTAAGAAATCTGCTGATAGTCTTACTCAGGTTTCTAGTACATGATGAGTATTTTTTTTTTCTCTTACTGCTTTCAAAAATCTCTTAGTCTTTGATTTTTGAGTTTAATTATGATGTGTCTCAGTGAAAAATTCTTTGGGTTGAATGTTTTTGGGGATTCTCCAAGCTTCCTGTATCTGGAAGGCCATGTCTATCCCCAGCTTTGAAAAGTTTTCAGCCATTATTTTTTTAAATAAGTTTTCTGTTCCCTTCTCTGTTTTCTCCTTCGGGGACTTCCATGATGCAAATATCATTTCTTTTGATGGTGTCCCATAACTCATGTAGGCTTTCTTCACTCTTTTCCTTTTTTTTTTTTTTTAAATGTTTATTTATTTTTGAGAGAGAGAGAGACAGAGTGTGATTAGGGGAGGGGCGGAGAGAGAGGGAGACACAGAATCCAAAGCAGTCTCCAGGCTCTGAGTTGTCAGCACAGAGCCTCATGCGGGGCTTGAACTCACAAATTGTGAGATTATGACCTGAGCCAAAGTCAGATGTTTAACCAACTGAGTCACCCAGGCTCCCCTTCTTCACTCTTTTTCATTCTTCTTTCTCTCCATCCCCCTCTGGGTAATCTCAAGATACCTGTGTTCAAGTTTGCAGAGTTTTTCTAATGCTTGATTGAGCCTACTATTAGAGCTCTTCATTGCATTTTAAATTTCATTTGTTGTATTCTTCATGTGCAGGATATGTTTAATTCTTCTTTATAATTTCTCTGTATTTTGAAATTTTCAATTTTTTAATACATTATTTTCTTGAGTTCATTGAATTGTCTGTGTTCTCTTGAATGTCACTGAGCTTCCATAACACAACTATTTTGAATTCTTTTTCTGGTAACTCACAGGCCTCAATTTCTTTGGGGTCAATTAACTGGAAAATTGTTTTGGCATTTTGGGGCTGTCTTTTTTTTTTTTTTTTTTTTTTTTTTACTTTTTTTATATTCCTAGTGACTTTGTGTTGATATCTGCACGTTTGAGTGCAGTGTATTTGGACTGGCTTCAGTGGGGAAAGATTTTCACCTGAAAGTGGCTGAGAGGGTGCTGGCTGGCTGGAGTGCAGTGTTTCTGGTTCTGGGGAGAGTGTAGCATCAGAGTCTTCATGTAGCTCTGTCAGCTTAGGTCAGTGTTGGCAAAGACGATGGGTCTTTTCAGTGTCCAAGACTGTGGAGGTCCTGTGAATGGCAGTGGTAGCTTAAGGCTATTGGTGTCCTCAGTGGTAAAGGCTTGTGGGTTAGCCTCTTCTTCTTTATTGTCCATGGGAGGAAGTTCTGGATGAGGACATCTCTCTTGGTGCCAGGTCTAGTGTGCTGGTACTCAAGGTAGCAGTGGAGCCAGTGGCCTGGCATCAGGCACATGTGGAACTACCATGGTGTCTGGAGAAGGGGTACATGTACACATGCTGCAGTGGTGGTGCTGGTGCCAGAAGTGCAGGCATGTGCACATCTCCTGGGAGCTGGGGTCTGGGGCCTGGGGCTTTGGGGCTTTCTGCTGTGATTCAGGCTGGGGGCAAGAGGTGCAGCAGCAGCGTGGACCCTGGAATGAGAGTGTGGTGGTGGCTTAGGCCTATGGGCAGGGTGCAGAGCATCAGCAGTATGGCCCTAGTGATACTGGACAAAGCCCCAGCTCAGGAGTCAGAAAGTAGGTCTCAGAGCAGCAACAACACAGGCCATTGTTGCTAGGCCTAGCTTCACTTCAGGATCCAGGAAGATGAACACAAAGATGGAATAGCACAGATCAGTGAGAGTGGGTCAGTGCCAGAACTTAAAACCCAGTGAGTTGGGGACAGGGCACCAGCAAAGCAGCACAGTCTTTAAGCTGGAGGGTCAAAGCTACACCCAGGGGGTGGGGCACAGGGCAATGTCAGCTTTCCCTGGTGATGATGGGTCAAAGCTGCAACTCACACCTCTGGGGGTGGGGCACTGAACTGCGGCAGTGCAGCTTGGTGATGTTGTGTCCAAGCTGTGACTTAGGACCCAGGAGGCAGTCATAGAATAGCAGCAGCATGGCCCTAGCAGTGGTCCATTGAAGACTCATGTCTGGAGCCAGAGGGCAAGATACAGAGCATTGGCAGCTTGGACCCAGTTTGGGCAGGTTAAAGCCTTCACTTACGGCTCAAAGGGTGGGGTGCCAAGCAGTGGCCACTCTGGTCCTATAGATGGCGATGTGCTGTGGTGTCCTGAACCTGACAAGTGGTTCACAACAGCGACTAGAGTCTCTGGGAGCAGGTCTCACTGTAACAACAACTCCAGACTTGGGGTGGGAATGCAGTGATGGGGACTCTGGGCGGCTCCATCAGTTGGATTCTGCATTGGTAAAGACCATGGAGGTCCTCAGTAGCAAGGGCTACAAGCATTCACAGTGGCGATGAGGTTTTCTGTGTTTCTCCTGCTTTCCTTTTTCCTTTTGGGGTTAAATCTCCCCGTGGACATCCTTCTGGACACTGAGCTGCTCTGGACTCAGGACTGCCGTGGTTCAGGTAAACCATTTCCCATACTTGTCTATGCAGCTATCCTAAGTTTTTGAGCTTTGCAGGATTTCTCCTACTCTTTCATAGTCCAGAGCTTTGCCAAGGCCTTTTTTTTTTTTTTTTTTTTTTGTCAGTTTGGAGTTTATTGTTTTTGTTGTTTTTGTAGGGGAGATACGAATTAGGGCATCCTGGCCCATCATCTTGCTGATGTTTGCCCTCGTATGTGTGGGAAGCATTGACCTCAATAAAATATCTCTAGATTAAGAGAAAACTGAGTAACACATGAGCCCTACATCCAAGCAACTTCCATCAACAATCTAAAGAGTTGAGAGACATTCTAGCCAACCTAGAACAAGCTCCTAACTTGATTCTGAAACACAGAGACTGGTTTCTTTTTTTTTTAATTTTTTTTTTTTCGACGTTTTATTTTTATTTTTGGGACAGAGAGAGACAGAGCATGAACGGGGGAGGGGCAGAGAGAGAGGGAGACACAGAATCGGAAACAGGCTCCAGGCTCTGAGCCATCAGCCCAGAGCCTGACGCGGGGCTCGAACTCACCGAGCGCGAGATCGTGACCTGGCTGAAGTCGGACACCCAACTGACTGCGCCACCCAGGCGCCCCCACAGAGACTGGTTTCTATTATATGGACTTCTCCAGACTGTGAGCCCTGCCAAGTCAACCTGAGGCTAGGCTTCATCCTATTGTCAGATAAGTCTGTTACAATTTGTTGTGAGGTTCTGGAGAGCAGAAACTGTACATCACTTTTTTGGACAACTGTCACAGCCTAGGGAATCTCTTCATAAGGTACTCAACAAATATTTGCTTGATGACATAATGACCAGTAAGGATTGGATTCTGCTATTAGCTTTGAAAATTTAAGCAACTTTCAGAATTACTCTGAACCTAATTTTCTTTATACCTACCAGATAGGACTGCAGTAAAGATTAAATGAGAGAGGATATAAAAGCCCAAACACCTGCTTGGTATGTACATAGTAGGCATTACAGGTATCTTTATTTTTCTTCTCCTTCCTCCATGTCTCTTCTCAGAGACTTCTCTTCTCCTGACTGTAGATATACCTACAACTGCAATCTCAACACTAGGCACAGTACCTACATTCTTTTTGTCTACCTTCATTCCTCCTTCAGATTCTCCCCTTTTTCTGAACCGTTTCTCCATAAGCCTCCTCCTTCATCCTGTCCTCTCTCCCTTTTCTATCCTTCTCTTCTACTTAACATTCAGCCCAACCTGTACTTTTCTCCTCTGCTTTTCCTAAAGGTTAGCATGAATATCTAGTCTCTCTAGCCTACAAGGAGACAATAATGGAGCCTGCTCTTTAGTCAGATCTAAATACTAGTTCTCAAACTGCAAGAAAAAGACCCTCTATGGAGCTTGTCTTCTGCTCCCTACTGAGACAAAAGGGCTTCCGAAGCCCAGGCAACCCAAGCGCTGAAATATTCATAGGAAAAGACAGCGAGGCAAGGGGACGGCAGTTTGGGTGCAAGACCAGCAGGTCCTCTGGAGCTCTCTTATGTGCGGAGCCTGCGGGAGGGCTGACATTCAGTCTGCCTCCACACGGAGATGCAGATGGCTGCTAAGCTTATTTCAGTGAGCATACAAGGAAGGGGGTGGGAGAGACTGGCAGAACAGAGCCACAATTCCTATCCATGGCGTCAAGATGCCAAGATCTAAAGACAATTAAAAATGGATAACTTGAGGGAAACTCACAGGGAGACAGTTTGAGCCTTATTAAAATGCACTGAAAACTTTTTTTTTTAAAGAAAAAATATTCTGATTTGTTTTTGAGTTTTAAAAGATAAATATCCCTCCAAAATGACCTCATCTAAATAGGGGTGATGGGGTATGGCTATGTAAAAATAAATCCAATCGGACCTCCCACAGTATTTTCCTTAAAAAACATGCCAATAAGTTTGTAATACTGCCAAGCTCCAAAAGAACAGATTGAAATACCCAAGATTAAATATTCAAATTTTTTCCCCATTGAAATGGCATTTTAATTTCCTTCTCTAGAATACCCTGGTCAGAGAGGGAGAGAGGCACTGTTTAAATACTGTCTTGTTTTCATTTTAAAGTGGTGGGTTCTAGTTGAAAGAGGTACAAATACTTAGGTAGGTTTTTTAAAGAAATCAGTTTGGGATTCCCCAGTAGAACCCCCAAGTGGGGAGAATGTCCATATGTGAAGATGACAAAGCTATTTAGCTAAATGTAATTTATTGTTTTATGACAATGCATTCAGGGCCAGACAAAGCCTATCTACTCAGTCTCACTGGTATGTTGTAAATGATCCTTGCATTTATAAAAGAATGCTATTCTTTTATTGTTGAGCCTTTCTTCACCATTATAAAGTTCACCAGCTCATCTTTATGGTATAGTGCTTAAGAGCTTAAATTTAAGATTTGGATTTCATTTTAGGTCTTATCCCATCCATCACTTATTGTTGAGTGACTTTGGGCAAATTACTTAATTGCTTTGAGCCTTGGCATGTTCATCCATTGGATGGGGATGTTAGTATCTGCCCTTTGAGGTCTTTGTGAGAATGACAAAGGAGTCAGCTTATAAAGCACTGAGCACAGTGTCTCGCATGTGTGCAAGGAGCCAGTATTTGTTAACTAGTATTATTTCTGCTGCCCGATGAGTTTTTATTGCACTAATATAATAACTTCTGATATTTTCATAGGACCTTGCAAATTTCAAAGCGTTTCCACTTATGTCACACATCTTGTGAAATTAGTAGTGCAAGAATAACCTAATCGTATTTAATATATTATATTTAGGCATATCTGCAACTCATGCAGTTATAAAGTATTAGGTCAGGACCAGAACCTTCCTGCTTTTTGAGTCCATTGCTACATCTACGAACTGTTAATAACGCATTTAGAATTTCTGAGTCCTTATAATGTTTCCAACACTGTTCTAAGTGATTTAGTTGAATGATCTCATTTAATCCTCACAATATTATGATTTAATAGTATTATGTCCCCATTTTACAGATGAGCAAACTGATATTTGAACATTAACATCTGGTATCTTAGCATAGCAGTAGCTTTTAGGTAAAAACACTCAGGACCACCTTAAGTATGTCTGAATTTTCAGCTGTGTAATATTGGGTAAAATCACTGAATTTCTCTCCATTCTCATCTGTTAATTGGGAATAACAGCCCAAGTGCAATTTCCAGAGTTGTCAGGATAAAAGAAAACATTTCAGTGTCCTTTGGAAAAGTAACATGCATGTACTGATTATTATTAATATGGTAATAAGCCATTTATGTGGATGTGTGTAGCTAAAATAATCACCAATGATGTGGGTATAATTATTTTTTTACTCTTTAAAATGATGTGTTGGCAATACGTAGACAATGATATGAAAGGAGCTCACTAGGAGCACATCAGCCTAATCATCACAGTTATAACAACTGTGGTTTCTTCAAGAAATGGCTAAATTAGCAATGCTTTCACAGCTCAGATAAGCTGATTTTCTAAGCCCAACTTGTCCACAGCCAGATCCGGGTTGGTGCTGGTACATCCAGCTCATGGCTTCTGTACTGGTGGCCAATGAATTCCAGACATCACTCTTCGTAGGATTAGAAGTTAATTCCAAATCCATAGAAGGCATTTTAATATTTGTGCAGATAACCTATGTGGACTGTGCAACTCCAATTGATTTTGGCTGTTCATTCCTCACCTCAAAGTTTACTTAATACAATTGTTTGAGGGATGGTGACTGAGTCAAGATTTGTGTGGACAGACCCAGGAGCCTCTTCACCACTGTTGCTTACCCTAGTATTAAAAAAAAAAAAAAAATCAGTGCTGAATTGAAACACAAGACACTGAGACACTGTGCTGTCCTCTTGGAACTGGTTTCCAGGCTCACAGGATGTCATGTCTTCCTAAATGGAATAACATTGTTAAAACCTGGATCTAGGAGCACCTGACAATGGTAGTTCTCACTCCTCCTGTGTCTGTATTCCCCTCAGAGCCTAGCACAGAGCAGTGCATATGGAAGGGGCTTGGGGGTGTGGTGGTAACTCCCCATTTCCCCAGCGTTGGTGAGTGGGGTGGACAAACTCTGTGACCTGGCACCTCAGCAGGACTCCCGACGCTGGTGCACATTAACACTGCAGACTTACCAGAAAGTTCCTTAAGCTTCCTGACGCTCTTGTCCTCATCTGTAAAGTTGGGTTAATAGTAGACACGGTTTTGGATTGAAGGTAGTGAAGATGATACAGGTAAAAGCAAACCCACTGCATAAAAATGATATAATCATTAATTGTCTCTGAGTTCTCTACCATTTTACCCTCTTCTCTCTCACAATATGAAGTCCTAAATCAAAGGCTTTCAGGGAAGTGATGTGTTTCTTAAATGTGACGTGCTTTACACTCATTATTTTGTTTTGTCCTCACACAGTTGCATGCAATATGCATGTTATCATTGTCACCTTCCAGATAAGGGAATGAGTCTATAGAGAGATTAAGTCACCTGTCCAAAAAATCCTATTTAATAGGTGAAATATTCCAAATTTGAATCCTGTTGTTCTTTATTGAACAGAAAACTGGATTCAGAGTCAGGTGACTTTTGTTTAAATGACAATACTAGAGCTAATGTTAACTATGCCTTCACCATATACCAGATCTGTGCTAAGCGATTTCAAGAACTAATTCGTTCCATCTGCAGTAACCTGGTCCCCATTTTATAGGCGAGTAGACTGAGGTTACCTGGCTTGCTGCAGGTCAGCAAATAAGCAGCAGAGTCAGGATTTGGCCTGAGGCAACTTAGTTTAAGAATCTCAGCTGTCTTCTCTGTACAATATTATCTGGGGCTAGGTTCACCTTTGCCACTCTCAAGCATGACACTTCTCTGCTCTGGGCCTCAGCTTGTTAATTGGTAAAATGAGGAAGTCGTTGAGATAAACCATAAAATCCCTTCCATGAGTCTATCCAGTAGAGCGAATCAATGCTGTCATAATAAAAATCTCATAAGGGCAAGTCCTGCAGGTCAGACCCATCCTCACCGCTGAATCATGAGGGGGGGCTGCTCACTGAGTAACAGGGACTACGTGTCTTTTCCTGGTTTTGTGAGCTGTTGACACAGAGCTGAGGTTTATTGGATTCCGGAGAAATATGTTATCTCTACAGTAGGACTTTTCTGTCCTCTGAGGCGATTCCTCCTTATTCCTCTTGTAATTTTCTTCCCAAACTTGAACTTTCTCTCACTAGAGTCAGAATCAAAATATATGTGGCAAAGGCACAGGTTATGGTAGGGTTGTGACAGTCACCAGGAAGGGCCTTGTTTTAGTTCAGCACAAATGAAATGCCTTTAGTTACTTTGGTTTCCTTTTCTCCATTGGAAGACTAGTCCTGAAAACATGTCGGTCCAAAACTTGTAAGCTATGCGGCAGAACATCAGGTACAGTCTTTACTCTCTGGTGTTTTGATTTCAATCTCCTCTTGTAGAAATTCAATTAATGCATTTTCAAAACAGTACAAGGAAAACTCAGCCATGGAGGATGTAGGGAGTTCCAGTGAGGGATTTCTGCTTCTCTAAGAAGGAGCCTTTCTCTCTCACTTAATTCTGTTTATAGCACAGACCCTTTGGAGAATATGATGAAAGCTATAGACTATTTTCCTAGCAAAAAGCACACTCCCATTCACACAGAAGTTTGCATACAAATTCAGGGGTTCATAAGCAATCCCAAATTGTCCATGCTCAATGGCTCCAGCTAAATGACCTCTTTTCTAGGGCTTTGATTCTGCTTTCTTTTTTTTTTTTCTTCTAACCTCCCTTTTTTCCTCATTCATTTTTCCGACTCCTTTTCTCCCCACTGAAGTGCAATAATAGCATCTCAGATGTGGAAGGGACCTCAGAGCCCAGTGGACTGACTCCTTACCAGTTCCAAATGGCCAGCCAGCTCAGATCATACCTCTCTAGTGATAAGGAATTCACCCCATACTGGTGACTGCTTATTAAAATTTAGAAACAAATTAATAACTAATTCAGTTAGAAGTTTTACATTTTCTTGAGCAGGATCCTTTCCTGTGTAGTGGATGCTGTTGGGCCCAGCCTAGATCCCCTTTACCTCATTCCCCAACTGCTGTGAGGGTTGGCTGATCACTGTTTACAGCTCTTCTCCCTCTAGAGAAGTACCATTGGCTAAATGTAAGCTGCAATTGCTTTGTGCTCCCCTGCTCACCTGCTGCAAACTGCAGACAGGGATAGACTGGCATAGGTGCTTAAGAGGCTGGTCCACTTGCCCCAGGATAGGATTGATTCTGTGGTGCAGTTCGTGTTCCAGAGTGTGCCTGTGGGATCAAATCTATGCTAATCTTTAGATGCGATAACATTCTTGCTTAGAAATTGTCCTATTCCTGACCCTCCTTCCCTGGCACTTCTCTTGAGAGCGCTCCAATTTTTGTTCTTGGGCTCTGCTTCTAGACCTGAGTCAGTTTGCACCGCAGATGGCCCTGGGATGGGCTTCTGGAGTTGGATCACTCACTGGCTGGATGGCAATGAGGACTCCTGTCACTGGTAGTAAGTGGGGTCTTGATAATCTCTGGCATGAGGTAGCTAAAATAATCTCTGACAAAGGTAGCTCACCTTTGCCTGAGGTGAGCTGGGGTTGGTATAGGTTGGTATAGGTTGCCTGAGGTGAGCTGGGGTTGGAAGAGTTGCTTTAGCTGATGCATTGTATTAGGCATTTGAGATGTGCAGGGAAATAGCAGTCCAAAGACTATGGAAGTAGATAGTTGTTCTTAGCATCATCAGTTCATTCAAGAGAGAAGTGACAGTCTTGGATGTAGTTATCAGCAATTTAAAGCCAAGTGAGAGGCAGGGAATTTTATTGGAAGTTTTCAAAAAGAGCCCTCATCTCCAACAGCTAGAGGGGAACCACAGCTGAGGGTCAGGAATGAGACTTATCAAAAGAGAGCAGAACTTCAGAGAGGCCTGAAACCTCAGCCTAGGCAAGTCTTCTATGAAAAAGACAAGACCCCCTTAGGGAATGAGTCAGACTCTGAGCCTTGGGATGGGGATAGCTGGTAGATGCACTTGAGAACCTGGAATCACCAAATTCCTTGGAACCATCTGGGCTGGCAGAAGTAGCTTCTAGAAATGGAATCCTGCCCCCCTAACCCCCTTTAATGAAGACTATGAGAGACTTCAAAGGAAGAAGGAGGCTTATAAGACACTTTGGGATCTGTCCTACCTCCTCTGGTTCCATATGCATAATTAAAGTCAAATTGCAGCATAACCTAACCATCCTACTAAGACAGGACAGGACTGTATGCTGAAATAGCTGTAGGACTAGGCTCACATGTACTGGCAGGAACTGGAGAGTATACCTGTGAATGAATCAATGCTAGATCATGGGGAATAGAATATAAAGCTAGATAAGGAGAGTGTATCTGTACTGGGGGCACTCTCTTGTGACATAGCACTTAGCAAATTGGCATAGGACCTTGAGTGCTGGGATGGCTTGCAAAAGCTTGGACATAAGCAGCCCATGGCTGTGGCATCCACTGCTCCTACCTTGTACTATAGCACCCAGAAGATTACAGCTTGAGAGAACAATGAAAATAAGCTCCTGATGTCATAGTTGGAACATCAGCTTTGAGAAGACACCTGCAAAGATGGAGTGTTATCAGTATATACCTTAATGGTATTACATGTTATTATGTTCCCAATAGGTAGAATACATGGGACTGAGAAGCAAAGAGTGGAAGTAGAAATGGCACCATTCTTGGGGTACCTGGGTGGCTCAGTTGGTTAAGCATCTGACTCGGTTTCGGCTCAGGTCATGATCTCACAGTTTGTGGGTTTGAGCCCTGCATCAGGCTCTGTGCTATTAGCACAGAGCCTGCTTGGAATTCTCTCTCTCTCTGACCCTCTTCCACTTGTGCGTGCTCTCCCTTCATCCCCCCTCCCCCGCCGTGTGTGTGTGTCTCTCAAAATGAATAAATAAGCTTAAAAAAATGGCACCATTCATTTTGACTCCCTGTAAACGATTTGTGGAATTTTTGCAAACTTTTCCTGCAAATTTAGGCTCTGTGGGTTTAAAGGTCTTAGGTCCCAGAGGGGATTGTTTCTACCAGGAGACATAGTAAGAGTACTCCTAATCTAAAGTTATGGCCGCCTCATGGTCACCTTGGGATCCTCAAGCCAGCTGACCATCATCAGCCAAAGAAAGGAGCTACCATAGTGGCAGAGGTATTTAACCCTGATTATCATGAGGTGATAGGATTCCTTATACATAATGAAGGCAAGGAGGAATATGCCTAACATAGAGATAATCCACTTAGGCATCTCTTGGTACTTTATGCCCACTTGTAATTTCAAATTAACAAATAGAGCAACCATTGTCTAATCAGAGCATAGTAACCAGGATTTTAGAGCCCTAGGGATGAGAATTCATGGTAAGGCATCAGACAAGTCACCTAGACCAGTAGAACTGTGGCCCAAGGGGAGCAAAATCTAACACAGACATCAGAAATTAGAGATAATGAGTATCAGTTACGCCTTAGCAGCAGCAGCAGCAGCAGCAGCAGCAGCAGCAGCAGATGTTGTTCATCTCAATTCACCATCTTCCTGTAAGTTCTCTAAGAAATTGAGACACATGAGAATTCAAGAATCTATACTCAGAAGGAGTGAACTTAATGTAGGAAACAAATGGATCGAAGTGCTGTAAGCAGTGAACTGAAGTGGATGCTGTTGGGGCCTTGCCCAGATATTTTTAATCACCAAGGGTACCCATAACCCACCTGCTGAGAGTGTTGGCTGGCAATAGTTCACGGCTATCCCCTTCTTTAGCCCCTTAGACTAACATGGAGCACTTCACCTTGGAGGCTATCCCTCCTTTCCTCTTTTGGGGCAGAAGTCTCATTGTCATTTAAGAGGCCATCTCACTTGCTGCAAGGTGGGGCTAACTATGTGGTACAGTTTGTTCTCCAGAGCTTCCCTGTGACATCAGAAGGAAGGACTTAATCTTTGATCCTTGATCCTTAATCCTTAGTTTTTAATCCTTCTCCTAAGAATGCATCCTGAATAAATCGCTTGACTAAATTTTTAGGGAACCCTACCTAACACAACCTATAGCTTTTATTGCTTATTTTTTTTGTAGCCTGTGGTTCTTTGTACAACACAATGGCTCAATGATAAGGGAAAAGAATAAAGCATGGCATGGTAATGATAAACTGTCTAAATTCTGTCTTCTCACTTTTACAAATTCTAAAACTGAGGCCTCCTGACACCCACATCAAAGTTTATCTCCTCACTAGTCTCTGAGAACAATCACAGTGTGATTCTAGGACGGTGTGAAAAGGGGTAGCCAAGAAGCTGCTAGAGCATGCCATCACATTTTATATTTTGAGGGTTCTTACTTTCTATCAGTCATTGTTCTACTCTGACCACTTCAAATGGTCACTGTATCCCAGTCTTATTGCACATACTTGAGTTCCTGCTATGCTGTCCTTTCTGACACTTAGGTTCCTTCAAGACTGAGACTTGTCAAAGTTTAGATGAGCCCCACTAGGATCTATAGTTTTGGTCCAGAGAGAGGTTTACATGACTTGGAGGAACTGGGGCAAGAAGATTAGGACGGCTGCTGTTGGGTTTCAGAACACACTGATATTCAGGATTCACAGAGAAGCCACTACCTGTGATCTCAGCTGCCAGCATCATGGAAATGGGTGATTATCAGGGATTTTCTAGAAAGCATTTGGAGAGGTGCTGTGTTGTCCATGCCCGTATTTCTTTTTTTATGTTTTACAGATCTTGTGAAAGTGCCTTATTGGTTAAGCATACATCTTGGAGGAAGAGGAATATCAAAAATACAGGTTCTAGGCTTTCGGTCCTTGCAAATAGAGGGGAGAACTGAGAAATGTAGGGATGGTACTGAGTATCAATCAACAACATACACCACAGTTACTATTGTTGCTATTATTATGATTGCTATTCCAGCTCTGTTCTGTTAGGAATCATGTAAAGGGAAATCTGAGAGGGAAGTCAGAGGATATGATAGCTGGAGGTGAGCCCCACACACTTCCTCAAGAATTTTGAGTTACTTAGTTGGATGATCTGTAGGGAGGAATGGACAAGTTCCAAAACAGAGCTCAAATGGCAGACTTTGATAAGGACATGGCAAAAGCTTGGACACATACATTCTTGGACAATTTATTGCTAAGCCTCTCAAAGCAGCTAAAAAAAGTCAGAAATAGAGATGCGCCTGTTGGAGAGAACATCATCTCATGTACTTTTACTGCTGACACTGCATCCCATTTCATCACATCACACTTGGCTCCAGTAATGATGCTTCTCTCTGTTCCATTCAGTGCTGGCATTGCCTACACAGAGATCCAGACACAAGGTATTATCAATCACAGCACTAATGCTGGGAACTAGGGGTACAAAGGGCTAATGGCAAGTGGCTCCTGTATTTCCAGTGGTTTGTACGGTGCCTGTCATTTAGAAAGTGCAACAGTATGACTTGTTAATTGAATGAAAGAGTATTATCCAACTACTACATTGCAGTGAGGAGGGCCCACACCTTGTAGAGGCAGCTCATTCCACTGAGGGTTCTGATTAGTGACTGGAAAACTCTAAATAGCAATGTAAACTTTTGTCGATTGTGACCATGAAGTTAGGGAACATTGAACTGAGAACTCCATGGAGCCACTTGGACAACTCTCAGTCTGTTTTGCCTGAAAAGACAGTGAATTCAAGGTCATTGCATACATGCTGGACAAATAACTTGAGGGGTCATCTGGGTTCTAAGGAAGGAAGAAAATGCCCTTCGGGCATGCTGAAAGGCTATGTCTGCTGAGTGCTCTTCATGATACTCCAAGAGAATGGAAACTAAACCCAAATGATCCTTGGACTACTTATATATTTGACAGAGGATAAGCAAACAAATCCATTTCATACACCCTAGTGTCACAGAATTTCAGAGAAGGGATCTTGGAGTCTGTCGGGCTATACTCTTATCTGGTAACTCAATTCCTTTTTTCATAATTTTCAAAAAGTGATTGTCCAGCTGCTATTTGAGTCCTCCCATGGACAGAGAGCTCACCGCCTTCCTACTCATTTCATTTCCTTTTTTTATTTATCTGGATCTGACATCTCCCCTATAGTCACCAGTGTTTCAATTTATTACGCTGTGAAGCTTCCAGTTCCCTCACCTCCATTTCTTTCCCTTCTCATGTCTTAGCTAGAGAAGACCTGTTGTCCAGTCCACTTTAACCCTCCCTTTGCAGGGGCCCATGCAATCAAAAAGCAATAAAATCAAGACATGATACCAGGGGTGTTTGACGCCCAAGCCAGGGTTCTTAACTATTGCATTACAGTGTTGGGCAAACACATGCATATGTGTGCTCACACAAATGCAGTTGCATTTGTATTAAGTTGGTGCTCCTAGTTAAATTTTGGTCCCTAGAAACATCCTTCACATGAACCTTATGGAGCAGAGATAGTTCTTTGAAGAATAGTCAAATCCGGAGGGCTGCATGTGTGTAGACTCAGTAAGAAGACGATCTGAGCCTTGGTCAGTGTTAAATAAAACTCCCTCATTTTACTTAAGGGGAATGTAAGGATCACAGGTATTGGACTAAGTTCTCTTGACTAAATAGCTGAAGAGTAAGGGCTAAACCTTAGGACTTCAAAGTCTTGCTTGTGTGAGGGACTAGCCGTGCCTAGCACTGTGTGGGGCAGAGTGAGTGGACAAATCACACATATGGAAAAACTGAAAGACTGATTCATATATATTTATAAAAGGTCTATAATTTGGGGTTGGCTGGGTGGCTCAGTTGGTTAAGAATCTGACTTTTGATTTCGGCTCAGGTTATGATCTGGTTCATGGGTTCAAGCCCCACATTGGGCTCCACGCTGATAGCATGGAGCTTGCTTGGGGTTCTTTCTTTCCCTCTCTGTCCCTCCCTTGCTCACTCGCTTGCTCTCTCTCTCTCAAAATAAATAAACTTTCAGAAGAAAAAGAAACCTTTAAAAAAAATAAAAGGTCTATAATTAGGCTTTTAACCTTTTTTTTTTTTTTGAAACCTAGACTAATATATCACCATAGTTTGCTGTTGTTCTTTTGATTCAACAACTCACGCCATTCACAGCTATCTCTGGGAACACAAATTATTGCCAAACGAGAGCAGAGGTGGAAGAATAGATGGGGGAGGGGATTCCTGCTCCTAAGTAATGGACCCCAGGTTAGAGCTATGCCTCCTTTGTTACATGAGACCAGATTCCCCAACATCTCAGGAAGTCAGACAGTGACAGTGATAAGAGCCATGCATATCTGGATCCAAATCCTTCTTCTACAACTCTTTAGTTGTATGCCTGTGGATGAGTTTCCTACTCCTGCTAGGCCTTACTATCCTTAGCAGTATCATGGAGTTTTGTAAGGATAATGAGAAGCATGTGCATAAAGTACTTTGCCTGGCAGCTGGGACATAGTAAGTGCTCAACAGATATCATACCTTATTATTATTATCGCAGTGTATTTTACCACTTGTTCTTTTCCCATAAATAGGTATTCAATAGATTTCTGTAGAACTAATGTATAAAACTCTTAAGATCTTGTTTTTACAATAAGGGAAGAAAGATGGTATCTTTCATTCTCCTCCTGACAAGTAGCCTTCTAGGATCAGGAGTAGGGAAGACAAATCTATCTAGACCAGAGTTTGGAAAACTATGGCCCACTGGCCAAATGCAGCTCACTGCCTGTTTTTGTAAATACAGTTTTATTGGAACACAGGTACTGTTATTTGTTTACATTTTGTCTATGGCTGCTTTTGCACTACAGTGACAGCAGAGAATGTCAACTGAGACCATATGGCCTTCAAAGCCTGAAGTATTTGCTCTCTGGCCTTTTACAGAAAAAGTTTTCTGGCCCTTGATCTAAACAGATATGAACCAGTTGAATGCATGACAAAGATCTCAGAATGCCCACATCTATGAGCTAAGCCATGTGAAGGACAAAAAGGAAACTGGGCAATGGGGCTGCATGGTTTAGTGGAGCAACTGTAACTTAAAGTAAGGAGACTTGGGAGATGGTCTCTACCTCACAAAGTAGTTAGCTGAAAGACCTTGGGTAATCAATTCATTCCTCTAGGTACTCTTTATCTGCAGAATGAAGGAGTCGGATTAAATCAGCCCTCTGGTCACTCTACCACTAACATTCTATGATTCTTTGGAACCTAAGGCAAGGGCAGAGAGGAGCAAGACTTGGGCTGTCATTTTCTTTGTATATTTAAACTTCATTATCTCTTTAGGGTGTAGGAAATGCTGGGAAGTGATCCTTCATTGATACTGGGATGGACTTGACTTCAGGAAGAATTTAAAAATATTCTTCCCAAAAAACTGGAAGTGAATGAAACTTTATTAAGAATTTTCAACTTATAAGGGGAATAAAGAGGCTGCATTTTATAAAACTATTTTTGGCTTTTATCAACTACAGTAACCTCATGGTTCAGATACAAGAGCCAAACACTAAAAGCATTAGAGGAAATTCCTTTCCACAGAGCACTGCTAACGTGAGATTGTGGCAACAGAGCAGTCAGGTTGAAAAGTTTAAAAAGCCTTTTAGAAAGTTGTTCAGGAGAAATATATTTTAGTATTTTTAAAAATTTATATATATATATATATATATATATATATATATATATATATATACATATACTTACATATATTTCATATACCATTACCTGGTACCTAGAGTGATACTTAGTAGTAGTTGAATAAATACTTTCAAATGAATGAATAAAATCCATTGGCACCTCTGCATTATACTACTTACAAACATTTAACATTTAACCAACATTTGAATGTTTGTTATTCAGCAGACGTCTGTGGCTATTATCTGGATCGTTGGGTCCTTTCTTACCAAACAGAGAGTAATGAGTTACTTTTAGAAATCCTGATGTTATTCATAATGTTCCTCAGATGAAATCCAAGAAGAGAATCCCAGAATTATAGTTTTAGAGCTAACAGGGGCTGGATGAATCCCTTTGTTCTCAGATGTATTCTTTCCAGTCTCTTATCCAAGGTTCCCGGGCTAGTTTAAGGCAGTGAGGAATAAAACCTATTCTTTAGATTCCTAGTTCTATGTTTTTTCCTATATGACAACTCAACTTACATTTTAGAATTTATAATGAAATTCTAACATACCATCCTTGGTGGTAAGGAATTTTGGTGTTCTAGTTGATGGCAATATGTTTCATTTATTCTTTATTCTTCAATGAGTATTTATTAAACACTAATCATATCACTTGCAATATGCTGTGCTCTGAATGGATGAGAAGGAATGAGGCATACCCCTTCCCTGGACTTAGGGGTCCACTGCAGGAACATTTCCCTGAACCTCTTCTGCTGTCCCACAGGCTCACCTCCAGCACTGTATCTTCCATATTAGATTGTAGTGTTCTGTTAACAAACTATCTTTTCCATTAGTCTGTAAGATGCTTGAGGGCAGAGACCATGTCTTATTAACCACTGGGCATATTCTGTCCCCTCTCACCCAAAGTGGTATGTGAACCTGATCTCATGATATATTTGAGGGAGAAAGTGAATAATATATAGCATGCTGGTTCAACACATATGTTATGAAGTAAATAATTGCACCCCTTCCCAAATTCATATGTTGAAGCCCTAAGTCCTAATGTGATGATATTTATTTGGAGATAGAGCCATTAGGAGGCCATTAGGATTAGGTAAGGTCATGAGGATGAGGCCCTGGTCTGATGGTATTAATGGCTTTATAAGAAGAAACAACAGAGAGCTTGCTCTTCCTCTCTCACATGGCATCAAGGAAAAGCCATGTGAGGACACAGCAAGAAGGGGTTGTTGGAGGGGAAGTAGTTGGAGGGATGGACTAAATGGGTGATGGCGATTAAAGAAGGCACTTGTTGGAATGAGCACTGGGTGTTAATTATTTTGTTGAATGTTTATTTTGAGAGAGGGAGAGAAAGAGCAGGGCAGAGGCAGAGAGAGAGGGGGGAGAGAGAGGGGGAGAGAGAATCTCAAGCAGTCTCCATGCTTTCAGCAAGGAGCCTGATGAGGAGCTTGATCCCATGAACCGTGAGATCATGACCTGAGCAAAGTTAAGAGTTGGATGCTTAACCGACTGAGCCACCCAGGTGCCCCAAGCACTGGGTGTTTTATGTAAGTGATGAATAACTAAATTCGACTCCTGAAACCAGTACTACACCATATGTTAACTAACTAGAATTTAAATTAAAAAAAAAAAAAAAAAGAAGAAGGTGGCCATCTATAAGCCAGGAAGAGTCTCCACCAGAACCTGACCTTATTGGTTCCCTGATCTCAGACTTCCAGCCTCCACAACTGTGAGAAAATAAATTTCTGTTGTTTAAGCCACCCAATCTTTTGTATTTTGTTTTGGTAGCCTGAGCTAACTAGTGCAATAAACTGTACCATATTTTTAAACTTATAACTATATTAAAAATCACAAATTTTTTCAAAATTACAGCATTCAAAACTTTGCAGTCTTTCTGTATTTCTGTGAGCTTTCCTACTGCACCAAAGTGACTCTAGTTAGTTAAGACTGAGAGTTAATTAAATGTCCGCTAAACAGACTTTCTTTGGGTATGAATTATGACAGTATTAGTTTCTTGTAGCTGCCATAACTAAGTGCCACAAAACAGGTAACTTAAGGTAAGAGAAACTTACTCTTTCATAATTCTAGAGGCCAGGTGTCTGAAATCAATATGTTAGCTGGATTGCGCTCCCTCTGAAACCTCTGTGGGGTGAAACTTTGCCTCTTCCAGCTGCTGGCATCCTCAAGGACTTCATAATTCCAATCTCTGTCTCTGGGTTCACACGGTCATTTTCTCTGTGTGTCTCTTCTATCTTCCCTTTGTGCATGTCTGTCTGTTTCTTCTCATAAGGACTCCAGCTATACTGGATTAGGGCCTCCCTTAATGATCTCATGTTAACTTGATTATATCTGCAAATACTCTATTTAGAATTAAGATCACATTCACAAATATCAGAGGTTAGGACTTCAACATATATTTTTGGGGGAGGGGTACAATTCAACGCATAACAATGACCTAGTCTAAAATTGTATTTTTTCTTTTCCTCACAGTAATAGCATCAACTTGTACCCTTTGGAACCATGTATTACATGCCAATCATGGTCCTAGACATTTAATGATTTCGTTTTTATCTTCTTAACAAGCCTGAGAGGTGGGAAGTGCTAGCATTGTTAACTATGAAATTGAGACTCAGAGAGGTTGAGTACCTCTCGCCAGGTCCTATACTAAATGGTGGAGCAGTATTTAATCCAGATTTCACTTATATGAAGGTTCATTTTCTTAGCCACAATGCAAGTATGTCTATTTTTATACTTATGAGCCTATTAGCCATTTTGGGATTCCCTGTATCTTAAAACTTTAGAAATTATTTTCTAATGTCCGCATTGAGCATCATTCTATCATATATTCAGCCACAAGCTAATTGGGGTCAGACATATAAGTCTCTATACACTGTGGCCTGCTTAGGTTCACTAAGACTATCTCACCTTTCATCTGTCAGTGTCTCTTCTCTTCTTTCCCTTTGTCCTGGGAATCCATATCATCCCTGAAACCTTTCTAAATGCTAGGTCAGGTTCCAAAGAGAAACTCTATGATCTTGTGTATGTTCTGTTGTTCGACCTTAGCCTGAAGTCAGTTTTTGTATTGAGAGAGTCTAATATTCATACCACTATGTTTAGTCACTGCATCTTCAAAACTGAGCTCAGACAGGAGTTCAGTCAATTTGCCCTGGATTTGGAACCCCAACATGGATTCCACTGGCTTCCTCATCCTTTTCCTGCCCTTGAGCCTCAGCCAGAGGCACATCTATGTACCATACCCACTTAGTTCTGCATGGATTTTCCCAAGGTACTGGGAGAAGTCATCAAATTATTTGCAATTTTATTTCTACAGTTTGTAGCTGTTTGAAAAATTCCAGATTGATTTTCAGCTGAGCAATGCGGCCTCAATCCTAATAAGGTTCAAGCACTGAAAAAGTACAGCGATGAACCATTGATTAAGTTGACACTGCAATCTATTTTCTCTGCCCCTCGTAGACTGAACTGGCTGCTTACACTTGCATTTGTTAAATGTTCCAGGCTTTTGTCTTTGTGAATAATCTTATCTGAAGCCATAGATGGTTCAATTCTTGGTTGCTCTGTTTGAGTATTTGTGAGTGCCTCTTTCAAAGGGTGTGAAAATGAAAGCCGAAGAAATTAAGGGAAGCACACAGGGAATTCACCAATCTAAAAACCTAGTGTCCAGCCCTGCTACTGTGCGCAGTCCCAGTTTTGGAGCCAAAAAGGAAGACTAGTTGGGAAATGAACATGTCTGTGGGGAAATAACAGAGCAGGAATGTGTGCTCCTGAGTGAGTGTCAAGTTTAGAGCACGAATGGCCTTTCCACATAGACAAGTATCCCAAGACAGTGGCAGTTCTGCTGCAAACATAAATCACTAAGATGTACAACATTAGGTTCCCTTCCCTCCATCCTAATTCACCCACGTTCCCGGCTTCTTAGAATGATGTGCTTCATATTGAGCCAGAATCTTAAGACTTACCTGCTGTGTGATCTTTGAAAAGAGCTTAACTTAGTTCAGCTTTAATATCTTCATCTCTAAAATGGATATGTTACTGGTGCTGCTCTTGTAGGGCATTGTCATGATCAGATAAGGTAAAGGATAGAGTGAGTCTCGTATACAGTAAGCATTCAATAAATTAATAATAATGAAGCAAGATTTCCATTTCAGGCAGATAAAAGCACATTGAAAATCAACCTATTTCAATGAGGATTTTTTTCTTGTCATTACACTGGTATTTAAGTGGGTTGATAAAAACAATGGTTCATTCCTACAATGGGAATGGAGAGGACGGAACAGCCTGACAATAAGAGAGATCCCCCGATGAAGTAGACAGCAAGACTTACAGTGTCACAGCAATGAATCTCTGCATCAGCAGTGGCTGGATGGAAAAAAAAATGGCTGGAGAAAAGCCATATTGTTCACTAGCTGCACACCCCTGGCTGCTCTGCCTCGGCAAAGGCATCCTCCCTGCTCTCATTCCTGCAGAATGATTTCTAGTTGCATAACAGTTGTTCTAGTATGGCAAACATTAGGTCTTTCAAGTCTAATGTAGATGAATTTTAACCATATGCATAGAGTAAATATATACATACATCTATACGTATATATTATCTTCTATAAATATTTATGGGGAGCATATAAATGATTCACACACAATCCCTCACATCCTAGGAGAAGAATTGAGAGATGCACTGTTTTTTTTGACCTGACCCCTCAACCCCATCAGAATGCAAATCATCTAACCCTGGACATGTAATTGCTCAAATAGCACAGGTCCTGGGGAGCCTATTCTCATGTGGGGCGTAGTCACATTTTAGACACTTTCATCAGTCAACCCCTTTACCAACAGTCCCCTAGACATTTCCTACCAGCTCTGTGCCTGCCTCCAGATTATTCTGAGAAATCACAACAGATATGTGTGTGCATTTTAAAACATAGATGTATGCCGGGGGAAGCAGGAGTCAGACTCTTAATAAAGGTGTTACCTTAAGAGCTGGGGGCAGAAGGAAGTCTTTCAAGCAGTGTTATCCAAGGGAACTCTCTGGGAAGATGCGAATGTTCTCTGTGTTGTCTGTAGAGTGGCCACTAGCCCCTTGAGACTTTTGGCCACTGAAATGCAGCAAGTGGGGAGGAAGTGTTGAATTTTTAATTTAATGTTAACTGGTTTAAATGTAAACAGACATTCATGACCAGAGGCTACTGTATGGGAAAGCGCAGCTTTAGAAAATAAGCAGCCCAATGTGCTTTTAAGAAGATAAACAGGAAGTAGGTGGAGAAGATTGGATGGATTGGGAGGAGAGAAGCAGGGAGGAAGCTGCCAACAGGTTAAATCCTACTTTCTCTTCTGACTAAAATACTCAGTCTCTAGATTTGGTAGCATGAGGAAAAATGGAATGCTTAATGACTACTTACCAATTTCTCAGTCATTTACTGAGAGTTTTCATGTGTCATTTTATATCTTTATTATGCAAGAAACTAGGAGTGAAGAAATAAATAAAATTTAAAAAACAGCATGCCTTTGCCTATAACGTGTATTTAGAACATCAGACAGGCACATGCCAGAATACACCTATATAGTGCGTGGCAGAAGAAATGCCCTGAGAAATAATGAAACTATTTTTACATTTTCTCTGAGAGGTAGAATTAATTCTAATTGGTGTTAACAATTCAAATTCATAGAATTTGAAGAAATAGAAGATTTAGAATAGAAGAAGAAATAGAAATATTTCTGAAGAAATAGAGAATATAACTCCAGAGTGTTAAAATGGTTTAAAACAAAAACAAAAAACGGTAATCAAATACTGACCACTGTTTCTATTTTCCAACTCTTTGGTCATTCCTCTGACCTGTGTCGTCTGTGTTGCCCTGACTCTCTGGCTAAGGTCAGCTAGAATGGAAAGCCCTTGCTTTGTCATGTAGACTGGTCTCAGAAGCCTGGCTGTTTAGGGTGAGATAAGTCACCCAGGAGTGCTTTTTCTGAGTAGCCTCTGGACTGTCACCACATTGCTATTATTTATAGACCAAACAAATATATAGGAGTGCACACAGCTGTGTATTCAGCCTGCCCTTTTTACAATAAATCAGAACTCAAAATATTTACAAATATATTGTCCTTCAATGACTGCTTCCTGGTGACAACAGTCATACCACTACCAGGAGCCACAATAATATATCATTCTGTTTTTCTGACGGATGATTTTTTTCTAAGTCAAAGAGCCTCCCTTCTTTTCTCCTTTCCTATCTTATTTTTATCCCCTGGTAGTTATTGAGTGCTTGGTGTTTGCCATGCATGCGGTAAAGTGCTGGAGATGTAAAACTAAATAAAATTAAGCCTTAATTTCTTCATTTTAAGAGTGGAGAATGTCTTCTGTTGGTTAGGATTATAGACTTTGGGGTGGGTGGACTCATCATTAACTACCTGTGTGATCTCAAGAAAGCTTGTTCACCCCTTTATGCTTTAGTTTTCTCTTCCCTGAATGAGGGTAGGGATGTATGTCCTTTAAAGGGTTACTTTGATATTAAGGAGATAGTCCATGTAAAGCACTCAGCACTTCATCATGGTAAGTGCCCAATACTATTACTATTGTGATTATTACTATAATTAACTTCCCAGGTGTTTTTTTTTTCTTTTTTTTCTGATGCTAGGTTAATTAGACCATGTTTGTGAAAGCTTACCTGCTCTCCACACTTTTGTTTCAATTCACCATATTTTCATAATTCTGTTATAGCACTTAAGAGGTTGTTTGCTTGTTACTATTTATATTTTCAGTTTCCCAAATAGTCAATGTGCTACACCAAGGCAGGCACCTTAAATAATTCATCTTTGTTTAGCGACACAATCTCTGGCCCTTGGTCATTGCTTAAGAGGTATTTATTGAATATTCCTTGCTAGTTTCAAGAACCTTACAATGAATTAGGAGAGACAGAAGTTTATAATCCATTTTAATGACACTGGGTATGCAGAGCGCATCCTTCTGTCTCCCTGGACATGAGATGCCCAGTGGAGACATACAATCCTCTCTGATCCTCCCTGTGAGACATGCCCCCAACCAGTGCTGTTGATGTCTGTGTAGATAAGTTAGAATGATTTAGAAGTTCAGTATATATTTTCAGTCTCTCCTTCCAAACTCACCAATCAAGCAGTCACCCCACTTGCTTGGGGTAGAGAAAGAAACTGGGAAGAGAGGCCAGGACTGACATGTTAATGAAGCCACTTTGACATGGAAAGAAACATAAGAATTGGGGAAAACCATTTACTTCCGACAGAAATGATTAGAATATCCATTTTAGAGGTAATACATCTTAAAGAGTTTACGACCTTGCCCAAACTGGTAAGTGGCAGGTGTAAAACATAAACTTAGAACCGAGAGAATCCAGCTCTAAACTACTATAGGGAAGGACTGTACTATATCCATCTTTGCATTAGTGACTCCTTCATTGTAGGCTAAATATTTGTCAAAATATCTACTGTATGCCAGGTACTTTAATAACATACAAAGATACTTGCAGAATAAGAAATAGTCTCTTGGGTCCTGTCAAGGTGGAGTAGCTTATTCCTCACAGGTACTCTTACAACTAAAAGCCCTGACTATAACATGACAAAGAAGGTCAGGAAGACTCTCGAAGTGGAAAGAAGAAGGTGGACTGCCTTGGGACATTAGGACTTGAGGAACAAAATTTTGATAAGTTCCCTGGGTTTCCTTATTGCCTCCAACATATCCTCAACAGTGTGCTGCAGAAACCTCCATTCCAGAAACACCAATAAGCACAGACAGAAATCTCCAGGAAAGGCCTTAGCTTTCCCTTAGCTAAAGGACCAAGAAAAGGCTAGCCTAACAATAGGAACTCTTTTTGGCAGTACTTAACCTTACTCTAGTCAAATGCTAGCAGAAAAACCGTACTATTTCTTATCCATAGTTTCAGCCTGCCAGAGAGGAACTGATCTTTCTTTCTACCTCTCAGTCCCTTCCCCATGGAAGCAAATATTGTGCACCAATTTCCCACTGGCTGATATCAGCTGAGTGGAGCAGAGACCTTCTCTTCCATTCCTTAGTTGGAAGGAGCAGGTGTCAGTACTCCACCTCCCCCATGCCAGATGGTATTGGTGAACTGGTCTTCCATCCCCAATCCAGCAGACCCAGGTAGGACTCTGGCTCTCCCACCAGGTTGGTGTCATTGGGTCTATTGCTGAGTTGAGTCTCTACCCCTATATGACATCAATGAACATGGTGGTGCAAATTGAGGGTAATAAGGACTTCATTCTCCTTTTTTCCCCACCCCATGTCAGTGGGATACACTGGGGAGCTGAGACTCATCCCCACTCTGCTGCAACAAAGTGTGAGTCAGCCCTCTACTCCTACTTGATGGAAGCTGGGCCCAATTGGGATCTTAATCTTCACTTCCACTTGGAGACAATAAGGCAGTTGACTATTAGTGCCTCATTTTTAAAGGAAAGGAGTCAGCAGAGACTAAGGGAGAGCTGAATGTTCACTCCACTGTTCTGTTATGGGGTATTGTGAATCAGTACCCCTATTTTGCTAGATGGTAATGGTGGGGCCCATTTGGTCCTCATGCTACACCTTAATAGAGGGACTGAGTACTAAAACAAAAGATTAAATGAATCCAGAATCCCATAATATAATATCCAATATGTCAGAATAGGAAATCACTTGTCATACCAAGAACCAGGAAAATCACAGCACGAATGAGAAAAGACAACCAATAGACACCAATACCAATGTGAATCAGATGTCAGAATTACCTGACAGGGATTTTAAAGCAGCCATCAAAAAATGCTTCAACAAACAAACAAACAAAAAGCAGAAACAGACACATAAATACAGAGAACAAACTGGTGGTTCCAAGAGGGGTTGCCTTGTAGGGGAGATAGGTATGACAAGTGAAGGAGAGTGGGAAGTACAGGTTTCCAGTTATGAAATGCATAAGTCACGGAGATGAAAGTATAGCATAGGGAATATAGTCAATGGTCCTGTAATAGTGTATGCTGGAAGATGGTAGCTACGTGTGTGGTGAACACAACATAACTTATAGAGTTGTTGAATCACTATAGTGTGCATTCAGAAATAATAATGTAGCATTGTGTGTCAACCATACTTCAACTAAAAAAAAGTCTCAATCATTATTTTGAAGCATATTAAGAAAATAGAAAACCTAGCAAAGAAAGAAATATTCTAAAAAAGAACCAAATGGAAATTAGAGAACTGAAAAATACAACACTGAAATAACCAAGAAAAAAAAAAATCACTGGATGAGATCAGAAAGTAGAATGGAGATGACAGGACAGAATCAGTGAGTTTGAAGACAGGTCAATAGAATTTACCCAATCTGAAGGGAGAAAGTAGACTGAATAAAAATGAACAGTCTCAGGGAACCTGTGGTATAATATCCATTTATATTATGGAGTTCCAGAAGGAGAGACAAGAGTGGTATTAATTTAAATAAATAATGGAGGAAAATTTCCCAGGTTTGGCAAAAGACAAAAACCTATAGATTCAAGGTGAGCAACCCTCAAATAGGATAAATGCAAAGAAACCTATGCCAAGGCACATCATGATTAAACTTCTAAAAAATAAAGAAAAAATGAAAGCAGCAGAGAGAAAAGATGCATTCATTGCTTATAGGGGAGGACCAATTAGAATGACAGTATGTCACTCATCTGGAGCCTTGAATCCCAGAAGGAAGTAGTGCAACAGTCTTCAAGTAATGAAAGAAAAGAACAGTCATGCGTGAGTGCTGTATTCAGTGAAAATGTCCTCTGGAAGAAGGGGAAAGAAAGAAAATTTTGGATGAAGGAAAACAGAGAATTTGTTGCTAGAAAATCTGTCTTTGAAGAATGGTTAAGAGAGTTCTCTGAACAGAAAGAAAATGATAGCAAAAGAAGGCTGGGAGCTTCAGAAAGGAAAAAAAAGACCATCAGCATGGGTACAAATAAACCAAAATATAATAGACTATCCTCATGAGATTTTCTTAAATAGTATTTAATGATTGAAGCAAACATTATAAACATCTGTTGTGGTTCTCAATGTATATAGGGGAAATACTTAAAATAATTATATTTAACAAGAAGGAAGTTTGAAAATAGATTTCTGTGTCACTGAAGTGGTAAAATGTGGATACCAGTAGACCAAGAGAAATTATGTATGCATATTGTGATACCTAAAACTACCACGAGGAAAACTAAGCCAGGGGATATATCAAAAACACTAAATATGAGTCAAGATGGAATCCCGAAAAAAAAAAAGTTTGAATAACCCACAGGAAAGAAGAAAATGAAGACAGGAATGAAGAATGGAAGAAACAGAAAACAACAAGGAAACAAATGGCAGACAGACTTCAACTCTACCATATCACTAATTGATATGAATAGTTTAAAGTTAATTTAAAAGACAGAAATTGCCAGAGTGGATAAAAAACATGACCCAACAATACACTGGCTACAAGAAATTCACTTCAAGTATTATAACATAGGTATGTTATAAGAGAAAGAAAGAAAAGTTACACCACGCAAACATTGCTGAAAAAAAAGAAAAGCAGGAGCAGTACTACTATCTGATTTTAGACCAAAGAAACAGTCTCTGCCCTCAGAGAGCTTAACAATTTACATTTTATTTGCATGTTACATTTTCAATTTTTAGAAGGAAACTATAGTGATTGCCACCTAAGCCAGATCATGAGGTTGCAGGTATAATTAAGCAGTGATCTCAAAGTTAATTTCTTTTCAAATATAGTCAGCCCATGATGTGTACTTCTAACGTGAATCGAGCATTCTGCTGTGTGCTTTTGGGTGATGCAGCTGATAGGGAAATTCCATGTAAAATGCTGTGGTAATGGGATTTTGAGCAATTTCTGAAGTATAGGGAAGGGAAATTTTGAGTGTCGAACACTTTCAGGTGATTTATTAAAGCACAGATGAATGACACAGGTATGGTCCCTGCCCACATAGAAATTAGGGTGAGGTTGATTAGGCAGTGATGCACTTGTAGGGTTGGGAATTAAGATAGTGGTGAGGTCAGATTCAATGGAGTTAGAAAATGGGTTCATAAGGGATTGCCCATTGCCTTGATTTTGTCTGTTGCCAAATTCATGGTGAAAATAGACTAATTAATGATGAAATTCTTTTCTACTAACTACTCAATGTTGGTAACAACAATTCTTTAGAGATAGGTTAAAAATTATCCTGTAATATTAAGTAGAATAAAACTATTTTTCCTGCGTTATAGTTACAACTGTGTAAAAATGTCCATGTGTAAGGACAAAGGGAAATCACACATATGAAAATACCTAATCTCCTAGGTATTGAGAGGGTGATGAGATTGAGGGTGATTTATGATTCCTTCTAAGTGATCTTTACTGATATAATGTGATCTTTAGAATACATAGAAATCAAAAGGAAATGGGTATGCTGAACTCAGAGGAGGAACAGAAAGCTCCCTGTGTGTACTTGAGATCTTAAGATAGGAGAGAGAGTGAGTGCCTTTACTCACAGGAGTATGGATGCCTGGTTAATGCCTACTTGGGAATGTGGTTCTACTTGATACAACCTGTTTGTGTACGATTTTATTTTTAAGTAATGTCTGCACCCAACGTGGGGCTTGAACTTACAACCCTGAGATCAGGAGTCCTGTGCACTACTGACTGAGCCAGATGGCACGCCAGGTAGAGCCTGTTGTTGGCTGAAGATCATGCCTGAAGACCTGCTTTCTGATGCTGCATGTACATGGATATTTTACTCCATTTATCGAAAGGACAGATAAGATATTATAGCTGCTTCATATTTGTACTTTTCTAAGCATTTTTATGTCATTGTCAAATCTTTATGAGAGTGCTGTGAGGTAAGCATGAGAGGAGTTATGTCTACATTTAACAGATAGGCAGACAGACATACAAAGACTCCATCACTTAGTACCTGTGGAACCTTTGGTAGAAAACCTCTGTGTCTCAGTTTCCTCATCTATAAAGTAGTGATGATTATACTACTTAAATCATAAAGTAACTTCTATAATTAAAGAAATTATGTATAAATTAGGTAGAACAGAGTCTGGCACTTAGTAATGACTTAACAATTGTTAGCTATTATTATTTACTAATTATTAATATTATTCTTATATTACTTCCAGTGTTTATTTAATCCACCATTGCGGTTAGGACTACAACCCTGGTTTCCAGCTTTCCTATGTGCTATACTTCTTGAAAAAGTAGCATGGTGGAAAAGGAAATAAAATGTGAACTTTGTAGTTGGGGGAAAAATGCTTATTTCAAATACTGTTTTTCACTCAGCGAGATGTTAGAAAATTCTATGAGTCTTAGTTTTCTTGTATTTAAAATGAAGACAATGATGATAATAAGAATGGTTTCAGTCTTAGCCTAGGTTCTTTAAAATACAGAGCCTGAGTAAAGGATTAGTTGCTGTGTTTTTTTGGGGGGATGTCATCCCAGAGCATTGAGAGTGAAAAAGGAAGTGTAGCAGGTAAGAAAGATAATTTATGTAACAGAATGCAGTCCTGTGCCAGGCACTACAGCATGATCTGGCCTTGCAGAATTTCTCCAGACAAATAATACTGTGCTTACAGACTGACCATCAGTGAGAAGAGAGAAGAGGGAATTTATCTGCTGGTTCCCTTCTGTATCCTGTCTGCAGCTGGTCACGATTTGTCCCACAGGGCATTAACTGGCAGCTGCTCCCAAAGTCAGATCCCATATCCTGTTGTGTGGCCATTTATTGGAGTCTGAAGTAGAAGTGGTGGGAGGTGTTAGCAACTAGAGGAATGAGGTTCGTCAGCTTGTGGAGGCAGAACCTCCCAGATCTGCATAGTTGTTTTTGCCTCAGCAGTGCCAGGTGACAACAAAGGAGATGAGTCCAGGAATCTGAGGAGGTCCATAAGATGTGCCTATTATATCCTCAGAGGGTGAAATAGAATATAGGGCTTGTCTTAGTTTGAGCTGCCACCAACAGCCTGGATGTTTTATAAACCACACAAACTTATTTTTCACCATTTTGGATGCTGAGAAGTCAAGAGCAAGTGTCTGATAGGTTTGTTATTTGGTGAGGGCCTATTTCCTGGTTCATAGACTTCTGACTTCTTGTTATGTGCTCACATGGCAGGAGAGTCAAGGGAGCGTTCTGGGGTCTCCAAATGGGTGCCATTTCCATTCATGAAAGTTCAAACTGTGACATATTCACCTTCAAACAGCCCCACCTCCTAGTACACCTCCTAATCACATAGAAGATTGGATTCCAGCATATGAATTTGGAGGAGACACAAACAATACAGTATACAGCTGTGTTGTATTAATATTAGTCATTCACTTTGGCCACCCTGTATTGAATGGTGGTGGCAACAGAGAGAAAGAGGGCTGCTGTGTGGAACTCTAGAAGGCACTTCGAAAACCACAGTAAATCACATATTTCATCTACTCTGAGATGTAACATCATCTACCAGTGTGCATCCTGAAAGCAAGGCCATTTCAATGTTTATGTGCAATGCTTTGTTTCCTCAGCAGGGGCACCCAGTGATCTGGCCCCAAAGGAACAATAGCTGGTAGCTAGTAGCAAGAGCCCAAAAAATTTCCATTATTTAAAAAATGCTTATAAATTTAGAAACCTCTATCTCCTATAGGACAGTTTATATTTCCTAAAATAGCCATACCAGTATATATCTTATCCCAGATGATCTACTTACAATTAATATGCCTGACATTAATATGCCTCTGTAAGGAGGTTGAGTCTATGTTCCCACCCCTCAAAACTGGGGGAATCTTGGTAACCCTCTCAGCCAATAGAATGGAATGGAAGTGAGGCTGCATGTTTTCCAAGACTGTGTCATAAAAGGCAAAATAGCTTCCACCTGGCCCTTCTCCTTGGGCCATACACCTTGAGAACATAAACTAACATTAAGTCCAGCTCCATAGCAGCTGCCTACTTGGAGAGATTATGCAGAGAAACCAGAGAGCACGAGTGAGTACTTGAGTCTGCCTGTGAAAGGGAGGGAGAGGGAGTGAGGAACAGCGGGGAAGACACTAAGGCAGGGAGAGAAAGAGAGAGGGAATGATGGAGGGAAGGACAGGAGGGAGAGGGAAAGGAAGGGAGGGAAGAGAGAGGAAGGGGGGTGGAGAGAAGGAGAGAGGGCGATGGAGAGAGATGCCCAAATTGCTGCAGCTGTCAGCCCTAGCTGTTGGGTTCTTCCAGCCCAGGTACCAGACACATGAATGGAGAAGTCTTTGAGATGACCCAGCCCCAGTAACATCTGACTGCACCAGATTCCCAGCCCATAGAAACCTTGAGTGAAAATAAATGATTATTGTCTTAAGCTGCTAAGTTTTAGAGTAATTTGTTTGCAGTTATAAAAAACTGCGGCATCTGTGGAACCCCAGGTTTCAGTAGAAGGCTGTCATGACAGTCATTTCAAGTGTTGCCCTTCCTTTCATTTTGTTTAAAAATTTTAAACCTAGTCATGTTGTTAGTAAGATATTTATTGGGTGCCTACTCCTTACTCAAAACTGATGTAGCTGTAAGAGGTACAGAGTGAGCAGTACCTGACTTCATGAGGTTTAGAGCTCAGTTGAGGGTTGGGGGGCTACCTGTATATGAAAAGAAGCAAGGACAGGGCACTAAGAGGCCAGCTAATGTGTGTTGCAGAGATGTCACACACTTTTTCAAAAATCTTCTCCATTTGGGGAAAAACAAATTATTTTTGCACTAGGCAGAGGCTGATTTACATGAAGCTAATGAAGCTTAAGCTTCAGAGCCCTTCACTTTCAATGGCCTGGTTGCAATCACCTGGTTGTAACACACCTTTTATAAACCTCATGAAGTCAGGGACTGTTACTGCTCACTCTGTACCCTTTGCAACTAGATCAGTTTTGAGCAATGAATAGGCACCCAGTAAATATTTTATTTAGTAACAAAATGGTTAGGCTTAAAAGTTTTAAACAAAATGAAAAAAAAGGCAACACTTAAATGTCATCTAAGCCTTCTAATTAAAGCACCTGGGACTCCACAGGTATTCTATCTTTTATATACTATACTATATATAGTATAATTTTGAAGGGTAAGATATTTTAACTAAAAGGATTTCTGCTCCAGCTATCCCCCATCTTCTCCTCTTGTCCAGAGATGTTGGAGAGGCCATGGCATTTTTGGTATCTAGCTAACAGGAGGCTAAGTTGAGGATGCTTTTGGTTTCAATTTAGTGGGTCATATATATGTAGCTCACAGTTAATTCTCTGTAAAGTTAAGTAATTACTAGTCACCCTGGTGTGGGAACAGTTTCCAGGAACACTCCTGCTTCCCACTGTGCTGGTCCAACTGGTGTCATGAAACCAAAGCTCAGAACTGCAAATGGTATTGTGGTAAGAGCACACCCTGTACACCCAGCACCCACTAGAAATACATGGGTAATGGAAAAGAAGCAAGATTTCATATGTGTGGAGCTGAGAGGTGGTCTGTGGAAAATCCTTCTAAACATGAGCCATGTGAGGATTTTTCAGTGATACCTGGTCAAAAAAGAAGTCCTTTACTATCAGAAAGTTTCTTAATAATGCAGTGTATACACTTGTTTTTTATTTTCATTTTTTAAAGTTTATTTATTTTGAAAGAGTGAGAGGGCATGCAAACAAGCGAGGCAGGGGCAGAGAGAGAGACAGAGAGAGAGAATCCTAAGCAGGCTTCTCTGCCAGTGCACAGGTGGACGCAGGGCTCCATCCCACGAAACCAAGAGATCATGGCCTGAGATAAAATCAAGAGTTGGACACGTAACCGACTGAGCCACCCAGGCGCCTCTGCAGTGTATACAGTTTTAAACACAAATGACTAAAAGCTGAAAAATAGCTGGAGCATTACAAAATCCAGAAAAAAAATAGCATGATAGTTTTGTTATTTAAGTATCAAATCAGCAGGAAATTAAAATCTTTTGCCAATGTTTTCATATGATTCACTCCTTTTCATTAATTGGATTATCAAACAACCCAGAAGTCTATTTATGGTTGCTATTCAAAATTCATCTCTTCCTTTTAATAAATTATTGCCTTGGGTATGATCTGAAAAATACAGTTTCAATTTTCTTCATGTCAAACCAGTTTCTATTGATTTCAGTGCTTATCTTGTGTGCTTTCCTTTTATATTTCATTAACTTTTAATTTGATTTTCTCCATTCTTTAATAAGTAGACATAAGACAACAAAGAAGATATGCTTCCATGTTGGCCAAATTGTGTATAATTTCTCACTTGCTTTAACACTTTAAATTTGTAATGATTGTGACTATTTTTATGGCCATTAAAGAAGGACATCCAAATTGTAGAAGCTTCAAACCTCACATACCTGGATTCATTCCCGAGTAGACATTGGGAAGAGGTGAATGGACCTAATGAAGCTTCACTTCTTATGGGAATTCTGTCCCGATATCCTGTGTCTGAATCAAGCAACCCCTGGATTCCCATTCGCCCTGTGCCGATCTATAGAGCTTACCACGTTGAACGAGATGCGTAGTTTATCTTTTAAAACTTACAAAAACTCTGTGAAATAGCATGATAATCAGTTTTATGTGTCAGCTTGGTTAGGATTTGGTGTCCAATTGCTTGGTCAGATAGCAGTCTAGATGTTACTGTGAAGGTATTTTGTAGATGTGCTTAGCATCTACAATCAGTTAATTTTAAGTAAAGAAGAATGCACTCAGTAATGTGAGTGGACTTCATCCAATCAACTGAATGCTTTAAGAGCAAAACTGAGATTTCCTGGAGATGAAGGAATTCTGCCCCAAGAGAGTGACATAGAAATTCTACCTGGTTTTCCAGCCCACTGGGCTCCCTTGTGGATTTAGGATTTGCAGGCCCCCACAGTTGTGTGAGCCTATTCATTAAAATAAATCTTTCATTCTTTGAACACGTGCATCTGTATCCTCCCTACCCACTGCATCTTCTTATCCTGTTGACTGTGATTCTCTGAAGTAGCCTGACTGGGAAAGGTAGTAATTATCAGCAATTTATGAAAGTAAACAAGGTTAGCAAATAGCTTATCTCAGGACATGCAGCTGGTATGTGGCAGACCAGGTCTGTAGACAGACTGTGCATGCTCTTTCTACTCCACAGCTCTTTCTGGAGTTAGAAAATCTTTCTAGTTGGGCTCTGCCTCATTAGGTTGCGTGATCTTGGAGGTTTGGTACTCACCCTCCCTCAACCTCTCTTTCCTTAAGTGTCAAGTGTGGTAACAATGGATCTTGACCTATATACATCGTAGGATTGTTTTGAGGTTGAATGGAGAGGTGTAAGTGAAAGCAAAACAACCATACAGATATAATTCATTGTTAAGTAAAAATTAACTTCATGACTTTTCCCACAGAAAGGGATAGGCTTCCCCTTCCTGAGTATTAATTTATTCCTCTTCCTCTTGCTCCATTTCTTCCCCCCATGGCCCCTTCTCCCTTTCAGTGGTAATCATACTAACACCTTTGTATTCTCTTATTTAATCATCAGAGCACACCTGGCTAGATAAATATTATACCCATTTCACAGGTGAGGACTTGACGTGTAGAGGAATTGCCCAAAGTAATGTGGCCAGATAACAATAGAGCTGGAGCATTATTTCACTGTATCAAAGTGAAAGAAAAAAATGCTATAAAATTTTAATCAATTTGAACCCTGAGACCATTGCCATAAAAAAATGAATCCCTTACTTTGCAGGAAGAAATGTCTTTAATTCAGGTCCCCTTCCTGCCCTAAAGGGAGAAAATTATAATTTCAGTGATTAAGCTTTTAGAGTCAGTATTTCCATTGGAAGACTCTGTGTCTGATTCACCTGCCAGTACAAAACTGAAGCTATCAAGCATTTGGTGCCCAGCTGGCTGAAGGAGATTAAACTCGGAAAGTATTTAAATAAAATTTAAATAATTCATAATTTGCCACCCTCTGAATAGCAAGGCCTGTCTATTGCAAATGGAAGTGGTGGTAAAATCTTCAATAGAAGGCTGAGTTATGAAGGGACGAATATCTGGAATCTGATTTTCGATATAGATTGTGGCAAATAAGAGGAGTTGATATCTTTCCTTTATAAAACTGTAAACTACCCTTACAAACTAAAGTGACCAGAGTTCAGTTGTCATATTTTCAGGGGGCATTGACAAACCAGAAAAGTTTAGGATTGTGAGGAGATTAAGGAGAAACAGTTGAGAATCTGGGGATGCTCAGCCTGATGAAGGATTAGAGGAAATAAGAAGCTACTTTTCAATATTTGAAGGGTCAGTGTTTACCTTTACAGGGCCATTGGGTGGAGTATAAAGGGAAGTAGATGAAAATTCTTTGTAACAGAGAATGCTGTCCATACGTGGAATAGGCTGGTTTGTGGGGCTGGGCTTCATGGTGCTAAAGGTGTTGACCAGGATGGTGACCAGGATGGTGACAAGGGATGAGGATGTCTGAATTCCTACTTTAGAGTGTTGGACTGCACGTAATTTAAGGTCTCTTCTATTGCTAATATTCAAAGGTAAAATGTTGATTAGAACAGCCTTTCCATTAAAAATATGCGCCGACTTGCACCTGTTTAGGTAGAAAACCATAGCTTATTTGATTTGTCTTAAGAGGTATGTATTAATGGCCTTTTACTCATCTCTACAAATCTTACTTCTAAGTCTCAGATTCTTCATATGTGGAAGGGGATAAATATGGTACCTACTTCATGAGGCTCTTGTGAAGAAAGATTGGTTTGAGATGGTGCACGTCAAGTGTTGAGTGCCTGGCATGTAATAATTTCCCAAAGAGTGTTAATCACTATTATTATTGTTGTTGCTGCTGTATATAAATCCCTTCTACATTATGACCTTTCAGGTTGATGATGTCATTTGCATTTTAGAAATAAGGCATCAGAGGCCTAGGTCAAATAAATTGCTTGACTTCCCATTGTTGGAAAGATGTAACAATGGAAGTCAAATCCATGTCCTGCTCACGCCACAGCTACACCAGTTTCTTTAGCACTCTGTGTGGCTGTGGAGCTCTCTCTTTCTCAGACATTTACTATGAAAATGACCCTGTTATTTCATTTTGATGTTTAATCATTCTGCATTCCAACAGAAGCAAAACTGTGGCATTGTTGTTACATACATACATACATCCATGCTCATACATACAGCCTCAGTGACTAGAGTAGAAACTGTAGGCATCATTGTGACTTTATTATTTGAAACATCATTTACTGATGGCTCCAGCAAAGCTTTTGATCATGCCAAGCTGTGTGGCTCAATGAAATCCATGTATAGAATCCTATCTAGCTGCAGAAAGATTGCATCAGAGAAGGCTGAATGGTTCAATTGCTGTTATTCTAAAGCCAGCATTCTGGGGAGACCATTAGTATTCACAAACTTCAAAAGAGTCGCTAGAATGGAAATTGACCCTGTCTTGTAATATAAACAGGTCAGCTGTTTGAGAGTTTTCAAAGACAGTTATGATGTAATAGCCTATATACAGTACTCACAGTCTAATCTGTTTTAAGCTTCTCCTCTGGCATTTCTCTTTCCCAGGAATGAAATAAAAGGAAAAGTGAATACAGATAAAGGAGAGAGCTCATCCCTTTTGCCATTTAAGAAACAGCCTATTGTCCAGCCTCCATAGGGATATGGCATGGCTGGTAAATTCAATATTTACATCACTGGGGCTGTTTTCTCAGAGACTTTCTTTTCATGTGAGATGTTATCATCTTGTGATTTATGATCTGTGTATCTTTTCTGACGTTTTTTCTAAAGTTTTCATTGTTCATGAATGTGCACGACACCAGGCAAATAGCTAATACTGATCAAGTCAGCTGCAGGTGCAGCAGACATTTTAAATAAGAACACAATTAAATGGAAATCTAGCAGGATGTTAACAATAATATAGTACACTGGGGTGCCCTGCAATATTGATCTTGTGGTGTCTCTATAAGCAACAACTCGCAGTACATTGGCCGTAAAAAGATGTTATGTGTTTCAATAGAGCCACCTCCCACTCATTGGGGTGCGTTGCAGGAGGACTTGAGTTGAGGCAATTCATCCAGATGTAAAATACAAGTTGGGGATGAAATTATATTCTGTTTTATGTAGGTTTTTCTTTCTCTCTAAATTTGTTGATTTCACTAGTTTCTTGACAATCCCTCTCCTCCCCCAAATCCTACAACAATTATTAGTGAGCATAAAAATTAAGAGTGAAGAATTAATTTGCAGTGAAAAATAAAAAAAAAAATCACAGTTTTTTTCAAGGTGAGTTTTTCTAAAATTAAAGGTGAAAAGCCGCCAAGAAACTGCAGTTGGCAGAAATGCACACTGATTTGATTCATCTCTATAAAGGCATTAAAGTTGAACATATAGCTGTAACATTGTGTGTGTTTTACCCAGGCCAGTCTTTTTTGGGGCATGTTTGATCCATAAGACTCAGACCAAATGTCACATATCATTCAGAAACAGGTTAAGAGGTCTGTGATTCTGAATCAGATAAAAAGCCTGGTGAATTTTTCATATGGCTGGAGACTTTCCAATTCTGCCTTCATAATCCACGCTGTAGATTTCTAAAGTTTTTTTTTTCCCCTCATAAACAGTTCATAATGGATGGTGTGCAAAAATGTTAACATTTTGGGAAAATCTCTCAATTTATTGGTTTAAAAGCAAAGGTTAAATGGAAAGAAAATAGTACCTTTTTATTTGTATATTTCTAATATACGATTTATTGGACAAATGCTGACATTTATCAGCAAGTATTTTCTTTGAAATTAGTTACCTATAAGCCATCCTCTATAGTCAGTTGGCCTAGAGCATTCTATGGCCAATAAGTTTTATAACCACTCCCCTTTCTCTTAGAATCCCCTTGATCTCTCCCGTTGCCCACTGGCAGTTCAGTCTCTTGTTATAGCCCTACCATATTACTGCATTACAACATAATGCCCCCCTTTTCCTTTCACAACTTCATTCTTTCAAAGATGAGACAGCATAAAAAAGAAGAAAGAACTATTGAATTAGAAATAGCAAATCCAGAATCCCAGTTCTACTGTTTTCTGTTTGATTTTGTCCAATTTCTCATCGCCTTTGAGTTTTGGGTTTCTCATCTGCAAATGAAGAAATATTTCACAGAGATGTGAATACTAAATGAAGTAATGTCTTTAAAGTGCCTTGTACAGTGCCTGGTGTGTAGATGTTCATCTATAAATACTAGTTTGCTTTGTCCCTGCACAGAAAAGATAAAAGAGATGCAAAGGGTCACTTAAGGTTTTGCTTTCCTTGACATGAATCATTTGCATTTTAAAAGGAATCCCTTGCTGACCCAAAGAAATAAGATATCAGTGCTGGAATTTTAGTGAGT
Source organism: Felis catus (assembly GCF_018350175.1). NCBI lineage: Eukaryota > Metazoa > Chordata > Mammalia > Carnivora > Felidae > Felis > Felis catus. The sequence goes on from NC_058377.1 coordinate 41,438,672, forward strand.
GGAGCGGGCTAGTATGAGAGTTATTTTTAAATAAAGAGACTTCCTAGTTCCACTAAATCTCACAGTGAGGACACCTAGTCGATCCATGTATCTGTTAACACAGAAATGAGAACATCGTCATAAAATTGCATTAAATAAAGGCCTCTTATATGCTCGATGATCCTGATTTTAGGAAATTAAAGATCATTATTATTTGATTAAATTTAATTAAACAGAACCCACCACCTTAGAGCCCCTGGGCTTCTATAAAGAGAATATGAATGCAATGATTAAATTAAGTCACAACCAATAAAGATTTTCATCAGAAAAGAAAATGGAAGGAATTATCTGATTGAGAATCCTGAGTCAATTATATGCCTTGGGTGTTTCATGAAACGTCATTGAAATTTACCTGTGCTAAAATGGAGAGGAGACCACTTAGCAAATGCTACTCACTCATTCATCCATCCCTTCATTCTATATTTATCAAGCCTCTTGTCTATAGTAGACAGTGTGGTGGACATCTTGTGAGAACCGCAAAGATAAATGAAGTACATGTCTTGCCTACCCACCCAAACTTGGAGTGGGACATACTCCCAAATTAGTATTATCCATAGAGTTGGGATGCTGAAAAATATATCGTTTTTGAGCTGAAAATATTAGGAAAATATTTTTTTTAATAGATGGTATTGGATCTAGGCCTCAGAGTTGAAATGGCTCAACAAAAGTAGTTCACCCATTTTTTGTTAGATAGTTACCGTTATGTCAGGAGCTATCCTAAGTACTGGAGATACAGTTTCAGATGGAATGGGATTGTGTTCCAGCTCTGCTATTTTCTACCTGTGAGCCATAGTAAAAGTTATGCAGTCTCTCAAATGCTTAGTTCCCTTAACTCAGATAAAATAAGCTTTGACCCCCATAGGTGAAGAATGAAATAATGCACATAAAGGTAATTATGTGTTCGATAAAAGTTAGCCATTGTTATTACAACATTCCATTGATCTCCTCTCTTCCATTGTCTTTCTCTAAATTTTTCTATCTCAGGCTGTCAGTTTCAGTCTCATTAAGCAAAACTTTAATGAACAAAATCCAAGCAAAAACACTGGTAGCTTTTCAGCATCTCTTGAAAAATTCTGAACACTTTGCTTTTGTATTCAAGGTGTTTCATGATCTGCTTCTAACCCTCCTGTCATGTGTACTGTCTAAAACCTGGATAAACTAGATTCCAGGATGTTGTTAAAATGTGCCCTGGGCTCTGCTGCCTTTGTGTCTTTACTCATCTTCGAGGGAAGGGTCTTTGCCTTTCTTTTGATCAGTATTCTTATTTTCTGAAGTAGTATTCAAGACCTACCTGAAAAGTCACCTCCTCTGTTAAGCCCTCCCTTGTTCTCCTGGCTCATTAGCTTTGAATATAGTGTTGATTATGTTAACACACTGCTCAAGGGCTTTGTTGGCTTTTCGTCACCTCAGAAATCAAGGCTGAACATTTTAGGATGACATTCCCTTCCAAAATAAGTCATCCACATGATTTTTTCAAACATACAATATACTTTTGTGCCTTTATTATGCTATGTTGTCTACAGGGGATGTACTACACTGCCTTAAAATATTTGGCTTTTGGGGTGCCTGGTGGCTCAGTCAGTTAAGTGTCTGACTCTTGATTTCAACTCAGGTCACGATCTCACAGTTCATGGGATCGAGCTCTGCCTGCATCAGGCTCTGTGCTGACAGAGCAGAGACTGCTTGAGATTCTCTCTTTTCCACTCTCCTTTCTCGGAATAAATAAACTTAAAAGAAAAAGATTTAAAAAAAATCTTGGGCTTTTAATAATGTCCAGATCTGGGAAGCTTTTCTGGATGCTTCAAAATAGTAATTAATCTCTCCATTCTTTAGGTTGCCATTTGCATTCCATTAAAACCCTCAGCAACATCTTAACCTGCAGAGCTAGCTGTGTGTTTGTACCGCCTTAAAAGAGTATACATTCCTAAAGACACAAAACTAATTTTTATCTATTATAAAATGCCCTATTTGTATCACAATGAGTGACACATGGTAGAACTCAGTAAATATTAACTGAAGGATATAGAGATCATAGACTGTCCCAGGGATAGAGTAGTGACTCTTGATGTGGTGCTCAATTTACTGGTTTCAAGGAGTGGCTAATTTGGGGTTCTGTGCTTCATTTTGGTGTTAGAAGCATGTAGAAGGAATTCCTCTTGGATTTGTTCATCTCAGAATTAGGGCTTTTTTTAGGATGCTTACATAAGTCATTTTACTTTCAACGGGCTTTAAAACAAGAGACTTCCAGGAAGCCATGGGGCAGCTGACACCAGTTGGTCTGACTGCTCCCTCTGGGGACAATGAGCACTGGAGAGCACTTCAGTAACTAAGCAGGTTCTTGGGTTTTGGCTCAATTCCCAGGCTTCAGTTCCATCTCTAGGTGTAGTCATTGCTTTTCTGAGGAATGAATGGTTCTATGTCTCGCACCAGGGCTGGCATATTGTAGTTTCTCAGTAAAAATGAGATTGATTTTTCTTTCCTTCCACTCATCCAATTTAGGGCCATTTAATATAAGGTATAATTAAATAAATAATCTCCCTCTCCCTAAATCTAAATGAAATCCTGAAACACGATAATATGCATTGGCGCCATAGCTCAGGGTCATCTCTATGTGCTCATGTGTGCTCTGTCCCATACCTACTTAAGGCCTTCTCTCAAGGAGAGAGGCTGGATTGCACTCAGGCTTCTGAGTTGTGGCACTCAAACCATCAGCCAATCATAGCTTGGTGCTTTCTGTTTCTTGGATAAATGTTAGGGGGCAGCAAGCTCTCTGCTTAGTTTCCTTAAGGATGTGTGGCACTCTTTAGTGTTTGCTAACCAGCTGCCCTGCTTTGTTGTTTGGGCACTTAAATTCAGGGCTCAAGGTGGAAAGAGGGTCTAACACAGCATTTCTATCTTTTTGTCTGATCCATGATGCTTTGCTGAGAGGGAAGATGGGAATAATGACAGAAAGGTGGTCAGGGGAAAATAATAGTGGTAATAATCACACGATAAAAGATAAAACTACAATTATAGTCTAGACCAGAATATGCTCTTCATTTTGGTTTCATTAATCCCAAAACAGGGAATGAAGTTCAAATTATTATCTTCCATGTCATGAGCTTCTCATTAATGGTGCAATGCAAATGAGGGCTAGATAATTACTTTTGGAGGAGAAATTCAAAACTTCATATTTAGTTTTTTCACAACTATGAGATTCTGTATTTTCGTGAAAAAGTGTCCCATGAGCTCCTACATCTTCAAGCACCACAGAGCCTACAGATGTCATAAGCACTCTAGAGCTCCAGGTGGTATCATGGAACTGCCCAAGGGTCCACAAAATCCATTGGCCCTGGTGTCTGCCTGTAGTCCTTATTGTGGCTATGGAAGTAAATTAGAATCTTGGAATCCACTTACCTGCTCTGTGCTAGTCTTTCCTTTTTCTGCTGAATGGATGGAAGATGTCGACATTTTGTGCTCAGAAAAGGACCTTAAGGAAATCAAATGGTCTATTTCTTCTTTGTTCCCTCCCTGGATGGTTTTGACTGATGAGGGTGTGAGGTGGAAGATGAAGGGAAGGCTCTGGTTCCTGAGAAAGAGTGAAAGTTGGAAGGATCTTAGTGTCCTTCAAATTTTAATCTTTAAAGCTCTCCCCACTGATGTGGTTAATGAAAACTAGGATGGTAACATTAGGAGATTAGAATTAGTTTGAAACTGACAGTAGATGTGTTTTTTTCAAAATACAATTTTCCTGGTAATCCTGAAGGATTTGAGCATTGATATAGAAAGAAAATAAAACAGGTACTCTCACTGTAGGCGAAGTGTTTAAAAAATTGCAAGGAAATGTTAGAGATATTTGATCAAATAACATAAAGTTCCCCCTTTTTAGCTTTCAGTTCTGTCTATTCTGATTCTGTAACATCTCCAGGCCAAGTTTATAATGGGTGATATTGCTGAAGAGGTGGACTCTTGAGGAAAGCAAATGAATACCTAACTTTGTAAATACCAGAAAGGGAAATCTTGAAGAACATTGCATTCTTAAGTGGGCAGGCAAAGTCACCTTCAGAAGCAGTGCCCTTTAGTCACGAAATCTCCGAATGAATTTGTAATCACTCAATTACCTATTCAAAGGTAAACAATAATACTTTTTAAGATACAGTACCAAGAATAGCATGAATAATGGTGGATCCTCTCACTGAAGCAAGTAAAATACTTTAAACACCTTTTGCTAGTAATAGCTTTACTGAGATATAATTCACATGCCACGAAATTCACCCTTTTAAGGTGTACAATTCAGTGTTTTCTGGTATATTTACAAAGTTGTGCAGCCATTAGTACTATCTAATTTTAGGACCTTTTCATTACCCCCAAGAGAAACATATATCTATTTATAGTCATTCCCCATTTCCTCTGCCCCAGCCCTTAGCACCTGTGAATCTATTTTCTGTCTCTTTGGGCTTACTATTCTGGAAATCTCATATAAATGGCATCATCCAATATATGTCTTTTTGGGTCTGGCTTTTTTCAATTTGCATAATGATATCAAGGTTCATCAATGTTGTTGCATATGTAGTACGTTTCCACTGAAAAATATATCATTGTATGGATATACCACATTAAAAAATCATCTACCAGTTGAAAATATCCACCCCCACTTTTTGGCTATTTGAGTAGTGCTGCTGTGACAATTTATGTACAGGTTTTCATGTGGACATATGTTTTCAGTGCTCTTGGGTATATACTGGGTCAACTGATAAACTGCTTTTCCAAGTGTCTGTGCCATTTTACATAATGTCTTTTTAATCTCCAGTGTAGATGAAGAAGTTGATTCTGCCCTGGAGACCATGTTGTCCCTATAGGTGTATTTTTGAAAAATCCATTACCTTTTGAGGATATTAAATCTTACCATCCTGGCCTGGCTTTCTTCCTTCTGTCTTGGCAAGGTCCCTCTCGTGAATGTTTATAGGCAGTCTGATCATACGGAGGAAAGGTCTGTGCCAGAGGGTGAGACGAGGCCTTCGGCTACTGCATGACACTCAGCCTTGAAATTATTGCCCATACCCGTTCTCCAGTGGAAGTCACTGATTCCCTTTACCATATTTGAACTACCTAACTTCAAAAGCAATAAGAACATATGATAACTAGGCATCTACTTTGTGCCATGTACTGTACTTACTCTTGGGGAGAGTAAACAGTTTGACATAAAACCACCATTTAATGGTGTTACAGTTCCCCACGTGTGCTGGTAAGTGCAAGAATTGAGATGCAAAAGTATATATTTTTTTTCAAAGACAGAATGGTGTAAAGCCGAGTTTTTCAGTTTCAGCGATACTGATACTTTGGGTCTGATAATTCTTTGTTGTGAGGGGTGCCATATGCATTACGGAACATTTATTAGCATCTTGGGCCCCTACTTGCTAGATGTCAATGGTATCTGAAAGTGTCTTCAGACATTGCCAAATATTCCCCTGAGGGCAAAATTGGCCCTGGATGAGAATCACTGATCTAAAGGTTAGAGCATATGCTTATGTTTCAGGACTTTGGCAAGGTAGATAAACCTTTCTGTTCTTTACCTTAAAACATAGGAGGAATAATAGCTACCTTATGAGGTTGTTGTAGAGATTAAATAATATAATGTGCATTAAAAGCCCCTAACAAGGTGCCTGGCACACTTCTCTCCTGTGGTATGATGGTGGTAGATCTCAGTTTGGAGATATTGGAAAGGATGACTCTGCTTTGCTTCTTTTTTCCTTTCTCTAATTTTTCTACTTTTGTTAAACTTGAATTTTAAAAAGGTAGACTGGGAGAAGTCAAAAGAAAATAAGCAGGTGGAATTTGCCTGAGTATCCTTATGTGAATGAATGGCTGGAATGCTGGATGCTTATGTAACCGGACACCTGTTCATTCATGTGTTCTCTCATCCATTATTTGTTCACTGGAAACATTTACTGGGTGTCCACTCTGAATTCCTTTCTGCCTTTCTGCTCTCCAGTCCCTTGGGTCAGTTCCTTGCCTATCCCACACTCCTTCCTATCTCAGGGCTTTTCCATGCTCTCTTTTGTCTGCCTGGGACACTCATCCTACTTCACTCCTATTCCTTTTTTGAGATCTCAGTTCACATTTAACTTTTTCAGAGCTATGTTTGCGACAAACCACCCTACCCCCCCCCCCCCCCCCCATCCCAGGTAAAAGCAGAGCCCACAGCCTTGAGCATGCAGAGCTCCCGAATTATTTCACTACATCAGAACCTGTTGATCTCACTAAGCTATAAGCCTTGGGGGGAGCAGTTGTGCCTCTTCTTCTCACCAGTTTTCGGTACAGTGACAAGCACGTAATGAGTATTTGGTAAATGTTTTCAGATGAATTGTCTGCTAACTGGCTGATTGAATGAATGAGCAAGTGTTAAGGTACTGTTCAGGTTTCCTCTGACTTTCCTTAGGTGTTGTAAACAATTCTGGGCTGACAGTGACCCTGCCCTGTCTCGGGAATGAAGAGCACTTGCTGGGCAGGTCGTCTCAGGTTGATGGGTGAATGTCCTCTGATCATAGGTGTGAGGGTGAGATGGCTCTGAGAGGGTGGTCAGGATGGCCTAGCTTTCTGCCAAAGTTGGGCCTACTAGCACTTTTGAATAGAACTGCCATCTCTTCCATAGGGCACTTCAGCAACTTTGGCTACCGAATAAAAAAATTGTTCCTTTGCTCCCCACCTGGCACAAGCATGTTTTGTTTTGCCATCGGAAGCTAAACTCCTTTGTCACCTTCGGGTTTCTTGCCTTAGGAAGCAGTGAATTTTAATTCTTGAACATAGTTTTCCATGCAAAATAACTCCCTAGTCTGGTCAGAGGTTAGGTTAGCCTTTGTGTTGGCTTATTAGTAAAGGCATGGTTGGTGGAATGGGGTGGAAAGTGATGGCCACATATGTTTTTAATGTACATAGAATTTATTCTCAAGTCTATAAAAAGAAAACTTAAAATCTGCATATTTCTTAAACAGTCCTTGGGCTGCTGAGAAGACTGGAATTTTTAAAAAAATATATGAAAGCAAGAAGCCTTTATCTGGGCTTGCAGTGTGCACAGGGAAATATCAACCACTCGTCTCCTATGAATACTTGCCTTGCTTTGCATGGGATGAGAGTTCTGCTGATTTGTGGCAGTGACCCTTTTGGGTTCACCGAAAGAGAGGTGTCTTGCTTGTTTCTCTGGTGAATGTGAATCAAGGCCTCATTCCCATTATCCCCACTGCCCACCACCTCTGAAAATACATCTTGTTGCACCGGGCTGGAGGCCAGTGGTGCAACATAATGCAGTACATTGTAAAGCTAAAGACTGAATCTCAGTGTGAATATTTATTTGTCATTTTGGAAAACTACTCCTTTTTTCTGTGTCTGAGGTCGGGAACAAAGACTGATGACCGGCCTACAGAGGGGCAATGAGGAAGGAGAAGAGAGATGGAGAGAGGGGTGATGTATGGATGCCTTGTATGGCTGCCTCCATCCATTCCTTTGATTGCTGATGCACTGTGGATGAATGGGTATATTTCCCATTCCTTTCTCAGAGGCCTGTGACTCTGTGAGGTGAAGGTAACGAGAAGTGAATCTCCAAGGCCACTTTCAGCATCATGTATTAGAGGTATCATCTGTGGATGGGATTTTCATTTCTCTGTTTATAGCAACCTGGAATTAGACTTGTTTTGTTATTCACAGCATTTGTTTGTACAGTGGTCTCAATAATTAAACCAAAATGTCACTTCATCCATATGCCTTTCCATATCCTATTTCCTTGTGAAAGGTTTATCCCATAGGAAGTACCCCAGTTTCAATGAAGTTCTGCTTTTGCCTTGGGGAAAAAAGACACACAAAAAACAAGTTGTGTTTTTGAAATGTTTCACTTAAACTGTAGAACAATTAAAATTATTTATATACAACTATGACACAGAAGTAATGAGATGATTAAAATGTTCTTAATGAGTTTGCCTTTTCCAATTGTTTGACTTGATGTAGCAATACATATTTATGATTTTAATTATTGTTTTGGCCTCAGAAAATGTCTGTTTTTTTAAAGATCAGCAGGGTTCATGAGAGAGTTGATATGTTGACTTGTTGATTTCTTGATTTTTTCCTTAGACTATTAGCAATTAGAATAATATGCTGTGGTTAGGAAATAATTTAACCAATTTATTTACGCATGTGACGGGCTTTAGAAAATTATAATGCCTAAGGTCTCTTCCTTTTTCTCTTTTAAGTAATCTTTAAGCCCACGGGGTCTGGTGAGTGTAGTATAATTCATGTGGCATTAAGTGGTGGTTAACTTGTATATGGGGGAAGAGTCTTATCTGCCTTCTCCCCTTCTTTGTCTCATTCTCATCTTGGTAGATGAAAGGTGGCTCCAAGAAGTGGAAACTAATGTCACCATTTTTGTCCTGGCACCTGTTTTCCCTGAGAGACTCAACTCATCAGTTAATTCCTCTGGCCTGTTTCTCCAACTTCTGCCATTCCTTTTCTCTCAGTAAAAATCTCATGTCCCTCCATGAGTATAAAACAAAATCATAAGAAAATCTTTCCTTTACCTTATTTTGCTAATTGTCTCTTGCCCTCTCTTCACCTCTAAGCTATCTTTTTTTCTCCTCACATGTTTAATCTTCAACAGGAAGCAATCTGCCTTTCATCCCTTTTCTCCATGGAAAAGGCCATCCCCAGGTCACAACTGCCTTCATTTAACTCCATCCAATGGAAACTTATCAGTCCTTATGTTACCGCTTTCTATGGCAGTAGTCCTTGTTGAAACCCTAAGCTCTTTGTGGCTGTGAAACCACATTTTCTGGTCTTCCTTCTTTTCTTTTCTGTATTTCCTTACTCCACTTAGCTTTAAATATTGATGTTCTTCGGGATTCTCATTTATGCCTTCTCTTTTCCCATTTGTGTAGATTTCTTAAATGATTTAATCAGGCTTAGAGTTACTCATGGTCATGACAGCATGACTGGGAGCGAGAGTGTTTGGAAGGAAGAATGGAACATTTGGAGTCAAATCCATCTGTTTTTGAATTCCGTTTCTACCATTTACAGGCCTAGCAGTAGATTTATCAACCATTACTCTGATAGCTTCCAGCATCTTTTGTCCCTAATGGTCTCCTGAAATCTAGTTGTGCATACCTCTCATTGCAAATCTCCAGTGAGATGACCCATAGACATGTAAACTAATCATATATGAGCCAATACTCGATTCTTGTTCCAACTCCACCCTAACTTCTTCTCTTTATTTTGTTTCCCTTCTCTTAATGAACGGTATTATCAGATGTTTAGGAACCATGTTGCCCACTCCATATTTCTCTCCTTTTTTGCTAATTTTATATAATGTTAAAATGTCCATTCCTCTCAATCTTTACCTTCACTTTAAGTCATCTTCATCTCTTTAGGTCAAGCCTCATTAGCCAACCTTGAATTATTACATTAGGTACTCACAGGGGTCTACCTGTCTACATTTTAGGCTTTCCCCCAGTCTGTTCTCTACAAAATTGACAAAATAGTATTTCTTTTTTTTTTTTTTTTAAGTTTGTTTGTTTGTTTGGAGAAAGAGAGCATGAGCAGGGGAGGAGCAGAGAGAGGGAGACAGAGAGAGAGAGAGAGAGAGAGAGAGAGAATCCCAAGCAGGCTCTGCACCATCAGCACAGAGCCTGATGTGGGGCTCGAATCCATGAACCAAGGAATCATGACCTGAGCTGAAACCAAGAGTTGAATGCTTAACTGACTGAGCCATCCAGTGCCCCATCAAAATACTATTTCTCAAGCACACATCCTTCAAAATAGCTTATGTACTTTGTGGAAACAATTTAAGGTCACTAGTAAGAGCACAGCACTGTTTATAAATGCCCTTTGCCTTTTTCTACAGCCATTCCTACTGATGCCTGATGGTGACCATCTCTGAGATCATGGTCTGTGAGATCATGACCTGAGCTGAATTCAGACGCTTAACTGACTGAGCCACCGAGGCACCCCTCAGTGTGTTTAAACCTGATTTCAATGTCTGCTCCTCCCACCCAGGCTGTTTACCTGCCTCTATTTACTATCTCCCAGCATCTCAGCATCGCCCTGGCTCATAAGCTTGTTAGGAAGTTTCAGTGAGCCAATATGTGAACGTGTTTAGCACAGGTCCTATCAAGTTTTTAGATCTCAAGAAGTGTACACTATTATTACTATTATTATTCTTATCTCAGTGAGAGGTGTCATGGAACCACCTATCCAAGCCAAGATATCGAAAGTCATCATAGGGGTGCCTGGGTGGCTCAGTCGGTTAAGTGTCCGACTTAGGCTCAGGTCATGATCTCGCAGTTCGTGAGTTCAAGCCCTGCGTCGGGCTCTGTGCTGACAGCTCAGAGCCTGGAGCCTGTTTCAGATTCTATGTCTCCCTCTCTCTCTCTGACCCTCACCTGTTCATGCTCTGTCTCTCTCTGTCTCAAAAATAAATAAACGTTAAAAAAAAATTTGAAAGTCATCATAAATCTCACCCTCCATCCCAAGCCCTTCCTTCTCCTTCATAACCAAGTAAGTATAAGATCTGGCCTGTGCCTACTTGTCCAGCCTTTATCCCCACCACTACCTGCATCACGAGTCCTGCTAGAACATAACTCAAATATTTGTCTTTTTTTTAGTTCCCTCTTTCTCTCTCCTTTTTTTTGGTGCAGTTCCCTATGCCTGGAGTGATCTTGCCTTTTTTCTTTACGTGCTTCATTTTGTATTTATTCTTCACTTCAACGTCATGTCCTTCAGGGAAAATCTTCATTGCCTCTCAGTCCTTAGTATGGTTTGGATACCTGTTCTCTGATTTCATATACTGTCTTCTTTCCTGTAGCACACACAGCCTTCTACACTAGACTGTGAGTTTCAAGAACCATGTCTTATTCATGTTTGTTTTCCTTTCACATAGCAGAGTACCCGGCATATATTGTGTATTCAGTAAATATTGGTTGGATTAAATTAGACTGTTGATTCAACTTAAACATTGAGTGATAACAACCTCAAAACCTTATGCTGTGCCTCTTCATATGTTTCAGATCTCAATTCTTTTGAGTTATAGAACTATAGATAAACCTTCATTAAATGTTCATGTTAGAGTCCCTATTCATTTTGAAAATTAAGGAAAAGGCTTCTTCAGATGATGATATTCCCAATTTGAACTTGACCATCAAGGCATCAAAATGCATATTTAACATGGTGAAAAATTTGACTGGTTCAAGAAGAGAGTGCCCAGAATCTGTATAATTCATTTAATCACTACTGGGTGTGGTCTCTTTACAAAGTATTTTTATTTTTACTTCTAAAAAGTGGTTTGCAAATTTTCCCTAATTACAGCTATAGTAAAGCTCAACATGATAATATTATAAAACATGGAGATTTACAAAGGAAACAAAAATCAGCTATTATTCTACCACCAAAGGTAACTACTGTTAAAGTTTGATGTATAATCTGTCAGGGTTTTCCATGCTTTTTCTTTATAAAAATACTACAACTTAAGTACTGTTTGAGGCCTGTTTTATTTTTCTCTTAGCAATATAAGAAAAAAACATTTTTCCATGTTAATAAAGATTTGCCTCTAATGCTATTTTTAATTTTCTACTTGGTATTTTATTATATGGATATACTCCTTTATTATTAAATATTAAAATAATTTCCAAAAATTGTGATGACTAATTTTACACAATATTTTTGATATATTACCTATGTAGATATTATTTGTGTAATAGGGTACCGATATGCATATATTAAGTATGGAGTTTAACCACACAAATACATTTTAGAATGTTCTCTTGTTTATGTGGATTGTGTCCCTTGGAATACTGACCAAGGGCCACCGTGACTTCCTGTTTTCCAATTCTGCAGCTGAGACGAAAATACTACGTTTATTTTTTGCAGATCTCTAGTGCTGATATGTAAGTGATTCACTTATGTAAGATTGGTACGATGTGTGAGTTTATGTTCCTCAGTGTTCTACTCATGAAATGGCTAATGAGTAGAAATGGTAATACTCTGTAATACTAGTAGTACTTACTAGTATTATAGTACTAGTAATACTCTGATTTTGTGGAAGATAATAAGTGCCTTACAGCACTGAGGAGAATGATGCCACATATAGTTTTCATGGCTATTATTTTCCAATTTTTCTCATTGTTTTTCCGTATTTTGATTTCGTTTGATATTCTTAGCCCCCCCCCAACCCCTGCCCATCTTATTGTAAATGAAAGGTGACTCTTGGGTATGACTTCCTTTTTCCTGGTTCCTGTTGTGTGGGATTCTTTATGTATATATATATATATATATATATATATATATATATATATATATGGCAGTATTTAATGCTACACAGAAACACATAATAATAAATATATTTCTAAATTACATTTCAAAAAGAGCTATTGTTTCGAAGTGAACCTTAAAATATGAGAACTCTCTGAAGTGGAGGAAAAGATGAAACGGATGGCTTAAATGAGATGTGGCCACCACAGGGGACATTCCACTTCATAGAAGTCCCAGAAATCTCAATGAAGTCACTACATAATTTACACATGTTCATAAATAATCCATCTCAACCTTTTTCTTTAAGGATCCACTTTTCAAGTGCATAAAGTAAGCAATCCTGGTGACCCACCTCCAGCATGAGATTGGGGAAATATATTTCAAGTTTAAAAAATGACTTCATGGGTTGTGGTTAATGGAATATTTGCCAGTTTCTTTATTGAGGCCAAAGGGACATTAGAAAATGCACACCCTTTGATCATTTATTAATGCACCATGCTCTGTGCCTGTTCAAATAATTTTAGCATTCAGGAATTGGCTTATGAGAGTGGAAGAAGGTTGAGAGAATGGATGAACTATATTTTGAAAAATGCTTTTACCATCCTGGCTGAACTGTGCTCCATAACCCTAGCCCTTGCTATAATTAGACACAGGTATCACTATTACAACTCCAGTTTTATTAGTGGGATAAAAAGTAGCAGAGGAGATAAAGGGTAGTGTTTTGTTCCTTGAATGATTCAGAGCCTGCATAACAAGAGGCAACACTAGGGTCTGATGCAGAATTCTAGCCGTCCCACCATCCTGCATTCCAAGCTTCAGAAGTAACTTCAAGTATTGAAAAACACAGATTTCCCTCCATTGATGGATGAGGGTCTTGCCTTAGCCAAGAAAGGAGCCTCGCATGTGCCTAAAAACTGGGGATTAGCCCTGTGGTGGCCAGACATGCTCGTCCCTATCTTCCTGAGAGTTATTCCATGGGTGAAGAGATCATTTATCATCAGTGAAAACACAGTTCACTTCAGTCTTCCAACACACAGGATTGGTCTCCCAAATGTGCACATCTGGAAATCTTATCTAGGCCTGCATAATGACCAGTGTTTAAGCATAATCTGTGTGTAAGTGAATTCAGCTGAGGGGGAGTTTGCCTTTGCTGTCTGAAGCCTTGGCACTATCGAGCTCTCTTCCGTTTTATCGTCTGCGCAGGAAAATTAATAGGGGCTGGACAGGAGGCTCTAAACCGATGATTTTACAAGGAATATGGCTATATTCCTTGCCATAAAATCATGTAGAGTGTATAGTACCACTGGATAGCTCGGCAGCTTTCAAAGCTGTGAGTCAGCTTTTGCGGTCTTTCAGACTAGAATGTCTTCTGATTTCAGAGATGTGTGTCCGTGAGGAAAGGTAGCCATTGCACGAGGGCCCAGAATTTGTGTTCTTTGTTAATGCGGGAAAAGAGTGCTCCAACTGTCTTGTGTCGGTTATCTCATTCCCTACAAGGTCTTCAGAGGGACATTTTTATGTCCATATTTATGGACATTTTATGCCCATATTTATAGATGACAAACCTGCTATTCAAAGGGTGAAGTGACATGCTTAGAAAGGGGTAAAACAGAGATGGAAGCCCACATCTACAACTTTCTTTATCATTTCTTTCACAGACGTTGTCTGTGGAGCTCAAGACTCTATCAGTGGGCATTTGTTGAATTTTTTCTTCTCCTAAACTTCTGGAAAAAATAGTTGGAAGACCATCTCTGCCAATGGAGAGAATGGGTATGAATAGAGAACCCACATGGAAATCCACGAGGGGCAGCTTCTGGCTTGCCTAGTGGTAGAAGATGTCACTGAGGAGCCAAACTGAGGGAATCACTTTCTGTGCCTTCCTCTTGAGTTCCATGGGGCTTCCATGTGGACAGTTCTTAGTGGCCTTGTCATTTGAAGCAGTGCTGTGCATGGCTTCCATCGCAAGCCCCTTTCTCACCAGAGCTTCTTGTAATCTCGTCTGTGGTTTGCAGAGGTCCTAGGCCTTTATTGAAAGCTCAGAGTCCCTGAATAATGACAGGTGAAAATGGAAAGAAATACCACTTCTGGAGGAAGTCCCACTACTTCTTGCTATCTCTGCACCTTTTAGAAAGCAGAGAATATTTTAGTGTTATCAGAATGTTATTCAGTGTATTGCTCGAGTTAAGAGCTTGGGCTTTACAGTCAGGCAGATCTGAGTTTAAATTGTGGCTCTGCCATGTCTAAGTGCTGTGACCATGTTGGGTGTATAACCTCTTGGAGCTTGCTGCTTTATCTACAAAATGGAGACATACGTAGTTCTTTACCTTACACCAGTATTTTGAAGGTCAAATAAGAGTGATGGTAAAGCACTTAGCCCGGTGCTGGCAATGTTGACGTTCATTGTTATTTTCATTTTTAAATACTAATTCAAGTGATTCCAGAAAAGAACCTCATGCCCACTGTTATCAACACTATATAAAAATATGAAAGACTACAGATGGGGGCAGAATAGCTTAACCATTTAGACCTCGGTCTTTAGAATATGACACACCTGGGTTCAAAACTTGGCCCATGTTATCTCCATGGAATTAGGAATCTAATTATCTCCGTTATCTCCGTGTGATCTGGGGTATTTTTTTTTCCCTTAACCAGTCGAAGCCTCAGTTTCCCTACTTGCAAAATGGAATTAATTATAGTTCTAGTATCCCCAGGATGCTCTAAGGATTAAATGAGATAGGTCCTAAGAAGTTCTTAGCACAGTGCCTGGCATGGTGAGGGATCGATACATATTAAATATAGCAAAGGAATAGATATATTTGTGCCAGTGTAATGAGATTATCAGCATTTTAATTTAAACAAAATATCTTGAATGCTATTTTTTTCAAGTTTTTATTTAAATTCTAGTTAGTTAACATATAGTGCAATATTGGTTTTGGGAGTAGAATTCAGTGATTCATCACTGACATACAACACCCAGTGCTCGTCACAAGTGCCCTCCTTAACCCCTCACTTATTTAGCCCATCCCCCATCGAATATTATTTTTATGCATGCCATTTCAGTATAAATGTGGGAACCCTTTCCCAGAAACAGTGCAATTCAAGTCTGTCCTTAGAATTAGGATTCAAAATGTTATTTATGATTTCAATATTTACAACCTCTGACTCTTGTGATCATTTTTAGTGGATATGGCCTGAAAATATTCAAGGAAGTCTACCTTGTGACAACCCAGACTGAAGATGACAAATCAAAGGAAGCAAAAAGAGGAAATGAATTATTCTTTGTACATATGGAAACATGATTGGTGTTTGGGAATATACTTTTCCAGATGAGGAAGTTGAATTATAATGAGAACCTCATTTAGTTCCCTGTGGGAAGAGGGATGACAGGGCCATCCTGGTGAATGGAATAGTGAGGGAAGCAGGGTGATGATCCCAGCAATGTCATCACTATCGGTTAGGCCCACTGAGGTCCCATGAGATGAGTGTGCTTCTTTGTCTCCAAACCTGTCACATGGAATCTGTGTGTCAGAGCCAGGGGTGACCTTAGCAAACACCTTGTCAAACCTTCTCATTTACAGAGTGGTGAAGTGAATTGCCCCCTTGTGCAGCTGATAAGTGGAGTAACGACTGCTTAAATGGTCTCTCGCAGCTCCTAGACCTGCTCTCTGTCCACGCTGCAGGAGCCTCCCTGCTCTAGGCAGCTTTGACAGAATTGCCTTATGGAGGGAGGGGCAATCAATAAAGAAATGAAAAGAGTGTGAGAATCTGGAACACTTCCTTAACTTCTCTGAGTTTCAGCTGCCTCAACTGCCCTGGGCTGAAAGGATTGCATTAGAAAAGTCTCCATGGAGAATCTGCTATGTAACAATAAAAACGAACATGGGTTGGGTTTGACTCTAATGCTATTTTACATAAATATCTCATTTAATCCTCACAACAACTCTGCAAAATAGATACTATCATTATTCCTATATTATAGAGATTATAAAGCTTAAAGAAGCTTAAAAGAAACTTAAGCTTAAAGAAGGCGGTTCAGTTGGTGGAGTGTGTGACTCTTGATCTCAGGGTTGTGAGTTTGAGCCTCACATTAGGTGTAGAGATTACTTAAATAAATAAAAAGTCTTAAAAAAAAATCAAATAAATTTTCCAGAGTCATATGGTTAGAATGTGGTAGAGTGAAATTTTAGAGGGGTTCTGACCCCAAATTCCACATTCCTAATTACTGTGAAATTCTATCTCCCTCATCAGAACTCCGTACATGGAAGCCACTCCTCTCATGATCAGCCTCATAGGAAAGTACTCTGACAATCTAAATAATAATGGCATTGCTTTATGGTGGAGGCTTTTTCAGTATCTCTGATACAGTCAAGACAGGATGAGTGATGTCTCTAATAGCGAACCAGAAAAGTCACTCTGGTGGTTGGGGTTGTTAATATGGTTCTTAGTGACTAGGTGATGGTGAAAATGGCTCTGGATGAATGGAGAGGAGAAGGCTCCCAAATTAAGGAGCATACTAGTAAGGGATGTTTCCCCTTTCAGGAGGCAGAATAAGGAAAGTCACTAGTATTTGTGAAGTGCCAGGCACTTTGTCATTAGATTTACATAATTCTCTCAATTAAATTTTACCATAACCCATGAAGGTATATACAATTGATCACTCAAGCCCAGAGATGTGAAATAACCTGTCCAAGGTCACATGACAAAGTAAATGTTAGAGGTAAGATTTGAACTTAAGCCTGTTGGTCACCAAGGTCCATGCTTCTCCCATATCACACACTACCTTACTGACATGTTTATTTTTACCTCTTCTAAATATATTGAGATTCATACTTCCTAATGCATACATAAACCTCTCCCCACACATGTGCACCCTGCCTGTCAGCTCTCCCTTACTGCCCCCTGCTTCTCTTTTACATCAGGTGGGTCCTATGATGAGTCCTCTGGTTCTTCACCATGACAGATTTATTTTTAGGAATTGATGAGGCAGAGAGACAGCATGTGCTGATGGAGATTCTGAATCTCTGCACTAATGCACTACATCATTAATTCTCCTATGCTGATCTGCAGACTAGGTTGCATAGACAGAAAGCAGTGACTCCTTGTAAAAAAAAAAAAAAAAAACCCAGATGAGCTTACAGAGCATACTCAGGGCCACTAGGTATTTAAATTCTGAGGCAGGCATCGAGGCTGCCCTTTGAACAGGTGCTGCAGCTGAGCTCTGGGGAAATTATATGAAGACACTGAATTCACCTGGAAGATTGTGGGTATTCCCAGGAGGTAAATAGGAGCTCCTCAATCAGAGTCCAGGGCTTACTTGGAGGCCCACCTTCTGGCCTCAGATCATCAGACTGAGAAAGAAAAACCTGACTTATAATTTGCACTAAGGTATATGGAGTTTTGTCTGCTGCTATCATTCATTCATTAATTCCTCCAACAAGTATTGAAACTCTATTGTATGAAGACACTGTGATAGGTGCTGAGCTTACACCAGTGAACAGGACACAGACCCAGGGCTTATATACATAGCTAACAGTTGAGATGCAGTATTTTATCACCTTTACATTTGTTGTGACTCATGTGATCGACAATCTTATGCATAACCGTGATCACCATTGCTCTACCCCTTTGTGTAATTAGAGTTACCCCAGTGTGTTACAACACTCTGGACAAGGAAGGATGGCAAATTAGTGCACATGGTCCATCTGGTGGCAGCCAACTTCTTTCATACACCTCGTAGTGTGTCGTCCTATATTAAGGTTTTGACTGTCTTTTCTGCTGTAGCCAATTTGAGCAACTTACTAGGTCTATCCTCTGAAGCAGGAGTCAGAGTTTTCCCTTCTGGAAGCTCAGACACTATTCAGACACAGCTTGATATTCACACCCTTGCAGAGGAGCCACGTGGTACAACAGAAGGAACAGAGCTTTGAAATCAGCTGTATCTGGGTAAGCATCTGGGCCTGCCACATATTAGCACATTGTGAGGGACAGTCTTTTAGCCACAGAATCTCTATCACACCCTCTATAGAAAGGGGTAACAATTCTGCCTCTGAGGTTTGCTGGGAGAATTAAATGAGATAAATTATATGAATGTTTGTTTGTTTCCCCACACCTCAAGAAATTACTCAATTTTACATCAGTTCTCTTACTACTTGGGAAAGCATATTTGGAAATATATGACTCATGCTATAAAACTTCTCCTGAACTAGGCCGTTTACTCTCCGTCCTCAGGCATAGACAGTGAATAGTTGTCCCTACCCCACTGTACTATACACAACCCTGTCCACCAGACTAGGAGTTCTTGAGGCCTGGAGTCACAGTGAGTTGGTTCTTGTATCCCTGGAGTCTAGTTCAGTTCTGGCCTGCCGTGTTTAGGCATTCAATAAATGCTTGTTAAATTAAAGGATATCTCAATCTCAGAATACCACTGCTATATGCCTGGTACCTCAATGACTTGATCTTTAGAAAGACATTTGGATCTCTTCACCATCAGATTAGATCTTATCTCTTGAGCCTCTTTCATTTTCAGAGCTGTTATCTTTTAAAAACAGCAATTTAGAAAGACTTTGTATTATGAATGCCTTTTAAAACCGCTTGACTGTCTTGGGTTATAGCATTTGATTATACACCTAAAAGTGATACTCTGAAATCTTATAGCTTGCTGGGAAAACCCGTAAGGCTAATACTTGATTATAAAATCAAGTTTGCCACAATTGGAACACGGCTTGTGTCAGCAGAGTGTCTTTAATGAGAAGGTAATTTTAACTGAAATGTCTGTATTATTTTGTTTACTCAAGGTCTAAGTGTATGGCTGTTACTTCATGCCTCATTCAGTCACGTTAAACTTACTGTAAAGCATCTTATTCAAACACAGCATTTTTTTTTCTTATTTAGTGAGTTCCAAGTGACCAGGAAATAAGCACTCTTCTGTTATTCCTATTTTAGGGATAAGAAAACTGAGGCTGAGATTAGAATGAGTATAAGTCAAAGAAAAGCCTATGAATCAATACAATGTTATTTAGGATTAACTAGGGAAAGGCCCATGTAAATAAGTGAAAAGTCTGAATATGTATTATAAAAATATAGTATTATTATTTCCAGTGACACATAATTATACAAAGAAAAGTCTTTCTTAATATGTTCGACATTGTAAATTATCTGATAATAAGAAAGAGGGATTTAAAATTAATTTGTTTTGGGGTGCCTGGGTGGCTCAGTCAGTTAAGTGTCTAACTCATGGTTTTGGCTTAGGTCATGATCTCACGGTTTGTGAGTTTGCGCCCCGCATCAGGCTCTGCACTGACAGCGCAGAGCCTGCTTTGGATTCTCTCTCTACCTCTCTCTCTGCCCCTCCTCTGCTCTTTCTGTCTCTCAAAATAAATAAACTTAAAACAAATTTTAGAAGAATAAAATTAATTTGTTTTTATACAACATTGCTCCTATAAGTGAGAGTAGTCATTAAAATCATAAAACATGTAGACAAACTAAATTCCTGAGTTTCCCTCCATATCACAGAACTTAAGAATAGGAGACAAATAGTTGATTAATAATTGTAGCAAGGATTGAAATAATAGTGAAGGTTATGGTGTTCTTAGGCTAAACACTAAGGATCACAAGACTTCAGCTTTGGTGCAGCCTTGCTTCCTTGGTATGAAGTCTTTGAGGGAGGTCCATGCACAAAGAAGTCAAAGCAGGGCACACTAACCCTTTATTATTTAGGACTTTGGTCCAATAAGTTAAGCTGGACCATAAAGAGGGCTGTTTTTTCCCTAAGCTACTTAAGATTAAGTAGCCCAGAAAGAAAACAATGCAAGACTTGTTCTTGATACTTTCCCCAAGCCCAAACCAGCACTTTCTATCTTTCTCACTAGTGGGAGGAAAGAACATCCAAAAACAAATTAGGCACGGGAAGTGGTGCTAGAGACAAACCAAGAGAGTTGGCATCCCTTGATCCTAGAGCTGAACTGGCCTAGGCTCATTCCCTCACTGTTGCAGCATTCAGGAGAATGCGGTGGTGGCGTTGGGAGAGAGGGAGAGACGGCAAAGCGAGAATGATAATAAGAACAAGTAAACCCTGGGTATTTTCCCCAAAGGAAGAAATAAAGAAGAAAATGAGGTCAAACTAGGAACAAGGATCATTTAATGCTAAATGACTCCTTTCAATGGCTCAATGCCAAAAACAAACAAACAAAAAAATCTTATAAACACTGATCTAACAACAGTGGGTCTCTTTCCTCTTGGGGTGCAATTAATTGAAGGGCTCCTAGAATTGAAGGGCGCCTGAAGGCCATCACTAGAACAATTTATAAACATTTTGTCACCAGGTAGGTAGTGAGTACTATTATTAAACCCATTTTATAGATTATTAAACTGAGACTCAAAGGATTTAGGAAATTTGTTCAATTCACCAAGTTAGTAAACCCGGGAGACTCTAACACAAGTCAGTCTGACTCCAAAACTTTCCAAACTAGATCTGGCAACAATTTCAACTATTCATTGTATGACCTCCAAAAAACCAGACAAATAAATAGTTGTTGAATGAATAAATTCCCAGATGAAGCTATCTGGTTTTCCAGCCTGAGGATAAGTTAATCCCTATTTTTTAGTGTTTCTATAAGGATTAAATGAAACATTAAACGATGAGTTATAGATGAAAATATAATAAGACTGTTAAAGGGATGAAACAAATTCCTCCTGAATTAAAAACAGGAGCTAGGACCTTTTTTCTTAATCCATAAACTTTGAGGTAGATATCAGAAGGAGCAAGTATATTTTTACGGTCTGTTCTGAGTAATGTGGAGTAAAACTGGACATTTCTCTTTGAGTTGACTGTGACCACTCTGACATTCTTATGTTAATGTACAAAGGGGTGCTTTTAAAGTGCTTGCAAGCATTTAGTTCCCTAGAGATATACAAACATTCTTTCTCATTTTATGCACGTGATTATTTTACCTGCCTGATTGTTTTCTTTACTAAGTACAAAGATCCAAATTCAAGGATGAATAATCACACTTTCAAAATAAGTAATGGATTGGTGAATTCCACCCCCCCCCCCTCGTAAATAGAAATTTACCCAGCACTGACTTGCAAACAAAAGACGATTCCCAGGTGAAACACTACAGAATTGCTCAGGAAGTCGGGCTGATGTCCAGTAGACCTTCTTGTGATTAAAACCTCTGCGAGGTTCTTGGCAAGGGTCAGTCAAATTTGGCTTACTCTGGACTCTTTCGATAAGACTTGGTGCCCTATGAAATTGCTAGCTTCTCTGTAGTGTTTAAATCATGACTGAATTTGGAGAGATTTGGCAGAATTGTTAAAAAATACTTAACAGCTTTGTCAAAGCTTATCTAGGTAATTCAACCCAGGAGTCTAAACATACATTCTATATGTTAAACTTAACCCCCCCACCCCTGCCCCACCACTTTGTACAGGGCAATACTCCACTTTCTTCTCCACCTACCACTTATAATCCCAACAAATTACCTTGTATTTTCCATGCCTCACTCTGTGTAAGAAAACTAAGACTATATCTTGGTCCAAAGAAGAATTTGATTTTAGCCCAAATATCCTCTCTTTTTACTTGCCGTACTACTGTCTCTTGAAAAGACCTATTTTATCTTCACTTTTTTCTTATTTTCTTCTCCATGCGACAGCTCCATTTTCACAAGTGAACTCTGAGAAAACACAGAAAAATTAACACATTTTATTTGGATCCAACTGATAGCAACGCCAACAAAATTCAACCTAAGGTGCGAATCTGCTCTTCTCTCTTTTTAAAATAAGTGTCATCATTCATCTGTGTCACCCGAGGTGGGAGCACCACCTCTGAGAGCACATTTAGTCTGCAGACTTGATAAGGAACTTTATAACTTGCAATCCCAATTCCCATATTTTATTCATGATTTTGATACTCCTAGTCATTATTTCAGTAACCTTCCACTCAAGGCAGCAGGTTAATGTATGTGATAAATTTGTCTGCTGATAGCTGTACCAAATTGAGTGGCATGGCTGGAGGCAGTCTCTGGCAAACAATATTAGGCTCTTCTTGGTTGGAGATACAGTTGTACGTACACCCTAATTCAAAGGGACTTAAACTGTTTGAGGGAAGGTGTGCAACCAAATTACATTTCTAAAATGCGAATTATAAGGATCAGAATTAAGCTCACTTTAAACATTGTAGTTCCTAACCTTGCTTTTGTATCACTTTGGATGGATAGATACGAATTCATTTTATTGAGATAGCTTGAGCATTGTTACATATAAAACATTGAGCTGTAATCACTGGACTGGACGACCTATACTAGACTCTATTATACCAGTAATTATCTGTGTGACTTTAATTAATTTTATTAATTTCCTTGGGTCTTACTTTCCAGATAATGGTTTGCCTGTTTTGATAATAGGTGCTCCACAAGTGCTGCTAAGGGAATGTGCTAGAATTTAAAATCCCCTAGACAGCCACACTTTTATTTGGCAATGATCCAAATTTGTGGGGTCTCTCTTGTTTCTTATCTCTATCTGTATTCTCATTCATTTTGTTCGGACCACCATCATTTCTCTCCAAGATTATGTTAGCTGTTACCTGTTTTCCTACTTCTAATCTTGCCCCTTTGTTTGTGTCTTCTTCACAGTGACGTGAGAGTGATCTTTCTGAAACACAACTGGGTTGTTCACTTTCAGGCTTAAGGTTTCTTCCAGAGACTGAGTGTTTGTGTGTCCCCCAAATTCATATGTTGAAATCCTGACCCCAACGTGGTGATATTTGGAGCTAGGGCCTCTGGGAGGTGATTAGGCCATGAGGGTGGAACCCACATGAATAGAATGAGGGCCCTTATAAAAAGGGAGAGAGCTCCCCTGAAGCTTCTTCCAGGTAAGAGTACAAAGGAAAGATGGTCATCTCTGAAATGGGGAATGGGCCCTCACCAAACACCAAATCTGTAGGTGCGTCCATCTTGAACTTCCTGGCTTCTGGAACTATGAGAAGTAAGTGTTTGTTGTTTAAGCCCCCAATCTCTGGTAGTTTTGTTACAGCAGCCTGAGCAGACTGAGATGGTTTCTCTGCAGTTCTTACTATCAAGTGCAGGCCCTTTGCCTTCTCTTAGAATTGGCCCAAGTTTGTTTCTTTTCCTTACCGCTTCTTTGAACACTCTGAACTGCCAGTGTGTTTTAGTGTTCTTTCACCTCTGGGTCTTTGCATGTGACATTCCTTTTCCTTAAAACAGTAGTCTCTCCTCCCTGACAAACGGACTCTTCCTACTCATCCTTCAGACCATACCTTGCAAGTTGCCTTCTCTTAGAGGTCATTGCTGAAATGCTCAAGTTAGCGTTCCTGTGACACTCTGGTCCTCACCTATCTCAGCAGATCTTCAATTGTAGTAAATAGACTATTTCTCTGACTGTAGCTGTCCCTAGACTAAGTTGTACTGAGAGACTGAAGCTACATCTGCCTTGACCACTGTTGAAGCTCCAGTGCCTAGCAAAGTGCCTGGCATATCATGTATGTTAGCTGAATAGATTAGAACATGGAGGTGAATTTGTTACCATCCACTGTTTTTAATTGTGTACCCCTATCTGATGAAAAATGTGTTTTATATATACAGGGAAAACAGGAAACAAGAAAGAGAGAAAGGATAAATACATCAGTAGTAAGAGATGGAAATGAATGATTTCTTTCTTACTAATTACCTGGCAAGCACACTAAGCTAAAAATGATATGCCCTTGATTATCCTCACATACCTTAAATTGTATTAATAGGCTCTCTGGAGTTTCAAATGAATAGTGTTATGCTCTTCTGGGAGAAAAAAATAGTCAATTTCTAATAATGAACTAGCTGTGGTACATTAGCATCAGTGGAGAAAGATATTTAGAAAAAAATAAAGCAGAGATTAAACCAAAACTTAATTTTCTTTTGCTTAGTATGTTCAGAGAAGAAACAAAAACAATAGTTTCAGGTGCCATATGCAGTTTGTTTACTGGGTTCATTACATGGCATAGAAATCCATGCAAGCATGGGCATGGAGTGATTCTTAAATTATATTTCAGTACCATGAACAATGTGTTTGTTCCCTGTAGATATTTCTAGAATGATTGTTTCTCTGGATTAATATTTTGAAGGTAGAGCCAAAAAGATTGGCTGATTAATTGAATGTGGGAGCCAGAGAAAGAAATCAGTCAAAGACGCCTCTAAGTTCTGGCCTGAGCAAATGGACAGATGGCATTGCTAACAACAGGGAGAGAGAAGGCTGAAGATAAAATAGATTTGGGGGAGAAGATCAAAGATTTAGCTGCAGACATGTTAAACATGACGTTTTTATTAGACACATGTAGGGGGGATGTTGAATAGGCAGGGGATAGATGAGTCTGGACTTTGGGAAAGAATTTTGTGCCATGATTGCAATGTTTGTGCATGTTTGAGACTCATTGGCATGCAGAGCGTACATAGAACTCAAGAGACTAGGTAAGATCGCCAAAGGAATGAGTGCAAATAGAGGGGAAGAGGAGCAAAGGCTGATGAACACCTGAACCACTCCAATGATAAAGGCTGGTGAGGAAAAGTAGCTAGCAAAGGAGAAAAAGAAGGAACACAAGGGAAGGGTGGCATTCGGGAAGCAAGGTGAGGGAAGTATATCAAAGAGGAGAAAGGGATCAGCTGTCTCTAACATTGTTGGCAAATCCGTAAGATAAAGACTAAGAATTGCCCACTAGCTCCATAGAAACATGGAGGTCACATTGGTTACTTTGAGAAGAATGGAGGAAGACAGAGCA
The DNA here is from genome assembly GCF_018350175.1 of Felis catus. NCBI lineage: Eukaryota > Metazoa > Chordata > Mammalia > Carnivora > Felidae > Felis > Felis catus. Next base: position 41,463,738 of record NC_058377.1, read on the forward strand.
AATCCCTGAGTAGAGTGGGGTTTAGGAGAGATTGGGAGGAAAGGGATAATAGACTGAGAATGTAGACAACTCTCTGTAATCAAAGATATATAAGAAAAAACAGGATATCATATGTTTATTCATTTATTTTTTTTAAATGTTTATTTATTTTAGTTTTGAGAGAGAGCAAACAGGGGAGGGGTAGAGAGAAAGGGAGTGAGAATTCCGAGCAGGCTCTGTGCTGTCAGTGCTTGATCTCATGAACCCTGAGATCATGTCCTGAGCCAAAATCAAGAGTCGGGCACTTAACCAACTGAGCCACCCAGGTGCCCCAGGATATCATATATTTACAAGAATTTTTATCAAATTCTTAATGATCTTTTTTTCTGGGTTTTTACATATTAAAAATTGCATGGAGCTAGAGTCACTTTTCCTTCAATGAAAAAAATTTGCCTAGTAACAAAAATACATGTACATGAGCAGCAGTGAGGAAGCATATGGAGTTTAATGATTGCTAAGATTCCCACAACCCACCTACAAGCTTGGTGGCTACAGGGATCTTATTTCAAATAGGATTTGCCATGAACATGTAGGCAGAAAAAAATATTAGTGTCTCTATGAAGATGGTAGGTCTCTCACTTTCCCTAATCTATTTCCATTGAAATCTGGTAACTGCTTTGTTCTGTCAGTTCAACTCTTTTAATGACTTATAAATACTAGATAGGACAATATGGAATGATACAGGAATGGAAAAATGCTAAAAGTTTTCATTAGCTCTTGTTAACAGTTCTGAAGTAGGCACAAAGTTTTATTATCCAGTTCTGTGTGCCATGATCACAAAGTTTAAAGATTCTGTTTGACCCAGGCCTCAGACTTCATCCTTAGGTTATTGTTATAGGTATCAACCGGTGTCTGTTATAGCTCTGATAAACTCCCCAGAGTGAATAGTCTGGATTTAGTCTGCAGTCTTCATTTCCATGGTGTTGTGTCCTTGGAAGTAAACTGAACACATGAGTACCTCTGTGAGTATTAACTGTGCTTTCCCCCTCACATGTATCCAGTTTGTATAATGGACTGTCCTGTGTATTTGCTCCTATTCCTTGGTGGAATGGGAGCTTGATCTCCTCATTCTTAAGAAAAGGGTCTAGGCAAGGAAATAGAAGTAAGTCCTTTTCCTTCCCCCAGATACTCCTATCCTAATTAAGGGCCAGAGCAATTAAAGATTCTTCTGTAGAGGACCTTATCACATGAATTAATTCATCTTTCTTAGATCTCTTTTGTCACTGAGTTCACAATCAAAAAAGCACAGGGACAAATATATGTCAAAATACAGTATACTAGGGGCTATAAGAGAGTTTGTGAGGTAACAGTGTGCTGTTAGACATTTTAATTAGATATTAAAGCGAGATTGGGAATTGACCGGCTACACAAGATGCACAGGGGCATATCTGGCATAGGACGAGCAGCCAGCATGAGCAAAGGCTTGGGGATGGAGACAAACATATGTGCTTGAGCAGTGTAAAATGTCCAGTGTGGCTGGAACACTGGGGACATAAGATGAGTATGTACAATAGTGACACTCGTGGTCTTATTGCTTGATTAATACTGAATAAGACTCTGTCTGGTTGAGACTTGTCACTTCATAAAGTCTTTTGTCCTTAGGTAACTATTTTAGTCATTTGTTTTAGGAAGAGACTAAACAATTTTGAACATCAATCAGTAAATAAGGTAGAATTCATAAGTACCGTAGGTCAGGGAGGATGAGAGGACTCCATGTCTGAGACTTGGTAGGCAAGACTCTACTTGGTATATTCAGTGAGCATGGTGGCCGGCCTCTGGTGCTCTATCTTGTTCTAAGGCTTCCACTTCCTGGTGTTGGCTGAATGCCTCTGTGACCAAACTACATGTATAATTTAAATAGGAAGAGTGACAGGTAACCACTTTTGAACTCCTTAGCTAAGTTCCAATGGAAGAAACTCCCAGTATGGTGGCATGTCTTCACACAGACTGTCTAGTTTTAGCTCTGCCTGGGTAGATTCCCTCATGCTAGGATCTACCATTTCTCTGATCTCACACATAGCACATCTGCTTTCCTTTGTAGTCAGAGCTAGTGTGAATAGAGTTTCAAGGCTGTCAAAGTCTTGATTCAATGTCCTTCTTACTAGCTAGGGCAAAACTGTAGAAATTTTTGCTCAGTCTTCCAATTTAACCTCTTGTCTCTTGCTCCAATGTCTGAACTTCTTTTACTAAAGCTTTACATTTGTTAATAATAAATTGTATTTTTAGAGGTGCCTGGGTGGCTCAGTCGCTTGAGGGTCCAACTCATGATTTCAGCTCAGGTCATGATCCCAGGGTTGTGGGATCAAACCCTGCTTTGGGCTCTGTGCCGGGCTTGGAGCCTGCTTAAGATAGTCTTTTTCTTTCTCTGCTCCACAGCCCCTCCCCACCCTCCCCCCAACCTCGTTCATGCCTGCCTGCACGCTCTCTCTCTCTCTCAAAATAATAATAATAGTAATAAATAATAATAAATTGTATTTTTAGAAGGATCTGGTAAAAAAACTAGTAAAAAAACTAGTAATATATTAGAGAAGATTCTCCTTTGCCTATATTTCCAGAGAATATTTTATTTCAAAAATAGTTGTTAGCTTTCTGGGAAATGAGTCAGTCAATGTGACTTAACTTGGAATGTAGCTTTAATCTCTGGTTTAAAATTCATAATATAATTAGGTCATGGTTTCCTCTGTTGATATTTGCTCCACGGCAGTTCTGATAGCTGATAGTTTAATTGAATTTTCATGTGTCTGAAACAGATGCTATAAGCTAACTCTCCCATCAAAGTGGAAATGTTAGTCATGCAAATTTGGAGGAGAGTGCTCCTTCATTGTTCATGCCTACATTTCAGTGCTGTAGCTGATTGAACAATTGACTCATTTAGTCACAAACATTGCCAATAATCATAAGAGTTGTGTGTTAAATTATAAGTGGCCACCAAGAGAGACATTTCCAAAAAAGATTCAAGTCAAGAGTTTGATGTAAACTGCTTTTAAATTTGTTTCCCAGGGGCGCCTGGGTGGCTCAGTTGCTTGAACTTTCGACTCTTGATTTCGGCTCAGGTCATGACTCACAGTTGTGAGTTCGAGCTGGCATCTAGCTCTGCAGTGGGCATGGAGTCTGCTTGAGATTCTCTCTCTCCCTCTGCCCATCGCCCACTTACACTCTCTCTTTCTTTCTCTCTAAAAATAAATATATAAATTGTTTTCCATAAGCAAAGGATAGAGAATGAAAGTGATTATGCTTTTCATTATACTATACACTTTTGAAAAAATTTGAGTCTGCCAAAAATTATTTGCTCTTTCTCTTGATTAGTGTCAGAATATACTGTGTGTATTTTTGGTTTAATGACTGAAATTTTGGGGGGAACAGATGCACACATCAAGAGGATCTAAAATAACATTACTGTGAGGTCTATTATAATATACAAAACACCTAGAATTTATAGTAATTACATACAAACTTATAAATAATGGAAGAGACTTAATCACGTTGACCTTGCTCAATCATAAATAACAAGGCTGCCTTAAACTCACTCTAATTGCCCCTTCATTATACAGGAACTTTTCTAATCCTTTCCAGTCATGGGAACCTGTGTAACAAGCTACAGTGTTCCTTTGGGTTGTTAGATTTCTTTTTGATAAATTATTCTGCAGTTCTACCTTTTTCCTTGCACTTCCCCCCACCCTCCAGTCTTTGCACATTATCTCCCACTGTGATCTCTACCTTATTTGATATAAGTGTTTCTCCATGTGTCCCTTACAGGATCTCTCCAGGTCTTGCCTACCCATGTGGAAATTTAGCCAACACTATCCTCCTTTAAACAATGGCACACACAGAAATACAAGATTTCAGTACTGAAATTGCTACTGCTGTGTTGGCAATTATGTGAATGATTTTTCTCCGGGATGTCGTTAAGTAATGTCTTTTGAGAAACAGGAGCTATCACTGATGTAAGGATGAAATCTACTAACCAAACAAACAAACAAGCAAACACACAAAAACAATGAAACAAAACTGCATGTATTTTGGGGATATAACACATTATGAAAGGGGCAGAGTAAAATTCTGCGTTTTTAAAAAAATATATTTTTAATGTTTATTTTTGAGAGAGAGAGAGAGAGAGAGAGAGCGAGTGAGCGCACATGCACAGGCTCACAAGTGGGGAAGGGATAGGGAGAGGAGGAGAGAGGATCCAAAGCTGGCTCTGTGCTGACAACAGAGAGCCTGGTGTGGGGCTCAAACCCATGAACCATGAGATCATGACCCGAGCTGGAGTTGGACGCTTAACTCATTGAGCCACCCAGGTGCCCCTCTTTTGCATTTTTAATACAAAAGAGGAATAAGCATATGAAGAAAAAGCAAAATTAAAAAAAAATATGTATATGGGTAGAATAAAGGTATTCCCTGAGTTTCCAGCCAAACACTTGGAAGATACGGCCAGAACATATATATTAGATGGGGAAAACGTTTTTCTTAAAATTGTATGTATGATGAAAATACAACTACACGTACATGTACACATATACGTACACATATGTATACACACATATGTATATATAAATGTTTATGTGTGAAACAAACCATGGACGTTAAAAATATTTAAAACACATTAAGATATTAACAGTGAGTATTTTTTGGAGGGATGCGAAAGCAATAGAATTTTTTTTTCCTGTTAATCCTGGCAACTAATGTGAAGTGAGTTACCCTATGTGTTTATTTGAGACCAACAATATTGACATGAGAAGCCAGAAACTCTGATCTCTACTCCTACGCTCTGGAGGAGTCGCTGAGAACTAATTACCAAACTACCGTTTTTTGCTGTATGCAGTACACTATGGAATGAATGGTACAGAAAGCAATGGCACAATTATCATAAAAGATTGCTGTTCTGGTGTTAATGGCTAGTATTTTTCATCCATGTGGCTTGGGCATGAATAAATAATGGACAGAGATATATTGTTTTCCTCTCCCCATGACTGTTGTGAGCTTGCCATTCTTATCAGTGGAATAAATTGATAAGTGCCTGGAACACAGGCTGTGGAATGAACAATGTGAGCTGGATCCACATGAGTTTTGCCTGTTACTCCTGCCAACTGGTAAGGTTTGTCCTGCAAAGATTCCTTGGGCTTGCTACTAGCCACTGAACAAATATTTCTGGTTAACAGTGCAATTCATCAATAAGCAAATGGAAAACAAATCAGCTTAGCAATAAAGTTGAAAAATAAGCAGAGCCTCATAGAGGAAACCTGCAAGGTGACTTTACAGTAAGAGTGATAGCAAAATTGCTGGGATGTGACTCGAATTTACACTGCAAATGGCTGTCACGGGCCGTACCACAGAATGCCAAATGACAGTGATATGGTTGCTGTGCAAAAACATATTTGTGCTTTCCAGTTACAGACATAAATGCCAAGAGCTTTCTGAAAGGAGAACCTCCAGGTACTTAGTCATGTACTGTTTCGGGTAGAAAGAGTGTTCTTGTCCTTTGTGGACTCCTACCATATAAACAGAGGGCCAGCATCATCTTATTTCCAAGTGGTTTCCTGAACATTTGATGAAAATGATGAAAAAAATAGCTACATTTCTGTGTGCTTTCTATGTGCGAGGCATTGTGTTGCCACTTCTAGTATGCTCTGTTTATTGACCAAAAATGCCTCTCTGCTCTTCGGTGCTTACCCAGTTGTCTCATTGCCTTGGTACTGACTTTCTGTCCTAGACACATGCTTTATTCTTATTATTTGATTGATAGGCCTGACCTTCCGAATCTCCTTCTTGGTTCTTATGTTGCACATGATTTCCCTGTCCTGTACTTAATATTCTCAAGGTATGGATAATGATAGTGCTAGGAAAGACTTTAAAACACTTCGTGTGATATGCCTAGCAGGCCGAGCAGGCACTATCCTTCTCTGTGCCTCTCATCCATCTATCATCAGTGCCCTTCAGCCAAAGACCACAGGAACACCAGAAGCTGAACAAGTTGAGTTTATTACTAGTTGCCAAAAAGGGAGAACATGCGAGAACATGAGAAGGGAACGGTAGGATGTCTCAACACTAGGGTGTTAGAAAAAACTTAAAGAATTTAGGATCCAATTGAGAGATTTGGGAGAAGGTCTAAGAAAGCTGGCATTTCTGCTAAATTGAATGCTGTCAAAAAGCAGGGGAAATTTTACGATCGAGTATCTCATTAAATCTTGTCTTTGGGGAGTGGAGACTGGAGCCAGAGTAAAGCTGTCATTGGTAAAGAAGTAGCAGTCACTCATTTTAGCCAAGGGTGGTGTGTGTGTGGGGGGGTATTTAGCATTTTATGAGCAGCACAGTGACCTTGTTTTTGTCTGTTCTTAGACAAAATTATGAAGTGGCTATGCTCTGTCTTACTCTCTCATGGTCTCAGAATAACTTTGTCTGAAGTTAGTATTCTTTGAGATTTTTTATGCCCAACAGGACAGTAACAGGTCTTACCTGTGAGTGCCAGGTCAGCTTCCAAATGTGAAGGACTATTCTCTATTATCTATCTGTGTATCTATGTATCTATTTATCTATGTATCTTCTATCTAACTGCTTATTTAATGATCACAACAACTCTTTAGGATAGGTATTATAGTTATCTTCCTTTTACAAATGATGAACCTGAGAAATATGCTCAAAGTCCTTTTTAAAATTTTTTTAATGTTTATTTTTCAGAGGTGGGGGCAGAGGAGAGGCAGAGAGAGTGGGAGACATAGAATCTGAAGCAGGCTCCAGGCTCCAAGCTGTCAACACAGAACCTGACTCGGGGCTCAAACGCACAAACTGTGAGAACATGACCTGAGCTGAAGTCAGACACTTAACCTACTGAGCCATCCAGGCACCCCTAGAAATGTGCTCAAAGTCTTAATGCTAATAAATAAAGAGGGATGTGCTCAAAATATTAATGCTAATAAATAAAGATCTGGGAATAAAACTCAGGCAGTCTGACTCCATAGTCTGTTCTATTTACCAGTATACTATATTGGTTGACACTGAAGTAATCTATTAAGCAGTCCATCCTTCCATCACAGATCGCATGGACCTTTCTATAATCGGCTTCTACAGTGTTGCTTCAGGGAAGAAATGATAGAATATTGAGCAAGTTAAGAAGAGAGCATGCTATCATGGCAGCTTGATGGGCAGAGATTTTTGTGAAGGAGAGGCTTAAGGAAATCTAAATTTCATCTTTAGGATAGCCACCTAAGTCTCTCATGCTTTGATGTGAATGAGGTAAACAACTTAGGGGAGGTGAGCAACAGAGATTAGGAAAGATAGCTGTACCAGCCTGTGCTCCCTAGCCTCCTGGGAGAAGAGGAATGCCTGAGAACAGATGCAATCACTCTGGCCAAGAGGAAGAAGGAGAAAGAAAGGAAAGAGCATGAAAAAGTAGAGGAGGGAGGGGAAAGGTAGGGGACATGGAATGAGAAAAAGGGGAAGCAGGCTCTGGTAGTTGCCTTACTCCCCTGAGATATAACAGGTGAGTCCCCAGAGTGCCGAAGCAGTGGAAGAAGAGAGGTGGCCAGAACATCACCTGTGTTCTGTTACTGCTTTGGCCCATGGAGGTGTTTGCCCAATAGGTGCTGATAGCTGTGTTCTTATATAAGGTTTTTCCTTCTGAAAAAAATGGGCCTGTTTACATTGTTGGGGCAGAAAGAAGACATAACATGAAAAGAGGAATAGAGGGAAGCTGAAAGTCCTACTGGAGGCTAACAGCGGGAGGGACAAAAATACCACATTTATGATGTCTGCCCTCAGCCCTAATCTAAAAATCAAAACAGAGAAACACTCCTTAACATCCAAACTTCCATTTTATCATATTAGACAAAATGGTAAGTCAAAACAGAAACCAACAGAATCCTGATTAAGTAGAAAAAAGTGACATACAGCACATATTGTTAATAATTTGGGGTTATTTTACTTTCCCTTTTTCTTTCCTTCATTCATCACCCGCTTATCAAGACTCTACTGTGTTTTAGGCACAGTGCCAGGTATGGGGACATAATGATGAATGAGACAGTCAGGGTCTTTCCCGGTCACACAGTAGGCCCCAGACACTAGGTCATATCACTGATTGGAAGACAAGAAGCCTTAGAATCGTAAATGTAGTCTGAGGGCATGCATGAATTTGAGTTGTAATATGTTAGATTTCCACAAATCAGGCTGCTGCATGGTTGCCTGCTTATCTACTTGGAAGAAAAGTAAGCTGAATTTCTACAGTGGGTCATTTATACTTCTTGCATCTGAGAAGGAGACAAAATGTGGGCTCCCTATGGCTTACCTAGGACTCCTGGATGATTAGGTGAATTACATTTGCATGTTCTCATCTATCTCTACCTTTGTGCTTTCTGCCTCCTTTTTATGATTTAGGAGCTGAAATCTCAGTTGGGTCAGTGCTTGATCAGGTGCCTCATGGAGTGCAGTTGCTCAATAAATGAAAATAGGTATTGTCGAGGTAAAGCAACCTCTGAACCCAGGTGAATAGCACTTCCTAAGTGCTGGGTATCAGTGTTCACTCTCTTCTTCCTTTTGAAAGCTCCCTGAGGGAGGATGGGTTAGCTGACAGGTCTCAACCTTCCCCACCTGAATTGAGTCTTCTAAACAGCCATGTAAAGAAATTCCCCCGAGCCTCCAGAAATGGTCAATAAGTCCAATCACAAAAGAGTATTCAGGGATTTTGTTTCTCAAGCTAAAGAAATGAGGGGAAAAAAATCTCTCTGATACTATCACTCTTTTAGCTTTAATTTCTCATTAGAGAGAGATTTCAAAAAGTCTGAAGAAATCTTTCAATAGCCCGACATCTTGTGAATATAAGCTATTGTGCTGCAAAAGTGTCTGTTCGTGTCAGAAAACACGAGGTATGGGTGTGCTTGTCCTGTTGATCCACTTTAGATATCTTTCATTGTCTCTAAGAAGCCTTTCTTCACAGACTTTTACCTCCCCCTTCCCAGTGGAGTTAACAGAAGTTAGGCTTAAAGTGTAGCTCATTTTCTGATAAAAGTGAGTCATCTGGTTCAATTTTAATTTTTTGTCCTAAGTTGACAGAGGATTGACATATGGGAAATGCTGAAAGACACCACCTCCTGGAGGTGGACTATGAAATTTCTGAGAAAAGCCCTCAGCAAACCAAAACCAAATCTCCTAATCGAAAACTCACCATAACAGAAAGAAACAGAGGAACAACAACAACAACAACAACAACAGAAATCTCAATTAAAAAAAAAATTAAAACCTCAATAAAGGGCAATTTTCATTCTCTACCTCAGGCAAAAATTTTCATGAAACCATATGCAACCTACATCGTAAATATACAATTGCTTTAAAATATGGGAATCAGGACATGTTCTTATAATGCCTGAGATTGTAACTGGAAAACGTGTGGACAAAGTCAGGGTGGCAAAATTGTGGAAAGTCAGCAATTTATTAGGCATTCATGCAAGTAACATCTGTGGCCTTGTGTGAAGTTAGCAAAAAAATTGAATTTTGTATTTGTTTTTATTGGACTTTAACGGGCAGTTATCTTTTGATGAGCGAGAGGAGGTGAGAATGAGACACAATTGAATTGCCGCTAGATACCAGAGGGGACAATGTGCTATCATTTCTCCTGTCTGTTCTTATACCAGCTGGTCTCTCATTTGATCAAAATTCAAAACACTATGGCTTCAAATCTCATTATATGTATCATAAGTGACCTAAGAAGAATGTGGAATGACCTCATGAATAAGATCCTATAAGGTATAGACCCAAGGTGTTTTGGCTAAGGAGTTGCTTACTCCCAAATATCAATTTGCAAACCTACTGTTCTCAAGGATTTCTTTGAAGTTATTAAATGAATCACTTGCATTATCTCAGCCTTCCACATTAGGTATTGAGTTCTTTGTGGGCTTGTTAATAGCTATATTTCTAAATTTTAGCATGGTGCCTGGTGCATAGTTGGTGCTCAATAGTTATCAGGAAGCAAGACTAAATGAATGAATGAGTGAAGGAATAAATGGATTTGAAAGGTTTTTAGTCTTGAATTCCTCATTTGAGTGCAGATGGAACCATATACAGGATAGACATGAGCAAACTTTGTTCACATGCTGTGAAATGAGATCATACAGTAGTTTCTGGCATGCAGCAGGTACTCCATAAAGGCCAGCTCTCTTTCCCAGCATTTACCTTGGTGGTATTTGGTTGGAAGTTTGAAAAGAGTAGTATCTTGAAGGATATGGATGAGGACTGGCTTTGAGTGCTAGATGGGCAGAAAGAGTTGCCATAAACAAAGTGGGATGGTACCCAAAGCACACTTTACCAAACCCATAGTTTTCCTTACATTATGCCTTTAGTTATTCCTTTACACTCTTCTCTCCCATTCAGAGATTCTGATTCTGTAAACTGCCTTGGTTAGAACTTCCACCAAGTGATGCCAAGATTTCTTGGATAATAAAGTTTAAATTTCTATTTGTGACCTTACATCCTGTACAGAAACTAACTTGAAGTGAATCAAAGACCTAAATGTAAGACTTAAAACTATAAAAATCTTAGAAGAAAAAAGAGAAAGCTTCATGACAGTGGATCAGTCGACTTAGCAATGATTTCTTCAATATGACGTTAAAAGCACAAGCAATGAAACAGTAATAAAAAGATAAATGGACTACACCAAAATTTCTGTTTTTGGCAGGTCTAAACGCCGTCAAGGAGTGCTTTTTCCTATGTGAAACTGAGAAGAGATGGAGTTTCTGCCTTGTAAAGGTGGGTAGATTTACTTTCAAATTGTCTCCTTTGTTAAAGGCACAATGGAAAATAAATCTGAACAACTTGCTTATTCCCACAAGTCTTATAGTTGAATGAAATAATTCCCTCTGAGCTCTACAAGGTTGGGATATCATTGCATTTTTGTTTTTGTTTATTTTTGAGTGTTTGTTTTGGTTTTGGTTTCCGGCAACAGAAACCCATTCTAGTTAATTGAAACAGAGGTTGTTTAATGAAAATGTATGAGTTGACTCACAGAACCAAAGGAACATTTGAGGAACCACAGTGGGAAGAGTTTATAAACGAGAGCTTTTGGGAAATCAGGTAGCAAGAGTTAATCACAGTCTCATCAGATAACACTGCAGGAGGAGTCAGGTCCAGCCATCTTTAAGAACCCTTTGTCTTTACACTCAATGTCTCATTGGCCAAGCTTGAATCATGAACTGCCCACCCTTCCCTTCATGAAAGAAATAATAATTTATATAAGATTCACCAAGGCTGCACAGAGGCAATTCTACTAAAGGAAATAGGTGTGGTGTTTCCAGGGAAAGGGAGCATGCTATGCAGCAAACAAACACAATGAACATGTAAACAAGCAAACAAACAAACAATCCAAGAGTCCATGTACTGTGAATTTGCTGTTATCATCATCCCATTCACTGGGGGAGGTTTAAGAATTAGATTTAAAAGGAACCTAAAGAGTGATAATGCTTCTATTGAAATCACCATTTCTCTACCTGAATTGTATTTTCAAGTTAAACTCCTTGGCGTCTCAAGGAGTTTAACATTCAAGGCAACATTCAAGGCTGTTGGAGTCAAAACAGAAATTGTTTCTCATTAAAGAACAGTCATTTAGTCTTTAATTATGTCTGCCTCTCCTGTTTCAGGTTTATGGCTGCATTTGTCAAATAGAAATGATGAGTTCCAAGCTTCTATGGGGGATCTGAAACTCTCTAATGTAGCCTGATGGCATCAGATCTCAGACTGTCTTCTTGAGCTAAAGCCTAAATTGTAATTTCTATAGGGAAACAAATATGGTTTCCCAAAGATTCTTTATCCTGATTATTGCTCTGCTGCTCCCTCATTCATCAATAGGTAGTAGCACAGCTTTCCAACTCCTGGTGGATGGAGCCTATGAATTGTTACCCTATCGATATTTGTACCAGCCCATTTGTGAACAGAATCACCCTAATAGCTCACATGTTCATAGTATATTTTCATAGATGCTTCCTCAATTAATTTTCATTAGTCCGGAAAGTCTGGGAAGATAGAAATTTATCATTCCCGTTTTACAGAGGAGGAAAATGAGGCTCAAATTGGCTATATCCTTAACCAAAATCACGGAACAAGTCACGTAAATAATAAGGCCACCAGGTCTTCTGCCTCAAAATTGTAATAGGAAGCACTTGGTAAGGTTAGGATCAGTTTTTCTATTGTTTTATTATTACTTTTTAAATTCTGACAACATGTAGCATAAAATTGGGTATAAAGATATTACTCTTAATAAATGTAGACGGCAGAACATTTTCTCCTCATGATGTTTGTTTCACTGTTTTCTTCATTCTTTGTATATCTTGCACTGCTTTTAGTCAATTACTCTCTCATCTCCAGCTGATTTTATATTCACTCATGTACTTTAAGTACTGGAAGGTATAATGATATTTATATTTGTATAACACCTTGTATTTATAAAGAACATTGATCTATGTCAACTCACCTGATATGTCTGATTCTTTTAACATTCCTGTGAAGTAGCTATTGTTCTTAGTTTCCCGATGAGGAAATAGAGACTCAGAGAGCTTAAGTTTCTACTTTACCATCATGTAGCTAGTGGCCTGGAACAAGCTGTGTAACTGAGATTTGAATTTAGATGTTTTTAAACTCTACAGTGTTCATTTTCTTTTGCTGACGTTGTCTCTCACCAGCCCATCAAAATGCAAGACATGATATACCAGAGACCACAGGCTTTGCAGGCTCATTCGCCTGTCCCCAGCTGTCTCCTGGCCAGGATACCTCCTCATTGGGAAATTATCAAATTGTGCATCAGTAATCATGAATGGAAGACAATATTTTTATGTCTTAGTCTAATTTTATCACAGAATAGTGCTTTATGCCATGAAAATATGAGTCTAACACTTTTATAACACTGGATTTGATGCTGATATGCTTTGTTGAGGACTTTCTGCAAATGAAATGCCTGCTTGAGAATAAACAAGTTCCCCACTGCTTGGAATAATCAAACAATGGATACATAACCACATAGTGATGTGATAGAAAGGAGTAATGTATCATGTCTGTAGTTAGGTTTGATTAGACCATAGGTCATTTCCATAAGGTTTACTGAGGTTGTCTTTGATTCATACAGATTAGGAAAACAAAACAAAACTCTGGCATATATATTGTATATATTAGGCATATATATTGGTGTATGACTACCATAATTGTAAATGACAAATAAACCACAGAAACCATACTTCTTATGACCTAGATTTTCTCAAGCATTAATCCTTTCACAAAACTTTCCTTTCAGAAAACCAAATTCTTCTTTTTTCTGGGTACTCAACACAAGGCTGGCTTCAGGACTGTGCAACCTGTGCAGTTTCATTGGACACCATCCTCAGAGGGCCCTGTGCTTGGTTTAATGCTCTGCTGTCATCATCCTAAAATTTCTTAATAATTTTATTCTTGACCGTGTGTTTTATAGCTGAAGTCCAGTGGGACGGTAAAGCAAGGATGTACAGGAGAACTATACACAATAATGCACGTTCACTGTCGCTTACTGACCATTTGCATATAGTGTTTGCGTTGCCTCATGAGCACAGGATTCCAATGCATCCTCCATGTGTACGAATTCAGTGAGACTCAGAGCAAGTACAAGACAAATGTGTTACATCTATGACGAAGGGATGGGGTCACTGACAACCTTAAGAGACCACCTTGGGGTACCCTTTGAACCTGAACTTGCTTTGAAAGCAGAAGGCAGTGATGTTCTAAGAAACATAAATGACAAAGAAACACTACCATATCATTTCTTACTCATGTTACTTCCTTATATTACCTAACCACTTACACTGAAAATGATGATGTGAAAGGAAAGGGAAAGATAGGGTGACCCAGGATGACTTTTCCTTTTGATTCTTCTTATTCACTAGTAAGCTAAAGATAGAGTGTTGGCAGAATGTATCAAGAAGTGAAATAAAAGGAGTTGAGTTTGTTTTGTACAATATTTCCATTGTTCTGCTCAGACCAAAATACATATAATTATACAAGCTATAAAAAACAAATTAAATTTAGTGCATTTAGTGATTTCACATATGAATTTTAAATACTCATATTTGCATCACAAGATGCATAATACAAGGATGAATGACAAAACTCATGTTAATAATTGAAATTTTTCATTCTTAGAATGACATTCAAAATCAAATAAAAAACACCATGGCAAATTGAGACAGAGACCATAAGAGAAGGGTAAACACTTCATATTTTAGTTTCTTTAACAGCACTTTTTTCCCTGCTTCTTAAACAAGGATTCCCCATTTTCATTTTGAACAGGGTTCTGTTAATTATGTAATCAGTCCTGTGGCTAGCATTCATTTCTCAGTCTTGATAATAGGTATAGCAAGTGACTGAGTTCCAGCCAATACAATATGAGAGAAAGGGATGTGTGCCACTTTAGATTCATAGAACTTGCACACATGAAACATTAATTTCCCCTAATGGCTTATCAAAGTCTGAGGAGACCTAGGAAAGCATGTGTTGATGATGACAAAGCATCTGTTTGTCTGGATTCCTAAATGGCTGTGTGGTATCAAGTCTTCCAGCTGATATGGAAACTCTTTGGATTGTATTCATAGTATACATGAATAATAAACACATTCATTTGTGTTTTAGTCTGTGTATAATTCTGGCTTTATGTGTTGGTATATAGTAACTGTCTGAAGTACAATGCTCTTGCCTGTCTCTAAACTTGTATTCCATTTTTTTTGCCCCTACAGTGAAGTTGATAGGTACAACATACAATTTTCTGATGGTATTTGATTTTTATATTCCTTTTCTCTCTAATCAAAGTGGCTTAGGACTAGAGACTATCTCTAGTGCCTTATGGCATTTACCATTTCTGTTCATTCCATCCAATATCATGCTGGTCTACTATATTGAGAACATCAAGTCAACGTGACTTGGAGAGTAGAGAGTACACTTTATAATCTTTTAGAAACCTGTACAATAATAAAGTGGTCTAGAGCAAATGAAAACATCTTTTAAAAGATAAACTTATTGTTCTTTACCTTCAGCCATTAGGAATGAGGTATAAAAGCTTATACCTTTAATCCCAGTGTACAGTATTACATTAGTTTCAGGTGTACAATATAATGATTCAACAGTTCTATACATTATACAGTACTCATCCTGACAAGTGTACTCTTAATCCTTTTCCTTTTCACCTATTTAACCCATCCCTCCACCACCTCCCCACTGGTAACCATGAGTTTGTTCTCTATAGTTAAGAGTCTGTTTTTTGATTTCTCTTTCTTTGTTCACTTGTTTTGTTTCTTAAATTCCACATAGGAGTGAAGTCACATAGTATTTGTCTTCCTCTGACTGACTTATTCCCTTAGCATTGTACACTGTAGCTCCATCCATATTGTTGCAAATGGCAAAATTCCATTCTTTTTTATGGCTGTGTAGTATTCCATTGAATATATACACCATGTCTTCTTTATCTATTCATCTGTTGGTGAACACTTGGGCTCTTTCTATTATTTGGATATTGTAAATAATGCTACAGTAAACATAGGAGTGCATATATCTTTTCAAATTAGTCTTTTTTTGTATTCCTTGGGTAAATACTCAGCAGTTAAAGTACTGGATCATAGGGTAGTTCTATCTTTAACTTTTTGAGGAATCTCTACTGTTTTCCACAGTGGCTGCACCAGTTTATTTCTATTTGCATTCCCACCATCAGTGCACAAAGGTACCTTTTTCTTTTTCTCTGCATTCTTACCACACTTGTTGTTTATTATCTTTTTTTTTTTTTTAAATTTTAGTCATTCTGATAGGTGTGAGGTGATATCTCATGGTAGTTTTGATTTGCATTTCCCAGGTGATGAGTGACATTGACCAGCTTTTCATGTGTCTGTTGGCAACTGTATGTCTTCTTTGGAGACATATCTGTTCATGTCTTCTGCCCATTTTTAATTTCATTGTTTATTTTTGGGGGTGTTGAGTTGTGTAAGTTCTTTATTATTCGTGTGTGTGTGTGTGTGTGTGTGTGTGTGTGTGTAAGTTCTTTATGTATGTTGGATACTAATCCTTTATCAGATATGTCACTTCCAAACATCCTTTCCCGTTCAGTTGGTTGTCTTTTGTATTTGCTGGTTATTTCCATTCTGTACAGAAGCTTTTTATTTTGATGTAGTTCAAGTAGTTTAATTTTGTTTTTGTTTCCCTTCCCTCAGGGGACATATCTAGAAAAATGTTGCTATAGCTGATATCAGAGAAATTACTGCCTGTACTCTCCTCTAGGATTTTTATAGTTTTGGGTCTCACATTTAGAGCTTTAATCTATTTGAGTTTTATTTATTTATTTGTTTGTTTGTTTGTTGGTTTTTGTGTATGGTGTAAAAAAGTGGTCCAGTTTTATTCTTTTGCATGTTGCTGTCCAGTTTTCCTAGCACCATTTGTTGAAGAGACTCTCTTAGTCCCATTGCATATTTTTGCCTCCTTTGTTGGAGATTAATTAACCATATAATCATGCATCTATTTCTGGGTCTATGTTCTCTTCCATTGATCCATGCATCTGTTTTTGTGCTAGTTCCACACTGTTTTGTTTACTATAGCTTTGTAGTATATTTTGAAATCTGGGAATGTGATCCCTTCAGTTTTGTTCTTCTTTCTCAAGATTCCTTTGGTTTTTCAAGGTCTTTTGTGGTTCCATACAAATTTTAGGATTGTTTGTTTTAGTTATGTGAAGAATGTTGTTGCTATTTTGATAAGGATTCCATTAAATCTACAGGTTGCTTTGAGTAGTATGGACATTTTCACAATATTTGCTTTTTCAGTCCATGACTATGGAATGTCTTTACATTTGTTTGTGTTGCCTTCAATTTCTCTCATCAATGTTTTATTTTATTTTTAATTTTTTAATTTATTTATTATTATGAGAGAGAGAGCACAAGCATAGGAGGGGCAGAGAGAGAGAGAGAGAGAGAGAGAGAGAGAGAGAAAGAGAATGAATCCCAAGCAGGCTCTGCACTGTCAGCACGGAGCCCAGTGAGATCTGTGAGATCATGACCTGAGCTGAAACCAAGAGTTGGATGCTTAACCTATTGAGCCATCCAGGCACCCCTCATCAATGTTCTATAGCTTACAGAGGATAGGTCTTTCACCTTCTTGGTTGAGTTAATTCCTAGGTATTTTATTATCTTTAGTGCTATTATAAATGGAATTGTTTTCTTAATTTCTCATTCTGCTGCTTGATTATTGGTGTATAGAAATGCAACAGATTTCTGTATATTGATTTTGTATTTTATGACATTACTGAATTCATTGATATGTTATAGTAGTTTTTTCACAGACTCTTTAGGGCTTTCTGTATATAGTTTCATATCATCTGCAAATAGTGAATATTTTACATCTTTATTACCAATTTGGATGCCTTTTATTTCTTTTTATTGTATGATTCCTGTGGCTAAGACTTCCAGTACCGTGTTGAAAGGAAACTGGTGAGAGTGGACATCTTTGTCTTGTTCCTGACCTTAGGAGAAAGGCTCTCAGTTTTTCACCATTGAGTATATGTTAGCCATGAGATTTTCGTATATGGCCTCTAAAATGTTGATGTATGTTCCCTGTATTCCTACTTTGTTGAGAGTTTTTAACATGAATGGATGTCTTACTTTGTCAAATGCTTTTTCTGCATCTATTGAAATGATGATATGGTTTTTATCCTTTCTTTTGTTGATACAATGTGTCACGTTGATTGATTTATGAATTTTGAACCACTTTTGCATCCCAGGAATAAATCCCACTTGATTGTGGTGAATGATTTTTTTTAATGTATTGTTGGATTTAGTTTGCTAATATTTTGTTGAGGATTTTTACATCTGTGTTAATCAGACATACTGACCTGTAGTTTCCTTTTGTTGGAGTGTCCTTCTGGTTTTGGTATAGGGTAATGCTATCCTCATAGAATGATTTCTGATGTTTTTATCCCTCTTATATTTTTGGAATAGTTTGAGAAGAATAGATATTAATTCTTCTTTAAAAGTTTAGTAGAATTCACTTGTGAAGCCATCTGGTCCTGGACTTTTGTTTGTTGGGAAGTTTTTGATTACTGATTCAGTTTATTGCTGGTAATCAGTCTGTTCAAATTTTCTACTTATTCCTTAGTTTTGTAAAGTTATATGGTTTTATAAATTTATCTGTTTCTTCTAGGTTGTCCAATTTGTTGGCATATAATTTTTCATAATATTCAGTTAGAATCTTTTGCATTTATGTGGTGTTAGTTATTTCTCCTGTTTCATTTCTGATATTGTTTAATTGAGTCCTTTCTCTCTCTCTCTCTCTGTCTCGCTTTGATGAGTTTGAATAGATGTCTATCAATTTTGGTGATCTTTTCAAAGAAACAGTTCCTGGTTTCATTGATTTGTTCTATTATTTTAGTTTCTGTATCATTTATTTTTGCTCCCACATTTATTATTTCCTTTCTTCTTCTGCTTTTGGGTTTTGTTTGTTCTTTTTCTAGCATCTTAGGCATAAAGTTAGGTTATTTGAGTATTGTTTCCTGAGGTAGGCCTGTATTGCTATAAACTTCCCTCTTATAACAACTTTTGTGGCATCCCAAAGGTTTTGGACCACTATGTTTTTTGTTTTTGTTTTTTTTTTAATTTTTTTTTTCAACATTTATTTATTTTTGGGACAGAGAGAGACAGAGCGTGAACAGGGGAGGGGCAGAGAGAGAGGGAGACACAGAATCGGAAACAGGCTCCAGGCTCTGAGCCATCAGCCCAGAGCCCGACGCAGGGCTCGAACTCACGGATCGCGAGATCGTGACCTGGCTGAAGTCGACGCTTAACCGACTGCGCCACCCAGGCGCCCCTGGACCACTATGTTTTAATTTCCATTTGTCTTCATGTATTTTTTTCAATTTTTTTTAACGTTTTATTTATTTTTGAGACAGGGAGAGACAGAGCATGAACAGGGGAGGGTCAGAGAGAGAGGGAGACACAGAATCTGAAACAGGCTCCAGGCTCTGAGCTGTCAGCACAGAGCTCGACACGGGGCTTGAACTCACGGACCGCGAGATCATGATCTGAGCCGAAGTCGGCCGCTTAACCAACTGAGCCACCCAGGCGCCCATGTCCTCATGTATTTTTTGATTGCCTCTTTGATTTCTAAGTTGACCCACTCATTGTTTAGTAGCATGTTATTTAACCTCCATGTATTTGTGTGTTTTCCAGAGTCTGTCTTGTGGTTGATTTCTATTTTCACATAATTGTGGTAAGAAATGATGACTTCAGTCTTTTTGAATTTATTAAGACTTTTTTTGTGGCCTAATATGTGTCTTTCCTGGAGAATGTTTCATTTGCACTTGAGGAGAATTTATATAGTGCTGTTTTTAGGTGGAATGTTCTGAATATATCTGTTAAATTCATCTGGTTCAATGTGTCATTCAAAACCACTCCTCCCTTACTTGATTTTCTGTTTGGATGATCTATCTATTGATGTAAGTGGGGTATTAAAGTCCCCTACTATTATTGAATTACTATCAATTAATGCCTTTATGTTTGTTATTAGTTGCTTTATGTATTTGGGTGCTCCCATGTTGGCTGCATAAGTATTTGCAATTATTATATCTTATTGTTGGATTGTTCCCTTTATGATTATATAGTGTCCTTCTTTATCTCTTATTACAGTCTTTGTTTTAAAGTCTATTTTATATCGTATAAATGTTGCTACCCTGGCTTTCTTTTCACACCCATTTGCATGATAAATGCTTTCCCATCCCTTTACTTTCAATCTGCTTGTGTCTTTTGATATGAAATATGTCTTTTGTAGGCAGCATATCGATGGTTCTTGGCTTTATTTATTTATTTATTTATTTTTGTATTCTTTCCATCACCCTATCTTTTGATTGAAAGATTTGTCCATTTACATTGACAGTAATCATTTGATAGTTATGTCCTTATTGGCATTTTGTTATTCGTTTTATAATTGTTTTTATAGTTCTTTTCTGTACCCTTCTTCTCTTGTTCTTCTCTCACAGTTTGCTGGATTTCTTTAATGATATACTTGCATTCCTTTCTGTTTATTCTTTGCATATCTATTGCTGGTTTTTGATTTGTGGTTACCATTAGGTTTGTATATAATATCTTCTGCATATAACAGTCTATGTTAAGTTGATGTTTTCTTAGGTTTGAACCCATTCTTTACTCCTCTTCCCCTCACATTTTAGGTATATGTTATCATAGTTTATATCCTTTTATGTTGTGAAACTCTTAACTGATTTTTATAGATACACACTTTTGTGTTTCCTACTTTTCTTACTCCTACTTATGATCTTCCCTTTCCACTCAAAGAGTCCCCATTAACATTTCTTGTAGCGTTGGCCTAATGGTCATGAATTCCTTTAAATTTTGTTTGCCTGGAAAACTATTTATCTCTCCATGTATTCTGACAGATAGCCTTGTTTGGTATACTATTCTTGGCTCCACTTTTTTTTTTTTTTTTAACTTTTGGCACTTTGAATATATCATGCCACTCCCTTTGGCCTGCAAAGTTTCTTTTGTAAAATCAGCTTATAGGCATATGAGGTTTCCCTTGTATGTAACTGTTTTCTTTTTTCTTTTTTAAAAATGTTTTATTGTTTATTTTTTCAGAGAGAGAGGCAGAGCATGAACAGGGAGGGGCAGACACACACAAACACACCGACACACACAGAACCCGAAGCAGCTCCAGGCTCCGAGCTGTCAGCACAGAGCCTGATGCAAGGCTTGAACTCACGAACCGTGAGATCATGACCTGAGCTGAAGTCAGACACTCAACTGACTGAGCCACCCAGGTGCCCCAACTCTTTTCTTTTCTCTTGCTGCTTTAAAATTTTTCTTTATCATTACATTTGCAATTTTAATTACTTTGTGTCTTAATGTGGGCCTCTTTGGGTTGATTTTGTTAGAGGATCTCTGTGCCTCTTGGACCTAGATTTCTGTTTCCTTCCCAAGATTCAGGGAATTTTCAGTTATTTCTTTAAATATGTTTTGTGGCCTTTTTTCTCTCTATATTTCTTCTGTGATTCCTTGATGCAAATGTTATTAAGCTCGATGGTGTTGCTGAGTTCCCTAAGTCTATTTTCATTTATTATTCTTTTTTCTCTCTCTTCTTCAGACTGATTGCTTTCCATTAGTTTGTTCCCAGGTAATGATCTGTTCTTGTGCTTTCTCTAGTCTAGTATTTATTTCATATAGTGTATTTTTAATTTCATTTATTGACTTCTTCATCTCTGGTTCATTTTTATGTGTTCTCTTTGTTAAGAGTCTCAGTGAGGTCCTCCACTCTTTTCTTAATTCCAGTGAGTATCTGTATGACCATTACTTTTTTTTTCTTTTGTTTTAGGGAGAGAGGGAGAGAGAGCAAGAGAGAGAGAGAGCGAGAGAGAGCAAGCCGGGGATATGGGCAGAGGGAGGAAGAGAGAATCTCAAATAGGCTCCATACTCAATGTGGAGCCCAATGTGGGGCTCAATTCCACAATCCTGGGATAATGACCTGAGCCAAAATCAAGAGTTGGATGCTCAACCAACTGAACTACCCAGACAGCCCTATGACCATTACTTTAAATCTCTGTCAGGAATATTACTTGTCTCTGTTTTGTTTAGTTCTCCTGCTGTAATTTTGTTCTGTTCTTTCATGTGGGCCATATTTCTCTATGTACTCACTTTGTCTAACTTTCTGTGTCAGTTTCTTTTTTTGTTTTAAGTTTTATTTTGAGAGAGAGAGAGAAAGAGGGAGGGATGGAGGGAGAGAGAGATTGGGAGAAGGGGCCGAGAGAGAGGGAGAGAGAAAATCCTAAGCAGAACTGTGAAAAACATGAGATCATGACCTGAGCCAAAATCAAGAGTCAGACACTTAAACGACTAAGCCACCCAGGACCCCCCACCCCTTTCTATTTGTTAGGAAAGTCAGCTATGTTTCATGCTCTTGAAAGTAGTGGCCTTATGAAGAGTAGGTCCTGTAGTGTCCATAGTGCAATGTCCTCTAGTCATCAAAACCTGATGCTTTAGGGGAGTCATCTATGTGTGTTCCATGTGTCCAGTTGTTTTGCCTGAGCTACTTTCTCCTTCAGTGCAGTCATCTGCAATGGCCTCTTTACCTGTTTTGAGGTTCCTGTGTTGTTAGCAGGTCAGTCTGGAGCCACCTTGGGTTTAAGTTGAGTTAGACCAGGTGTTTGCCAGAGTTGTGGTATCACAGAACTGCAGGAGAATATGTGGGTAGGCATGCTGCTATAGCAAGGTCTGAGGTGGAGGGAGGGGACCTGTAGCTGCAGGGACCAAGGTAGGCTACGTTGGAGGGGTGGATCCACAGAAGCATGCAGGAGCTGGATGTTAACAAGATTTACCAGGGTCTGCCATGGAATGGGACTGGATCTGAGGCTCAACTGGAGGGGATGTGTCCACAGGAGAACATGGGGGTGGGTTTGAGCTGTTAGCAAGTTAGATAGGGGGTTTTGGCACTGTGTTGGTTCCTACAGGTGTCCATGTATGTAGGCTTGGAAGGCGGAGGGTGGAAATAGTACCTACAAGCTCCTTTTTCCTAGAGAAGTCTCCCAATGACCTCTGCCCCTCCAGATGAGCTCTGAGATTAGCACACAAATCTCCCTCCTGTATTCCCCAGATATTTTTCAAACTGCTGTTTCTATGCTGTGTTTCTGTGAGGCTGTTTATTATGCTGTCTCTTTAAGTGAAGGGACTCAGTTTTCTCTTGCCCTCCCTGCTTTCCCATGAGCCTGCTGATTTTTCAAGTGTCAGATTTTAAGCCCTGATGATTGCAAGAACTCAAGAAACTTGGCCCCTCTGGTTTTAAAAGTGAAATGTTATGAGGATTCATCCTCCCTGTGTAGGCTTCCTGGTGTGAGAGTGTGTTTCTCTCCCATCTGTATGCCTGCAGTGTTTCTTCCTCCCAGGAACAGTGCTGGTGGTCCATTTAGCTCCTGATGTGTACCCGCCCTTCCTATTCTTTTGGATGTAGCCTCTTGTCTGCATTTAGCTGTGGAGAGTTTCTTCTGCCAGTCTTTGGGTCATTTTCTGGGTTATTTACACGTATGTGGCTGTTATCTAAGTATATCCATGGAACAATATGAGCTTAGGGGCCTCCTACTTTGCCATCTTCCCCAGGAGTGTCAAGCTGATAGCATTTTTTGAATTTTAGAAACAGCCTATGTCATACTTGAAAATACTGTTCCAGCTCATTTATGAAGTAACTCAGAAGAGTGTCAGTTTTGAGTCCTATCCAGAGCAACAGATGGCTTTCCAACAAGGTAAGAGAAGTTCTGCCTTTTGGACCACAAGACCTAGTAGATCCAATGGTACTAAAGGTGTTGGCCTCAGATGAGGAGGCTGAGTGCAATTTTTGGCAATGCCTGAGGAAATTCATAGCACACACTGATGAGTTCTAGAGCAAGAGCATGTCATTTATGGCAAGAACTAATCACTGTTCAAAATGTGGTTCCTGTTGTGCTGTTGGGTCTTAATAGAGACCAAATACTTGATCACCGAATGTTAAGTGACTGTGTAGCTGGAGTTTCCTGTTAAAAATATTGTCAGAACAAATCATGAGTTTGGATAGGCAGAGTCCATTGTCTGACACAAGTGATAATTAGTGCTCAGGCCTAAGCAGGTCTGGAAAATGTGGTGATTTACTTGAATAGGTAGCATAGAATCCATAGCTATCTGCATCTGTTGCATTGACATCTCTCCCTTAGCTTATGTTTGTAGCCTGTCAGGCTCTCTATGGCCTGAAGGAAAAGTAACCAATCTGGGCTTTACACATTATTCCTTGCCTTGTGCAATAAATTTCCTTGTTTGTGGCCCAGGAGTTAGATCTTCTACCTATATCTATGAAACTGCAGCAGAACTCAAATCAAATACTAGATCCAATAATATATATAATATATAATATAATATATTATATAATATAAAATATATGTTATATAATAACATATAATATATATAATATGTATATGTAATGTGTGTATGTGTACCTACATATTTGCAAATATATGTAATAAGTATTTGTATATATGTATATACACAGACATGATTATCTCTAGATTATAATGTCACAAGTATTAATTTCCATCATTTTAGTCTTATTTTCACAATTTACATATTATTTGCAATCAAGAATAAAGCAATAAGTATACTTCTTTTAAAAGTTCTTTTTAATTTATTAAAAAGAGAGAATTTGTTAAAAAAGAGAGGGAGAACATGCGAGTGAGAAACAGAGTGCTCTGCACCCACTCAGATGTGAAAAACAATGGTGAAGGGAACTTCTCTTAGTGGGCAGAGCATTGAAGTTACCTGGCCATCAACTTTCTGTTGAGGGATGGTCCAAGGTATGGAAATAATAACATATTCATGGGAAGTAGCAAATGACTCAGCTAGTTGGTCAGCAGCCTAGAAAGAGGAAGATACATGTCAATCAGATCTAGGGAAGAGGTGAATGCATGGACCTATAGGAGTGGACACAAAATGTGTGGATCTTTGTGTTTCATGAAAATGTCCATTGGAGATTGTGCAGGCAGATTCTAAGATGGCCCCAGTGATATCTGTCTCCTGTTATCAATGTCCTGTATAATCCCCTTCTCTTTACTGTGGGCTGGCCTGGCTACTATATCTAGCTAGTATATTGTGGCAAAGGTGATACAGTGTCACTTAAAGATGATGTCACATAAGAAAATTACTTCCATCTTACTAGCAGTTTCTCTCTATCTTGCTGGTTTTGATAAAGCAAATTACCATAGTGGGGGGGGGGTGGCATGTGGCAAGAAACTGAAGGCAGTCTCTCACCAACAGCCAACAAGGAATCAAGACCATCTGTGTGACTACTGCAAGGAATTGAGTCCTACCAACAACCACTAGGGCTTGGAGACATACCCTTCTCTATTTGTGCCTTCACATGAGCTTCCTGCCCTGGCAGAGACCTTGTTGCAGAGGACCCATGTAAGCAGTGTCCAAATACCTAACTCACAGAAGCTGAAATAATAAATGTATATTGTTTTAAATTGCGAAGTTTGGGGGATTATTTGTTACACAGCAATCAATAACTAATACAGAGAACATATATCACTTGAAACATTGAAAAACTGTGTGGATAGGATGACTCTTCCTGGTAATGCCAGCCAGCTTCTGTCCTTAGCCACCCAAAAGTGCACAATGGGTCAGTGATAGAGTAGTCAGAGTGCTACAGATGGAAAATATGCTCCCTCTCATGACAGTTCACCTAACACTACTGGTGCTTGATGTCTGACCTGTCACAGCAGAGGTGAAGCTGAGCCTTCATATGGTACTGTCCCTAAGGGACGCCAAACAGCTACTCAAGCCATTTGAGTTGAGAGTGCTGAATTACATGCCTATGCCTTGCATTCAGAGTTTTTAAGTCAAAGATTATGAGCGTTTTCTATAAAACTTAGCTAATAGCAAGACTAATTACTAAGTATACCTCCTACTTATTATATTCATCCTTTGTTCCCTGAAACTTTGCTATTAAAATGTTTTGGCCTCTTAACTTTTACTGACAGATTGGCCCTATAATTGGAATCACTTTCCTAAAGGCATCACAGAATTGCTATTCCTTCAATTTAATTAAGCAACTATGAAATCCCAGCAACTGTAATTAAGGAGGAGTACAAATACAATGATTTGGATTGAAAGAACCTAGGAGAATGGATAGAATGTGATTTTGTCATAATCATACAGACCTCTCTGGAGTACTGGCTATTGATTTATTCTACTCAGTGAAGAGCAATACTTTGTTCTTTTGTGGCCATTACCCTAAGCAAAACCCTTATGAAACCAGCTAGGTGTACAAGTATTATTTCTGATTCTAAGGCTGAAGAATTTAACTTTGAAAGCCCTATGTTAGAGGCTAAAGGCTATCTATGTAATTCTAGAGCTGATAATAGATTATAGGACTCTAGTTCCTCACCATTAGTCACATTGCTTTCACCCTCAGTTTATTCACCATCAATTCCCATTGATATAGGCACTATACAAAACATACATCAAAATGGGACCTTGTTCTCAAGGACCTACCTTGGCAGCATGTAGAATCTATATCAAATAAATTGCAGAGATCATTTTCCATATCATCTGGGTCCTAAGGCTCTGTTCCTTATTTTTGTTTCTTTATACTTAACAATGAAAACAGCAGCTTCAAATGCTTTCAGGAATAGAGCATTAAAAATTAATTAATACCTATTATTCACAAAACACTAGGTTAGAGATACATAAAATGTGAAATCTTCCCACAAGAAAGTTTTAGGCAAGCCAGTAAACTAGTACAATAGAAGACAGGATGAAGTAGGTTTTGTTAGAATCCCTTCCCAGAGTCTCCAGAAAGACAGAAACATGACAGATGAATTAGAGAGCCATAGAAAATGGAAACCATCTTGATGTCTAGAGAACATTTTGATTAGTAGTGACCATATTTTCACTGCCAGTGATGCACTTATTATATTTTTTCTTTTCCTCAGCTCACATTAAAAAAAAAAACTTGCCTATCAAGCAGATTAATTAACAAATGATTAATGAATGCAGTATCATTGCTTGGCAATCGAATACAGCTAAGCAAAACTTGTTTATAGGATGGGGGAATATTTGATGGCCAAGGAGAGTAAGTGGACATGGAAGACAGTGAAGTCATGAGGAGAGAGAGAAAGGGTATTTAAGGAGATAAGACCCCTCAGGAAATGAGAGGGATTCTATACAATGGTTGGAGGTGGCACAGTAAAGATCTCTGAGAGGTGATCCTTTGGGAAAAATGAGAAGATGGTGGAGAGAGAAAAGCATGTTGTCAGGATGAGGGTGACCAAGTGGTAAGGATGGGAGTTAGGGAGGGTGTTCCTCCTAGGGCAGGGAGAGGGACACTGAGGAGGTTAGAGTTAGATGGCCACAATCTCCTCAGGCCAGAAGCAATTCTATTTGAGAAAATGAAGGAGGAAGGGTGTAGGCTAGGGACTCAAAACAAACGGACACGGTCTAGGAAGCTTGTTGACAGACTTGGTACACGAGCATTTAGGGAAAAGAAAAGGGATCAGTGGACCCCATTAGGAGCCTAGCAGAGATGGGCTATTATTCTGAAGCCAATCAACTGAGTACTTTGAGTTTTGTCAACAACCCTGAGCATTCTGGGAGAAGGACTAGAAGATCAGCTGCCTGGGGCCTGGGGAAGGAACAGTTGCTTAATGCTAAGAGTGTAAGAGAATCTGGGGTAAAGCGGAATATTTGCAGGAACTCCAAGTTCTGGAGAGGCATGGTATGAGAAGAGAGTCGGTAGAGTGAAATGACAGGGAGGTGACAAGAAATAGGAATTTCCTATGATGGTAGAGGTTGGGTTCAGAGAGTAGGAGAAATAGAACAGGATGTTGGGGGGATTTACAGCAGACATTTCCTGTCTGAAGGGGGCATGTGTGGGTGCTGGCATGACGTGGAGGTGGAGATCTTTGAGGTTCAGCAAGTTCATGAATTGTGAGCCTAGGGTGCCTTTAGAGGATCATTTACAGGGATGCTGAGGTTGGTCAGGTGGCTGGCATTATAAAGAGACAAATGGACATCTTCTTTCTACTGCAGAGTGATCTTGTGGAAACACTTTTAAACCAGAGTCCTGATTGTACCATAGACCAAGCCTGTGACTTCAGATAAAGGCCTTTTTTTTTCTCCTTTATTTGCTTTCTTTTCCTTTGCTTCATTCCTTTCCTCCCCCCCCCCTTCCTTTCCTCCTTCCTTCTTCTGTTTTCTTTGAAAACATTTTATTTTTGAATACTTTTAAATTTTCAGAAAAATTTAAAAGATGATGCAGAGTTTTCATATACTCATGTCAAATTTACATCTTATATTACATTACATAATATATTTGTCACAATTCTGATCTGATTCTGATACATCATTATTAACTAAAGTCCATACTTTATTCCAGTTTTCTTAGCTCATATCTTATGTCTTTTTTTTTTTTTTTCCTGTTCCAGGATTCTATGCAGGATAATACATTACATTTAATCATCCTGTTTCCTTAGGTTCCTCTTGGCTGTGAGTTTCTCTGACTTTCCTTGTTTCTAATGACCCTGACATTTGTGGAGGCTACTGGTCAGGTATTTTGTCTTCTGTCCCACTACTGGGATTTGTCTGATTTTTTTTTTTTTTTTTCATTATGAGAGTGAGGATTTGGGCTTTGCAAGGAATTCGACAGAATTTAAGTGCCATTGTCAACACATCATATCAAAGGTGCATGCTATCAGTATGTCCTATGTGTGTCACGGTTGATCCTGAGGTAGTTTTTGTCAAGTTTCTATTCTGTAAATTCCCCCCCGCCCCGGTTTCCACACTCAACTCTTTGGAAGGAAATAACTCAGCTCACTCTTAAGTAATGGAAGTTATGTTCCACTTCTGGGAGAGCAGAGTATCTGTATAAATTATCTGGAATCCTTTTTGTTAAAGTTTATTCATTTATTTTGAGAGAGAGAGAGAGAGAAGGGGGAGACAGAGAATCTCAGGCAGGCTCTGTGCCAACAGCACAGAGCCTGATGCAGGGCTTGAACTTACTAACCATGAAATCATGACCTGAGCAGAAATCAAGAGTTAGATGCTTAACTGACTGAGCCACCCAGGCACTCTTGGAATTCTGCACAGGGATATGTGTCTATTCTCTCCTATTTATTTATTTATTTATTTATTTATTTATTTATTTATTTATTATTATTTATTATTCATATCAGCATGAATTAATGGATATTTATTTTATTTTTTGAGTTATAGTCCAATACCACTTTATTGTTTTGCTGAAACTGTTTCCCTTTTGGCTATTAGAAGCTTTTTCAGTGGGTTCCTATGTCCCTTTGACATACCTCCATCATTTTCTGTTGGTTTGTTTGTTTGTTTTGAGCATTTCCTTACTTCCTGGCACTACATTGTGCTACTGATTCACCCAGTATATTTCCTATCCCAATCCTTTCTCCAAGGAGCCCTGGTTCTTTTTATTGGAGAATGGAATTTGAAACTAAGACCTCTGTGTTAAATATACTTATTGCTACTGAATATCAAAATTATTACTGCCGTTTGTATGGACTTTCGTGTGTGAACTGGATCTTATATTCCTCTCCAGCCTTAATTTCATTGATCCTCTCTGTTAATCCTTAGGTTCAGCCTCACTGGCCTTCCTGTCATTATTGGAAGGCCCAGTGCTTCTTCCAGCCACAGTGACTTGTATACTTTTAATTTTTTTTTTCAACGTTTATTTATTTTTGGGACAGAGAGAGACAGAGCATGAACGGGGGAGGGGCAGAGAGAGAGGGAGACACAGAATCAGAAACAGGCTCCAGGCTCTGAGCCATCAGCCCAGAGCCCGACGCGGGGCTCGAACTCACGGACCGCGAGATCGTGACCTGGCTGAAGTCGGACGCTTAACCGACTGTGCCACCCAGGCGCCCCACAGTGACTTGTATACTGTTCTCTGTACTAAATCTTACTGACTTGCTTTACTTCTTAACTATCTTTGCTTCGTTAATTCCTGCTTACTCTTTAAATATCCCCCTTTTAGGGAGTGCTTCCAAAACACCCATTTCAACCCAATTAGACTAATATCCCCTTAGAATACACCTTCATAAGCTCCTGTAATTTTCCTTAAACTTATCATATTTTGCAGTTATGTATCAATTTGTGTAATTATTTTATTAGTGTCTGCTTAAATCAGTAAGCTATAAGAGATTGTATCTATGTTCTCACCATTATATTCACAGCACTGAGCACACCTATAGCACATCTTTTCGCTGCAAAGGTTTACATAGAAAGTTGAAATTCATTAATGCCTGCATGGAACTTAATATATTGATGTAGAATGTCGAACTGGGCATCACTATGTTCCCCTTCAACAGTGTGGTATGATGGAATGTAACAAATGAAAGAGCCAAATTGATCTGATTGTATCTTCCCTCTATTACTTTCTTGCTCTGTGATCTTAGCAAAGTGCCCTATCTTTGCTGAGCCTCAGATTTCTCATTTGTAAAATGGGGATAATAACTTCACCCATAGTTGGGTCAGAGTAAGGAATAAATTCCGTGATATGTATGAAATGTGTAGCACAAATGCTTCACACAGGCAGGTGTTCAATTAAGAGTAGCCATTATTAAGAAGCGTATAGAAACTAGTAAGTAACACAGGATTTGGAGACAGACACATGTGGTTTTTAATTTCTACTACTATTTGCCAGCTATCCCATTTTAGTCACGTTACATGTGCTCTCTAAGCCTCAGTATCCTTAGGTGTAAAATAAGCATACTATCTATTATTGTGAAAGGTTGTTTAGAGGAAGAAGCATAAAAACAGATTGAACCTGCCCCTGCACTCAGAGTATGCTTGTGGGCTGGATGACTTGGATGTCTTCTAAGGGCATGACCAAGGAACACAGGTGTTTGTTGGTGACCTCTGTTTTGTTTAGTGAGACATGCAAATTGAGGGTGAGAAATGGATGGTTTGGTACAATAGAGAGGGTATATTCTAGAGACTGAGCAAGGGTGAGGGGTGGAGAGCAGTGTCAGGGAGATGAGGATCTTGAATGAGGATGTACTTGGGAGAGGGAAGAGGTATTAAGTAGTGATGGTAATAATGTTTTGCCACGTGGTGTAACTTTCTCTTGATTTCCAAAGAAATAGTCCATAACATCTCCATTATTCACTAATTCTTTTGATTGAGAAGGAACACACCAGTGAGTCTGCTCTCAATGTGCACCAGCAATTAAGAGGAGAGATTGCCCAGGGGTCTGGGTTCCAACCCAGATTGCACTAATTCCTTCTAATTTGGGGGTTCTGAGATTCTATATCTGTTCTGGCATATGGATTACTGGAAGAATAGGATGAAATAGAGATCTAGAGAAGCCACTGAAATGTAAATTGATAAATATATGTAAATAAATACTTCTCCTTTAGTACTTACCTGAAGACCCAGAAAATTCAGAATCATAAAATATAGATAGACTGCAGTAAAACATTCTGAAAATTTCCAGCAACTTTCTCACTTGAACTCTGTCTCATGTTCTCAACTTTCCTAACCATCTCCTATCATCAGACTCTCATGAGGGCAGGGCAGTGCCACTCATGTAATCAATCAACAAATATCGATTTAGTGCCCACTGTATGGCAGGAACCAATCTCGTGGCTAGGGATACATCAATGAGCAAGATTTGCAGAGTGTTGATTGAGTTTCCATTCCAGTGTTTGCTAGTGCTAAGTGGGGGCAACAGGCAATAAACAAATAGACAAATGGGCAAGACGGTATAGATTACTAATCATCACTATGCCTGGTACATTAATATATTCCCTGAAACAATGTCTGGCATTTAGTAGGTTCTCAGTAATTATCTGCTGACTAAAATGTGTAAATGCATATTTGAAAAATCATTTCCTCTGAGTTTAATATTCTTCTTTTTTCAACTGATAACAATCTTGAGCTAATATGTTTTAGCTCAAAGATGCATTTTAATAATGTTTTTGTTGTTGTCGTTGTTAATTCTGGACCAGAAAAAACACTGACATGGAGCATTGGTAAAACCAGTGGGAAGTTGTTTGGGGATCAAAAGCTGTGGGTCACCTTTTAGCTTACATTTATTGGGGCACCTTCTCGTTTTGAACTCAGTGTCCATTTTTTTCAAGCAGATGAGGTAATATAGTGTTAGTAATAAGTGAAGAGAATTATAAACTTATTTTATGATAGCTAATTCCGAACTGTTTGAACATCATTCAGGTCATTATTTAATCTGTCTGACACAAGCTTGCCAAAGATTTAATTCAACTATGTAGACAACTCAGATGAATTATTTGCTTAAATGCTTGCTAAGTAAGATTGTAAAAATAAAACCTTAAGGGACCTCTTGAGGAGATCAGATATTTTATAAGGACTTAAGATTCTTGATAAAAATGTAATTCTTTGCAAATTCTCTGTGGGCTCAAATAATAACTATCTTCTAAGACTTCAACTCCGTATAATACTGTGTAGTGCTGAAGAGTGTACAGGGCAAACAAATGGTTTTTGAAAGATATATCTCTTTCTCACTTCCTTTAGACCATAATTTGGCTACTTGATTTAAAAAATTTTTTTTTAATGTTTATTTATTTTTGAGACAGAGAGAGAGCATGAACGGGGGAGGGTCAGAGAGAGAGGGAGACACAGAATCTGAAGCAGGCTCCGGGCTCCGAGCTGTCAGCACAGAGTCCAACGTGGGGCTTGAACTCACGGGCCATGAGATCTTAACCTGAGCTGAAGTTGGACGCTTAACTGACTGTGGCTACTTGATTTTTATAAAAGCAGTAATTGTTAATAAAGGATGTGGCAGAATTTAATCTAGTATTTACGTAATTAAAAAAGTTTGATGATAATACAGCATAATGATAATTGAAAAATAATTCTAATTTTTAGAAAGATAACAGACTATTTGTTTATACTGATTAGTTTCAGTATACTCTAAATTCTGAGGGAGGAGGGAACAAAGCTTGTGTGGCACATGGGACTGAGAATCAGGTATCATCAGCTCTTTCAATAACAAGCTACATTGCTTTGGGTGCATGAAAAAGTTATTTACCTTCTCTGACTCTCCATTCCAAAGCTGCAAAATGTGAGGTATAGAAGGAATGGTACATACTTTCCTTCTAGTTCTAATATTGGATGATTTTTTTGATACTTGAATTTAGTGTTTTAATTGGGGAACTAGGAAAGAACCATTTCTTTAATATAGAAGTAAGAATTTCTGATAAATTAAACACAATATGATATAACTCATTGTGTGTCCTATATCACTGTACTTAAAATATTCTGACTTAATTTAAGCTTTTTCTTCCTCAAATGATTTGCATGCAATTTGTCTTCTGGCTATTAAATACCAATTTAAGTTAGAAACTTCTCATTTTTCAATTCTTATGAATTAATTATCATTCTCAATAAATTATTAGAAAGTAATGACTCAGAAATATAAAAACAGGTCTAAAGTATCTACATAAATTTTCTAGTTTAGCATTTCCCAAAATTGCACAGGATGAGATTTTTGCTGCTAGCCATGAAGGAGAAACTAATCTGGGACTGTGAACAATGAGAACATTGGACAAAATCCATGAAACAATTGTGTTCAGACATTGGACAAGAAAGAGGCTTTGCAGGCTGTGACCCCTAAGAAAAGGGAGACACATGAGGTATATACTGTGATTGCTTTGGTTTTCTGCCTGGGGGCCGTTTAAGAGCCATGGCATGGGCAAAGAAGTAAGGCACGGCATGGTATCTTGCTGAGTTGTGAAATGAGCAATTTCTGGGTGGACTTACTAAAAGATTAGATTCTACAGTAGAAAAGATTGCTGAACTGGAAATCAGTAACAAAAAACCCCAAAGGTAGCATAGTGAGAAAAAAGAATTAAAAATGTTTTTTAACTTGTTTTTAAATGTTTATTTATTTTTTAAAGAAAGCATGAACAAGAGAGGGGCAGAGAGAGAGGGGGTGGGCAGAGGATCTGAAGTAGACTTTGTGCTGGTAGTAGTGAGCCCCATGTGGGGCTCAAACTCACCAACATTGAGATCATGACCTGAGTCAAATCGGACACTCAACAGACTGAGCCATCCAGGTGCCCCAGATTTACAAATTTTAAGAGAGTCTCAGTCATCTGATAGACAATACCAGGGAGTTTAGCTTTGCCAATGTGTAATTGAAATTCAAGGAGGAGGGTGTAGAAAAAAATCTAGTAAAAAACAGTTGAAAAGTTTTCCATATCTGATGAAAACTATAAACACACAAATCCAAAAATTTCATTGAACTTCTAGCAGGATATATACCAGAAAACCAATGAAAAATTACATAAAGGAAAAAAAAAGATAAGAATGTGTTCATACTTCCTATCCCAAACAAAGGAAGCCAGAAAATAATAAAAAGCTATTTTTAAAGCTATTAAGGGAAAACAATGTCAACCTAGAAATCTATATCCAATGAAACTATATTTCAAAAATGAGCACAAAATAAAAACTTTTTCAGACAACTGAAGCTGAGAGAATCCATTGTTGGCAGACCTTCACTATAAAAAAATATTAAAGGAAGTTCTTCAGACAGATGGAAAATAATACCATATGGAACCATAGATGTAGAGAAAAAAAAGGACAACAGAAATAGTAAATATTAGGGCTTCTTTTTTTTAAAGATAATTCGTTGTTTACTACAAAAAAACACAAATATATCATAGGGTTTATAAGAAAAGCAAAAGTAAAATATATGATGGTAATAACACAAAGAACAGCAGGATGGGGAGATGACCATTTTAACATTATATGTGAAATGGCATAATATTTGATAAACTAAGGATATAAATGTAAAGTCTGCAACATCCTCTAAAAAAGGACATATAACTAATAAACCAGCAGAGATAAAATAGAATCATAAAAATGTTCACTTCATACAAAAGAAGACAGAAAGGGAATAAAAGGAATAAAAATAGAAGGGATAAATGGAAAACAAATAACAATAGATTGAAATCAACCATATTGATAATTATATTAACTATATGTTGTGTAAACATAACATTTAAAAGCAGAGATTATCAGACCGTAAAAAAAACATACTATTTGCAATAACACTTAAATATGAATGCATAGATGGCTTAAAAGTAAATAAAAGCTGTCAAAAGAAAGTAGGAATAGCCATATTAGTATTAGACAAAATATTCTCCAAAACAGATAATATTACTCAAGATAATGAGAGAAATTTCCCTAATGATTGAGAAGTTAAATCATCATGCAGACCTAACAAATTTCAGTGCACCTAATAATAGAGCTTCAAAATGCATGATGCAAAAATGGACAGAGATGAAAGTAGAAATGAATTAGAGCTAACATTACATTTAAAGATTTCAAAATCCTCTCTCAGAAACTGATAAATTAAAAGTAGAGATACACTCAGGAAGAATATCAACTGTAACTATTACCAATAGGACTTGACAGAGAACATTCCACCTAGTGAGAACGGAACACATATTCTGGGCAACACCAGTCATTGGTAAATATGTGAAGCAACTAGAACACTCATATATGTAAAATGTAAAGGAGTGTTAAATGGTTCAACACACTTTAGACAACAAATCGACAATTTCTTTGAAATTCACCTCACTCAAGAAAGTGAAAGAATATGTCTACACAAAATCTTATACACGAATATACATAGCAGCTTTATTAATAATAATCTGAAAATGAAGACAATGCAAATGTGTATTTAGAGGGGAACAGATAAACAAATTCTGATATATCCGTACGATGGATTCCTAAAGACTGTTCAGCCACAAAGGAAGGAATGACCCACCAATAAGTGTAAAATCATGACTGAATCTTGAAAACATTATGCTAAGCAAAGATACAAGAAACAAAAATGTATATACCATATGTTATCATTTACATGGAATTCTAGAAAAGGGAAATCTAATCAATAGTTGCCTAAAGTTGTAGTTCTTTCAGGGACTGATAATAAAGGGGCCCAAGACAAATACTTTAGGTGATACAAATATTCTGTCTTTATTGTGTTGGTGTTTACACATGAGTGTATATATTTGTAAGAACTAATCAAACTTTAGTGCATTTGGGTGGCTCCGCTGGTTGAGTGTCCATCTCTTGACCTTGGCCCAGGTGACGATTCCTGGGTTGTTGGATTGAGCTCTTCATGGGGCTCTGTGCTCTCAGCACATAGAGCCTGCTTAAGATTCTCTCTCTCCCTCTGCCCCACTCCCCTTCTTGTGTGCTCTCTCTTTCTAAAATAAAAATTTTAAATTTAAAAATTTTAAAAAAGAACTAATCAAACTTTATAATAAAAAACAGCTATCTCTTGTTATATGAGGGAAGTTTATTCCTCAATACCTTTGATTAAAGAAAGAGATTTGAAAAACTTATAAGGGATGTTTCCATGTGTGGTCTAAGGAGAATAATTTTGTGACCAAATATATTGAGGAACTTTCAATTTCAACAAATTAGATTTTTTTCTATAGGAATTCTTATTTAGTAGGTTTATTATTATTTTTTTAAGTTTATCTATTTTTGGAGAGAGACAGAGTGAGCAGGGAATAGGCAGAGAGAGAGGGAAAGAGACAGAGTCTCAAGCAGACTCCACATTGTCAGTGCAGAGTCCCACAGGGGGCTCAAACTCAGTAACTGTGAGATCATGACCTGAGCTGAAATCAAGGGTTGGACACCCATCCAACTAGACCATTCAGGCACCCTAGTAGCTTTTATAATGTAAAATCTTGGGGCACCTGGGTGACTCAGTCGGTTGAGCATCCGACTTCAGCTCAGGTCATGATCTCACACTATGTGAGTTTGAGCCCTGCGTCAGGTTCTGTGCTGACAGCTCAGAGCCTGGAGCCTGCTTCAGATTCTGTATCTCCCCCTCTCTCTGCCCCTCCTCTGCTCATGCTCTGTCTCTATCTCAAAATAAATAAATAAATAAATAAATAAATAAATAAATAAATAAATAAATAAATAAATAAAAACATTAAAAAAAATTTTTTTAAGGTAAAATCTCAAAGACATTCTCATGTTTTTAGCCATTCCCAAGCTGTTAATGGAGCATCTTCCTGGAATAATTTTCTCTGTAAAATATGTTTGAAAATACTTCTCTATTTTAACCAGACATTATGTGGAAGGGGTATGTGAAGTAATTTTTTCTTATCATCCTTAGTTTCGTGTTAGTGATAGAAAGACTGTTTTGTTGTTGTTGTTGTTGTTGTTGTTGTTGTTGTTGTCTTTTTTTTTTTTAACGATTCTGGTCAAGATTTGAAAAGGAATTATTAGGAAGAAATGTTGTAGGTAAACGGACAAAAATACTGTGGTACATCTAGACAATGGGGTATTATGTGCTAAAAAGAAATGAGCTATCAAGTCATGAACAGACTT
This sequence comes from Felis catus, assembly GCF_018350175.1. Classification (NCBI taxonomy): domain Eukaryota; kingdom Metazoa; phylum Chordata; class Mammalia; order Carnivora; family Felidae; genus Felis; species Felis catus. The sequence continues at coordinate 41,500,670 of NC_058377.1, forward strand.
GAAGGAAACTTAAATTCATATCACTAAGTGAACTAAACCAGTGTGAAAAGGCTACATACTGTATAATTCCAACCATATGACATTCTGAAAATGTCAAAACTGTGGAGGCAGTAAAAAGGTCAGTGGTTGCCAGGGGCTGGGGAGAGGGAAGGGATGAACAGGTAGAGCATGGAAGATTTTTAGTGCAGTAAAATACTCTGTAGGACACTATAATGGTGGTTACATGTCACTATACAGTTGTCCACATCCATGGAATGTACAACAGCAAGAGTGATTCCTGAGAAAAACTATGGACTTTGGGTTATTAGGATGTGTCAGTTATAAGTTGTTACAGACACTAGTTGTAATAAGTGTACCACCCTGGTGGGGGGTAGTGATAATAAGGCAGGCTATGCTTGTGTGAGGGCTGGAGGTATGTGGGAAAACTCTGTACTTTCCTCTTAGTTCTGTTATGAACCTAAACTGCTCTAAACAGATATAATCTTTAAATGGAAAGGAGAAATGTTGTAAGCATTTAGAAGTGGAAGGAGAGGTTTTTATTAGACTTCATGGGTTCACCAAGAAGAAATCATTCAAGGTAGAATCATTTCCTTCTTTGGTGGGTTAGGTATAATATGATACCTGTTTTGATTTTATTATGATGTCAGAGTCTCCTGTGATATCTTTGTGAACATCATAGGATGATTTAGTATAAACAGAGTGATTGACGGGAGGTACAAGGGCTAGACTCAAAGAGTCAGGGTTTATCTGAAGGATATTTCTATGAGGTGTAGGACGCTTCCTTCAACCTTGTGTATGTGTGTGTTTGTATAGTTTTTGGTTTTTTTTTGTTTTTTTGCATTTTAAACAATGCCATGTTGTTGTTTTTTAAGACAAGTTCTTGCATTCTTTGAAAACATTTTAAACATGACATGCCATTCAGTTAATGATCATAATTTTATATAGTTCAAAGTTGAGAAAAATATTAGTTAAAATATTTGATGCTAGAATTATTATCCATAAAGAATTCAATGAATTGAAATAACATATAAATGTTTTGAAGAAATAAAGGTTTTAAATAGGTAAAGGTAAATTTATGTCACCAGTTTTACCATAAAATAATTGTGCTAATGAAATGTGATACATAAAAGGATTTAAGGATTTTAAGGTGATTGTAAATGGAATGTAGATTAACCATTGACATGTCTCACCTAAACGCCAAAATTAATAATAATTACTACAGTTTATTGAATGTCTACTATGTGCCAGGCATTGTTAGGAACTTAGCATACATTTATCTATAAATATCATGTCCATCTTTAATTTTTAAGTTTGATTTTTTCTATTTTATAAATTTAAATTTAAACTTAGGTTAAATAACTTGGTCACACAGCTAGTAAGAGTTGGAACTAGATTACTGATATCAGATCCTTCATTCACAATATTCATAGTCTTTTTCTGTTTCTGCCTTGTTGTTAGTATGATCTTAATACACACTAAGGTGAAAAGAAATAAGTAACATAAAGAAAGGATTTTAGGCACATTTTAATTCACGCTACTCAAAGTCACATTTGGGTTTTTCCCTTTAAGAACACTACAGTTTAAGAGGAAAGCTAAAGTACTTTTAGAGTACAGACAATAGAGCTTTAAATTCATTTTACATGAGGAGTAGTCAGAAGAACTAAGGATTTTTGACCTGGATAGCTGTGGATGGTGTTGGCCCATGGTGGTTGTCTTCAACATTTGAAGAACTCTTATCTGAAAGAGAGGTTACATTTTCCTTTGTGACTCTACAAAGTAGAACTAGGACTACTAAATGAAAGAATCACGAAGCCAGATTGGGATAACATAAGTTAGTATTTTCCAGGAGAGTTGGCAGGTGTACTCAGATCTTGGAATGGTGGTGAGCTGTCCAGCACTGGAAGCGTTCAAGCAGAGGGGAGTTGATCACTTAGTTAGCTATCAGCATGGAATCACTGGCAGTCTCAGCTGACTTTTCAAGTTCTTGGAGTTTAATTTTATAGAAACAGCAGTAAATTAACTGGGTGGAAGCTAGCATGCATTTCTTAAAAAGTAATTTTGTTGAATACCTTCATTATGAAACTAGATTAAAACTGGAACCAGCAACAACAACACCTGCAGGTTAAAAGCTGGCAGGCATTTGTTGGTAAAGAGAGAACAGAATGCGTGTATTGTCCCATCCACTGTTTTAAGCACTTGCCAACCAATAATTATTTACTTTTGGACAAAGATCTCTTGTGTGTGTTTTTAGCATTCTTTAAGGAGCTGACTACAGAATGTTTTCATCTCCATCTCCAGGACAAGTCTTTGAGTCTTGGCAAAGGAAGAAGCCAGGGGAACCTTTACTCTGTAGAAGGTGAATGTTCTTGGCTGTGATGGAAGTAACCCGGCAGTTTCATGGGCCTCATTCTTTCCATCTCACACATTGAAAAGACCGCCCAGGACAGCTGCCAAGACATCCAGGTCCCTGTGGCCTCTGCAAGCAGCACTCAGGACACTTTGTGGAAGGTATGGTTGGCTTTCCTTCAGCACTCACAAAAGATAAGATATATCCATCCTATCCCTCCCCCCACCCCACACACCCTCAAATCTTCCACAGGCAGTTTGGTTTATTGATCTATTACATAGTCACCATCTGCCTGGAAGCATCTTGAAGATCTCCATTTTGCATTTTATACCCTTGCTATTCAAGGTGTGGTCTGTGGACCAACATCAGTGTCAGCATCCCTGGAGCTTGTTAGAAACGCCAAGTTCTTGGGCCTCAACCAGGCCCACTCAACCAGAATCCACATTTTAATAAAATTCCTGTGAATTGTATGCACATTAAAATTTGAGAAGCACTATTTTAGACTACCTGCTGATGATCTTACACATTTTATAAACATACTGTATAGTTTAGTACTTTCTCACATTGGTTTAATTATACTTTTTAGTGCTTCAAGATGTATCTCTTAGTTTGCGGTTAGTGAGCTTTCTGGAACTATTGCCTAACTAGAATTTTCAACTCATCCTTTACTGCCAAGCATCATAACCGAATTGGCCATCAGTTATAATAGACCTTTTAATCCCTCCTCCAAATTGTTTCTCTTCCACCTGCCATGCAGACCTGAATCAGACTCCATCATTCAATCTGGGCTGTAATTATGGCCTTTCTGCTTCTGGTTTATCTCAGCTCTCATTCATTCTCCAGCTATGGGAAAAGGTAATTTTTATTGAAAGCATTGTTCTAGGTCTGTGTCCTAACTTACTAGTGTGAATTCACGTTCTTCTCTAATTAGTCTCCAGTAACCTTTTAGCTTCTTCTGTTTTCTCATTCCTTTTTTATTTTTTATTTTTTTATTTTATTTTTTTTATTTAAAATTTTTTTTTTCAACGTTTATTTTTATTTTTGGGACAGAGAGAGACAGAGCATGAACAGGGGAGGGGCAGAGAGAGAGGGAGACACAGAATCGGAAACAGGCTCCAGGCTCTGAGCCATCAGCCCAGAGCCTGACGCGGGGCTCGAACTCACGGACCGCGAGATCGTGACCTGGCTGAAGTCGGACGCTTAACCGACTGCGCCACCCAGGCGCCCCTGTTTTCTCATTCCTACCACACACCTTAATTCTAACCATAAACTACTACTGGCCATTTGTGTATTTCTTTTGTCTTGAAAGTTCATCCTCATGCTTCTTCCTCATTTGTCTTTCTAAATTCATCATAAAAGTAAAGTTGTGCACAGCCTTCCCAGGAAGAATGGATTGTTTCTTCCTCAACGAATGTAACAGTTTACGAGTATGTGTCATTTTCTTGTCTCCATATACTGCTAGATACTTATTTTCTTGTCTCCATATACTGCTAGATTATGAGTCTCTTCAAGGCAAGAATAAGAGAGACATTACTAGTTCTTCATTCAAAAGAATAGGTTCTAGAAAACTGATTTGAAATTCCATTCTTTCCTTACCACTGTGTGACTCTAATGAGTTACCTCTCTCTTCAGTTTCCTTGTTTATAATTACACCTGTGTTGAATGGATTTTGTAAGGATTAAAGTAAAATATGAAAGGTTTGGTTTACATGATGTTTAGTTCATAATAATAACTTTATGGTAGAAGGAAATGGTATATTGGGTGGTCATCAAGGAAGGGCAGGGATTTAACTATGGAAAGTGATATGAATTTAAATTCTAGGATAGGAAGGCAAGAGGGAAGGTTCATCATGGGAAGAAGAAAGAAGCCCAATAATTAGAACTATGATAGGATTAGAGGGTTCATAGTGACCTACCTTATTGCTGAGTTCCCTGGCCTAGAGTTGTTGAGGATTAACCCAGTGACCACAAGAGGGTGGGCACAGGTGATGCAGAGCTAAAGAAACCATGTCCCTATAAAGTGACCTATAGTCACCCATATAAAGTGTGGGAGCATGATTTCCATTTTGTCTTTACTGTCTTCTCTGATGACATCCAGAATTTTGTGGGTCTTAATATGTGAGGTCATTTGTCCTTTCTCCTTTCCTTCCTTCGTTCCTCCCTTCGTTCATTCCTTCCTTCCTCTTTCTCTCTTCCTGCTTTTCTTCTTTCCTTCCCTCCTCCCCCCTTCCTCTCTCTCTCCTCTCCATTCTCCCTGCTGAAAATTCCAGAAAGACTGAGCAGAATTAGTTTAGCGACAATGAATATTTGCTCAGTATACACTCAATTAAAACCAACAGACAGAACATACACAGTTGGAGACGATTGCCTGTCATTATCAGCGCAGACGGATTTGAACTAATATTCTAGAAAGGAAAGAATGGCCTGCCACTTTCTATGAGTCAAAATCTGTGATTCTGATTGAAGAGGACAGTGTTAAATTGGAGACAAAATCCACATAATAATAAATAAATAAATATTAAGTCTTAATTCCTAACATGTGTCCTGAGAAGACTTTAGTCTTGGAACACTTTCTTATCATACAGAAAATTCTTATTCATTTTAGGAAGTGGGAAGAGGTGCATTTCTTGGCTTCCAGCCTGGGTACTTAGGACTCAGACAGACTCCAGGATTTGGGAGTGGATGAGCAAGGATCCTATCAGCAGACTGAGCTCAACAGCAGTCTGGTCATAGCCTGTACCAGGTTGCTTTCAGAGGTGTACTGCCACATTTGAATTCATGCACATTAACTTTTGCTACACCTGACTATATATACTGTTTTAGGGAGTCAGGGAATATGGCATAGGATTAAGTGGAATTTTTTGCAAGAAGAAAGTAAGAGGAAGAGTATGAAGCCAAGCTGTGCCAAAGGAAGAGTGGTGTTGACTGCATCACATTAAAACATGATATTGTGAGTGTGTGATGAGTATAATTAGGACTGCAAACAGCTTTACTCATAGGGGGACACAGTGCTGATGGGCAGATGACAACATGAATAAATAATGTGGTAACTGTGGATGTTTTTATATGAATTTTTTATGCTAGAGTAGTAACTAGGTTGTATATCGTGTTTAGACGCCTAACATTGTTTTGAGTCTTTTGTTTCTTTCAAGTGTGACCCACAATTCTAGGATTTAAGTGTGCAGGAGAAAAAATAATAAGCATGGCAGCAGTGATGTTACCTCTTTTGTGTTTTTTTTTTTCTTAAATTTGTAAGAAGTGAAGGGAAAAATTGGATTCTTATTGCATAGAAACTATATGCCTGGCTGTGCCAGGTATTTTGCCTAGGTTGTTTCATTAAATACTCAAAATCATTAAGGTAGGGATTAACATCCCCATTTTGTAAATAAGGAAACCAAAGTTTGAAGGAGTTGAATAATATTTTTCAGGATCACAAAGTAAGCAAAGGTAAGATTGAAATCCAGATCATCTGGCTTTAAATTCTAGGCCTTTGCTTGTTATTTTACGTTATTATATGTGTTTGCTTAATTTTGTCATCCCTTTAGATGGAAACATAACATTGCCTAATTGAACTCTTTCTCTCTCTATGTATATACACTCTCTCTCTATATATAGAATATAGAATATATATTCTATTTTTTTTTTATTTTTTTTAATGTTTATTTCTGAGGCAGAGAGAGAACATGAGTGGGGGAGGGTCAGAGAGAGAGGGAGACACAGAATCAGAAGCAGGCTCCAGGCTCTCTGAGCTGGCAGCGCAAAGCCCGATGCAGGGCTCCAACTCACAAACCATGAGATCATGACCTGAGCCGAAGACGGTCGCTCAACCTCCTGAGCCACCCAGGCGCCCCTATTCTATTTGTTTCTATAACTCTTACATTACAGGACCCAGAATCTCAAGATATCCTGATACAGACATAGGCTTAGACTCTTATTATCTTCACTGCTATGTGACTTTAAACGAATACTCTTAACCCTTTAGTGACTCATTTTCCTAATCTGTAAAATTAGAGGACTTGGACCATTTGCTTTTAGTAACCATTTCAAGCACTAATATCTGTGTATAAATAAAACTTAAGTATAGGGGAGCCTTGGTGGGTCAGTCAGTTAAGTGTCCGATTTCAGCTCAGGTCATGATCTCATGGGTTTGAGCCCTTCATCGGGCTCTGTGCTGACAGTTCAGAGCCTGGAGCTTGCTTCGGATTCTGTGTTTCCCGCTCTCTCTGCCCCTCCCTGACTCTTTCTCTGTCTCTCTGTCTCTCAAAAATAAATAAACATTAAAAAATTTTTTTAAAAAAATAAATAAAGCTTAAGTATAGGAAATTCTACTTTAAATTCTCTTTGGGTACCAAACGGAAAAAATAGAATAGAGAATTGAGCAACACCAGTGAAATTCTTTAGGGAGCATAGTTCATGGCTTAATTAGGTTTAAACTAGCCAAGTCCATGTGGAGCACCATGTGCTTAATGGTGGGTGAGTAGGACTATGAGTAAGTTCCATTAGTAGTAAGTACAGCTGGGACAGTGTTGGACTTGATAAAGCAGAAAAAGTATGGGATTTGGAATAACAGATACCCGAACTGAATCCTAATTTGATCAATGATTACTTACATAGTTTGAGCATGATTCTGAGCTTCAGTTTCCTCCTCTGTAACCTGGGAGTAATTGTGATGGTCTCGGGAGAATAGAGTGAGAATGAGAACTAACTGCCCAGCACATGACCTAGAACGTGGTTCTATGGATGGTGCTCAATAAGTGCCAGCTTCCTTCTCTTCTCTGTACGTGGGTGACTGGCACAAACTGTGCAGAATAAAAAGCTGGGCCACGTCAGCACCAAGTTCCCCATAGGACATCTCTGGATCATCAAACATATATAGGAAGATCAGAGTTACAGAAGAGTCTAGACTGACTCTATTCCCACTTCCTGTTCCAGAAGAATCCCTTTCCCTGGTCTTTCTATTTTCTAACAGTCCCTGAGTAATTTCTTTTGCATTTTTGAGGGAAGTTTGTTGTGTGCAGACATGGAGGCCTGGCCACACACCATGGATGTTTGATTTTCCTTCTCCCTCCTTCTCCCAACATCTCTCACGAGGAAGCCTTAATCTGAGCTGTTGCCAGGTGATGAGATCTCCACATTCCTTCCAGCAGCTGCTATTTATGTATGGTGTCTGGTGATGTTTTAACACCTGGTTCAATATTTACCTGTGAGGGCTTCACTTTACTCTCTGACCTTATTCACAGAATGGAGCTGTCCAGAAAATGATACCTTGGGGATTGTTATTAAGTATCCCCAAAGCATACCACTCAGTATTCACCCATCTTTCCAGAAAGTTTCTTTCAGGTAGCAGATTCTGACAGCAGATGAAATCTGCTATCTTATTTATTTATTTATTTATTTATTTATTTATTTATTTATTTTTCTGGACTCTTGAAGCTGTGAGCACTAGGAACATGATGAATTAATTAAAATAAGCACATCCCAAGTTTGTGGGTAACTAAAAGTTAGAAACAAGGAAATGAAGTGTTTTATTAGCCTTCACTTTACTCTCTTATGCATGAAGAGAAGAAATAAAATAAAACTCTAGATTCTTAAACTCTTACTCAGCTTCGGTAGTCACCTTCAAAGTCATATTGGTATAGCACCTAGCAATAAAGTGTTTTCAGATTCATTATTTCATTCCATCAACCCTATGTGCCAGCACAAGGCTGGTATAATTATTCCCATTTGTAGATGGAAAATAGAGGCCTAGAGCAGTTAAAGCATTTGTCAAGCCATTTCAAAAACTTTGTTGAACGAAATGGGGAATAGTTAGGCAAAATAAAACATATGCAGAAACGACCACATATGACCACTTCACAGCCAGATGTAATGATGGAACTTTTATCATTAATCCATTTTGCAGATGAGAAAACATGGCTAACAGTCATGTATTGATTTGCCCAATTATATCAAATAGTTCACACACTTATGGGCAGGATGCATTCATACATTGTTAAAATAAGAAATATTGTGGTAGGAACTATGTCCTGTAGTTGGGAGCATGGACATAGGTTCAGATAAGCCTGTCTTTCAAACTTTGTTCTACTATGGGAAAGCATCTTAACTCTTCTGATTTTGATCATTGTTGCTAAACATTGATCCTAGTTGCTAAATACCTCAGTTTCCTAATTTTTGAAATGGAATGAATAACATCTAGTTAGCACCATTGTAAGAAATAAAGTCAGTAGTGTGCCTACTATATGGTAGAGACTCAGCATTGGCTCATAAACTGGAGAGTTTGTTGTCAGTGTTTGCAATTCTAGGAAGGTGCTCACACAATTTTGGTTTGTCTTGATTTTTGGCTGGGCCTCAGGGAGTTGAGGAGAGAGAAGAACTGGCTTGAAGCGAACTACCTCTACACACACGTAGTTCTGGCTTTCTGGCCAGGTCTACGTCCTGTGTAATTACAATGACATCTCAATATGTTCTCATGTCTCAAGGAGTCTTGCTTGTATCACATGTGCATTTGAAAGTTACAGCTCCAGAACTACAAATGCTGAATGGTCTCCAGGTAACATGATGCCATGTGGAACAAAGAGCTCGCCTTCAAAATGCTGCCAGGAAGATTCACTTTTTATGGCACTTTTTATAGGAATTCCCATGGAGAAGAATTCTCAGGAGAAGAATTTGGCCTCTTGGTTTGAAGCACATCTGGTGCTTTGAGTTGTCAAAGAGCAAGTAGTCCATAACAATTGAGAGAATGAGGTAAATGTGAAATTGGAGCTGGACAAAGTCAGGAGAAATTCAAATTGCAGACAGCTTTGTTTATCTTTCACAACATCCTGCTGGTTCATAAATTAGATGGAGATTTTTCAAATTATTCAAAAATGAAAAACGGGTGAAATCCCAGTGGAGCTACTATGTTGATCTAATTAAGTCTCTTTATTCAGAGGCTACTTCCCAATTTGTGAATGTTGTAGGACTCTTGCTTTCCCCACTCACACCCACCCAATTGTCTACCTGTTGGTCAATTCTCTTCCTAGCCATTTCTCCTGTAATGCATGAGTGAGAAGGCAAAAGGGATCCAATAGGTTAACTATGAGTGGAATCTATTATCTTAATCTCAGCGTTATATAGGCACTTAAGAAATGTTTACTAGATGAAGGAAATCTACTTATTAAACAGTTCTGAGCTAATTGAGTTCCAGAGCTGCCATAGATTTTGTTAATCCATTTTTATTCTCACTTTCTATGTAGCTGATTGAACCATCAAAAGTCATACTTAGAGGTTTTCTTTTGGGCTTCAGCACTTCTTTGTATTTACATGACAGCCTATAGGTGAGAGAAAATATTCAGATTTGAAATTTTGTAAAAAGTCAATTGTAACTAAACCAGTAAATATACCCAATTATCTTAGAAGAAATTTTTGTCTTCTGTGAGCTCTTAAATAATAGTATTTGTCCCCCCCCCTTTGGCAATTATCACATGCCTTGCATCATACTGCTTTGTGCATACTGTCCCATCTTCCCCACTAGACTACAATTCAGTCACCTTGAGAGCATCTTTGTACTCATCTTTGTCATCTCCAGAGCAGTCCAATAAAACTTAATGCCAGACAAATTTGTAATTTGTAGCTTTCTAGTAGCCACATTAAAATCAGAAAACCAGATGAAATTAATTTTAATAGCATAATTATTTAAGCCGAATTATTTACTTACTCTCAAGTAAGTAATTATCATTTTATATATAAATGATATAAAAAATTATGAGATATATTTTATATTTTAAAAAATATTAAGTTAACATCTCCTATGTATTTTATATTCGTGGTACATTTCCATTCTGACAAGCCAGACTTCAAATGCTCAGTAGCCACATGTGGCTAATGTCTACCATATTGGACAGCCTGACTTTAGAACACTGTGGGAAGTTATATAGCACTCTACTATCAGACTGGAGAGCATGTGGGTCCAAATACCACATCTGCTGATTCCCTAAGCCTCAGCATCTTCGTCTTGAGAATAATATTAATAATTAGAACAATTCCTGCCACATGGTAGGTATTCAAAAGGCATTTATTAAATGAATCAAAGTATTTTTCATAGGGGATGATTTGAAGGTTGAATGAAATAATGCATGTAAAGCCCTTAGCACAGTGTATGGCACATAGAATCTCTCCAAAAAAATTAGCCATTACTGTTATTAAGATAGTGTCTGGACACAACATATTCAATAGACATTTTCTTTTCATGTCTGCTGGCCAAACTTTTATCCATCCTTGATACACATCTCATAGAGTGTCTTCTCTGTGAAGCCTTCATCCATCCCAACCAAGTGCATATGAATCTGTTCTTCCTCTGTTCTTTTGTAGAAGTTGATTAATCTTTTATAAAATCCCTTATCACATTATAATTTAAGTATTTTTGTGTTTTCATTTTCCTGTAGATGATAAGCCCCCACATGCAGGGGCGTTATCTATTTATGTAGGTATCACTCATTATGCACTACACATTAACTGGACATGGTGAGTGCTCAGTATATCTTTACTGTATAAGAAATGAACACATTCATTTCTCTGTAGCATGAGAGGTTGAGATCTCTTCCAGAGGACAGCTTGTTGGATTGTTTTTCTGGTCTGGACACTCCTTACAAATAAAAAGTATGGTGTCAGCTTTGAGTTTCCTCTTAAACATTTATTGAGCTGATGGATATTTCCTGAGATATTAAAACTTATAATTAGTTTTAATAGGACAATTATGGGCCCTGAGGAGAAGATAAAGTGTCTATGATTGCCAGGCGATGGAAATTTTATAAAAAGCCACTGAAACTAATATAACCGACACATCTAAACTGAAGATAAGTTCCTTTTTCATTGTGGGTCACAGCTGTGTAGGGCACCAGCTAATTCATGAAGGGTGTACAGTTACCCAGGATTTAAACTTAGATAAACTTCAAGTGTGCAGCCGCCAATCACTGAACATTCTTAGTATTGGTCAGAGCAGAGCTGTCACTTGAGTTCTCCTTTTGCTCCTCGGGTTTGGTCCTTAGAGGCACATCTGCATTAGCCCCAAAAAGCTTGTCTCTGTGCTAATGCTCATTCCTTAACTTCCTTCAGATAAAGCGGAAGTTGGGTTGAGGTCAACATTGCTGGTATTAGGTCAATCAGTTTTAAGTATGATAAGATTGTGTAGAAAGTTTAAATTTTGGCTTTTTCTTGCTGTTTAGTATGCCTGTCCTTGACTTCCATCCACATCTTCTTAGTTTTCTGGTACAGTTTAAGCAAAGGCAAACAGTTAATTTAATGAACAAATGTTTACTTATTCCATGGAAGATGGTGCCACTATGTTAGGCAACGGGGCATAGACATAAATAAGAAATGGCCAACTTCTGTTGTATGGCAGGAAAGATGGACAAACAAAATTGCAAGAGAGTGCTATAAAGGCAGTGACATAAGTTTATACAGATTGCTTTGGGAATATAGAGTAAGGACAATTAACAGTAGTTATGTATTAGATAAATGGTAAAGTAGAAAAATCATCTGGCTCTATTTCTTCTTGGCCAAGTAATCTTAAGTAGATGAATTAACCTATCTAAGCCTTGATTTCCTCAGCTGCAAAATGGGGATCATTAAAGTATTTGTCTCTGTGGATGGAGTTGACTGGAACCATATGAAGGATCACTAAGCAGTAAGAGGACTGGATACATAAGCTAATGCAATGCAGAACACATAGCACAGTGGTAATGTTGAGTAAGTATTTGCTATCGCTGCTGTTATCTAATAATGAGATGATTCTTTGGAGTGTATAATGTACCTCCATTTTCTGTAATTGTACAGACTGTGATAGAATTTTACTTTATATTTAGATCAAGGTATTGTGGCAACAGTATGAACTTTGTGTTTTGTTTTTTTTTTTTTTCAAATCAGGATTTTCTAATTCAATTCAAAGCCGTATGGGAGACTAATTCAGGGGAACTTGCTTTGTCAGTATGAAGAGAGATAATTTAAAGCTTGAGATATTCGTGGAAAAATAGTTAGATCAATGAATAGAATAAATAATTCAGAGGCAACTTCAGTTTATAGAAAAACTTTATATATAATAAAGAAGGCATCACAAATTAATACAAAAAGAACAGACTCTGTATTACACTGTGTTAGGAAATTAGCTATTTTGAAAGGAAATTAACATGTATCTCCTTTTCAAAGCCCATGGAAAAATGCTTATGGATTAAGATTTAAATATTAAATACACACAGAGATAACAAACATAACCAAATACTTACTCTTTGGTTAGAGAGATGACTTCCCATTGCTCTTAGATCAAAGTCTTAAGTTTTTAATTCAGTTTGAGAGATTCTCTGGTCTCTGCCTAATTCTCCATTGTTACCCAGAATCACTCTCCCTCCCCATTCTGTGTTCCTTCTCTAGGGGAGAGATCTTAGATCTCTAGATCTTATCTATCTAGATCTTATCTTTCTAGATCTTAGATCCCTGGATGTTTACTCCCAACATAGAATAAGCTAGTGATTGTGGTGGAAGGGAACCAGAGAGGCTAGAAGGAATGGCAGGCCTGGAGAAATGGGGACCTGGGACTGATCTAGCAAATAGATCGACTAAGTGCAGGTCTTCTTGTTGCACAGCACCCAGTTCCAGAGCTTAGTAGCCAGGATGATACTTCTCAGGAAGAGTTGAGAGGACACTTTCCTGGAAAACTGGTATTGCCACAGAGAAAAGACTAGCAAACTAGCCATCCCAGTTGAGAAAGGAGCTGGCCACCAGATCACCTCACACTGACATACACCTAGAGATGGAGATGATGGGGCTTTGGGACATCAGAAGTGACATAGGTCAGATCATGTAAAGTGAACCTGTCAGACACAGTGTCCCATACAATAGAAAATGTTCTGCAATGCTTTCTATACTTTTCTGAAGCTAAATCCGTAGATAATAGGATCTACTAATACGTATAATTTCTAAAAGACTCATGTAATTTCCTAAGAGTAAAATTAGGTGAGAAAATTCTAAAAATATATGTAAACCCTAGTGTATGATTGCACCAGAAGATATAATGAAGTAAATGCTTTAACTATAGTCAGAATCACTATAAACATGACATAAAATTGTAGATTGATACAAATAGGATATCATGAGTAACTCAAGTATAATTAGTGACATTGTCATTGATGGCATGACTTTGCGAAAAGAACAATTCTTGATAAAGTTCCAAATGAAGTGATGTATAACGTTCAGAGAGGATGCCAGAAAGTCATGCAGGAGGCAGGGAGATTCTTCTCTGTGCTATGCATGGTGGAACATCTAGCAGCTGCCCTGCTCACTAGATGTTAAGAGTGCCACTCGTGGGAACAGTAAGATTCCCCTGGAGAATTTTATAAAAGGCCCTCTTCAGTACACTACCACCCCCATGGAGAAACACTGACCGAAGGTCTTGAAATCTATTTTAAGAGTTTTTGACATTGAGTAGGGAGTGATATGCAAAGACACTGAAAGATTTTTATCAGAGGAATTATATCCAACTTGTGTTTTAAAAGAATACTTGTGTTGAAAATAGGCTCTAGTGAGGAAGGGCAGAAGCCAGAGATTTCTTAGGAGGCTCTGCCATCAGCCAAGATGGCTCTAGCTCAAGGTGTTGGTAAGAAGGAGCTGGGTTGGATTCTGGATATATATATACATATATATATATATATATATATATATATATATATATATATAATATGTATATAATAGATGAAACAGGATTTGTTAATGAATTTCATGTGCAAATGATAAAAAAAAAACATGAGTCAAGAATAGCAAAATTAGGCATTAAGCTTCTCTGAGGCAGTGTTCTCACACACTGTGATTCTTTTGTAATGCTTTCTTGGCAGGGAGGTGGATCCGAAGTTAGGTTTTGCAAAGATATGCCATTGTTTGTCAGTAGTCAGCTAAGTAGAAGGTTCTTCACTTTTGCCTTTCACACATCACCCAGAGCCATCAATGGGGACCAGAGCTATGGCTGTAATATTAGAATGAGTACGCATTTGGAGTGTCTCTAATGAAGGTGCATGCATGGTCCAATACTGCAAATCGCATTAACCTGATCAACATAACATCATTCCACTACCCGATCATCTTACCACGGCACAGATGGTAAACTGGAGACAGAGCTGAAATGAGTTTTCTAGTTCCTGAGGGAATAGGGTCAAAGCAACACAAAACCTCTGGTTTTTCACAGACAATATCCTTCAAGCCTAGAGGCTAATCACTAAAAACAGAATCAAATTAAGAAATTAACGTGAGCTATTATAGGATAGTTAGTGTTAAAAACTCTTACTCCCAGTCGCTGGATACAAGAATCAGGGAGTGAAGCTAAAAATGACCTAAGGTGGGTTATAAACTTCCTCCAAATCATGTGTTGTCTGTAAAATGCATGTGAATTTTGTATCTACTCCACATTATTTCTATGCTTTTTTAAAATGGAAAAGTTCTATCTTAAATTATTTTCTATTAAGTAAGATTTATGTATTATTTTTGTCTGTGGCTTCCTATACATATAATCCCATGTCTGCTGCAAAGTTACCAAAGCACATTTGTATTCGATTGGATCAAAAAGATGGCTGACGTAGCAATCTCTTACTCGACACATCCCCAAAGGCAAGGGAATTAAAAGCAAAAGTGAATTACTGGGACCTTATGAAGATAAAAAGCTTCTGCACAGCAAAGGAAACAACCAACAAAACTAAAAGGCAACCAACGGAATGGGAAAAGATATTCGCAAATGACATATCGGACAAAGGGCTAGTATCCAAAATCTATAAAGAGCTCACCAAACTCCACACCCGAAAAACAAATAACCCAGTGAAGAAATGGGCAGAAAACATGAATAGACACTTCTCTAAAGAAGACATCCAGATGGCCAACAGGCACATGAAAAGATGTTCAGCGTCGCTCCTTATCAGGGAAATACAAATCAAAACCACACTCAGGTATCACCTCACGCCAGTCAGAGTGGCCAAAATGAACAAATCAGGAGACTATAGATGCTGGAGAGGATGTGGAGACACGGGAACCCTCTTGCACTGTTGGTGGGAATGCAAATTGGTGTAGCCGCTCTGGAAAGCAGTGTGGAGGTTCCTCACAAAATTAAAAATAGACCTACCCTATGACCCAGCAATAGCACTGCTAGGAATTTATCCAAGGGATACAGGAGTACTGATGCATAGGGCCACTTGTACCCCAATGTTCATAGCAGCACTCTCAACAATAGCCAAATTATGGAAAGAGCCTAAATGTCCATCAACTGATGAATGGATAAAGAAATTGTGGTTTATATACACAATGGAATATTATGTGGCAATGAGAAAAAAATGAAATATGGCCTTTTGTAGCAACGTGGATGGAACTGGAGAGTGTGATGCTAAGTGAAATAAGCCATACAGAGAAAGACAGATACCATATGGTTTCACTCTTATGTGGACCCTGAGAAACTTAACAGGAACCCATGGGGGAGGGGAAGGAAAAAAAAAAAAAAACAGGTTAGAGTGGGAGAGAGCCAAAGCATAAGAGACTCTTAAAAACTGAGAACAAACTGAGGGTTGATGGGGGGTGGGAGGGAGGTGAGGGTGGGTGATGGGTATTGAGGAGGGCACCTTTTGGGATGAGCACTGGGTGTTGTATGGAAACCAATTTGTCAATAAATTTCATATTAAAAAAAAAAAGATGGCTGAGACATGCAGAGTAATTGAGAGTCCAATAAAGGTGTTATTATTTTTGTGAAGGCATTGTTTTATTTTTTTAAAATGTTTGTTTATTTTTGAGAGAGTACAAGCAGGGGAGGGACAGAGAGAGGGGGACAGAGGATCAGAAGTGGGCTCCGTGCTAACAACAGTGAGCCTGATGCGGTACTCAAACTCACTAACCGCGAGATCATGACCTAAGCTGAAGCTGGATGCTCAACTGACTGAGCCACCCATGTGCCCTGAAGGCATTATTATTTTTTTTTAATATGAAATTTATGGTCAAATTGGTTTCCATACAACACCCAGTGCTCATCCCAACAGGTGCCCTCCTCAATGCCCATCACCCACGCTCCCCTCCCTCCCACCCTCCATCAACCCTCAGTTTATTCTTAGTTTTTAGAAGGCATTATTTTTACCCGGGACAGGCAGAGTTAAGGAAAACAAACCCACCACAGTGGGTTGAATGGTACCTTCAAATATTGTATCCTAATCCCTGTAACTAAAGATTGTCTTAGAGAGAAGACTGAATAATACTTTGTAAGGTAACATATGTGGTTATGTCAGGGATGTTGAGATGAGGATGTTATCTTGGATTATTCAGGTGGGCCCTAAAGGCCTTCACAAGTGTGCTTATAAGAAAGAGGCAGTGGGGGGTAAATAACACTGGACAGGAGAGGCAGAGGCAGTGTGAAGATGGAGGCAGAGCTTGGAGTGCTGAGTCTGTAAGCCAAAGAATGTAGACAGTCAACTAAAGCTATATATAAGGCAAAAAACCTATTTTCCCCTAGAGCCTCTGGAGTGTAAAATTGCTGATACCTTTGACTTCAGACTGTAGCCTCTGAAACTGTGAGGAAACACATTTCTGTTGTTTTAAGCCACCCAGTGTTGTGGTGATAGAGCATCACTAGGTCTGTCAGGGGAGGGAGTGGCTACCAGCACTTCGGGAGAACTGTACTGTGGGCCTGGCTGTAGCCCCAACAGAGAGCCCCTTGACAAGTGCTGTGGCCTTTGGAAGAGGCATATTCCCAACTGGAAGGAGCCAGGGATGTGAATACCCAGGCCTTCGCTTCCCTATTTCTTCTTACTTCTGTGACTCCCATTGAACCCAGTTGGAACCTTGGCATCAGGGCAGCCTGGTTAATGCCATTCATAGAGATCAGCCTCCCTGGAGGGTGTGGCGCACAACAGGATGGACGAGGATGAACAGAGAATATCCAGCGTAATATCTGCACTCCAGCTTGGTCACTTCAGGATGGCAAAAATTTATTGGCTCAAGAGTAAGGAGACTTGGATTCTAGCCTTTCTGTCATCAGCTATCTATAAACTTTGTTATCTCTGGGTTTCATTTTTCAGTCTTTCAAAAAATCATATTCTTTTTAAAACTTTAGAAGTTGTGCATTAGCCACTAAGACTTAGCAGAAGGGGACTTAGATACTACTTAACTGGGTGAGTTAAAACAGGGACGGCACCTCACATGTTTTAGTGCTTGTGATGATTTTCTCGGCTTTGTAGAAGAACCTACTGTTACACACTCAGAGTGGAAAGTGGAAAGTGCTCCCAAGAATGAGGTGAGGGAAAGAAAGCTCCCTTGTTGGAGTTCAGAAACACTGTGTGACTTTCTTTCTGTGTCCTGCCTGGGTTGTTTTCTATGCTTCCTGCCCCAACCTCCACCCTACTTCACCCCAGGCCTCTGGAGATCAAGTCAAAAGTCTGTTTCTCAGGGATTCTTTTCCTGACTACCTAAAGTAGACCTAATCTTAAAATTCTTTGGGCCACTTGTGCACTTTGTACATTTCCCTATTATTTCACTGATGTCACCATATTTGTTACTATACTATGTTAGACTCTGCCCTTTGACAGCAAGCCCCTTGAGGGCAAGGAAAGTGTTATGTTTCTTTATATCTTCAATTCTTAGCACAGTGCCTGGCACCTAGTGAGTCTTTAGGATTATTTATTAAATGAATGAATTAAATAGCAAAAAAAAAAAAAAAAAAACCCTGCTATTTTGTAAGGAGATGACTTCCTCAGAATCTAGATGTACCCAAATATTTATATTATGTACCTAGATTCACTCTAGAATTCAAAACTAGGTTACTCAAAACCTACTAATCCAGGATGGATCCTTGACTATCCCCGTGTTTTCCATCTACCAAAGTGTCCCCATAGCATCTCGGGTAAGTATCAGTGCAGAATATATCACAGTGCGTGGAATCATCTTTTTTGTGTAAGTGTCCCCTACTATATTAGGAGCACCTGAAGATGGAAACTATGTCTTGTGATATTCCTAGCACATATCAGAGTGTCTGACACAGAATAGATAATCAATTAAAGTTTATTAAAACTAAGTGAATATCTACGTAATGGAAGTTAATTTTATTATATCTTTGACAGTTGCCACAGCATGTAAGAAATGGCTAGATGGATTATTGCCAGTTTTTGCCAGTGTGTTTAGAATTGTATGATAGGAATTTAAAAAGATAAGTAGCACATGCAAGATTTATTTTTGGAGGAGTCCCAGGAAACAACTCAAAGAGTCATTCACTGGAGTGGTTGAAACTGAGAAACAGTGAAGAGCCCATAGGAATTTGGACCCCGAGAGGCATGGCATATGCATGAGAAAACATATAGTGCTTTCAAACAGAGCCCCAAAGTAAAAGTCGCTAGGGTAGATGCTTTGAATAATCAGCATTGATTTCTGTCGAGGCTGCTTCTCATTTGGGCATCTCTGTGTTGCTTTCTCCAGGGTGACTAGCAGTAGGGATTTTTAATATAACTACAGGTAGTTAAAAAGAGTCTTTCCAGCAGCAGGAGACAGCCAGCTAATCTGTATGATGGCAAGTGCATTACATGAACCTTCATGTACATTAGTCTATTTGCTCCAACCAGTAATTCTGTCACAGAGTTATTTTATCCTTAATTTATGTGTGGAAGCTGAGGCCCAGAAAGTTTAAGTGACTTGTCCAAGCTCATAGAACTAAACATATAGTTGGAATGTGTACCAATATTTCCTAATGACAAAGATAAAGATTATTTCACAAATTACACTCCCTTCCCCAATAAAAGTTACTGAAGAATGCCAGTATTCTGGTGGATTAAGTACTCTGGATGGACCAGGGTCTTCCTTCTCCCTCCCATTGATGGATACAAATGTTAATGATCAGGAAGCCAGGGTAATGTAGGGCTTCCTCTCCTATGTGACCACTCCAAGGTTTCTGATGTGTAGCCCTTTGTCTCTCAGCAAGTTTTTAACTTAGTATTATGATGGGGAGTAAAGACACAGAAATATAAAGAGAACCTTCTGAGATGAAGCTCAAAGAAAAGTTTTCTCAATGTAGCTGAGTCCTTAACCTTTTTTTCTCTGACCATATCTGTGTTAGACAACAAACAGGAACTAGAGTGCACCAGGCGGGAGACTCAGATGCTTAATGACAGGTGATAGAAATAATGTGGATCTATTGCATGCTGTCAGGCAATGTGTCTTCTACTCTCAGCTTCTTGCCAGGGTTGGACATCAATCAGTTGCCTCCAGGGTCTGAGTGTTTCTGACATGGAGACTCTCATGCCCTCTCATTTGCTGCCAGTTCCCTTCCCCTTGCCCTTCCTCCTGCCAAGTATATTTGGAATGACACTGAGTGATTCCAAATGATAATTTTTTAGTGATCCGTTGGGCAGTGTGGTTGAAAGAGGAATGAAGTGGTGGTCAAAAGTGATCAGCAAGCACAGTCTGAGAAGGGGAGGAGGAAATGTAGTCTGTTTGGGTGTCTGCTAGTGAAACGCCTGAGAATTTTGTTACCTCCAACTCTTAGCTGACCTGGGATTTTGATCTCTTTTATCTGGCTTAGCTCCTTTTAGGAACAATGTGGGATGACCATTGACATTGTAGTGTGAGTGTGATGCTAACAATTCATAAGAGCAGTGGAAATGCCATACAGTATGATGAGAATGGACTGTGGACCCTGTGCCTTTGTGCCAGCTTGGTCTTTAAAGGTAGAGACCCAAATTCTAATCTCTACATTCTCATTTTATAGCTTTATGACTTTGGAGAAATTACATATCTTTTTGAGTATCAAGTTCTCCATGGGTAAAATAATAGCACTTACCATGTAGCACTGTGAGGATTAAATGCTTCATAATGTGACAATGTTTAGCATCTACAAGTGCTCATTAGTACTTTCTTTTTTTAACATACTATAGTCTTAACATGGGCTGCATGTTAGAATTGTCTGGGGAACTTCTAAAAATGCCAGTGCCCAGGCCACAGCCCCAAGTCGATCAATAATGAATCTCTTGTGTTGGGTATCAGCAATTTTTAAAGTCTCCCTTGGTGATTCTAATGTGTGACCAAGGATGAGAACTACTGTGAAACTGTATTTTAGCCCATAAAATTTTATCTTGTGCAGACTCTGTCTGGATAAAAATGAATGATGGAATGAAGTTAAATGCTGTTTTAGTTCAATCACATGCCCGGTGTCTTTCAATTCCCATTTTATCAGTGAGCAAACTGAGGGGTTCAAGGGTCTAGAGTAGTATATGATGGAGCTGGAATTCTGATGCAGAGACTCTAAATTTTAGTAAGTGGAGTTTCTTCTAAGCTTGGGTTCCATCCTTTCTAAGCTAATTTTGTGACCTGGAGCTTGAATTCAGTTCAGAATTTGCTTCTCTCGTTAAGTTCTGAAGTAAGCCCTGCAAGAAGCAACCAGGTAAACATTATAAAGCATTAATTGCTCTATCCCCATTATCACACAGCTGAAGTATATTACAGTTGATAGAGGGTAGTCACCTAACTGAGCAGAGGCCTGGGAGCCAGATGTGCACACAGAATCTGTTCTTGTTACCCATCACCCAGGTGGTCTTAGGCAAGCCACATACCCTCTCTAAGCCTTCCATTCCTCATCTGTAAAAAGGCAATGGACTACAAATAAAAACCTGTGCGTAGATATTTATTAGTAGCTTTGTTCATAACTGCCAAAACTCAGAAGCAACTAAGATGTCCTTCAGTAGGTGAAAGGATAAACTGTAATACATTCAGACAATGGAATATTACTGTTCACTGAAAAGAAGTGAGTTATCAAACCATGAAAAGAGATGGAGGAAACTTAAATGCATAATACTAAGCAAAAGAACAATGTGAAAAGGCTACATACTAGATGATTCCAATGATGAGCATTCTAGAAAAAGCAAAACTATGACAACAGTGAAAAGATCAGTAGTAGCCATGGGTTAGTAAGGGGAAGGAATGAATCTGTAGATCACAGAGGATTTTTAGGGCAATGAAACTACTCTGTATGGTATTATAGGGCACATGTCATTCTACATTTGTCCAAACACATAGAATGGACAATACTAAGAGTGGACCTTAATGTACACTGTGGACTTTGGATGATTATGGTGTGTCAATGTCAGTTCATCAGCTGTAACAAATGTACTACTCTGGTGGGGGATGTTGACAAGGGAAGCAATGCGTGTGTGGAAGCAGAGAGTATATGGGAAATTTCTGTGTCTTCTGTTCAATATTGCTATGAACCTGAAAGTATTCTAAAAAATAGTCTATTAGAGAAAAAAGGCAATAAATTAAAAAATTCTTATTACATCTTCCTTATTTCTTTTGAAGGTAAAATTAGTGAAGTGTGTTGAAACTTCATGCAGGGCTCCTTATAGTCCCTTATACTCTTGCCCAAACAAATTCAAGGCAAGCCAGACACAAACCAAGGAGGAGTCTTCTCTGATCTCATGGGCTAGGTGAGGTCTCCAAGGCCACAGAGTAAAAAGTATATTGGAGAGAAAGAGAGTAGTGGCCAGTGTTGCAGGCCTGCAAATCCTCCACCATGGAGCTTCCCAACCAGTGACCCAGTACAGTGACAGGTATAGAAAGACATTGACTTCCTCTGTTCTTGAGGTAGCCAAGAAGGGCCTAAGATGACCAGAGCCACAGGCCATCCCCTCTGGCCTGCAGAGTCTAGTCCATATCCCTGTGTCATGGGATAGGATCACAGTCTTTGTGGATTTGGATGAGAAGAAGACATGATAAGTACTGCTTTTGTCTGTCTTGTCCCCTCACTCACCTCCACTGAAATCTATCATGGTAGTTAGGTACTAGGCAGGCTCTGGGAAGAATATTCTCCTTAGCACTCTGTTGTCAGTTCTAGCCACAGGATTCTGGAAACCTGAGATGACTTAGTATTGGCCTTGGAAGCCATAGGAGGTCTACTGAGGGCTAAGATACTAATCCTGGAGATCCTGTGCTAGGTGATAGTGACACTGCCCAGGTATCCTAATCCAGGCCCAGGTCTGCAAAGAATGCTTTGGAAGATTGTGGCTGTTATAGTCATAGTGGAGGTTTTGTGCTTAAGGCTTTTTATTACTATACAAGGAAGGACAAATAACCGGCTACTGGAACCTGCCCTTCTTAAGGAAAAGCAGCAATTTTTTGATAGGCTTAGCCACACTGAGAAAGAATTTGAAGACATTAAATCCAGATACTAGAAGTTAGCCTGAGAACCAAGTCTCGGGTCCAGCAAACATAGAGATCATGGATAAAGAGCTTAAAAGTAAAACCTTTCTACTTTGTCTTAGAATAAATTCTTAATACAAAGCATGGAAAGAAGAGGAATCTACATGTTTACAGGTTTGGCTGGTGACCAACATTACAGGTAAGAATCAGTCCTCAGAAGACTCAATAAAGCAAAACCAACATCAAGTATTTGCAATCAAAATATCCCTTAAAACCCATCAGGAAAAAGGCAAAGTGATTTGGATAGCACTAACAGAAACTTTGGAAGGAATTTCTAATCTTCAGAGAAGCATAAAGGTGCTTTCATAAGAACTTCAAAAATGGAAGGGAAGATCAGGAAAACTTATTAAAGGGGAAAAAAAGTTTCATAAAATCCTTCGCTGCCTGAGGAACAAGTTCCTAATAATAGATAAAGTCAGATCAAGCTTCTAGGTGAACCTTGTGAAACATGAGTAGCTGGGCTGCTATTTTGGGGGAATACAACATGAATCGTGGGAATGTGGAATTGGATATATTGCAGGCATCTAAATCTAGGGAGTTTTTGAATGTGGTAGAGTTACATATTTATTTACATCATCTTGAAAACAAAAGTAACCAAATGCACAAGAAATTAACTGGAGTAGCTGAAATAATCTATGTACTGAAACATCATATAAAAAGTTTTCAAGCCAAGAATGTTGGCTTCAGTTAGAAAACACCCAGTTAGAAAGGGAGAGGTAAAAGTTCCAGAAAAAACACCAAGTTCTACTGAATCCAGAAAAACAATTATGTATCTCATACTCAATTTACAGATAATTTACCCTATAAAGGGAAGGAGGATCTTTCCAAAAAAGATGAAACATCAGTAAGTTCATGTGAAGACTTGCACACTTATAAAATTCCACTTGAAATTATTTCAGGAAAATTGGGAAGAATAACTCAGTAAGTACTATCAAATCCTTCTGACTCCTCAAGAGGGAAAGATCATGATATTCGGATAACAGCTATCAGTTGAGAAACATTTGAGGACATACCCAAAGAAGATATATACATCATTCAAAAACTGGTTCAAGGAGAACATAAAGGCACTGAAAAATATTCTTCCATTCTTGCTGTTCCAAATGGCACATTTGGGAGAGGCCCGAAAGAAACATCAGGAATATTCTGGATGACCAGATCTCCAAGGAAGGAGGCGCATCAGGCTGACATGGTGTGGGCATGAAGGGTCCGGTGCCCAGGATCCATCATCTGCCTCCAGTCTGACCAGCTTTACCCTGAGTTAGCAGGACCTCCACAAGAGAAAGGCGGGCTTGTCTCGGTGCTCCTCATGAGGCAGAAGTTCAGCAGCTTCCTTTGATTCAGCCCTGTCATTTCAAAGGGGAGCAGCTGGCACAGGCTCTGATTCTCCATGCTGTTCTCCAGTCAGAGGTCAGGTGTAGAAGAGTTTTCCAGGAGGAAGTCCGTGGGAAGAGAATATCCTGTCCTTCCCATATTGTGGAAGGTGATGACTAATCTCCCCAAGAGTTTGCTCTACAAAGGGTTGTCCCTGATGCAGCACTGTTCTCCACTGGCAATATGGAATGTCGACACATCAACCACTAGATTTGCCTGTCTGTCCACACATCCTGGAAACACAAATGGATCACATCCAAGTTGATCTGCTTCCATTGAGTCCACTTTGCAGATCCAGAACAACAGCGAGATGTTTTCATCTCTCTCTACCAAATATTCTTTTGTCTCTTTTAGTATTATTCTGTTAAAGGACTATATAGTGGCTCAATTTAAAATGTGATAGGCCGTAATTGTTAATATAATATACTAGAGCTTTAGAATATAATATGAATCTTATAAGTTAATTGATTTCATTTTATTCAATTCACAGATAGCATAATTAGAGTATTTTTGTTGTCATTAACTAAAATCAGCCAGATACATTTACTCAGTATATGTACTCTTGAACATAAAATCAACTATAGTAAGTGTTTTACATGAAAAGTTTCAGTAGAAACATTTCACCTTTAAGGTTTATGTCTATATAACACAGGCTCATTACCCTGTGGTTATAAGATTAGTATTATTTATCATTATAAATTTCATTTATAAAAAGCCAAAAAACTTAAAAAAAAATTTTTTGACGTTTATTCATTTTTGAGACAGAGAGAGACAGAGCATGAATGGGGGAAGGTCAGAGAGAGAGGGAAACACAGAATCTGAAACAGGCTCCAGGCTCTGAGCTGTCAGCACAGAGCCTGACGCGGGGCTCGAACTCATGGACCGCGAGATCATGACCTGAGCTGAAGTCGGAAGCCCAACTGACTGAGCCACCCAGGCGCCCCCAAAAAACCTTTTAAAAAAGGCATAGACCTACATTTCTGAAGTTACTTTTCTCATTGGTTATATGCATGAACAATTAATTATCCAGTATTACTGAGTTATTCTGGAAATCAGTAGATACAAAGTACATTTTAGAATGCCACACTATTGTCTGTTTTTAAAATGATCTTGCCCCACTCTGTAGTTATCAGTAAACATGCAGCCCAGAGAAATGTTAACCTTCTCAGCAAGACAGAAAGTTCATATTAGGGGTGGGAACATAGCCCACATTTCCTGAATTCTGATGCTATCCTTTTTTTTTTCTAATTTTTTTAAACATTTATTCATTTTTGGGAGACAGGGACAGAGCATGAGTGGAGGAGGGACATAGAGAGGGAGACACAGAATCCGAAGCCGCCTCCAGGCTCCAATCTGTGAGCACAGAGCCCGACACAGGGCTGGTACTCACCAACTGTGAGATCATGCGTTGAGCTAAAGTCAGACACTTAACCAACTGAGGCACACAGGCGCCCCCTGATACTATTCTTTTTCATGTAAGTGATGGTCTCTTCTCCATCTATCAAGGTGCCTGTTAGTCATGAAATATGTCCTATACTTAATATAATTATTAGCAACTAGAAAATTAACAGTGGACATATACATTTCTGTAATTGGAAGATTCGGCATCACTTACTGTGTTGAGGGCTCTTGGAGAGTACCAGTCTGTCAGATCACCTGAATAATTCTATTACACTTACAAATTATTGTAGTCAGTGTATCATTTGGTTTATATAGGGATTATATAGTTAATATGAGGTTTGGGTTGGGAAGAAAATATTTCAGTCAATGATTATTTGTACCCAAGCTCAGAACGTTGAGTGTTAATTGAGACTTGTATTGGAAGGCTTGTAGGATATTTAATTTCAGGATTTGGGAACTTATAATAAAGTCATTTTATTTTTCAGCTAAATGTGTCTGCAAGGTCAATGATTGTTATTGAGAGCTGCAATTTCTGATAATCCCCATGGTTTGGCAGAGAATTCATTCCAGGGAGCATACCCATACATACCTTCAGAAGGAAATAGCCTGGCATGGATTTCTGGATGTGTGATGTGTGACCAGGGACCTACTGAGTGTATGGAGGCTGAATGATTATTATATTTCCTATTATACATGGTCACTGTTCATCAAATATATTGCAGTGCCTCAAAAAGAACAGGGCTTTGTGCTGAAGTGCGGTGGGGGCTTTATATGGAAAAGTCTTATAAAGGAACCTAAAAAGGTTAGTAGCAGGAGTAGGAATTAACAGAATGGGATTCAGTTGTAGCAAATGCAATTTGATACATATGGGGTGAAATAATGTGCAGTACAGGTATTCAATGGATTAGAAAAACCTGGAAAGTACTAATGGTGAAAAAGACCTTGAAGTCTTGCTAGTGGATGATAAATTAGATTTGGATTTGTAATGGGCAAGCAAAATAAGCTCATGCTATTGTTGGCAATGGAGACTAAGTCAAATACCATGTTATTTGAGACATAAATCTCGTATCTTTTTTTTAAAAAAAAAAACTATTATTCCTTTCTTGCTATTCCCTTTTCCTTAATTTATGAAGCCCACCTCCCCTGGATTTTTCTATAGTGTTGGAAATGTTGCTAGTTTGGCAGGGGAAACAGGTCTGCAGAGCATGGGGTTTTATTTCTGGGACCTCTCATTCCGCAGCTACGTAGAGCATTTAATGAGGTATAAATGGCTTCATAGGTAACGAAAATGAAATAAAAGGAAGCAGATCCATCTTTTCTAAAGTAAGTCATTTCCATTTCCTTACTAATTAGATAAGAAGAGATAACCTCATTCTGGGTAAGAAAAGATCAAATTCTATAGAAGACTCAACATGAGCCCATCCAGCATTGCACATACATCTGAATGCCAGTTGACAGGTAAAGTAGATTTAGGATTTTGTGTTCGTGGCCAAGACCAAAGGGCATTTAAATGGTTTATCTAGTGCTCTTGCCTGTCTTAAGGAATTAATGACTGGATTTAAAAAGTTGAAAGTGCAAATTCTGATTTGACTAAAAAGATCCAAGTAATTCATTTGTCTGCCGTACCCTGACATCCACACGTTGTTTTTGATAATGGATTGCTTATAAATGATTCTTTATTGGGCCCTTTCTAGTGTATATATGTGCAGTAATGAGTGTAGAAATTGTTCTCCAAAGGCTAAAGGATTGACTACTATATTTAAGTGTAAGAATTCTGAGCAAAGCTTCCATAGGAGGGTAAAAGTAATGAAGCAATTATATACTGAATCTTTTAAAGGATTTCTATTTAGTCAAGAAAAGTGACTGCAGAGTTTGAGTTTTAGATAATTTAAAAAACAATAGAAGCAGGGTGCCTGGGTGGCTCAGTCACTTGAGCATCAGACTCTTATTTCAGCTGAGGTCACGATCCCAGAGTTGTGGGATTGAGCCCCACATTGTGCTCTGCACTGAACATGGAGCCTGCTTATGATTCTCTCCTGTTCCTCCCCTCCCCTCTCACATGTGCTCTTACTCTCTAAAAAAAAAAAAAAAAAAGTCTCTAAGGCTCCCTTTATCTCAAGGGTTCTTTTAAAAAAACAATAGAGGGGCGCCTGGGTGGCTCAGTTGGTTAAGCGTCCATCTTCAGCTCAGGTCATGATCTCAGAGTTCATGGGTTTGACCCTTCATTGGGCTCTGTGCTGACAGCTCAGAGCCTGAAACCTGCTTTGGATTCCATGTTTCCCTCTCTCTCTGCTCCTCTCTGGCTCACCCTCTGTCTCTCTCTCTCTCAAAAATAAAATAAACATTTAAAAAATTAAAAAAAAACAATAGAACCCAAAAAAATGTTGGTAGGGGAATCATCTTTGCAGTAAAATAATGTTTCTTCCCCTTCTCGCTGTGTTTTATGGCACACTTACATTGCATTCGTTTATTGCTCCATTTGTTGGGTGTCTTTCACGTAAGTGATGTTGATGTACTAGACACTAGGCTGAATATAGAAAAGTATAAAAACCTGGATTTTTTTTACTCTGGAAGAAAAAAGAAAGAGTGGTAAAATGATGTGCCCACCAGTGGATTGCTACTGTTTGTTAAACACTCTGACCGTAGCAAATTATTTAACCTCTCCAAGATTCAGCGTCTTCATCTGTAAATGGAAAAATAGTGTTGGCCAAAAAAAAGATTTTTTTCTTGCAATTAATTTTGCAATATGTCTATATACTCATGCAATGCCCTATACCAAGTAAGCACTCCGTAAATCTAAACTCTCCTCTCTCCTTTAAATGACACTATGTGACAGTACATGGTAATTGTTAAAATTACTCAGAAGGGAAAGGTTTTAGTGTAATGAAATAGAGAAATAGCTTTGCTAAAGATATGGGACTTTAAGAAGAGAAAGATGACCTCAATATCATACATTTTTGGAATCGATCTTTAAAACAAGAGAGGTCCCCAATGACTAGACATTGACACTTTCTTCCATGGATAAGCCAATGCAGCTTTGCAGAGGAAAAAGGCGGTGTGGAAAATGTAGTATAGTGACTAAAAGGCCTGTGCTTTGGCATCAGAAAGAACTGTGTTCTTCCCTTGGCTCCATCAGTTACTGGCTGTGTGATTTCAGGAAAGTTACATAAACTCTCTGAGCATCAGATACTTCACCTATTAAGTCGGATAATGGTAACTACCTCAGTGGGAGACTGTGAGAAATACAACAATTAATTATATATAAGGTGCTCAGAACAGAGCTTGACAGGCACTGTGTAAGCATCAGTGTATATTAATATCTCTGAACTCAGAAGGCACTTTATAATCAATAGCATGATCAGTTCTATTAGCTGGAGTATCTTAGAAAACAGAGCATGAGGCCAAAAGTATGCATTTTCTTTTGGGTAGGGTGGGGGTGAGACGTGTAGCTTGCGGTCCCAAAGAGTGAGAGAAAGTAAAGTCAGTCAGGAAAGAAGTAAAAGCAAAAATAGGGAATCCATTACCACACTGGGAGAGCTTCACAAAACACCCAGAAAGTTCTAGATCAGAAGGGATGTGACTAGAAAAGCCGTATGGAACCACTGCATCTCACATTTCAATATGTGGAGGGGAATAGTGAACAATTTCCTTCCTTTCTCCTGTTTTTTGTTGGTCTAAGTTTGGTTTGATTCCCACCATGCCTGGGATGTGTTATCTGGTGTCTCCACTGGGGGCAGGAGAGCTTGCAGGGATCTGAGTGGATCAGACTTCAGTGCTAGAGCTATGGAGGCCCCATCACAGTGAACATGATGGAGGCCATGCTGAGCCTGGGTGTTTGCACATTGGAGAGTGGATTTGCTTTTCTGCCTGCAAACCCCATGAGGCTTAGGTGGTCACATCTTTATAACCAGGCCACTGCTGGAGATGTCACTGGACTGGAAGCAGGACAAGCAGCCAAGGCTTGGGCAACAGTGAGACTCAGCGTAGCTGATGAAGAACACGACTGGGTCCAGTATAGAGGTGTGTACATTAATTTATGGCATCTTAGGTTCAGTTAAATACCAAAATATTAGCACCAAGTTCTTCAGATTGTTTTAAGGACTAAATGAGTTTAGCACGGAGTTGGCACATAGCAAGTTCTTATTCAATTTTAACTCATGTTACTAATATTATAGCTCTTATTCTTAGAAACTTAGGGAGACAAAAAAAAAAGTTAAGGCAAGGTGATAGAAGAAAGAAAATGAAGCTTCAGGACTGATGAAAAACCCTGATAGGAAAGTAAAGGTGGGCCTGCTTATTCCTGAAATTGCACGGTCTTTATTTCCTACCCTGGGCATTGTCAGTCTTTCAAGCCTGTCTCAACACTTTTATTATTTTTTTTCTTCTTTAATGCTACATTCATTTTAATTTTAGTGGGGTGAAAGCCTATTTTCTTCAGTACATCCCCACTTAATTAGGTGAAAACTATTTGAAAATCAATAATTTGCCCTTGCAGTCTTTTTTAGCAAGTGTATATGTGCTCAATGTACCAAGCTGTATAGCTGGCACAACAAATCAGTGCAAGAGACTAGCAGTTTTTCACAGTAAATCCCTAAGAATGTCTGCATACAAATTGATTTAAACTTCATGCTACTCAGTTTGGGAGCATGCTTCATGGAAACCCAGCACGAACCTGAAGAACTTCTTCTTATAAGAGAATGGCCCTTGATAAGCCACACATTTTTCAGTGTTTCATGGTTAAACTGGTTTTAATTTTAGGTAGTTCCATGGTTGTGTTCTAGTTTGCAATGCAGTCCTGAGTATCAGAGCTCATTAATGTCTTTCACTGCTTTCTCTCTACAACTGAATTAAATATCCATAAATTAGATGTTCATAGTGTCCAATGATATGATTCCTCTTCTCAACTTGCACAGAGCCATAATCATAGTGCATCAAAGGGATCTGTGATCTATGAAGATGATGTTGAGTGCAGAAATGCCTGATATTAAAAACCTTTGTATGTTTAATGTTTCTCTGGATTCTTTTCAAGCCATTTTATGGATAATGTGATATTTCTTTAATTTAGGGAGCATAAAACATATGCTGATGAGATAACTTCTTATATAGAATGAATATTAAGAAATAGGAATAAGCACTTCAAGGTTTTGCTCTGTGTACAAGCTCTTAAGTATATGTCAAATTATTTGCAAAAAAACATGTAATTCTGTATGCATGTACCTTTCACAATATCATTCCATGGCTGCAAGGCAAAAATTCTGGATCTGTACTCAACCCAGTTGTAAAAGTCAACTCCTAGGATCTGTCTTACCTTATAAGTGCCAGATAATTTACAATAGTGGCTTTCCCTTTATCATCAGTTGTCAATTTGTGTGTGTGTGTGTGTGTGTGTGTGTGTGAAATGATATTTAATTCAACCTTAATGCCAAAATAACACACAGACCCCAATTAGGAGCAGGGCACAATAAAAAATTTATAGAGGAGTCAAAGCAAAATCCAAGTGACTGAAGATGCTGCTGACAGGTGGAGAGAATTTTGCTTCACCCTCCAGTTGGATAAGAATGCCCTTGGCTGCATTGCTGACTTACCTTTTTTCTTTGAAATTATACTGAACCCTCCTTCAAAATATTCAAATGTTATATCCTTGGTGGGAATAAGAAGAGGATCACTGGTCATTGCCCTTTTATTAAAATCTTTCAACAATCCCCTATTTCCTTTAGGATAAGAGACAAACTCTATACAGAGGTGCTATGGACTGAATTTTATCCTCCCCATATTCATATATTTAAGCTCTAACTCCCAGTGTGAAAGTATTTGAAGATAGTATCCTTAATAGGTTATTAAAATTAAATAAAGTCACAAGGTGGAAGGGGAGTCTTAATCTAGTGAGATTCATGTCCTTGTAAGAAGAGACACCATAGATTGCTCCAAATAAAACCTATATGCCAACACTTTGGTCTCAGATTTCTAGCTTCCATTTCTGAGAAAAATTTTTTTTTTGTTTTTTGCTTTTTGTTTAAGCCACCTGAGTTGGCTAATACAAATTGAGACTATTCCAGGATCTAGCTACTTCTGTAGTTTTGAAACTTACCATCTTTCCCTCGCTTATTCACCCAAAACCTCACTCCCTCATAGCTGGATTCACCCATGCTACTCCTTTTCTATTTAGCTCATTCTCACTTATTATGAAAGGGAAACCTGAAATGCAACTTGCAGCTGAAGTTTTCCCTCCCACTCCAGGCTGAGTCCTAGTATCTTGCCCCTGTGTTCTTTTAGAACCTTGTACATAACTCAAATAAGATCTATTTCTATACAATTCTACAATTCTGACTCATTGTATTGAACCTGAAGGAAAAACTTCATTTTCTTGTTATTTAGTTTCCTGGACTCTGGGGAAGTGTGATTTAACGGTTAAGGTGTAAGGCTTTAGAATTAGCACCTAGATCTATCACTTATTAACTTGGGCAAATTACACAACCTTTATTAATTTCTTTATCTGTAAAATGGGACAATAGAGTAAATAGTGACTGAAGGGCTTATTAAAACACAAATAGCTGGGCCACACCAGAATTTCAGATTCAGTAGATCTGGGTGAGGTGGGGTAAAGGAATTACATTCTTTTAAGTTTATTTATTTTGAGAGAGAGAGAGAGAGAAAATAGAGACTGAGGCAGAGAGAGAGGGAGAGAGAGAATCCCAAGCAGGCTCCATGGTGTCAGTGCAGAGCCTGACGTAGAACTCAAACTTACGAACCATGAGATCATAACCTGAGCCAAAACCAAGAGTCAGGTACTCAACCAACTAAGCCACCCAGGCGACCCAGGAATTACATTTCTAATATATTCCTTCCCCGGCTGTCTGAATCATGGTGGTTTGAGATTCACAACAAAGTGATACATATGTTCATTAAACACATATTTCTTAAATATCTTTGTATTTTGAGTTGTGGATAGGCATTAGGGGTAAGTCAAAGTTTATTTCCTCAGGGACCTTAAAAATCTCTGTTGGAAACAGATGTAAAACAATAAATAAACAATAAAACAATAAATAAATAGAACAATAAAACCAAGAATACCTCAAATGGTGATCAGCATAAGAATGATAAGATAGCTTCTTGAGTAGTCTTTAGATATTGGTGAGGATAGGCTTATCTTAAGTAGGTGGATAGGAAGGAATCTACTATGAGAGTGTAGAAAAGAGATTTCTAGTATAGAAAAGAGGAAAGCAAGTATAGAGTCTTAGAAGGGAAAAGAGCCTGGATTGTTCAAGAAACATGAAGGAATCCTATCTGGCTTCAGGATAGTATGTGCAAAGGAAATACAAGATAAAGTGAGTTGGGCAGGAGGAAGATCACCTACTGTCTTACAGACTATAAGGCATTTGGATTTTATTCAGAGTACAACAAGTTTAAGCAGAAGAGGGGAGTCACCTACTTTATGTTTGAAAAGATAACTGGCTGCTATGTGAAAGGTTGGAGAGGGTAAGAATAAAAGTTGACATCAGGCTTTGCAGAGAAGTTCAGGAAAAAAATGGATGTGGCTGACCTTAGTGTAATGCAATTGTATATGAAGAGCACTGGGCAAGATTTGAGGAGTTTAAAAGCGGAGCTTATAGGACTTGGTGATGGATTAGGTGTGGTGATTAGGGGAAGAGTGTATTCAGTAGGAATTAGATGTTCAATAAAAGAGGTATAAATGATTGAAATGCTTTAAAAAATGCCTCTTGGTTCTATGCCTGACATTTAGTTTATTAAAAATAGTAAGTCATCATGGATAGCATATTTATTTATTTATTCCTAGATAGGAAACTGCTGACTTAAGCTGCAAGATATTTCAGGCATTGTTTGAGGAAGTGGGCACATATCAGGAACACTCATGAGCACATTAGAGGAAATTCTGATGGAATCCAGAAAGAATGCATTTATACCCTGAATTCTTTTTTTTAAGTTTATTTTTATTTATTTCAAGAGGGAAATAGAGAGCAAGAAGGGAAGGGGCAGAGAGATGAGGAGAGAGAATCCCAAGCAGGCTCCATGCTATCAGTGTAGAACTTGATGTGGGCCTCAAACCCATGAGCCGTTAGATCATCACCTGAGCTGAAGTCGAGTTAGATGCTTAACTGACTGAGCCACCCAGGCACCCCAATATTTATTTTGTGTGTGCAGGGGGGGAAGAGCGTAAGTGGGGGAGGGACAGAGGCTCTGTGCTGACAGACTGGCAGGCTGATAGCAGCGATCCTGGTGTGAGGCTCGAACTCATGAACTGCAAGATCATGACCAGAGCCGAAGTCAAACGCTCAACTGAGTTACCCAGGTGCCTCTCTCCCCTGAATTCTTAATTGTGCCGCCGATCAAGGCTCAAATAGTAGGGACAATGAGTCATCTGGAAGAGAAAGGAGGCTGAGCAGTATCACAGACTTTTTCTCCTACCTGTATCTTTATATCTTCTATATAAGCCCTGATTTCTAGTCCTCTTAAAATTTCCTTTTTGAGCTTAAAAAATAATAATAATTTTAAAAATGGGTAGAAGCTTACATGTCCAACAATAGGAGATTGGTTAAACACATTTTGGTACATGGAAACAATGGAATAGTTCAAGCTAGAAGCTCTTTGACATATGAGCAAATATATTTTCTCTTCTTGGCTCTTTCTGCCTGTCTTTTCTCCATTACTACTGTGCCTTCAGGTTGAGCTTATGGCTCCTTAAAACAGACATAAGTCATTTCTTTGGGTTTCAAACAATTCCCTTTTAAAATACTAGCTAGACTTTCAACTCAGAATTTTATATATGAAGAACCAATGCCTATAAGGTTGATTCTAAAGAAATTCAAAGAAAAGCTAAGAGGAGGATGCGATATAAGGGAGATTTCTGCCATGTATTTTTTTTAAAGTTTATTCACTCATTTAGAGAGGGAGGGAGAGGGAGAGAGAATGAGAATGAGAATGAGAATGAGAATGAGAATGAGAATGAGAATGAGAATGAGAATGAGAATGAATCCCAAGCAGGTTCCACACTGTCAGCACAGAGCCTGATGCAGGGCTCGATCTCACAAACCATGAGATCATGACCTGAGCCAAAATCAAGAGTCAGATGCTTAACCAACTGAGCCACCCAGGCATCCTTCTGCCACCTGCTTCCTGGAATTGGAGGTGGGTAGGATAAAGCCAAAAGAGAGAAGAAGAGTAAAAATAGAGAAGGTGAAAAATAGAGAAGCAAATGTTATGGCTTTTTTTTTTTTCTAAATCTTTGTAGTTGACACCTTGTGGTAGAGGAAGAAACACTTGCAAATTTAAAAAAAATTTGAAGAATTTCAGGGCTGGTATCCTAAATCCTCTGGCATAGTCTGGGAAGGATGAAAACTTCTCAGAGGTGTTCCCAGTTCATTGCAGTTCTTTTCCAACATGCCATCAGAATGATAAAACAACAATGACTATGGGAGGTGCC
Organism: Felis catus; assembly: GCF_018350175.1. Lineage (NCBI taxonomy): Eukaryota > Metazoa > Chordata > Mammalia > Carnivora > Felidae > Felis > Felis catus. The sequence continues at coordinate 41,535,450 of NC_058377.1, forward strand.
TAGACATGTGGGGCTGAGGAAATTCACAGTGTCATGAACACTCTAGCATAAAGTAGAATGAACAGCTGAGAATTCTCAGGCTTTCTAAGCAAGATGTAGTTTTGCTAAGAAGACCAATGGAATTTAAGAATTTGAGATTTAGGACGAGAAAGGCACAATGATGTGGTTGAGAGTGAAGCTAAGGGCAAGGTCTACAGTTACTGGCAGTGGGTCATAACATGATTCCCAAAAGGTCAGATGTCATCAGCCACACTCAAGCAGATACAGGTGAAGAACAACTAGTGACCAGTCAGGCTAAGCTTCACTCTAGTGAATGAATACTCCGTGCATCTGAAAGACTTCATGAAACACAGATGCCCCGCATGTAATGCTACAAGAATGCCATCAATGCACTGAGGCACCATCTTAGGAAGGAGAACACAAGAAAGGTGGAAGAAACCCTGAGAGACAAAGGAATTACCTTGAAGTGAGTATTTTAAGTAGGAAGACAACAATACTTGTACTTCACAGATTTAATGTTTAATCTTCAGTGGGAATGAGAACTGGACAATACAAAGTGATACGCAGTGGAAACTAAAGGAAGTATTTTTTTTGGTGGCAGTGGTGGGATAGAAGTCTTTCTGATACTCATTGCGATATTTAATGTTTTTGTACATTTGCATAAGCCTTTAATCCAGCTATAATTTATACTCTGTAATAATTTATAAATTATTAGAACAGAACACTTATTGATACAAAACTTTTACCATTGCTAAAGTTTAAAATAAAAAGAAGGCCGCAGACTGCTATGTATAGTGTGAAAAATTTGGGTAAAAAAGGGGTACAAAAATATTATACGTCCGAATTTGAATTATTACCTGTAGGTGATGGGATTATGAGTAATTTTTCCTTCTCCTGTATGATTCTCTTAGTTTCCCTTATATTTAAAAAGTGTTTTTCAAAAAAAGTAAACTTTATTGAGATACAGTTTACATATAATGAAGTGCAGAGAGTTTAGGTGCACAGTTCAATCAGTTTTGACAAACCTATATACCCATGAAAGCACCACTTGTATCAGCATCCTAGAATATTCACTTGTGTTCTTTTAAAGTTCCTCTCTGCCCCAAGCAAATATAGATCTGATTTTTATCACCATAGACTTTACATAATTTGTGTTTGGCTTCTTTGGGTGAATAATATTTATTAAGTTTATCCATGCTGTTTTGTGTACCAGAAATTCATTTATTTTTAATTTCGAACTAGCATTCAATTATATGAATATATCATTGTTTATCCATTCACCTATCAAAGGATGTTTGGATTGTTTCTAGGTTTTTAATTAGTTTCTCTAAAGATCACAATATAAAATCTTAAATTTTCACAGTCTCCTTGGAAATTTACACTGAAATATTTTACACTTCACTCTTCAAAAATCATATTTCATGAATGTATAAATCTTGCAACAGTTTAATTCCATTTATCCTATCCTTTGTGCTATTATTTCCCTATACTTTAGTTCTTCATATGTTATAGACACATAATGCAATGTTGTTTTTATTTCGAACAGCTATTTGCCTTTAAAAGAAATTAAAGTAAGAAAAGTGCTGATCATTTATTTAGGCACAAATTACTCTTGTCTGAGTTCTTCTTTTCTTTATGTAGATCAGTTTCCATCTTCTGTCATTTTCTTTCAGCCTAAAAAACTTCCTTTGGTCTTTCTTATGGTACAGATATGTTGGCAATACATTTTCTCAACTTTCATTCATATGAAAATGTCTTTATTTTATTCTCACTTTTGTGGGATATGTTCACTGGACATATAATTCTGGGTGGACTGTCCTTCCCTCCATTCTCTATCCCCTTCCCCAAATTCCAGTTCTTTAAAGATACCATTCCTTTGTCTTCTGACCTGCGTTGTTTCCAGTAGGAGTCCATTGTTACTATTTTTTTTTACTCTTGTATGTAGTGTGCCATTTCTTCTAGGTGCTTTTAAGATTTTTCTCTTTATTTTTGATTTTCAGTGATATGACTGTGATGTGAATATTGCTGGAAGCTAGGTGGTAAGCTTTTTGAATTTATACACTGATTTTTTTTTTACCAAATTTAGGAAAAATTGTACCACAACTCCTTTAAATATTTTTTCTGCCTCATTTTCTCTTTTCTGTATTATGAAACTCCAATTACACATATATAAACTCCTTGATGTCTTTCCACAGATCAGTGAGGCTCTCTTTTTTCTATTCTGTTTCTCTGTTTTTAATCAGAATGATTAATTTCTATGAATATGTCTTAAAGTTTATTGACTCTTCCTACTGCTATGTCTAATAATTTACTAATGCCAAGAAGCGAATATTTTAAAATTTCAGACACTGTATTTTTTAGCATTAGTATTTCTATTCAGCTTTCAAAAATAATTTCTATTTCTTGGCTGAGATTTCCCTATCAGGTCTTTTATTAAGGCCTTCTTTTTGTTTTAACCCTTCAACATATTTAATGGCTACTTTAAAGTCATTGTCTATTAATTATAACATCTGGGATATTTCAAAGTCTTTACCTTTTGATTGATATTTTTCTTAATTATAGATCACATCTTCTTTCATTTTTGCATGGATAAGGTTTTTAAAGTTTTTAATTTAAATTTATTTATTTAAATTCAAGTTAGTTAGCATACAATGTAGTATTGGTTTTAGGAGTAGAACCCAGTGATTCATTACGTATATATAACACCCAGTGCTCATCCTGACAAGTTCCCTTCTTAATGTCCATCACCCATTTAGCCTATTCCCTCACCAACTCCCCCTCCAGCAACTCTCAGTTTGTTCTCTGTATTTAAGAGTCTCTTATTATTTGCCTCCTCCTTCATTTTTTGTCTTATTTTTCCTTCCCTTTCCCTATGTTCATCTGTTGTGTTTCTTAAAGTCCACATGTGAGTGAAATCATATATTTGTCTTTCCCTGATGGACTTATTTCACTTAGCATGAAATACCCTAGTTCCATGGGTGCCTGGGTGGCTCAGTCGGTTAAGCGTCAGACTTTGGCTCAGGTCATGATCTTACGGTTTGTGAGTTCAAGCCCCACATCGGTCTATGTGCTGACAGCTCAGAGCCTAGAGTCTGTTTCGGATTCTGTGCCTCCCTCTTTCTCTGCCCTTCTCCCACTCACGTTCTGTGTCTTTCTCTCTCAAAAATAAATAAACATTAAAAAAATTTTAAAGAATATATATACTCTAGTTACGTGCATGTATAGAAGTTTTTTTTTTGTTTTTGTTTTTGTTTTTGTTTTTTTTATGGTATGCTGGACATCATGGATAATTGTGCAGAGTTTGGATATGTTGTCTTCCTTAAAAGAGCATTGAGTTTTGTTCTGATAGGCAACTGATTACTGGAATTCTGGTTTCCTTTATCCTACTGAAGCTCTGTTTAGTGTTTGTTAGGACAGGTCTAAGGTAGCTTTACACTTAAAACGTGGCTCTTATTCCTGAAATGTGGCCATTGTGGTGTTTCCACTCTGACTGGACCAGTGTTTCAAACTCTCCTAAATTAGCTCCACACCATATCAAGCTTATAGCAGCCACTCTCTGATAGACTTACAGTCTTACACTGAACATCGTCCAGGGCTCTGTAGCAATGCTGTGTCCGTCCACCTTCACCCAACTGTGGTATTCCCCTCCTGCAGAGCTTCTTCCTCTGTGCTAATCTGGGCTGGACCTTCCAGGTGCTTCCAAAGCCCTGCACTCTGGTCTTGAGCTCCTCAGTGTAGAGCAACCACTGGGCTGTGCTTGGGCTCTGCTTCTCTGTGCTATGGCTGGGAAATGGTATCTCCCTGGGCAGAGAGCAATGTAGACCATGGGGTTACCTCTTTTGTTTCCTTTCTCTCAAGAATCGTGGTACTAAGTTGTCCATTATCCAATGCTTGAAAACAGTAGCCTTATATATTTTGTCCAGTTTTTGTTTGTTTATGGCAGGGAGGTACATAGCAGAAAGGGGAAATCCCTCAAGTAAGTACTATTTGTGATGATAGGAATTCACATAAACATGAACTCAACTTCATGTGCCACTTTGTTTTATGTGAGCCTTGAGCAAGGTAAAAAGCAAAGATGTGAGTCTGTGGCACATAGTCAGTGCTCAACAATATTTGTGACCAACAGAATGGATTTTTTCCTAGTTGATAGGAATTTGTTTCAAATTCAGATCCTTTCTCTTTTATTTCCACATTATACAATTATCTTCGTTCTATGACAGAGATTTTTTACACACACAATTCAGGATCAAGCCAGGAAATGGCCACTACTTTTTGTCACCTGTCATAGGAAAACTTACTTCATTATGAATGATTAAGGAAAGAAATAAGAAAGAGAAATGTTAGTTTTAAACTTTAAACTGCCAACCTGTATGAACTAACTGATCATTTCCTCACCTCTTCTTGTTCTTCCCCTTTAATTCTTTTCTTTGTTATATGTGTTTATTTTTCTTTTGATCTACCTTTAATATCAATCATGGAAAACACACTGGAGTAGAATTTGCTCTATTTCTCCTTGCTTTATATTCCTTATATCTAACGGATATAACTAAAGAAATTTTAACGCTTCTAAATCAGTTTCTAAATCAACTGTAAAATGTTTTTCCTTCTGACAAGTTATTTGAAGGATCCATCTAGTTAAGCCTCTAAATCAGATCTTGAAGAGCAGTGCCCGAAAAAAGAAAAATGTCCGTGTATTTTTAAATATTAAATCAAGCAAGTCTATGCAATTGACTTTCAAGGCATAGCACAGGATACCTATTTGTCGTTTTGGTCTGTTTCTTTTGATAATTTATATAAAATTTTGCTCTTTTTGAGTGTAGTATTTATTATTTCATATTCCAGTTCTTTGTATCTTTGCCCATAAATCTCTGGGCAAGGAAGCATTGAAAAGCAAAAGTCATGAATTACTAATTTGCATTTTTTTTTAACGTTTATTTATTTTTGAGACAGGGAGAGACAGCATGAACAGGGGAGGGTCAGAGAGAGAGGGAGACACAGAATCTGAAACAGGCTCCAGGCTCTGAGCTGTCAGCACAGAGCCTGACGCGGGGCTCAAACTCACGGACCGCGAGATCATGACCTGAGCCGAAGTTGGACGCTTAACAGATTGAGCCACCCAGACGCCCCACTAATTTGCATTTTTAAAACCATTTTTAATGTAACTCTTTTTTTAATGTTTATTTCTTTTTGAGAGAGAGAGAGAGAGAGAGAGAGAGAGAGAGAGAGAGAGAGAGGCAGGGGCAGAGAGAGAGGGAGACACAGAATCCGAAGCAGGCTCCAGGCTCTGAGATGACAGCACAGAGCCCGATGTGGGGCTCAAACTCACAAACCACGAGACCATGACCTGAGCTGAAGTCAGACGTTTCATCGACTGAGCCACCCAGGCACCCCTCATTTTTAATATAACTCTTTTGTCTCTAATTACTTAGCATACTATTCAACCTGGTGTCTTCCTCTTCCCCATTTCTAGAAGATAAATGACACTAGGGTCCACCCACTAATCTGTCAGTAAACCTTTCTTTCTTCAAACATTCTTAGAAAAAAATCCATTTGTGGTACACTGACTCAGCACTGTATAACTAAAGTTTTCTCTCATACATGTATACAGCTCCTATCCTCAGCCATATCCTGGTCATATCAAATTTTTAAATGGTGCTTAAAATTTCTGATTCTGTAAGGTACAGTAGAAAGGGCACTGAACATGGAATCAGATAAACCTGATTTGATTCTTGGCTTCATTGCTTGGAAGCTGTGCAACCTCTCTGAACCGTACCTTCATCACATGTAAAATTCAAATTATGATTTGATATCATTTAGATGTATCTCATAGGTAGGTATCTTGCAAGATTTATGGGCCGAAGTAGGAGTGCTTAGTAAGTGTGTAGTGTTTATAATTTGATATAAATTCTAGTCACTTAACTGTCAGGAAACCTGCAAGCAGTGGGTTCTGTTTTCACTGGAGTTAATTTATAAAGTTTTTTTTTGTAATTAATTCATCTCATCTTGAGAGCCCACACCACCCTTTAGGGTCCTGGAGCCAGCAGTCTATCCCATATGAACCAAGTCACATGGGAGCATAAGTTATTTTCGCCTCACCTGGCAATGGATGTTTCTCAAAGGAAAAGAAAATAGTTTTGCAAAAAGTTTAAATTCATTACCCTCTGCTGTAGATATCATTTAATGTTCATGTCTTACTAGGTTTTTGTTAATCCATTTAATTTTTATTTTATTTAATTTTTATGTTTTTGTTAATCCATTTTTAAAGATAGATCACAGGCCCTGAAACAAAAGAGAACTGAATAAAAATTTCAAAGTTTCTACTTACTAGCTGCATGACAGTGCTCAGGTTGCATATGCTTAATGAGTCTCATCTTTCTTACTTATTAAATGGGAATAACAACACTTACCTTTTAGGTTGTTTGTCATGATTAAATGAGATAGCTTTCATAAAAATGTCCACCTTTGGTTGACATCAAATTATTAACTCCCTTTCCATTTGACTCTGATATATGCTGCTGAATAATGACTTTAAAAATCTACTGGATTTTAGAAGCCAACTTATTCAGTCTTTTTAAAAAAAAAAAATTAGTGTTTATTTTTGAGAGAAAGAGAGAGTATGAGAGGGGCAGAGAGAGAGGGAGACACAGAATCCGAAGCAGGCTCCAGGCTCTGAGCTGTCAGCATAGAGCCCAATGTGGGGCTCAAACTCACAGTCCGTGAGATCATGACCTGAGCCAAAGTTGGACACTTAACCGACTGAGCCACCCAGGTGCCCCAAATTATTCAATCTTATAATTGAAACACAAGCTTGTAACTTGGTCACTTGTTTTGGTCTAACAAGCCATAAAATTTCTGAATCTCAATTTTACATTAAAGAGTTTTCTCAGAAATAAAGATAATATACATGTGATTGAAATTGTGCAGATAGAATAATTTTAAACCATTTGACATCTCTCTCTTAATATTATTAAAGGGAATACTTTCATTGGCAACATTGTGAAGCCCAACATGATTTCTACACTCAGTTTGGTCACAAACCTGGGATAATCCATGTCATACCTAGATCTTTACTCATGTACCAAGATGACCCTGTGTGATATGCATGACATTAGAGATTCAATGTTTTTTAAAATTTTTTAAAAATTTACATCCAAATTAGTTAGCATATAGTATAACAGTGATTTCAGGAGTAGATTTCTTAGTGCCCCTTACCATTTAGCCCATCCCCCCTCCCACAACCCCTCTCGTAACCCTCAGTTTGTTCTCCATATTTATGAGTCTCTTCTGTTTTGTCCCCCTCCCTGTTTTTATATTATTTTTGTTTCCCTTTCCTTATGTTCATCTGTTTTGTCTGTTAAAGTCCTCATATGAGTGAAGTCATATGATTTTTGTCTTTCTCTCACTAATTTCACTTAGCGTAATACCCTCCAGTTCCATCCACGTAGTTGCAAATGGCAAGATTTCATTCTTTTTGATTGCTGAGTAATACTCCATTGTATATATATATACACCACATCATCTTTATCCATTCATCCATCGATGGACATTTGGGCTCTTTCCATACTTTGGCTATTGTGGATAGTGCTGCTATAAACATGGGGATGCATGTGTCCCTTTGAAACAGCACACCTGTATTCCGTGGATAAATGCCTAGTTAGTGCAATTGCTGGGTCGTAGGGTAGTTCTATTTTGAATTTTTGAGGGACCTCCAAACTGTTTTTCAGAGTGGCTGCACCAGCTTGCATTCCCAAGTGGGTCAATGTTTTTAAATCGATTATGTGGAGAGACCAGAGGAGAGACTGAAAAGAAATGGGTGGATAGTAGGGCAACACACTTGCCATTAGGCAAATATGTGTGTGTGTGTGTGTGTATGTATATATGTATGTATATACATACATATACACACACACACATATTTGCCTAATGGCAAGTGTATATATATGTGTACATATATATGTGTGTGTGTGTGTGTATATATATACACACACATATATGTATATATATACATGTATATATGTACACACACACACACACACACACACACACACACACACATATATATATATATACACACATATATATAGAGAGAGAGACAGAGACAGAGAGAGAGCAGGGGAGAGAGGCAGAGGGAAAGGGAGAGAGAATCTTAAGCAGGCTCCATGCTCATCACAGAGCCTGATGTGGGTCTTGATCCCATAATCCTGGGTTCATGACCTGAGCCCAAATCAAGAGTCAGTCGCTCAAGAGACTGTGCCATCCAGGTGCCCCAAGGCTAATAATACAAATAATAATTTAAAGCATGGTAATAAGTACCTTAGTAAATGTGCAAGTTTGAGATTATTGTGACTTTCTTTTTTGAGTTCCAAAGAACCAAACTATTGTTAATCATTCTAAAAGGGAGTGAATTTTAGTATGGGAAATAAAGACATAGGAGCCAATAAGAGAGAAAGATTTTTCCCTTCTCGTGGGCTGAGGGATAGTTTGGTCTAGATATTGAGCCATAGAGATGACCTGAGCCTTTCTGGCCATGGGGATGGGAAACGCACTGGGCTGCAGGGAGGCAGGAATAAGGTTCTTTAAGGAACACTGGGATTGTCTGGAATCATGTAGTTTGTTGTAAACCATTCTGTGTCTTGTTGCTCTTCCATTATTCCTGGACCATCCATTAACCATTAAAAGTTACAGGAGGATCTTTCCTATTTTGTGAGGGATTAAGGGGAAGGTCATGTTCTATCATTGGAATAGCATAAAAGGAAATAGCTACATCATCTCTCCTGAGGCTACAGTGGCAGCTATGGTAACCAGCAAGGACAGCTGGGCATGTCAAAGCGGTGAGGCCTCAGTGGTTGTTGGCAACAAAGGTAATCAATGTTGGCCCACCAAGAAGGGGAGATCTGGGTCAGAAGAACACAGGGAAATTATTCTAAAGATGGTGGCCTAGAAATCCCTCTGACAAAACTGTACACATATTCGAGGGTCTAATTACAGGCAAGGAAGGCAGTGGAAGCTCTTAGTTTTGGAGCTTGAATTATACATTGGCTAAATATAATTTATTCATAGGCTATTTTGAATGAACATTTTAACATTTATGGAAAGAATTAAGAACTCAAATAATTCAGTTATAGGCATTTTTATGTTAATCTTGGAAGTGACATATTTTAAGCAAGGTTATAAAGATTTGTAATACCTTGCCATTAGGAAAAATAAATGATTTTCCAGATTAAGAAATTGGATAAAAAGTTGGAGTGAAAAGAAGAGATGGAAGAAATGGAATTATAAGACTTTTATTTCTATACAGGGAGCATGGGAATTTTAGGGAGAGGAAATTCCAGAGCAGTACTTTGGTGAAGGTCACAGAAAACAGTTTGCAAAGGTTTTTGATCTGAAGAGAAAGTACATGCTTGAAGCATTTGAGCTGCATAATTAATATCAGTTATGAAAAGCAAAATTTGTTCATTCTCCCTTAAACAGTTTATTTTCCAGCCCATGTGATAGTATTTCTCCAGCAAATATGTACTGCTTTGTTTGGCCAATATTGATTGTTTTCCTCTTTCCAACAGAGCTTGAAATAAACATTTTTGTTAGAACTTTTGAATGTGCAAAAGCATCGGATGTTAGCCACCTTTTACTTCTAGGATTTAACATTAAACCATCAGAGAATTACAAAGATAAGTTAAAGTTCCATATCGTTCCTTAAAGAAATATCTCGCTATGTTAAACCTCTTATTTATGTTGGCTCTCTTCTCAGTATAGATGCTGAAATGGCTGAAGATACATATAAAATTTAAGCTTTGGAAGTTATCTTAGTCTGATCCCCTTAACCATTCAGGAATATTTTCTGCATTATCTCTTATGTTTCTCCTGTTTAAATGTTCCACTTCTGATTTCTTGTAAGTAATATATTCCATCTGGGACAACTTTAGTAAAATTTAACTTTCATAGCCACCTAAAGGTTATGAACGTTCTGAAGTTTAAGCTGTTAACCTTCAAATTACCCACAGAGAAGGTCCTGGTAAAGTTTTACACTATTTTGCACCCTTTAGAGATTCACCAGTTTCTTCTGAACAACTATGAACCCCCTCCCCCTTTTCGTAGAAGTTCAACCCCATGACTTCTAAGATCTCTGCCAGCTTATAAGCTTTCTAGTTATTTGGAAGTCTGTAGTCTGTAGTCAGGCTCAAACATTGGTGTCACCATATCTCTGCTGTAGCTATGTGAGCAGATGAAGTGATATTGGGAGGTAGTTATGGGCTATTGAGAGATCCAGAGCCCTTTTGTTATTATGGGATTCTGTGTTTGGGATGCTGCCTCAATCACATCTGTATGGTTTTCAGAATTAATGTGAGTGGAAAGAAATCATTAATCACAGTGTAGCTTGATAAATGCTTTAACAATGCTGAGTGCTCAGGAATGCCACTGAATGTGGACTGGGAGCCCCCATGGTAGTCATACCCCTAGTTCAAGCACCAGGGCACCCTAGGACCTTCAGTAAAATGAGAAAAGCAACAACAGGATTAATGAGGCAGAATGTTGAAATAATAATCTCTTTTGGACTCACATAGGGTTCTCTTCTCCTACCTCTGTATTACCTCCCCTCTCCTGCCTACTTTGACCCTTTGGGGTTCTTAGTCTACCCCACAGCAAGTGACATTAAACCCTGATGACTTGGTATAGATGAATTTCAGAGTTACGTATCAACAGTATATTTAGCAACTATTTACTGAATTCCCATTGGCTTTTGGCATGGTGCAGAGGCTTTACCTGCTTCATCTTATCTTTTTTTCTCATCATTAATCTGTAAAGTAGGCATTTTTATATTCAGTAAGCCAATAAAGAAGCTGAGGCACTAAGAAGGTTAAGTAATGTGCTCAAGTCACACAGCTAATGAGTAGCACAGTTGTACTTCACCACAGACAAACCCCTGTATTACCGTCCAGTGCTGTCATAACAAATAACACAAACTTAGTGGCTTAAAATAACACAATTTATTATCTCACAGTGCTATAGGTCAGGAATGCAACATGGACTCCTTTGAGCTAAAAACCAAGCTATCTATAGAGCTTCTTAACTTTCTGGAGGCTTCATCGGAGAATTAGTTTCCTTCCTTTTCCACTCTCTAGAGGCTACCTGCATTCCTTGCCTTGTGGCCCCCTTCTACCATCTTCAGAGCTAACAACACAGCATCTCTCCTACCCTGATTCCATAATCACATCTCTTTCTCTCTACATCTCAGAAAGGTTCTCAGTTTTTAAGGACCCATGTCAGTAGATTGGACCCAAGATAAACTCTATACTTCCAACTTTGAAGTGTGGAGTCCCTTTTGCCATGTAAAATAACATATTCACAAGTTCCTAGGATTAGGATATAAATATCTGGGGGGCATTATTCTGCTTAACGCCCCTCGTTTTTATTCTGTTTCCATAAACTTACTGTTAGGCCATGTAATAGTTTTGCCTCATGAACTTTGTGTTATTTCCAGCACCTGATCCATTCCTCAATATGGCGAACAGTCAATGTTTTTTTAGCCAATTAATAAATATACAAAAACAACAGAATTTGGAGGTGTTGTTGCACTGCACACAAATGGACTAATAATGATTGATTCAAGAGGTAATTGTTTGTAACATCATTCTAGATTCTTAAATTGGGAGATAAAGGTTAATCAGTTTTCCCAGGGGAGGAGGGATGCTTATTTGGTGTGCAGTTGAAGCGACAAGATGTGCTCTTGCTGTACAGTCCTGGCTAATTAGTGGGCAGCATTGCTAATGCACGTATTATTGGCAGTATTATGGATGCAACTGCCCTCTGCTTTAACGGATTCCCTTTGGTCTGGAATCCTGGGAAAAGAGCATTCAGAAGCTTCAATATGCTAAAATCTTCAAACAGAAAGCACTGATGAAGTTTCCCTTATGATATGGCTTTTTTTTTTTTTTTTTTTTGGTCGTTGCTGTTTTATTCTTTGTTTTGTGTCTTTGGCCTGGTTCAAGTGGAAACTGTGTATAAGCAATTACTCAGGATGCCAGAAAGTAAGACCCTTATGGTTGCATGTTAATTGGAGTCAGTGGGAATACTGCAGGAATGCTTCCCTGAATTAAACTCGTGGCATTATCTAGCAGAGGAGGGGAAAAATTAAAGCTTGACAATTTAGTAAAAAGTAATTAATTTTGGTATTAGGCCCAGCTGGGCGGGGGGCAGGGAGGAAACCTGGAGGAGGAGATGGATGAGGAAGGAGAGGGCGGGTTACCTGACACGGTGCTAAGACCAGTCATTCTGAGCCCAGAGGACGGGGTTGAAGCCAGTGGGTTCCCTTGATACTGCTACGAGCAACTGTAATCGGTACTAAACCAGTTTTTAGACAAAGAGTAAAATTAGATCAAGGATCATTCAGGGTACATAACAAAATAATGCCTTGACTAGGACTTGGCACCTTTATGTGACTAAGAAATCCCGTTTGAACAGGGAGTGAAAGATGGCTCAGTGCCTTTGGCAGAATCTCAAAATGCCCAGTGTTTTCTCTCTGGCTTGCCTCAAGTCTCCCCAGTGACAGGTACCTATAGACTTCACACAAACCAAAACAGGCAACTGAGAAAGGCAGGCAAACTACAAAGGGGAGGCGAGGGCCTTTAAGGGAAGGTGTAAATTAGAGCTTCCCAAAACAGAGAGAAATGCGTGCATTTCTCAGCAGCACTGAAAAATAACTGGGAACATAACAGCAATGTCACTTCAAATTACTTACTGCTTGTGTTAGAGGAGGCAAATGTTTTATTAATAAACAGGCGGTTAGAGCACTATTTGTTCCCAACTATCAGTCTGGGAGGGCAGGGGAGGCCAAGCTGAAACCTCAGACAAGAGAAATGATTTATGGATTTAGTGTGACTGACAGACCTGGTGATGAGAAGGGACTTTACTGTGTAGCATCAGGGAGCAGCAGAAGGGAGGTGGTCACAGAGCTCCCACTTTGGCAGGATGGAGACCTGCTCACAGGAGCGAGATCCCCGAGATCCCGACTGGAATGATTAGGGTGGACTGGTTGGGGGGTGGGGTTGGGGGTTGGGTGAGAGGGAGAGGGTAAGGGAGAGGGAAAGAGAGAGAAAGACAGAAAGGGAGAGAGGAGGGAAGGAGAGAGATATGCACTGCTTTATTTGGTGCAGAGTATAATTTAGGAACTGCATACTCATCTATCACAAGCTGGCTAATAACTAATCAATGATTGCAAAGCACTTGGAAAGTAGTAAGTTTTATATAAATGCTAGATAACAAAAATGCTAGAATTTGGTTCAGGATTGCAGCCAAATCTAGCTTGCCAGCAGAAAACTGGGAAGTTTATTCATTTGGAGAAGGATCTGGGGTCACTCTAGGACCTTCACTGCAAACCACAACTGGATTCCCCGAATATGTGGCCGGGAGTGGTGGTGGGTGGTGGTGGGGGTCCGGTACAGTTGACCTGTGTAGTTTTAGGGGTATTGCACTCCAGGGGGCACTCCTGACTCTTCTGGATTCTTTGCCACTGCATTAAAACTGGCCTGCTGAGGGACAAGCTCACATGACCCACTGGTATGAATGAAACTTCCTGATTAGGGGCTGCCCTAGATGTGATTCATCAGTGTAGAGCTGTCATGACAAATCATTGTAAAGACATCTAGCATTTACTACCAACACAAATGCTGCCTCCTGCAAACAGCTTGAGTTTCCCATAGACACCTGCCCCACCTTCTCCTAGGAACAAGACCTCACGGTCTGGTCATTCCTTACCCTGTGACAGCTTTTTGATTAACATACTTTCTGATTCCCCAAACTCCTTTGACAATTTTAGGATCTTTGGTATTTCTCCACCTATAATTGCCACTATACTTGGTTCGCTTATTTTTTAGGGAGAGAGAAATGGCTCCGCCCATTTAGGAAATTTAATTACCAGGGTATTAATCTGTCAATTTTAGGCTGCTCAATGAATTCTTATTGCAAAAACAGCTGTGGCCAACAATATTGCAATAGTGTATTCTTAAACAAACAGCAATGTCTCTGGAATGTGTGCATATAAATATTAATTAGGAAGAGAAACAAGACAGCAATGAAACAGTTTCTATTAATTATTTTGGCTCGTTTTCAAATTCGTTACAGTTTATCTGACTTTTTCGGAAGCTCTCAGAACAATCTGTCTTAGCCTATTTATGCAGTGAAGGTGTCTGAAAGTCAGTGACTAAATTTAGTGGTAAGTCCTCCTGAGAAGGAAATTGTTTCTTCTTTGCTAATCTGGGCTCATGATGAAGACAGAGAGGAGTTATTTTGATTTTCTTGGGTTTGGCCAGATGGTTCTGGTGGACAAGCTGTCAGGGGATTCCCAGGACTTCTTGGCTCTAATTGGGCCTGTTGCCCAACAATTGTTGACTCAAAACTTCCCAGAGTTTTGTGGTGCTTAAGAGCTCAGATAGTTCCCATTGGCAAAGAAAAAAACAAAACAAAACAAAAAAAGGTGCATAAGCAGCAATTTCTCAGTCATTTAGATGAATTTACCTGGGAATATCCACTATGTGTAGCACAGACCACACCCAGGAGCAGAACCTGAAGTTCTCTGAGCAGCCAAAGAGGTGCCCAGAGTTAGTTTTATAGTTTGTTTGGCAGAACTCTAACAAGTGTAGGGATGCCTGAGTGGCTGAGTCAGTTAAGTGTCAGACTCTTGATTTTGACTCAAGTCATGGTCTCTCGGTTGGTCGGATTGAGCTCCATGCCAGACTCTGCACTAACGGCTCGGAGCCTGCCTGGGTTTCTCTCTCTTCTTCTGTCTGCTCCTCTCCTGCTTGTGCTCTCTTTCTCCCTCTCAAATAAACATTAAAAAATTAAAAAATAACAGAAGCACAGAATCAAGTTAATTCATAAAAGAACTGCAAATAGCCAATGAAGAAATGAAAAAATGTTTAACCCCAAGTAATTAAGAAATGTGAATGAAATATGAAAGCAATATTTATTTATCTGTCAAACTGGCAAAGATTTAAAAACCAGGTGATATCTAGTGTTGCCAAGGGGCAAGAAGCAGGCATCTGCAGCTGTCTTGGGAGGAGACATTAATTGGTACAAGTTTTTAATGGGTGCTTTGACAGTACATATAAGATGCTTTAAAAATTTGTGCATCTTTTGACCCAGCATTTCAAGGAAAACATTGTGTTCATAAGATGTCAAGAGTTTAGCTGAGATAACTCTGTGTTATTGCTGCTTCAGCATCCATTTTGTTTGGCCAGGTGGAGTGAGGGTGGGGGTTGGGGGGCTCCAACTGACACTACTCCCTATATGCAAGCTTGTACCCTGGGTAGCAGCCCACAGAGCCATGAGCAAATGTAAGTTCCCCACAGACTGCCCCAAGAGTCCTTTTCATCACCAGTCTCTCCCACCTCCCAAGGCCTTCTCCTTGAGTTCTGCTTAGGTCAGCTCCCTGTGGAGCTTACCAAAACCTTGCTCTTTTGGGTTTGAATTTACCAATTCAGCCTTAGCCTGGGAAGTCCAAGGTCTCACCCATGGACCCTAATAAAGGCAGGTACCCCAGGTCCTGCCTCTCTCTTCCTGTAGCCTGTCTCACCCTTCTTATGTGGCCACTGGGAAGGCCATGTGCTTCCTTCAGGATCTGTGAGTGGTCATCTTCTCTGTTTCAATTTCTCTACAGTCTTTCATTGAAAAAGCGCTCACCACCCAGCACCATGGAGCCCACTTAACAATTGTTAATCTAAGAAAGTTATAACATAAATATTTAACTTCAAGGATTGTTAGCAAAGAATTTTGAGTTGTCAAATAAAAAATTCTGTGATATTCTAAAGGCAAACTATAACTAAGCCACGTAAAATAATGTAACATAGTCACTAAATATGATGTGGAAACCATTTGTTGGTGTGAAGAGATATTTCTGATAAATTAATTGGAAAAACCAAGTAAGTTACAAAAATTACCAGAATATCTTCATTTGTTTGAAAACACATATAAAAAGAAAAATACCAAAATACCACTAATAATCTTTCAGTACTGGATTATAGTTGGCTTTTACATTTTTTATACTCACTTTTTTTCCTTTTCAATGAAAGTACATGCTACTTATGTACCGACATGGAATAAATGTTTAAAAAAATAACAAAAAAACTGTTCAAGAAATTCTATATTTTCTAAGGAAAGCATTAAGGAGAAAGACTCCAATTATATGAGCATATTCTAAATAAAAAATAATAGGAAAGGGTGTAGCCCATTTTAGAATTATCTCCTTTTTATAATTTGCTCATTTATTCATTTATCTGTTTTGGTAGCATTATTTTCTGAGTTCCACTATGGGTCAGGCACTGACAGTGAACAAAGAATTATGTATCTTTGGGGATATAATGTACAGCATAGTGATTACAGTTATTAATACTGTGTTATATATTTGAAAGTTGCTAAGAGAGTACATCTTAAACATTCTCACCACAGAAAAAGAAATGATAATTATGTGATGTGATGAAGGTGCTAATGCTATAGTGATAATAATTTTGCAATATACAAGTGTATCAAACCAACATGTTATATACCTTAAACTTATACAATGTTATATGTCAATTATATCTCAGTAGGCTGGGGAGAAAAAGTCAGTTCCTGCCTTAATGAAGCTTCCAGTCTTTTTGGGGCTATGCACAATACTATAATTACACATACAAATTAAAAAGTATAAACACAAGAGCCACAGAGCCCATAAGAGAGAATTAGGATGGGTGCAGAGAGCCTGTGGAGGGAGGGGCCCAGGAAGCATGATGGAGGAAGAGAAGGCCTCTGTGGCTAGAGTGTGGCAAGTAAGGGGGTTATGGTTTCAGAGGTCGGTGTGGGCCATGGGTGTGCAGGGGCTGGAAGTCCAACCTAAGTTTTGTTTTAAGCCTTCCAGTGGGAAGCTTTGGACACTTGAAAGCATAGGTGTGAATGATTTGCCTTTTGGAAAGGTTATTCTGACTCTCTTGTGGAAGACACATCTGAGAAAGTCCTGAATGGATGCAGATATACAAATTAGAATGTTCTAAAGATAAGAGAAGCAGAGGGACAGGAGAGGAAGTTGCCTTGAAACAGAGGGTGATGGGGGCAGGGATGGAGAAACGTTATTCCAGAAGTGAATTAGATGATGGAGTAGATGTGAGGCTGAGGGAGAGTGGAATCAAAGGTGACTCTTGATTTGTTTGTATCATGACTGGCCAGATGGTGGTGTCATCCCAGGTGGTAGGAAACAGTGGCTGGCAGCCAGGGTTGGGGGCAAGATGAGATCTGGTAATGATCTGATTTTGGACATGTTAGTCTAAAACGTGTTGGAGATACTCAGGAGGAAATGTCACATGATAGATGATACCCCTAGTGGGGAATTAAGAGGAAAGGAAGGCATCACAAAACGTTCACCAGCCTGCCTCTTCATTGTCATCTGATCAGGAGCCAAACATCTGTGCTATTTTTTATTTTATTCTCCTCCAAATAACGCTGCCCATAGAGTCCATGCCCTTTGAAGGGGCCTTGGCAGCATACCATAAAAGTAAGATTGTCACACATGACCTGGAGTTGAGCAAAATGCAAGCTCTGTGATCCATCATGGCTACCATCATGGGAGGTCACAATGAGACTTGTATGCTGATTGTTTCTGTCCGTGTTGCTATTGTAATTTCCTTTGAGAGCATTTATTTGCATACTTTTCTCATTTCTTGAATGATGCCCAACACTATACTGTTATTTCAGTATTTAGTTGGTAAATGCTTGCTCAAGAAATAAATCAACAGGTAACTGGCCTAATAAACATATGAACTCAATCTATTTCTTCAGTACTCATTTGCTTAGGCACATGTGCCACACATTTATTGGGTGTTGCTGGTGTTTCTGAAAAAGGTGGCAAGGACCTAGAATTCTTGTCTAGTTCCGACTACTGCCTTGCTGCCTTGCTTGATTCTTGCACACAGGTCTGATAAACACACACTCCATCGCTGGCTAGAGCTCAGCCTTTAAGCCTTAGTTGGCATAGGCCAGAGGACTTCTCTGTTCTACCAGCATGAAAATGGTCTGATGGCATGCTCTGTGTGTCCTTTCATTTTCCTCAGACTGCAGTGATGGGAAAGTGCAAGAGGGGGCATGAACATGGAGTCCACTTTTGTGTAGTGAAAATGGGCACAACTGAGAGCAAAAAATTTTATAAATTAAAAAATAAGAAACTTGAACAGTAAATTCACACACATAAAAGGAGGCATCTGTAAACATGCCAAAATGCCCAGCTCAAGTGACTAAAACAATGTTGCATTTTTTCTTATCAGATTTACGAACATTACAAGAATTGCTGTCATTTAGTACTGAAAAGGGAATGAGAAATACTAGGATCAATTTGGCAATGACCCATGCTCTTGGATCCAGTGCTCTTCCTTCTAGCTACTTATCGTCCTCCCAGTAATACCTAATATTTTTGAGCTCTGACCATGTACCAAATACTACTTTATACCCTTTACAGACACTAAGTCATTTACTTTTCACAAAATTCTATAAGCTAGTTTATGTTGTTATCCAGCTTGTAAACATGAGAAAATTGAGTCATAGAGAGGTTAAGTATTTGTCCAAGGCCACACTACTAATGAGCTACAGAAATCAGATTCAACTCCCGGCAGTTTGGCTCTAGAGCTACTTATGTGTACCCGCCTTTATTATCTTCCTATACAAATAGGCAGAATGTCATGGTGTTGAAGGGTTCAGGCACTCAGAAGGCTGCCCCACCTCCTCTTCTATCTAATGATAGGAGCCATGATCAGAACAGCACCAGCACACCAATTTCACTGGACGGGTAAGGGGGATCAGATTCTTTCTGAATGCAGAAATTTTGACACTTGTGTGTCCTTCTTTCTGACCTACCGGACACTGGATACTGTTCTGCATGGGTCTCCAGGGTACCTGGAACTCCTCTTCACAGCTCTATCAATGCTGCTCCTACAGATGGGTGTGTGGGTCCCTGCCTCTGGTTTCCCAGGTGAAAAGATGGGCTGTGACTAGCTTTTGGAAGTTTTTAAATAAAGGGCTTTGTTATTTTACTGTTTACTTCATAATAGCAATAATGATGATAATGACAATGATGATGATGGTGATACCACCAAAAAAATGAGAGCCAAGAGTTCATGAGTCCTAAGTAGGCAATATCTTAAGAACTCTTATATGTATTATGTCAATTAATCCTCACAAAAACCCCATGAGCTAGCACTAATATTATGTCCATCTTGCAGAGGAGGAAATTGAGCAGCACAGTGACATTATGTGATCTATGCTACAGAAAGGTTTATCTGGATCTCAAGTGTCAACACATATTCAGCACAAAAGTTAGTGAAGGTCTGAATGAGTTTGGGATGAGGTAGAGGGCAGGGGGACAGATGTGGGCAACATTGTGGAGGTAAGTAACATCTGTAGAACTTGGTAACTAACAAAATATGGGTGACAGGTGGGGGCAGTTACCAACTCTTCTTGGGCTTTTAAACCTAGGGAACTGAAAGAATAATAGGGATTTGTATTTATAAACTAATCTCTACCAGCCAGTTGAGTTGGTACCTTTGAGTTTGTGTGGGTTGGCATACGCCAGACTACTTTCTCCAGGAAGGGCAGAATGTGCCAGGCATTTGATTATTGAAAG
This sequence comes from Felis catus, assembly GCF_018350175.1. Lineage (NCBI taxonomy): Eukaryota > Metazoa > Chordata > Mammalia > Carnivora > Felidae > Felis > Felis catus. Next base: position 41,555,083 of record NC_058377.1, read on the forward strand.
GCTCAAAATGACTTTGTTCTTAGGAAGGAATCTGATGTTTATTGAGAGTCTATAGTATTCAATAAATTTATTTAATTTATAGTATTTATTTACCTGAGGAAGAATCATTTTCCTGTTATCATATATAGATGAAAGCAGTCCTTTGCCCATGGTCACACGGATGGTAAATGACAGAACCATCTTTTTACTATAATTTCAGGGCATTTTAGAGCACCAAAGAGCCCAACATTGATTTTTTCTCTACCTTCTTCTTTTCTAGTTTTTTAAAAAACAAGATTTCACGAAGATTGAGCATTCTCCCTGGTTCCTTTGGCAACCTGTTCTTGTCCAGTGGTCTCACTCTAACACAGACCAAACATCTATGAATTTTCTGGTCTGTGACTCATACAACTCTTATCTTTGGTCCTGGCACAGTCTAGTAGTGCTCGCCTCTGAGGCATTTCAGCTTTCTATTTACCACCTTAAGGCTTTGCTCCTGGAAAAATAATATAAAATAGCTTGCCTTTGATGTCCTTGTTTTTGTCCATCTCTTCCTTTTCGTTGGCCATGACCGTCATTTCCTTGATGCCTTTCAGATGCTCAGATATCTACACTCAGGGCAAATCAGTTTTATTTTATTTTTTGTTTGTGTTTTTGGTCTTCTCCATTAAACTTATTTATCTTGTGTACCATTTTTTCAGAACCTAGAGATATGAATAGCTAATTTGGTAATGAAATATGATGAAAAGGATTTTTTCTTTTGCTAGTAAAAATTGCCCATATTAGTCATGGTTCTCCAGAGAAATAGAACCAAAGCGATGTGTATACGTGTGTGTGTATACGTGTGTGTGTGTGTGTGTGTGTGTGTGTGTGTGTGTATCTAAATATAAAATATAGAATATATTTTAAAATCTCTATAAAGAGATTTGTTCTAAAGAATTGGCTCATGGCTTATGGAGCCTGGAAAGTCCAAACCTGCAGTGTTGGCCGGCAGCCTAAAGACCCAGGAGAGTGAATGGTGCAGTTTCCAGTCTGAAGGATTGCAGGTACAGACCCAGGATAGCCAATGGTGCAGATGACGACTGAAAGCAGTTGGCTTGAGAATTTCCTCCTGCTCAGGGAGACTGGTCTTTTTTGTTTGATTCAGGCCTTTAACTATTGGATGAGGACCACCTACATTAAGAAGAGCAATCTGTTTGCTCAAAGTTTACTGATTCAAATGTTAATCTCATCCCAAACCACCCTCCAAGTTGATTCATAATAGTAACCATTGTATCCTTTTACCAGATATTCTTAGATAATTCATTAAAAATTTTTTAATGTTTATTTATTTGAGAGAGAGAGTGTGCATGAATGAATGAATGAGCGGGGGAGGGGCAGAGAGAGAGGGAGACACAGATTCGGAAGCAGGTTCCAGGCTCTGAGCTGTCAGCACAGAACCCGATGCAGGGCTTGAACCCATGAACTGCGAGATCATGACCTGAGCCGAAGTCCGACACTTAAATGACTGAGCCACCCAGATGCCCCTTGGATAATGCATTTAAATAGTATAATTGTTGACCTATTGGCAAGTTAAAAGAGGGTTTTTTGAGTAAGGGATTTTCTGTGACTCCTTCCCACTCATCTACTGTACAAAAATAGAAGCCTTTGCTTCTATTTTATGAGAGTTGGCTGTTTGGAGGCATCTTTCTAAAGCATCTGTAATCTAAAAGTGTCATTTATTTTATTCTTAAATTGGGTATGTAAGGAACAGTGCCAAGTTCACATGACTCTTAGCTCAGCAAATATGTGATGTGCCTAGGCTGCTGATCCTGAAGACAGAGGGTAGTTTTCCATTTACTTCCTTGTTTATTTCCTCAATCCCCATAACTGATAGCTGACTATCATTGTGTGGGCCACAATCTAACTTTCTTTGATGGCTCTCTGGGTCTCTATAACTTGGAAATGTTTGCCTACATCAGTATGCCACTTTTCTGACTGGGCTGATGAAGAATGCATCACAGCAACAGCCTCTGGGTACATGCACAGGGAAAATACATAAATAAGGGAGAAAAAATCCCAACTTGGCAATTGTTATCTAGTGGTATTCTCCATTTTGTTCTGTAAAACCAAATTAGACACCTGCACGGCATTTCAGAAGCTGTGGACTCCTCCCTTTGGTTCAGAAGACTTCTGAACATTGGGGCATTCACTTCTGTATGAGACCAAGCTGTATGACATGAGACTTGAGGGGCTCTTCCCTAGATTTATAGATGTTGTTGCTGCTGTTGTCAGAGCTGTTGGCACTCTTACTAATACCGGTGAGCTATTTAGGAAATGCAGGTGTTAGTGGGGGAAGGGGGAGTGCTAAATGGATACTTAATAGAGTTACAAGACTTGATAATTAAGAGAATGTCCTAGGACAGAATTCTAAACTCATATGCTTACATGGAGCCAGAATACAGCAAGAGAAGCACTTAGCGAATTAGAGAGCTGTGCTTCCTCTAACACAGCAACAGCTACTCAGAGCAGCTGTAGAGGAATGAGAGCCCAGTATGGACAGTCCTTTGGATTTACATGTGATCTGTTCATATGGAATGCTAGGTAGAAGGATCAGTGGCATTTAAAAACAAATGGGGTTATGTTATTAAAATGCCTGGATTTTTCTAAGAGAAAAGTGTAAAGATTCCTAGCTTCTTATTTTCATCAAAATAATGGTAGGTACCCAAATATTGTTATTAATTAAATTATAATTAAATATTAGGTTCTAAAATTCATAGAAGGATCAGGAATTTTTTTTTATAATTTATAATTTTTTTTAATGTGTATTTATTTCTGAGACAGAGACAGAGCATGAACGGGGGAGGGTCAGAGAGAGAGGGAGACACAGAATCTGAAACAGGCTCCAGGCTCTGAGCTGTCAGCACAGAGCCCGACGTGGGGCTTGAACTCACGGACCATGAGATCATGACCTGAGCTGAAGTCGGACGTTTAACCGACTGAGCCACCCAGGCGCCCCAGGAATTTTTTTTTAATGTTTATTTATTTATTTTGAGAGAGCTTGAGTGTGAGCAGGGGAGGGGCATAGAGAGGCCTCCCAAGCAGGCTCCATGCTTTCAGCGTAGAGCCTGAAGTAAAGCTCAATCCCACGAACCGTGAGATCATGACCTGAACCGAAATCAAGTGTCCAATGCTTAATCGAGTGAGCCACACAGGCTCCCTGGACCCGGAATTATTATAATTGAAGATTTATGTGACAGAGTGGGAAAAATTTTTTCCAAGAACTCTGTCAAAGCCAGAATGAGAAAGCACAAAGAAAATGATGGATGGATTTGATTACTAAACAACTCACACTTAAAAGCACCATTTCTGACAAAAATATACCAATAAGAAAATTATGAAATGATGGTAAACTATTTTTACCATATAGGATAGTGAAGAGGTTAGTATCTTAATTATATGATAAAGTATTTACAAGTATTTGACCGAAAGAAAACTACTTTTAGAATAATGGGCAAAGGATATACATAAGCAGCTCGCAAAATGGAAAAAAAATATTTAGGTTCACTAGTAATAAAAGTTGTAAATTGAAATGAGATATAATTACTCATCAACCACATTGAAATACTTTAAAATGATTAAGTAGGAGGCTGAGGTAGTGGCAAATTAGAAGTCCTATATATTGCTGGTGAGGATTGGAACTGGAAAAAAATTCTTGAAGGTGATTTGGCAAAGTGTGCTGAAAGGCTTAAAAACCTGCTTACCATTTGACCCGAGAATTTTACTTTTAGGAATATACCCTAAGATATTATACTTATTCCAGTAGAATGTTACATATACTGGAATTCACATTCCAGTATAATATTATATATATATTCATATTTCAATCTCTCTTTCTCTTCCTCACTAGAATATAAGCTCCACAAAGTCGAGGGACTCTGTTTAACTCCCTGTGCTTTTACTTGGACCTAGAAAAATGCCTGTCATGTAGTACATGATCAATAAATATTTATTGAACTATTATTATTTTTTAATATTTACAAAGGACCTTGGCATCTTATAGCACGTCTAGATGAGAATGACTAGGATATTGAGGAATTTGGAATTAAATCATGAAAAAGCAAGAGGAAAGAACTGTTGGAGGATTAGCCAGCAAAGGATTTGATAATGGCCTTCAAACATTGAAAGGAATATCATGGGGAAAAGTGATTTGACTCCTTCTACACAACTTCTAAGTGCAGAAATAGACCAATAGATGGAATTTATAGAAAGGCAATGTGGGACTCTATTTAAAGAAGTACTTTCGCACAAGTAGAGCTGTCCAAAATGGAATTGACGGCTTTGGGAAGAAGCAATTCCCTATGGCTAAAAATACTCAAGCATAAGTACTTATAGAAAAATTCATAATGCAGAGTAAGACCTTGATTGGTTAACTGTAAATTTCCTCTGCTGAGAAGCCTCACTTCCTCCTCCTCCCCCACATCGCCTTCCACACCCTTTCTCATTTCAGTTTGTTACTCCTACCTTCTTTTCAGATGTCAAGCTAAATGTTACTCCTTCCTGGAATTGTTCTTCAACTACTCATCCCAATAAAGTATTGTTTGTTTATGCCTCTTAGAGCCATCTGACTTTCCCTTCATGTAATTGCCCTTTTGTCAGACTCTCCTCCACGAGGTTACAAGCTTTATGGAGCCAAGGACTAGTTCTATCATGTCCATCTTTTTATATCTGATGTCTAGTACGGTGCCTGTCACATGGAACAATCATATTAATCTTAATGAAGTGTGTACAAATAACTTCACATTTCATTTCTTTGGGAACCAGGAGTCATTAAATCAGAGAGACCCATCTATTTTCCTCCTTATTTTTATCCACAGTTTTCAATTCCTCATGATTCTGTTCACTTTGTTGGTACATCGGCCTAAGTATACACTCTAGGGATTGTAAAGGGAGGACTTACAATGGCCTTCCTCCATCCTTGCTCCTGCATGCCTCCAGTCATCCCTGACGGATCCCCTGGGTCATTACCTGCAGTTCAGTCCACCCCTAGATGTTGACCTACGTCTTTTTTTTTTTTTTTAATTTTTAACACTTATTTCTGAGGGAGACAGAGTATGAGCAGGGGAGGGACAGAGAGAGAGGAAGACAGAATCCAAAGCAGACTCCAGGCTCTGAGCTGTCAGCACAGAGGGCTTGAACTCACAGACCATGAGATCATGACCTGAGCTGAAGTTGGACGCTTAACCAACTGAGCCACCCCGGCACCTGACCTACATCTTTTTCTAGGGAGATTACATAAAGCTTGGTCAAATTCTCTGGGGGTTCAGCATGCTCAGCTTTGATGCAAGCCTTTCTCAGATATCACTCAACTTATGGAAGGTAGCTCTTTAGTTTTTCCAAATTGGAATTAGTTTTGTTTTTTTAATTATAAATGTCAAATATATTTGTTATAAAAAAATCACATAAGACAGAAAATGCAAAGGAAAGAAGTAAAATCCCCCATATCCACCTGAAGATTACCTTTGTTAACATTTTGGTATATATCTTTATGAACTTAAAAAAAAAATAAGCATTTTATGACAAAGTAGTATCATAATACAGATACTATTTGATAACATACTTTTCCATTTGGTATATTGAGAAATCCTCTTCATGTCATTAAGTATGTATTTTCTCTATTCTTTTATCATGCCTATATAGCTTTCCAGACAATGAATATGCCATATTGTAGTTAAATGATTTTCTGTTTTAGCATATTTAGGTTAATACTATTTTTCACATTTATGAGTAGTGATACAATAAACATTTTTGGTTGTATATATAATTGCATGTGCTCAATTATTGCATTTGTGTAAAATTGAATATAAAATATTAGGATTGCTTATGATTACTATAATACCTTTTAGTATTTTAGCTTTTGGCATATATGGCCAAGTTGCACTCTAAAAAGTATGTAGTCATTTCCATGAGTCCAATAAGTATAATGCTACTGATGTGGCTGACCAGCTTGATGTTTTGTTGGTTATTAAGATAATAAAGTTACCTTCAACCTACATGACAGGAAAGGTGATAGAGCCCTGAGGCAAGATAACGGACATGTACTGTTATTCTTGCCATGTGAATGAAAATTGTTTCTGATTTTTTTTTAACAATCAGATGGAAACTTGAATTTTTAACAACTCTGATGGGAATGAGGATAAATGCATTCATTAAGTTGAAAGTTACATATCAGATTTAAAAGATTGTGTTGATTTACTCAATGAAAATTTAACATTCAAAAACACACCTGTAATTGGCATAACCTCTTGAGTAAAGCATCCAGCTTTCCCTGAGTTGGATGTACCTAGGTGTATGAACTGGCTTGGATCTGGAAGTTGTTTTTTTATACACTATGAATCCTCACTACTGATACTGAAATTAGGTTTCTGTCCACCAGACCTCTATGTGTCAAGCTGTATTTTAGAGGGCTGCTTATCTGTTTTGTTTCTGGGACACCTGTGGTCAATTAACCATTGCCACAGATCCCTTTAGGTCAAAACACCTGATTATCACTTTTCCAATCTTATTGTGGTAATTACACTTACCTTCATTCTGAGAATTAAATGCCACTATCTGGTTTACTGCTGTAGCATCCCATCATTTCCTTTGAAGTCAGGGACTGTCTGTCATCTTCCCCAGTCTACAGAGCACAACTACATAGAGTTCTTCCAGGCACTCCCCTCCCCTCCCACCAATAATATCATTCATAATAGGAAAGAAGTATCTTCTGGATCATCCAGTGAGATATAGTTTAGGGAGAGGATGAGCACAAAACTGATTCATTCTATTGCTCCCCTTTTCCCTGAAGATTTGGTCTTTGTTCTAAAATGGACCCAGGATTTTGTTTTAATCAAATATGAGATGACAGACATGAAACATCCTTTAACGGCATTAAAGGATGACTTTATTACTCACAGTTCACAAGAGGAAGGGCATGCAATGCTATGTAGGGCCACATGAGGAAGGACCTGGCTCAGTCAAGAGGCAGAAGGAGTAAAGGAAAAGCATTGTACAGAGCCTTTACTGCATTTTTTTTAAGGGAAGAAATGGGCAACATGGGGAGGTATGCTGAGTAAGCTTACGCTTGGATAGCTTGAATACTTTCTGTGGGCTCTGGGATATCTGGATGGTTCCTAGTTGTCAGTTACCTAGCTCTCAGATGATTTAGGGCAGGGACAATAGTGATTTGCTGTATGAGTTTGATAAGGAAGGTGTCTGGAGTAGATCCTATGTATTAGTTGGCTTCTTTATCAAAGCTATGCTTGAAAAGCAACTTGTTTGCTCTCTCTAGGAATCACTTAACTTTGGGAGGGGATAGTCTTTCCCTGGGTCTGCAAGGCTCTACGATGCCAAAGCATGAAAAAATATTAAAAATTTAAAAACATGATTAATACAGTCATTTTCCTCTATAATATGCCAACAAAGTTCTGGTGTTTTGATCTCATTAACAGCAGACCAGCTAGCAGTTAGGTTAGGTGAATAGCAGCCAATGTTAGATTAATAGATACATCTCAGTGAATTTGAGCTAGTTATGACTTTAATTTGTCTGCCATTTAATGAACTTGGAATCCACTACCATAACACAAATTCCACACTTAAGGTGATACAGAATGTCATGGTTCTATAAATCTTTCTGTTTATGGGCTGTCTTATCCCATAGAAAGTCATGCATTTCTCAGTCTGAACTCTATTGGAATTAAGTGTTAAATATGGACCTAGAGGTAGTAATGGATGCTGTGTGGAGTGGCTTCGGAAAAATTTGGCATTAGTTGGATTAGTTGGTGAGTCACTGTCTTAGCTTTCATCATTGAACAGGTTTTTTTGTAGGCAAATCAGGTTCCTTCGTATATTGGGGGGGGGGCTCTTTTGCCAGTAAAAATGATTCAAACGTATTTAAGAGTCCTGAGTTCTCAGTATCAGAATCCTACTTTTCCCCAACCAGTATAAGATCTGGTGGAATTCAGCTCTCAGTTGGAATACTATTTTGTACCTCTTACAGTTAAGCCCTGGGTTATTAGTCATAGCTCCTCTGTGTTCACATTTAGGAGGAGAAAGAATCTTTCTATGCTACCATAAGCTATATGATCTTCCTCACCGTGTTACAGTTGTATAGCTTTCAATTTCTTACTTTCTCTATTTATTCCTTTGGCTGTCTAGGGCCACAAGCAGAAGATGGGTGACTCCATAATTTTTATGATCACCATAGTAACTAAATTAGGGGCCTGTTGATATCCCAAAGCCTTGCCCTCTATTTGCATTTCATCCCATGCCACCACTGGAGATAATATGAGTAATTTTCTTGCCACCAATGTTGTATATTATTCAAGTCCCAGTTGCTCCAGCTGGAGGTTGTCGATGTTCTCCTGAATTATGTAAGCACCCCAATCCCCAAATACCGTATTTTTGGTCTGTTTCATGGGACCCTGATCCCAATTACTATACCAGTTGGATCCTAAGAGGAAATAAATGACACCCTAAAATTTCCACCCTAAAATAGTACCCTAGTGTAAATTACCTAAAATTTAGTTTGAGAATAATTTGATAAAGAGACTACTAATAAAGATATGGGGGGACTACTAATAAAGTGTGGGGGAAATGAGGGATAAAGCAGTTCACAGAACTGGTAATAGTAGAGGCCATTACTATGTCCAGGCCTGAAGGGGTATGGAGAGGGAACAATTAGCAGATCCTGGAGACAGAGAGCTTTGTGGAGAGGACTATTTAACCAAATCTGGGACCTTTGGTTCAGGGACATAGCTGACTGCCAGGACTACTGATAAAGGCAGGCAAATACATACCCTTGTCTCATGTTCATCTCTTGCTTTGATCTCCTCCTATAGGTGCTCCTCGGGAAGCAAACTTAACTAAAAGATGACTAGGAGTTCAGTGATGTGGTCCTTACAAGTCAGCATTCTGGAGTGCAAGGGAATTTTCTTGGGTGGATATGGAAGGTCTCAGTTTGTGCCTTGTATATTCCAGTTTAATTTGGGCTGGGCTTGCTTTCTAAAAATGATAAATCTGCAACCTGACCCTGGCAATCTATCCATTTAGTGCTGTCACCTTGAGAGAGGCTAGAGGGATAGAAAGTTGAGCCAACTCCTGGTGGAAAGTGTGTCAAAGAGCAATCCCTAGTGTGTTCAGGCATTTGCTCTGTTCTCAAGTTTGAGACAGTTTTAGTCACTATAGCATGGGCTGGCAAATTTTCCACAAAGTGCCAGATAATAAATATTTTAGATTTTGCAGGCTATACGGTCTTTCTCACAATTACTTAACTCTCATCATAGTGCAAAAGCAGCCATAGACAACCCCTAAACACATGATGTGACTGGGTTCCTATAAAACCTTATTTGTAAAAGTAGGTTAAGAACAGGATTTTGGCCAGGGCCATAGTTTGCATACCCCTACTCTACAAGAAGCTGGAATCAGAAACAGGAAATTGAATTGGAAGCCCAGTTATATAGACTGAACGAATCCAGCAGTAACTGGTGAATGCTGTGAGCATTAGTTAGCAATTTTGTGTTCAGGTTTTACCTTCAGGCAAACTGATTTACAGCAGTGAGTCTATGACTACAAGATTAATTTCTGACACCCCTGGGTGGAGGGTTGACACTGCTAAAATGCTGTTTTTCTAGTTAAGTTTGGTTCAGGGACCTGCTGGGACCAAGGCTATAGGTAGCAGTTACCCTCACTTTTGAGAAAGACAACGAAGTTAGCTACCCTGTTCCAATGGACCTGTAAGGCAGGTGCAGGAATGAGCCTCACTTTCCTATCACATCCTTCCCTGTATGTTCTTGCAAGTAGGCCTTATCGGTTGCTCTGAATTTCATCCCCCTGCTTGCTCTTGGGTCTCAGAATAGACCTGTATTCATCCTGTTTCAGTGAGCCTTCTCTCGAGATTCTACCTTTTCCTCGTCTGGCCAATTCTAGTTAGGCGGGACATAGATTAAGATTGCTTGCATTTCCAGCTAGTATTTTTCTATATTTTTCATTTACTTTGCAGCTAAAGCTGTGGTTGTATTTTATTGGTTATTTTTTAAAATTGAGTTGGATGTGGTAGATGTAGTTTTAAGTCATTAAAAGTTTTAATTGGAGACTCAAGAATGCAATCCATTTGGTTCTCTAGATTTATTAGCCCCCGAATCGCACACAGCATAAACCAGAACACTGGAGAGTTCTTGTCCAGATTTTGAGTTACTTCATTGTGGTTTCAACATAGAGAAGGTACAATTCAGAGTTTTAGCTCCAGATTCAAACACTTGATAGTAGAGAGCTCTGGATTCCTTCCAACAGTCCCGACACTTTAAAAAAGTTATGCACTTTTTTTTAAAGTGGTAGGAGTGGATTTCCATGTGCATAACAACCTTCGCTCAGTCCCTCACCTATCTGACCAAGGGTGTGCGTTTGAGCAAATAGGGGTTGGCTTGAGAGTGCGGCCATAGGGCAGAGCTATCATAACTGGCCCATGCAGGATTGTGTTGAAGAATTAAGCTTTGTTTTCACCTTGTTAATTGGACTAGGCAGAATTGTGAGTCGGCCTGAAGTGATCTCTAAAACAGACCTGCTCACCACACGTCTAGTTTAGTGGCTGTTTGCCATTTATAAGGCAGGATGTGAAAACCAGCAGCAGTGGCTGCTAACTCAGCCCTTCTGGAGGGGATCCAGAGCAGCTGGAAGGGAGCACAGAGTTAGGGTGGAGATTCTATTAGATTTCTCTCAAGATGCCAAGTGGGGGTTATGGCTTCACATAGTTCTCACTACCATGGAAGAGTTAGGAAAATGGCAGAGGGAAGGTACCTCTCCTTGGGACCCACCACTCTCCCATGCATTCTTCTGAGCTTCAGAAGCCTGAGGTTGGGCAGGATTGCAAATTATAAAGAGTCCTTGATGAAGGAACAAGAAATCAGGATTCCAGTCCTAGCTCTGCCTTTAATTGCTATGTAAGGAAGGTCTAATCACTCAGCCTTTTCTGGGAGTTGGTTTCCTTATCTGTAAAGGAGAGATAATTAGTCCTGCCCTATCTCTCTCAAAGAGATGATGAGTACCAAATGAGAACATTAATGAATGTGAAAGAACTTCAAAATAGTATAAAGCACAAGAGAAAGACATTATTATCATGGCTGCTAATAAAAATCAGTGGACTCACTAGCATAGCAGTGCTTTCTGTATCAAACACAAACTCCTCCCCCAGGCTTCCAAGTCCTTTTCTCAACTGAATTTCACTTTATGAGGTATGGTTACAAATCCCTTACCTGGACTCTGCTCTGACTAGACTATTCTCACAGTATTTCTTTCCACATCACAATTTGCTCCTCCCCACCTTTATGACTTTATGTGTTTTGTTTCTGGTTTCCTCTCAACACCTTTTTTACCTCTCCTCACAGCATCTCTGTCTCTTAAAGTTCCAGAAGGGTACCCCACTCAGCTCTCTTCTCCCTCAAAATAGTCCTCGGAAGATCACAGGCACTTCCGGGGCATTAACACCATCTGTCTGCTAAGTTCTTCTCATTTCACAGTTAATGGCAATGCCATTCTTCATTCTTTTCCCTCTTCCTTGTCCTTTCCCTCATATTCCACATTTCCTTATCCACCAAGTCCTGTACCTTCTGTCTCCCGAATCTCTGTAGCATTGTGGCTGCTTTATGTTGGGTCCCAATCTCTGGTGACTTGGATTATTGTTGCAGTTTACGGATTAGAGCCCCTGTTTCCAGTCTGTTTCCCTACCAATATATCTTCCACTCTTCTGCCAAACTAATGTTTCTAAAACACAAATCTGATCATAACCATTTCCCTGCTTCAGATGCTTCAGTAACTCATGCTTTTCAGAACTGAGTTCAAAAGTAGCATGGTAGCACACACATCTCCTCATGAACTAGTTCCCACTTAGCCCTCTCCCCACTGGGTACAGGTCCTTTTCAGGACTTGAACCCATCTAAGAATCCAAGGAAAGAGAAAAGTATATAGGTAACGATTTTCAAACAAACGACCATTTGCTCCTGGAGCTCCTCCTTGCCACCCTTATGGATCACCGCATTTGTAGTTTCTCTCCAACTTCACTGCTTGCCATCTCTCCACATGGACACTTGGCTCCAGGCACAGAGGTTCCCAATGATGTGTGGCTCTTTCTAGCCTCTGTGCCTTCATACTTGGTATCCCCTCTGCTAGGAATTCCCTTCTTACCATTTTGTCCAGCTAAAATACCACTTGTCTTTCAAAACTTTGCTCAAATATTACTACTTCTAGGGCGTCTTCTTTGATTGTCTATCTGGTTTACTTATTCCTGTTTTTTGATTCTAGAATAGCCTGAAATAGGTCTTGCATCCCACTTTTCCTCAAGAGAATTTTGATCCATTATACGCTTACTTTCTAGGTTATTTGCAGGTAAAGATCTTGTCTTCATTAACTATGTATTTCCAGCTCACAGCGTATTACCTGGTATATAAGAAGAACTCAGTAAAATGTTTGCTGAATGGCATTGAATTGTTCCTATCTAGAATATTCTTCTCTCTCCCTTTAACTAGTACATACCTTATAGTTTCCTTAAGATGAACCACAAAGACAATCTCTTTATATAATCTTGCTTCCTTATACCCATCATTTAATGATCTTCTCTTTGAATTTCTTCGTTTCTAGTGTGTGGTTTTAGCATCACATGTTAATTTAGAGGTTGCTTTGAAATATATCATCCCCAAACCATCACTCTTCTTTAAGTATACGATGTAGTGTAGGATAGAGTGTCGTGGGAAAGGAGTCAGAAGACCTTATTCTAGTTTTAGCTCTGCCATGAACTAAATGTGTAGCTCTGGGAAAAGTGTTGTTCCCCTCCCCGCCTTGGTTTAAATTTTCTTATTTTTAAAATGAGAGGTCTGTGTAGTCTATAAGATAGCTTCCTGTTAAAAGGCTATATGCCACTAATGACTTTAATTCTTTTACATGTCACATCTGTGTATATTAGTTTTCCAGTTGCACTGTAGTTTCTGCATCCAAAGGATATCTTGTGTTGTAGTCTCTTTTTTGTCCATGTGCCACTAACTACACATCTGTAGATACATAAAATGAACATTTAGTAAACTCTAAGAATCACCGTGGGAGATTAAGTGTGAAAATATGGTGTAACAAAGGGTTAATGAAATCATTTTTTTCAACTTCAAATCTCTAGATTGCTTCCTGAGTTGTGTATTGTTAATGTATACCATGGATACATCCTTCTAACCAGGCCTTTCGTTTAGAAGGAAAGGCAGATTTGAATCTGCAAACCTTCTTTTTGAAGTAGGAATTTCCTTCATCTTGGGAAAAGAAGTATTCTGATTCAAAGCGGAAAAAAGAGCTTGAGGAGACTCTAAAAGAGCTTCAGAGGAATTTTTGGAATCCAAATTTTGCCAAGAAAATTAAGCAAAAATAAATCAGAAAAAATATGGCTGTTTTTTTTTTTTTTTTTTTTTTCTTCTTGCTAATCTAAAGGAAAATGTGCTGTTTGCATAGTATAAAAGATTTTACCAGACGGGAATTTTGACTGGTGGTCAGAGACATTTTTATAGTTTCAAAGAAAGGCCAAAGGTTGGTGGTCTGGGTAATGAGCAATGACATGCATTGCATCATACTGGCCTTTTTATTTATTTATTTATTTTAATAATTCTGTGTTTACCCAGGACAAATGCTCTTCGTTTCCTTTAATCTCAGATTTTGAAAAATCAGCATACTCCTGCAGCAGTGACCATATGTATAAAGGACTCAACCATGGGTCACAGAGGTCAAAAGCGTTGCATATGAAGTGATTCTGTATAGCTGAAAAGTAGATCTTAAACACCAAACCCCATCTTGTAAGAATAAATACCGTTTTTCCTCTTGAATTTAGATTGGCTCTGTTGAACCTGCAACAACTACTAAATACATAATTTACCTCAGTCAGCTCTTTCTTTTCTATTGGTCAATGTGAGTAGGAAATAACCTTGATTTTCTAATTAAAGGAGTCAAAATTATACTAACTATACTTTTATCATGTGATTTTTGCATTTGTAATTATTTGTTTATTTTTATATCTCTACCAACAGTATATCTGGAGCATTTGACCCCTAAAGCAGATAAATTTTTAACCCTCCCCTGCTCTGTATATCACGATTATTTTTCTGTAGTGATTATTATTTTCTGTAGTACTTGGTACACTACACCATGAGTTCCTTGAAGTTAGGGACCATGTCTTACTTATCTTTGAATTTGTAGGGTCTAGTATTTTGTCTGATTTTTTAGTAGGTTCCCAAGAAATGAATTGAGTGAATGAATGAATGAATGAATGAATGAATTATCATCTGTAGCATGGCCACGACTGGTTATCAAGTGACTTTAAGCATTCTAGAGATTATATATCACATTACTAGAAGTCTGCATTTTTTATTTTTTGTATGCCGAGATATTGCCTACAGAATTCTTTAAAGGTGTTATGTAGGATTCTACCAGTGGAAGCCTGTACATTTGACAATAGGTTCGTATGTTTCAATGTCAAGTCTAATCTCTTCAAGTCTTTGAAAACTATAGCTCCTGGCATTTCAAGTGCTCAAGCCATAGGCCCAAAGTGGGTTAAATGCCTGAACTGTCATAGCTAATTTGCCCTTAATATCGAAACTCTATTCCGGATATCAGAATCACACAAGTGTGTCTCTTACCCTCTAATTGTTACTCAGTTTTCATTTTTCACACCCATTTTGCAAGCACTAAAGTGCAAATTAAGCAGTAATTAGGGATAAAAAATACACAACTACACGATGCTTCAGTTTTCTACACAATATCAGTTGCTGCATAGAAATTCTCAGAAAGTTGCCAAACTGAGTACCACCATTTAAAGAATGTAAGTGCTCTACCATTCTGAGGGTATTCCATTTTAGAATAACCTTTCTGCTAGGACCTTTGTTTATCCCTGGCTACAAACGCATGCCAGTAAACAAGAATGCAAGCAATCTTAAAAAGTAACTCCTTTACCAGTTTTACAATTGTAGCTTGAAAAGCAGATTTATAAAAATGACTCAGATCTTAGTATGCTTCTCAAATAATACCTTTTTTTCCCACCCCACAAGTGTATTTATTTGTTCAATTAGTAATATCTTAAGCAATATCAGGCAGGCAATTTGTCACTTTACAATACACTTTAAAAATTCTTCAAAGTGGCCTAGTCTTCAAGGTGAAACCAGGCTGCCGATAGGAGAATGTGGTCTCTGGGATTTCCCACCCTGTGGGATGGAGAGGGCCATTCTCCCTCTTGATTAGTGCCCTGACAGTTCAGAACTTTGCATTTGAGGCTTGTCCAGATGAACATGTGCCGGAAGAAATTTCAATGGCTTAGAATAATTATTTTTTGATTCTTTTTCTTTTTTATTTTAACATTTGTTGTGTTTTATCATTAGTATTTGCCTGGCACCATGTTAGGCAACCTTGCATGAACTATATAATTGACTTTAATTTTCTCAATCACCCTGTGAAATGGCTTTTCTTTCTCTTGCTTTATACATGAGGCAACTTAGGTGCTCAGATAATTAGCCAATATTTAAAATTAGGTTTTCTTATTATTTTATGTGGAGTACTCTTTCTGTAATACGATAACAAAGACAGTGGTCAATGGCCACTGGCTTACTTTTCCTTTCTAGGCTCTTTTTCTCCCCCCATCTTACTTCAAACATAGGTTGTAACCAAATTGACCTTTTTTTTCCCCCCCTGTTTGTCAAGCTTGCCGTGCATTCTTATGCCTCCTAGCTTCACACAGGTTATTCTCAGAGATCACCATTTCCTTTCTCTGTGCCTGACAAAATTCTCCCTACTGGAGCCCTCATAAAGGATTTTACCACCTCTGGGAAGCCTGTGATTTCCCCTAGCACCTGGCACTCCTACAATTATGGCACTGATTACACCATGTACTGAGGCCTCTCTTATTGTGCTGCCCGTAGCTATAAACCTTATGAAACAGGGTGGGGCCCATTAGCAGCACTAGCACTGTGCCTGGAGCCTAATAGCTGCTCAGCGCATAACTATTGATTGACTATTGTTGAGTCTGATTGTAATTCCTCTGCTCTCTTCAAAATCTCTAGTGTAGAATGTATCAACAACACTAACAATGGTTGTCTTTGGAGTGTGGGACAGAGAGCTAGGTGGTGGGGTGGGGGAAGTACATTTCTCTTTGTATACCTTTGGTATAAATAACTTACCATGCTCATGTATTAACTTGCAAATAAAAGCAAAAAGTATTAAAAAGAAAAACAAAAACTCAGGCCATATGGTTTTGAAATGGGGGGGGTACTCCCCCCTACCCCCCTCCACCCCCGCACAGTCTTCCCTAAATTCTTTGTATGTATTGGCCAACAAAGAACTCTCAACAGAATAACCAGTGAATCTGTTGGTGGTGAAATATTGCTACAGGGGCAAGTGTCTGCCATTTGGCTACTTTAGTCATCCTGGCCGTGAACCATAGTCTGCTGCTACTGAACACAGCACAGAAAGCAAAAATTGGGTAGGAAAATTTCTGATATGCAAGACTTATGAAATAGTCGTGCCCAATATATTTGGTAGATCTATAGAAAAACTTTAATTTTCCCAAATATACATTATACATCATAAATCACTTGGAGCTTGAAGAAAACGAAGATATTTTGGCTGAAGTGTAATAGGATATTCTCTTTTGATAAGAAAACAATATAAATGTACTAGATATGAATCAGCCACAATAAATAATCCAAGAGATTTTTTAAGGTAGGAAAAAGAAAGTTTTTCAAGGCAATAAATACATAAGGGAACAGACTTCTAGAGGATATATTGAACCAACTTGGAGTCAAACTCCATTAAGGGAAGATTAAATTAAAAGCTCAGAAAAAACTTGAAAGTGCCCTTGTTTGGGGGGATAATATAGAGACTCTCAAGTGGAAATGGAATGTATAGTAGTTGATCATAAATATAATCTGTTAATAAGGAGTACATATTAAGGTTATTTTAACCTAACAAATGGCTATTAAGTGTTCTTTCTAGGAATGTAGACCTCTGTTAGGTACTGCAAGGGGTATAGGATATAAAGCTGAGTACTTTTCTTAAGGGAATTTACAATTTAAAATGTAGAAATGAGAAAACAAGTGTTGAAATAACCCACAATGACCCTAAAATTAGAATTATCATCTGAGGGGTACACACAAAATCCTAAAAAAGTAGAAGAAGGGAATGTCAAATAGTAGAGCCAATGAGAGACTTCACACATCGCAGGTGGCCTCAGGGATCTGTGGTGAAGCAGGGAACATTCTAGGAACATGGCTTAAACAGGAGCATAGGCCCAGAGGTGGAAGGTATGGGGTGAAAGGAATAGCAGGGTCTCCTCTGGCTGTAGCAGAGGATGCATTTAGGGAACTGATAGAAATAAAGTCTGAGAACCTAGTTTTGAATGAACTTGCCCACCAACTGGCATAGGGGAGGCAAATGTAGAACCTGAAAAAAGCTATGTGCTCAGACTCAGAAGACCTGGACTCAAGTTCTCCTTTAACATTTTGACATGATATTAGCCCCTCAGCATGTTCTGAATAATTATTTTGTTCTTCACAGAACTGAGAGCTGGTGTGAAGAACCAATGAGGTAAAACTTTGTAAAGTAAGAGGAAATATACATATAAAAATCATTATTGCCTCTGCAGTGAGGGTCTCAGCTTGAGAAACTAAGTTGTGTTACTTGCCTAGGATTCATTCATGCATTTCTTGCTGTATTTTGATTCCAGAAATATAGTTCCAGGAGTGCCTAAAGATTTATCTGGAAAAGAACATGTTCTAAATACAAGGTCTCTAAGTGATCAAGATAATGATTGACATAATGGATGTAAAGTACTTAATAGAGTGCCTGGAAACCATCACAAGTTTAACAAATTATGAGTATTATTGTTATCATTATTTTTATGCTTGATTGAAGGGTAGTAGGCCAGGGTCAGGGTGCAAAGATAAGGGTCAGTTGTGTTTTATGAATTACAACTCCATAGGGTCATGCCTGAGACCTAGGGAAAGATGTGACAATAGTACAATGGGCAAAAATTGGAAGAGTGGATTCATGAGGTTTGGGGAGCACAAGGGAGCACAGGGTTGTAGTCCCTGAACAGACTGATGGGGCACTTGAGGATGGAGTCCATTGGAGCCTACTGAACATGTCACCCAGTGGACAGAGCCACTGATCACACATACCACATTTGGAGCAAGGAAAATGTCATGGACATAGGTGGCTCCTAACAGCAGCATCACTTCAAGGATCCAGAAGAGAAGGGGAGGAAAATGGTGGAAGGTGGTATGTTGCTGAGGGTAGAACTTGAAGTGATGTAGAACTACCTCTTTGAAGACTTGACAACTCTAAGAAGGAATTTCAGGAAGCTAGGGTAGGAGACCATGAACTATTATTTAGTTATTGTTTTGTGC
The DNA here is from genome assembly GCF_018350175.1 of Felis catus. Classification (NCBI taxonomy): domain Eukaryota; kingdom Metazoa; phylum Chordata; class Mammalia; order Carnivora; family Felidae; genus Felis; species Felis catus. The sequence goes on from NC_058377.1 coordinate 41,573,493, forward strand.
CTCTTTACCCTCTGTACCTCCTCTCCCACCCCTCAAGCTGGTGTGATGTAGGATAACATTGGTTACACTGAGATGAGGAGGAACAGAACTTTGCTTAGGAAGACAGTAGCATGCGGTGGAATGGGTTGAGGAGAGAAGCTGGAGCAGAGACATTCCTCCAATACTTCACACTGTTCTCACCACCCCAGAGGGTGGGCAAGACTGTTCTTTATCAGAAGGAAAGAAAATGTTGGAGTTGCTATGTCTATTTCTCTAACAGAAATAAGAAAAGAAAATCAACTCACTGAACACTTAAGCTCATATTTGACACTGACTTCTTAATTTCATTTCTCGTATCAAAGGGCAAGAATCCTAATTAAGGCTGACCACAAACTATTAATCATTTTTAATTGGGCTGGATAATACTCTCTGCTGGTTTAATAGATGAGCCTTTTGTTTGTTGTACTTTACAGCAGTTAAAGGCTTTAGACAACTTGTTATTTTAACTTCTTAACAACGTGTTGCTCTTTCAACATTTACTTTAATAGTTAGCAGCACGTTTTGGGTGTCCATATAGTATTATTCCAGTGCACCCCTTGATTCTTTGTCCCCTTATTTTCCTGAGGTAGTTGCAATGTAGGTTTTCATTTCAACCTGTAGGTGACTTTGAAGACATATTGCCATATGGTGCTAAAAACATTATAATACATCACCGCTTGTTTGCCAGATGTTGTTCTAGTCTGCTAGGCAGTGATTCAAATGCTCTGTGATGATTTTGCAAAATGAATCTTCCTAAATTGGAGAGTTTTAGTTGTCACATCCCATCTCATTATTATTGGCTGGGTATTTCAAACATACAAGAAAAACACAGTTTGAAATGAATCCATTAGATATGCAAATAGCAGTATTTCCTTTTGCCCAGGTGCCTGCCAGCCTTGTGTGTGACAGCATCCCCATTGTACAAAATGGAAAATGGAGTCACGGGATGCTGGCTCCACGGGGTGACTTGGATATAGATGGGCACTGCCAAGGGTTCATTCAAGGCACTGGGATTTCAAGCTGCTTTATATATTGTGCAAGCAGAGACAGGCCTAGCCTTTCTCTGGGTTGAATGCCGAGCTGTTTACATGGCATGACTTGAGAAGGGCCAGGAAGGCCCCAAATTGACTCTATGTGCATTTTCACCATTAGTGATTTAGTATTTGAAGTAAGGAGCTTTTTCTCCAGAATTTCTCTTTTAAATAGTCATATATGCCAGGAGTGGGGCAGAGTTTGTAGTGTACAAGGTTAAACTCAGTTACCTATCTTTGGTCACCTTTATCCTATATCCATCTTCAACCTGGTGTCCCTAGTACCTGCTGGGCACTCAGTGACTATTCATTGAATGAATACATGAATGAATGAATACATGAACAAAAGAACATGGCTGGCCTCCATAGAAAGAATACCAGTAAAGAATGTATGCCTTGGCAGGTGTATGGATTGGAAATATTCTGGGGATGGTAGGATAGTAAAATGGCACATCAGTTTACTACCTAATATGCCTTGGAGTCCCAGGACATGTTTTGGCAGAAAGACTTTCTTCGCTAAACGTCGCCTCTGCAGAGTTACTGAGTGCAGCTTCATGGCTGGTCATTTACTCCCAATGCTGGTGCATAGTACAGCTGATTCCTTGTTGGGATGGGTCTTTCTACCCTTAGTGATTGAGAAGGCTTTCTCCACAGTGTTCTGTATTGGTTGTGATATGGCACCAGTTTTTCACCTCGCCCGGGTCAAGCTCCAATCTGTCCAGTTCCACTGTCACTGATAGAACTGCCAGTCTGGCAGACAGCATATCCATCACTGGCTTTCTGTCAGATGCTGCTCTCATGTGTTTTGGCAGCTGGACCACAGGACTTTTCCTGGCAAAATACCAGATTCTTATAAAAACGCCTTGAACAGGGACAACCCTTGGACCTAGAATACATTTGAAATCATTACAGCAGGATTCGGATTCACAGTCAGACGTTGGTATTCACATCACAATGGAGAAATTCAGACACTGATGGATTTCTGATAGTGCAGAATGAGCACTTAATTCAAATAGGACAAAAAGACAAAGCCAAGAGAAAGACTGTTCCTCTGGTGGTGATGGCTTCAGTGAATAGCAAGAGGATTGTAGGGCAAAATGCAGATGTTCACTGTGCAGATTCAAACCATGGGGAGAAAATACTAAGCTGTTATATTGTAGGGGCTGGAAACTGTAAGGTTTGAAATTGCTGCTGGGTTAAACAAGTAGTTCAACTTCTTTCACTTCACTTTGGAAAGAAATGGGCAAAATTTCCTAACAACAAGTATTTAATATATACTTGCTAAGGTAATAGCTGCTTGGGCTTTGACTGTGTGCAAAGCAGAACACTAAAGGCATTTTGTTTCTCGTTTCTCTTGATTCTCATTACACTCCTGTGAAGTTGGTATTATTATGCCTATTTTCCGGATAATGAACCAGGCTTAGAGATGTCAAGTGATTTGGCTTGGGTCACACAGCTAGTAGGCAGCAGATAGCAGAGGCTTAAGAGTAAGTTTAGGTTTTAAAACTGGCTCTATCATGTGTCCCAACCACTGTGTTGAACCACTTTGGTAGGCCAGAGGAGGGTAGGAGATACTGGGGTACCCACATAGATCCCCTTTAACTGGCCCATGCACCCTCCCTAGGCCTAGCTGCTGTGTTACCTGTTCATGGCTTGTAGCCACCCCGTCCCCTTCTCCTGCTGCCATGCCTAGGGTTATTCATCCCTCCCCAGTGGTGTGTCTCATAACAGACTGACACTTCAAGGCAGGCAACCCTGTGCTGTGGTTTCTACTCTAGAAAGCCTTAGCCTATTGCCAAGAATGTGCTGCACGGGGACTACTTTCCACTTCCTGTTCCATTCTCTTCCCTCTCTCACAGGTTCATCCTTAAGAGCATTCTGTCAATAAATCACGTCCACCTAAATGCCCATCTCAGGTTCTGTTTCTGGGCAACCTGAGCAATGGAGTTTCTTCTTCTAAGAAGCATACAATCTTAATATAAGGAAGAACTTTCAAAATAGCCAGAGCCACTCAAAGATGGAATAAATTGTTTGAGTCAGTACTAGAGTTTTGTCTTTCAGGAAGTATACAATATAGGCTGGGTACGACGATCATTTGGGCAGAGTGTTGTATAGGAATTTCAAGCATAAACTAGGAGGAGACGCTAGGTAAACTTTAACTTCAAGATTTAATGAGGCCATGATTGAGACTTGTTAATAATATTTTTTTCCATTTTTTTTTAAAGTGGCATTGCCTCATGGTTAGGAATATGGATGCTATAGCCTGACTTCTTGGGATCAAGGCGTACCTTTGATATCTTTATGTAGTATAACCTGGGGCAAGTGTCTTGACAACTCTTTACCTTGGTTTCCTTATCTGAAAAATGAAGAAATAATAGTATGTAACTCGAGGTTTGTCATGAGGATTAAATTACTTGGTAGCATGTGAAATGCTTCGAACAATACCTGGCATATAACAGGTGCTCAATAAATATTAACTAATCTTTTGTATCTCTCTAGATGTATGACACAAACTCACTGAAGCTTGTTATATTGAACAACAAATATGGTTTTTGCATTGTGGCTGTTTCTCTTTCCTACCGTGTTGTAAACTCCTTTTAAGAAATTGAGATAAAATTCACATATCGTTAAATTAATTCTTTGAAAGTATACACGTCTGTGGCTTTTAATATATTCACAAAGTTATGCACACCTCACTACTATATAATTCCATAACATTTTTACTACCTTCCCTCCTCCAAAAGAAACCTTATCCTCTTGTACTTTCCCTCCTTCCAGCCCCTGGCAACTGCTACTCTAGAATCTGTGTCTGTGGATTTGACTATTCTGGATGTTTCATGTAAGCAGAATGATATAAAATGTGGCCCTTTTTGACAGACTTTTTCCACCTGCATAGTATTTTCAAGCCTCCTCCATATTATAACATGTATAAGTACCTCATTCCTTTTAATGGCTATATAATATTCCACATTTTATTTATCTATTCATCAGTTGGTGAACCTTTTCTCCCCCCACTTTTTTGGCTATCACAAATAATGCTCATAAGAACATTTGAGTGCATGTTTTTGTGTAAATATGTGTTTTCATTTCTATTGGGTATATACCCAGGAATGGCATTTCTGGGTCATGTGATAATTCTATGTTTAACTTTTGGAGAAACTTCCAGACTGTTTTCTAACATGGCTAGATCACTGTACATTCCCACCATCAATCTATGAGGGTTTCAATTTCTCCACATTCTTGCCAATAATTTTTTTTAATTTTTTTTTTTTTGAGAGAGACAAAGTACAAGAAGGGGAGGGGCATAGAGAGAGAGAGACAAAATTCGAAGCAGGCTCTAGGCTCTGAGATGTCAGCACAGAGCCTGATGTGGGTCCAAAACTACGAACCGTGAGATCATGACCCGAGCTGAAGCCAGATGCTTAATCAATTGAGCCACCTAGGTACCCTTTGCCAATAATTTTTATTGTCCATCTTTTTGATAATAATTGTCTTAGGGGACAAGAAGTGGTATGAATTTCATTCAGATTTTGACTTCCATTTCTGTGATTAATAGTGCTGAGAATATCTTTCTATGCTGTTGTCTATTTATAGATCTTCTATGGAGAAATGTCTATTCAAATCCATTTCTCATTTTTAATTGGATTATTTTTCATTTTATTGTTAAGTTGTAATAGTTCAGTATATATTTGAATATTAGGCTTTATCGGATATATGATTTCCAAATATTTCCTTCCATTCTTTTAGTTGTCTATTATTTTACGATAGAGTTCTTTGAAAAACAAGTTTTTGACTTTGATGAAATCTACCTTATCTGTTTATCTTGTACTTGTATATCATATGTTATGCTTGTACTTTAGGCACTATAGCTAAGAAAGAAGTCATTAGGATTTATACCTATGTACTCTGTTAACTTTGTCTCTTTTGATTTAGGATCCTCCCACACAAAGCATGATGTCTAGAATCTAGTAGATTCTCAAAACATGTTGGTTGAATTAGCGATGGGATGTATTGGAATGTGTGGTTAGACTATGTGGGCATAGGTTGCAGTGTTTTAGTATTTCTGCATTTCCACCTGGCATCTGGCATTGTATTTGTAGTGTAGGCAGTGCTTTGAGTTTCTTTGGTGGTTGGTCATTGGAATCAAGAAGTCTTATGATATTCTCACTTGATATCGAGGCAAGGAAGATACTATTAGCTCCATTTCATAGATGATAAAACTGAGAACCAGAGATTAAGAGTTACTCATGGCCATTCAACTAGTGAAAGAGCTCTGTCTCCTCTTTAGGGCTTCCTTATTCAGCTCAGATGTGTTGGTTCCTTTTTCTAGGCTTAGCAGTCACCAGGGTTTCTTAGCTATTTTTCTTTCAGTCACACATTTATGACTCTGAGACTTCTGAATGAACACATAGCCCTATGCACACTGAGTACACTGAAACTGACAAGTATTAAAACAAATAATCCCCAAAGCATTTTTGTCCTTATTCTCATGTTCTCTTCTCTCTGTCTTTGGTAATATTTGCTCCCTTCCTTTTGTCTTCATGGACAGACTTGACTTAAAACCTGAAAAGCTTGTTCTCTGAGCACCATCACTATTCTCTTGCCTGTGCCATGTAATTCACCAGTCAGTTTCTATGTGTGATGCCCTAGATTGTTATTCAATTATTTTGAACTTGAAGTTCTTTTCTACTTAATTTAATTGTAAGGTTCTTAAGCACAGGGATTATAGCTTTTGTGTTTCTTACATCTCTCCACAGTAGAAGGCAACATTTTTCCATTACTCTGAGATTTCTCCTTTATTTGTTTTATCATTCCATCTTGTTTGTGCATTTCCTGTATTTTGTTCAGTTTATCCATCACTTTCTCCAGGAAGCCTTTGCCCCATGCTACCTTCTTCTAATTGCACATGACTGCTGGTTTAAATAGCTCATGTGTCATTTATTTCACACTGCCTTGTGTCCTAGTTATTTACAGTCATGCCTTATTTCTCTTACTACTCCTACTAAATTCTAAGGTTCTTGAGAGGAGCCATTATTTATTATCCAATTTTATGCCTTTCCATTCCCAAGAACAAGACTGGTGAGTTGCTCATACAAGGACTCAAAACAAATATGTGCTTCCTGAGGGTCCTTAAAATGATGGAAAATGGATAAGGTTTGGAATCATATGACTGAAATTGAATTTCCATCTCTGCCATTTGGTGATCCCCAGAACGTTACTTCTTAATGGACCTCAGATTCCTCATCTGTAACAAAGTCTAACTCAAATCAGAGTTGAGAGGTTTGAGTTAACGAAATACATAGGGAAGCATAATGCAAAGTTTACCACTGGTAATGACAGTTATTCTTGTCACTATTCTGAAATAACTGACAACACTTGAGTGTGTCATCAATAAGTATATATTGCTTTGAAGCATCTGTTCCTTACCTGCAAAGTCAGTACTAAAAGCTGAAAATCAGATGAAAAGAAAGAAAACAATTTCAGGGGGTTCCCAGGCATAGGTTCAGTGCTCAAACATGTACATTTTGATGCTAGACAGTTTGCTTTGTCTTTAGACCATTTCCAGGCTTACCCAGGTCTGTGCCTTTTTATATAATTCAATTTGCAAGTCTGCCACTTAATAGTTCTATTGTTGACCAATATAGTACAGCAACTGAGAAGGACAATGTGTCTATATGCAATATAGTTTCTAGCCCACTGTTAGTGCTCAGTGAATGTTAATATTACTTAGAGCAGCTTCTATTGTAAAGAGAAAAATTATGACAAAAGTCAGCCCTTCTCTCTTCTTGTTAACATACAGACACCATTATTAAAGAATTGCTACAAAAATGAGTTCACTGCCTTAAATGTTCTCTGTGAAGAGAGAGCACACTTTAAAATGTTGGATGGTGTACTTAGCACAGAGCTCCATTGACAATGTTAAGGAGCCAGTTTCTACTCAGTTCATCATCCATATTAAAAATGAAACTAATAGGTGCCCAGAAGTCTCCTAGGAGCTGTAAGGGCAAGCCTAGTAATTGATTTGCCATTGTAAGAATAGAGAACCAAATTGCATTTCATTATTATTATTTTTTTTAATCCAGTAAATGAGAGAGCGGAATAGATCCAGGGTGAACCTATCAGCCATTGTGTGGTAAATGAATTTTTTTCTAGGGCTGTGCCTCCAGGATGTTCTTTTTGTGGTCTTGATGGGTGATCACTGTAGATCCCTTTGACTTTCTTCATATATTTTCATATTTAGGATCTTTCGCTGAAGAATAGGAGAGGGGCAGACATGTAATTATCAGAAGTATATCAAAGGCACTTCACTTAAGCAGGAAATTAAGTGAATGCAGTTAGCGCCAGCATGAAAATGTCCCAAACAGGTAATCTGTGGCAGATGAATTTGACAGAACACAACGAGATATTTATATATCTCAGGTGTATGTTAGGAATTAAGAATCCTACTTTTTAGTGATTATTTTGAAGACGCTAGGTCCAATCTGGGATATTCTGAGAGCTCCCAGAGGTAAATGAAATTTCCTATAGTAGGGGATATTCCATTCTTTCTTTCAGGCCTTCATTCACAAACATTTCTAAAATACCTGCTTAGGTACCAGCTACCTGGGCTGCAGACATGATACTCTCCTGTTATAAAAGAATTCACAGCCTATGGTTAACAAGCAAAATAAAAGGTCTGTATCCTCAAAAGAGTTATAATCGAGGGCAGAATAAAAGTGGAACAATATGAAAGAGAACAACTAAATGATATACTTTGAGGAGTGCCTAAAAGTCCAGACAAAAAGTTTCTTAACCTTTTTGGTACAAAGATCTCTTTGAATCCCTAGTAAAATACTAGGGGTGCCTGGATGGCTCAGCCCGTGAAGCATCTAATTCTTGGTTTTGGCTCAGGTCATGATCTCATGGTTTGTGAGATTGAGCCTGCATCAGGCTCTGTGCTGATGGTACGGAGCCTGCTTGAAGATTCTTTCTCTCCCTCTCCCCATCTCCCAGTCATGTGTGTGCTCTCTTTCTCTCTCTCTCTCTCTCTCTCTCTCTCTCTCTCTCTCTCTCTCTCTCTCAAAATAAATAAACTCTTAAAAATTGTAAGGTTAATTGCATCCACTAGAAAATAGCACATGAGCATTTATACATAAAAAATTGAATATAGTTTCAGGAAAACTTCTAAAGTTATTGGTGACACCAAAGTTAGGAGCTCATACAATAATACATGTCTAAATAAAACATGTGTCAATATTGAATACTTTGTCCAAGGCAGGCCATATGGATAAATTAGGACTTGAATGAAGGGAGGGAGAAAAGGCACAAAATTACATAATATGTATTCTTGGTGAAATTCTAGAGGAATATTACATTATTAACAAAAAGAAGATGATTTGATGGGGTAGAAGGTTTGGAGACAGGGATTCTGACTGGGTCAACCTGTTTATTTTTTATTTTTAAAAAAAATTTTTTTAACGTTTATTTATTTTTGAGACAGAGAGACAGCATGAACGGGGGAGGGTCACAGAGAGAGGGAGACACAGAATCCAAAACAGGCTCCAGGCTCTGAACGGTCAGCACAGAGCCTGACGCGGGGCTCAAACTCACGGACTGTGAGATCATGACCTGAGCCGAAGTCAGCCGCTTAACCGACTAAGCCACCCAGGTGCCCCTGGGTCAACCTGTTTAAACAAAAGCATAGAGTTGGGTGATAAGCTTGGTGTGGGGGTACTAATTTCCTGTCCTGAAATGGAGGTTCATGCTGGTGAGTATGAGAGGCAAGGTTAATGGGTAGTGAAATATAGATTTGAGAGCCACTGTTGTCCTTTGAACAGGGACTCATTACAGAATTAAAACACACACACACACACACACACACACACACACACACACACACACACACAAAGTTGTAAGAGAGATTTGAGCTGATTGGATCCAACCTTCTGGCATGCCAATACCTCTGGCAAGTGGTCATTTACTCTATGCATAGATGAACACATTAGTGGAGAATCACAGTGTAATACCCAAATTATTCCACTGTTGAATGGCTTTAACCACTAAAAAAATTACTTCATCATATCAAGACTAATTTTCTTTCTTTATAATTTCACCTTCCCATCCCATGTGGATCATCATGAGTTTGTTCTTTGGAAACACAAAATAAAACTAATCCTTTTTCACTTGACAGTCCTTCACGTGATTAAAAATAACTATTATAGCTTTAAATCTTCTCCTGAAAGGCTACATATCTTCAGACTTCAATCTGATAAAAATGATATTTTAAGAGGATTTGATTGGCAAACATGTAAGATAGATTAGAGAAGGAAGAAAAAAAAACACTAAATCTGGGGAGACTAGTTAGAAGGCAATCGCAATAATGATGGTCAGAGAGGACTAGAGAGAAAATGAAGAATAAAGTGACATTTGGGATGAAAGAATTATAATACTGGGTGACAAATGGCTTTAGGGGATGAACAAGAGATGTAATTCAAAAGTTTCTCAGGGAATTGTGGCCTGAGACACCATAAGAATAATTATTATAGCCCACAGTTTTCAGGGGTTCGGTTTGGTGTCTTTCTACTTAATAGGAGGCATTGTGGTGTAATAGTTAAGAGCCCTAGCAGCAGAATGAGTGGGTAGGTTCAATTTCTGGATTCATACATAGGTTAGGGGACAGTGGGAAAATGACTCGACATATTTGTATCTTGATTTCATCTTATATAAAATGTAAATATTCTAATATATATACCAATTTTAGCTCAACTGTCAAAGAAGAAATACTCCATTGGTTCTAATTGGAGGTGGATGAAGTCCAAGTTAAGAACTTTAAAACAAACTATTCAGGAAGGGAACAATCAGGAACTATGGTCAGGTCATCATGTTAGCATGAGAACTGACACCACAGACTGAAATGAGGTTACAATACACAAAAGAACAGTCAGTTCCAGGGTCAGAAGCACTGGAGGTCAGACTATGGAAATATGGGTAATTTGCCATTTTTTCAAGACAAATGGCATAAACGGGAAGTTTGAAAAGGGACTTCTACAGCCTGGGAAAGCGGGCCTTACATTTTAAACCCTTGTTTCCCTGTGCACTGTTTTTCTTCACCTGACCCTGGCTCATGGGTTAATCCTTATATATGCAGATTACCTATTCCTCCAAGGTGAGGAGGTTAAGAAGATCACCTGGCTGAGGATGTCAGACTCCAGGCAGTGGGCAAACATGCAAGTAAAGGTGTTTTATGAGCAGTTATAACTCAGCTGGAGATGTAGTTGGTGGCAAGGTCAGTGTATAGGTGTTGGTGGATGCTTGGGAACGGTTGAGCTCATTATGTATTAATACATTCAGATGTGGACATCTCCCGGGGATCTCTCTGTTTTGGTGTCTGTCTATCCTGAATCTTTTCCCATCCTTAGAAATTATAAGATGATTGATTTATAACCAAAGTTGACAAAGCACGTGCAGGTCATGACAGAGCAATACAGATGGTTTTAATCAGGGGCAAGTCAATTACCTTTCTGAGCTTGTTTCTTCATTGGTAAAGTGAGAATTAATAAGAACCCTTGCTTTGTAGAGTTGTTTTAAGGATCACATGAGATGGCATTTATACAGTTCCCTTGCATAGCACCTGGCACTTGGAGGTCACCAAATACATGTTAGTTGAAGTGGATGATGACTATCCTCAGTTATTTATTGAAATCCATCCTGTGAAAATATATATGGAGAAACCAATGGCAGAGAAGCTATTTGCTGAGTCTAACTTACTTATTTTTTAACATGATTTTTATTTAGTTCATCTAATTCTCACCTAAAAGTTTCTGAAAACCAGGCAAATGTCACCAGAATTTTTTTTTTCAACTGCCCTTGGCTCTAAATGCTTGGTCAGAAAAATCATTCCATATGTTTATTCACCTTGAGAAGCTGAGTCTGCTGTGTCCAATTTCCCTGTTTACTCTTCCCATGCTAATGTTGCTGAGCATGTACAAATACAATTCTTTATCATTCCAAATAGGTCTGGGGCTTAATTATGGATTATGAGAAATGAGCTGAATGTTTGAGCACTTTGGAGCCTTGCAAGACTGATTTGTTCAGAATGGTTAAAGGCATTTCATTCCTTTGGAAAAAAAGAAATAGGCCTGGTGCAGCTCACTTGTGATTCATGAAAGATGAAGTGTGGCTGAAGTCAAGTGATGGGTCCCAGACCTCGCTCACTCAAATTGATTCATTAGGACCTGTGTCAACTTCCCCCAAGAGGCACACATGCAGTCAGATGCTCAGAGGATCGAGAGGACTTACATGACCTCCCAGGAGGAGAAGTCAGCATACAGCACTCTCCTCCCCAGTCAGCTGTGAGGAGCGATGAGGGTGTGTGAGTTGATTAGTGGCCATTTCTTTGCCTCGTCTTTCTGTGTGCCCCAGAGGCTGTACTTGTTAGGAGCGTCTCTTCCCTACAGGAGGATTATGGCAATGTGGAAAAGTTACACTTTGCAGATAATTAAAAGTAAACTGGCTTAGGTTAATATCTAGCCTCCTTCCTGATCTGGGGAACTGAGGAAAATGAAGAAGATAGGGGAAATATGGACACATTTAAAAAAAACCAAGTTTATGAATTAATTATAGGAATTCCCAATTAAGAAAAAATAAGAGGTTACACATTCCAAAGAGACATATGGCAGTTCTAATTAGAGCAAGTGAAAGTTCACAGTCACTCATTCATTTATTCAATCTTTCATGCATCAAATATTCTTTGACCTCTTTTCTGCACTAGGTACTGTGCTAGCCACAGAGGATTAAATGATGAACAAGACACAGACTTTACCAGGTTTCAAAAGGTTCATATTCTTGTATGAGAGGTAGACAAAGGATCACAACACAGGGGGAAGGATATTGTGATGGAGGGGAGCACAAAGGCATGGAATACTGGTGAGCAAAGGAGAGAAAGTTCAGTCACTTGGAGGAATAGTCATGAGAAAGCCAGCTGAAGAAGGTACACGAAGGACTTCCAGGTGCAAAAACAGACTGTGTAAGGTCTCAGGGTGTAATGGGAAAACTGCACGAGAGGGTGCTGGAGGAACAGCTGCTAACTGCTTTAAGTTTTTCCTTGTTAAAGTCTTTGGCCAAAGACAGTTTTTATTTATGGTGCAAGCGGCCCTCAGCAACTTCCTCCACATCAGTTAAACCAAGCACAAGGAATATAAGAATCATGAGACTTTTGTTATCATCAACAGTGGATCTGGATAACCTAAAATCCCAAAGTCCTCTCTGTCTCACTAATACCTGGTTTACTAGATCAAGACCAATGCTTCATCTCCCTGTTTTATTCCCACACAGTCATCAGCAACCTCGCTCCTCCACCATGATGCCTGGGGGAGGATCCAGAAGCCTGCTGAAACTAGGGATGGTCAATAGTCCTTGCCAAACCAAAGGATAGCCTTGATTAGAAACCAAAGCTCATGGTTTGTACCTGCTTTTGGCTCTAGCTTCTGAGACATGTGGTCACATAGGCAATACAGCATAAATAGAAACACAATGCTCAGGACTGAGGTACGGAGGAAGGTTTCTTCCTGCTTCACTGCAATGTCTGGGACATGCTTTAGAGCAATTGTGTAAAATGTCAGGTCTGTGGACACTGGAGATTATTGGTTCAGGGAAATAGTGTATATGAGGATGAAATCCAAAATTGACATAAAAAGAACATTGTCCATTGGCAGATGGGCAGATGGATAACTCTGCCACAGGCACATAGAGATTATTCAGATACTAAACTGTTCTGTTGATCATTCCAGGAATATCTGAGATCATGTTCTATAGTTGGCCCTACCTATTAGGAAGGTCATGAATTTGAGAATGGTCTGCTGTGCCTTATGGGGGGCCAGAGAGACCTATAAAGGATGGTTATGGTTCCTCAAAACTGAGATTTGTGAATGCTCAGGCTGTACAAATTTCCAAAATATTTTTGTGCATTAATTTTAACTTTTGCTTTAGATCGACACTACTCAAAATCTACCAGCTTTGACGTATTTAGTGTAAAATGTCATGGGGTTTGCTACTTAATTTAAATGGTTCAATTTAAATATATACAGTTGAGCCTCGTTATTCATGGATTCTGTATTTGAAATTTGCCTACTGGTTAAGTTATTTGTAACCCTAAGACCAATACTCACGGGACTTTCATGGTCATTTGCAGACATGGCGCCAAGTGCTGAAAAATTTGTATCTCTGAAGTTGGTTGTGCCTAGCTGAGGTCAAGGAGGCAGCTCTGCGCCTTCTTGTTTCAGCTCTCATATTGTAAATATGTGTCCTTTTCACCATCTTTTTAGTGCTACATTGTTTATATATATTTTTTGTGCTTTTTGTTGCTCAGCTTTAAAATAGCCCCCTGGCATAGTACTAACACGCTGTCTATTGTTCCTGAATGCACAAAGCTCTGATATGCCTCATGGAGACAAGGCCTGTGTTAGATACACTTCCTTCAGACATGAGTTATAGTGCTCTTGGCTCTGAGTTCACTATTACTGAATTTACAATAATATTAAATAAGGTTACTTTAAACAAAAATTAATGAAACAAGGTTAAATATTGATTGGTTGATGAAAATATTATGACCAGGGGAGCACAGGAACCTAATCCTGTATTTTCCCTTGGAGCAATGGCTCAATATTCATTCATTGAGTGTTTTCAGTGACTTTATAAAATGTATTTATATCAAGTAACATGAATTGACTGTACATGCGCAGAAAATATCTGTATACATATATACATGCACACATTATATGCCTGTACACAAACACACTCATATTTAAATACATAAAGCAGAAGCATTGAGCACAAATGTAATGTTAGTAGCTAGTGGCTCTAGGTACTGGATAGGTGTGTTCAATCTACTATACTTACAAAAAATATTTTGATTTAGTTTAGTACACAAAAAAATTTTGAGGAAATAAGATGTCATTTTGAGAGATCTTATCATGGATGTAAACTTTTGGAGGTGAATAATGTCACAGGTTCTCAGAAGTACAGAAATGTAGGTCTTTTGAGATCTCAGCGAACAGCTGTTTTCGTGATCTGGACCCAGTACTACCTTTAACTTTCTGTGTGATCTTGGGCAGGTCACTACCTCTCTGGCTGAGATTAAATTGCTCCTGGAGTCTCCTCAAGCTCCACTATTCTGTCATTTTAAATGAGCCCCAGGCAGGTTAAAATGCTAATACAATTTAGATATTTAGAAGAGAGTCAATCATAGAATCCAGTGCAATGCTAATTATGTGATACTAAAGTATGGGGTTAACTTTTTTTTTTTGATAGAGAGAGCATGCACATGCGTGCCCACAAGTAGGGGAGGGGCAGAACAGGGGGAGAGAGAAATCTGGGCTCTATCTGATCTCACAAAACTGTGAGATCATGACCTGAGCCAAAATCAAGAGTCAGACGCTTAACTGACTGAGCCACCCAGGTGCCCCTAAAGTATGGGGTTAAAAAAAACCAACAACAACAACAACAACAACAACAACAACAACAACAACAACAGAAAAAACACCTGTTAAAATGAAAGAACAATCACGTGATTGGCAAATACTCAGGAAATGGAAAGTCCCTGTACATAGTCAGGCATATTAAAAAACAAAACAAAACATAAACCTTCAAATAATATGGGAAGCATATAGTGACAAGATTACCTTGTCAGTTGAACAGTTTCCATGTGTTTCCATTTCTTTTTAAGTCAAAAAGGACTTACCATATTATTCATTTGGAAAAATTTGTCTTGTATGCATAGCCATTTCTTTACGTGTCTTGAAGGCACCATTGTATAATAGAAAGAACACAGGGTTTGGTATATGTGAAACCTGAATTCAAGTTCTGGCTTCTCAAATTCCTATTTCTGTGGTCTTGGAAGAATTCTATATCTTCTTTGGGCCCCTGTTTATTTGCCTATCAAAATGCTGATAATATTTACCCTGCAAGGAGGTTATATGAGATAATCTTACAAAAATGTCTGGTAACAAGAGGTGTTCAAAATGTTAGTTTTCCTTTTTTTTCAACCCATAATTAACCATATTTTTTTTTCCTAGAAAGACTCATAATGTACAAGTTAAAAGCACAGTTTTTGGAGCCAGACTACCTGAGTTCAATTCCTTGCTCCACTGTTTATCTTGTCTGTAAAATAGGAATAATAATAGTACTTACCTCATAAAGCTGCTGTATGAGTTGAATTGTTAATACTTTTAAGATACTTAGAACACTGGGAGGTATATTATTAGTTATTTTATTTTATTTTTTTAATGTTTATTTTTGAGAGAGAAAGAGAGAGAGAGAGAGAGAGAGAGAGAGAGAGAGAGAGAGAGAGAGAGAGAATGAATATGTGTGTGTGAGTGCATGAGCAGGGGAGGGGCAGAGAGAGAGAAGACACAGAATCCGAAGCAGGCTCCAGGCTCCAAGCTGTCAGCACAGAGCCTGACATGGGTCTCAAACTCATGAACCATGAGATGATGACCTGAGCCAAAGTTGGATGCTCAACCGCATGAACCACCCAGGAGCCCCTGTTTTTTATTATTTCCAAGAATGGTAAGAAATCCTATATATGCTAATAATAAAGGAAGCAAAAGTTTAGAGAGATAAAGAGTCCTGAATTATATAAGGCTATACATGAAGCTAACTGTAAAGGTGGACTTGATTTTTTTCTTTTAGACTGCTGGGAGGAAAATAATCCTTAGTCACTGATTGCTTAATTGAATTTTATTACACTGTACCATAAGATTGCATTTTAAAACCTTCATCCTTAATTTCAGCTCTTGGAATGTATCTCTAGTTCTTCTATATTATATCTTTTCCTGGCAGAGTTGCTGAAATGTATACTTTTGAAAACAATAATGGCTACTTTTGGTGAGTAGTTCCTAGGTGGAGGTCTGGGATTTAACTCTACTTGTTAGTTTGTTTTAATGGATGCTGAGAAGACACAAGGCTGCTAGATAAGAGACAAAAAACTTTATTGCTCTCGGTACAGCAAGCATCATGAGCATCAGCATGTGGAACAGTTCTCCTTGACCTCTCCCTGTCCCTCGAGTCCCATCAGGACAGGGTGATAATCCACATGGATTCTGTGCCCATATACAGATTTCATGGCAGCTAAGGATCACCAGATTTTGGGAATTCAACATTTTGTGGCTAAAAGTAAACAAGCATACTCTGAGTTCCAGAGGGAGACATTTTTTTTTCATGCTTCTTGCTTGCTCACTGCAAAACAACTCAGAAATGCTGGCTAAAGAGCTTTCAGGTTTTGTATTCTTAGTATACCCAGCTCATGGCAGATCACCTCTCCCAACATTGGGTTCTAGGACCAATGCCAAACACCTTAATTGGAGCATTTTTTACTGGTAGATCACTAAATAGCTAATATTCTATGTATATTTTACTCCTTATGGCTTCGTAAGGTTTCATGGAGAATTTAGCAGGGTTGCCTCTGGGCAATATAACAAACTGGGCACATTTTGTTTATGAACCCCATATTTCTATGGCAATCACTTTTCCTTAAGCAGTCCCCCACATTTAGGACTTGTGTTCTTAATGGTTCTAGCCTGATCTTTAACTGCCTTTCTTCTTGGTCTGCCCCCATGCCATGTGCCAGCTCATTGCTTTCTGCCTTTTTGCTCTGAAACAAGACTTACCTGTTCTTCAGCCAATCTCTTCAAGCCCTCCTGTCTTATAAGACTGAGAAATCAAATTGGCATTAACATATGCTAATAGAAGGGTGTACATGGGTGACTCATCAGAGAAAATAAAATTTTATCTTAAGAGAGACGTTTTCAGACAAGCTGCTTTAACCTAAAGGATAACTTGAATAGTGGGACTGTGAGATTCCAGGAATATATATACAATTCTGTATTGCTTCCTTTGTACATGGACAGCCCTGGGTCTCCGGGATAAATTTAGTTTTGATTTTATATGAAGCATTGATTTTGTGTTCTTTGAACAGGAAAAAGAATATTTTGAGGTGTGGATTTAAATGCCATTTCCTTTTCGCTCCCTCTCATCCACAGGTTTATGAGATACAGTTTTTGATCTTAGTGAAAGCTATGAGCGGTCATGACTACCTCTTTGCAAGTCCATAGAATATCAGGAATTGCTCTCCTACTAATAAGCAAACCATTACCAAAGCCCTACTTTTTAATAGAGGTGCTGCTGAGGGACTTCATGTTAGCACATGGAAAATGAAGCTGTACTTAGGCTGCAAAGCAGCCATTCCGTGACCTAACGCTTCTATTGGCACCTGCATTTTGGGTCTGTAATGTTTTCCTAACTGTGCTTTCAAGACCCAAGTGATTTAAAAAGAAATGACTGCGTTCATAAAAACGGGAAACTGTAAACCAGCATAAATGTCAGTTTTTATGTTGATATTTACATTTATCCCACGGAGAGACTGAATTGTTCGGTAATATGATTCAATATTTGGGGTCAGATATTTTGGTAACAGTTACAGATCAATAAATTAGACACATTCTATCTTAAATGACCAGAAAGAGCTTAGTTTCCCAGTGTGAGGCAAACTTAAATTTTCAGCAGGGAATGCTCCCTGCAGAATTGTTAATTGCACTGATGCTATAATAGTATTACATTTTAACTACAACTGTGTTAGATTTTCAAGCATCTCAGAGGTTATAAACTAGTCATTAAAATTCATTCCTGTTGGCAATTTGGTCTGCAGAGCCTTACCCGGAAAAGCACACATCTAATATTTATGTGATTTCCATTTTAACACAACTATTTGAATTACTTGCAATACTGTAGCCTTTGTCATGTGCTCCCTTTCTTATCCCTCTCTCACGAGCTCTTACTGTATTAACCTGTTAAGGGTGAGATTCCCTACATTAGAAAATGGGTCTGCCCCCTGTGATTTCTCCTGGCTAGGACCCACGTGATGAGGGCATGTTGCCCAGCGTGATAGTGGGGAATGCTATTTTTACCCTGTTCACATGAAGGAAACATGTCGAGGAAGATGATATAAGCTGCATGTACTTCCTCCAAAGTGAATATCGGACACAAATCTGGTACTATGTGTTCCCAGCTCTCTAAAACATAATAGATCAGGCAGTCATCAGGGAGCTAGCTTAAAGAAAGTCAGCTTGCACTTCCCGAGACATTAATGTCTCTCTCTTCCGCCCAATCTTGGTTTTCTTTCCTCAAGTGTGACTTATTGTTTCTACCTGGTTTAGTAGTTTTATCCTTACTCATTTCCCCTTAGAATGGATGTGGTTAAGAGCAAGACCCATATTGTGTCTACTCCCTTTGCTTCCTAAGCAGCTCGCTTGGTGCCTAGCAGTAAGCAGATGGACTATAATGTGTTTTGTGTTAAATTTAAGGATTTAGCTCCAGGCAGGCCTTGACACTTTAATTCCAGGCTTTTCAATTAAGTTGGACCCAGATGAAATAAATATTTATGGATTACCTGTTGAGTAAAGAAACTATTAAATATCATAAAAGCTTGGAAAATGTGATGTGGCCTCATATCAAACTACCAATATTAGGGTGCAAGATAAGAAAATTAAAGGAAATCACATGTGCCACTTCCAAGTGATAAAAAAAAACCAATGAACTTAAAAGGATCATATCCAGCGTTATGACAGGGAATATATTCAGGGAAGATTTGATTAATTGCTTCTAAAATGAGGTGGGATATCTTGGAAATTACTTGGAATAACTTTGGATAAAAGGTTTTTGATCAGTAGAGTGACATGATGACATATTTAGAAGATATGTTATGTTAGGGTTGACATATGAGGGACTTTAGATGTGGTGTCAGGATGGATTTGAGGAAGGATGAGTCTGAATGCAATGTGACTAGAAGAGAAGGGGGAGATTAGGAAGCCACTGTGACAGTTTAAATGCAGGTAGATGATGGTATCCTAAGTTTAACGTTGGCAATTGGGATGCTTAGAATGAAACTACTTTTGAAGATACTGTGGAAGCAGAATTAGCAGGACTTGACAAGGAGGGGAGTTGAACCAGACTCTGATTTTGAGCCTGCATGGCTTAGAAAAAAGTGGGTGACATTAACAAGAATGGGGAAGGCAGGATGATGAATGCCATAGGGTGGCAAGGGGAGAAAGATAGTGACATTGGATGTCAGTGTTTTTAGGTGTTTAGGACCCTGAAATCTCTTGGGCCTGGAAAGCAGGGAGCTGTAATAAATTAGAGCAGATATGGCTAACAAAGAAGATGTCATTAGTCTGATAGACAAAGAATCCTGTTAATTGTTAGCTCTGTGACCTAGGGCAGGTTATTATCCAACCCTCTCTGATCTTCACTTTCCTTGCCAGTAGAAGAGTAAACTGGCTTTATAAAAGAAAGCTTAACAGATGGATGCAACCCAACAACCATGGCAGGTAAGAAGTGATGTGGAACCTGTTGAGAGATTTCTCATGTGCCAAAGGAATTTGCCCTGGATTCTCTACTCACTTTGGATCAATGCTGTTGTGTCACTATGGTCCCTCCCCAAACTTGGGGATTTGCTGTTACTGTGATCATCAAGGCTGCCCGAGCTGATGCTCACAGATGCCACCAGGGCCTTTGCTTATGAATCATGAATACACGTGGTAAAAAGGAGGTTTCTATCAGATGCATGCTGTCAGCTTTCCAAAAGCCTACTTCCATTTAAAAAAGGTACAAATAGGGCTGCCTGGGTGGCTCAGTCAGTTAACATCCGACTCTTGGTTTAGGCTCAGGTCATGATCTCACGGTTTTTGAGTTCAGGCCCCATATCAGGCTCTGAGCTGACAGTGAGGAGCCTTCCTGGGATTCTCTCTCTCTCTCGCTCTCTTTGTCCCTCCTCTGCTCATGCTGTGCCTCTCTCTCTCTATCTCTTTCTCTCTCTCAAAAAAAAAAAAAAAACACTTAAAGGTATAAGTGACTTCATTCCTTTTAATCCTTTCTTGTCTTTTCATAAAAAAATATAAAACACCCTTATAATTTTAATAGAGAAGATGAGAGGAAGCACAGATTATCTTCCCTGATTTTGTAAAAGGTTCCTCATGGTAGGAGTTGAGTCCTCAATTCCCCTTTTGAGCACCTACATCGTAACATAATAACGTTTGATTGGGTAGAGTTATGTTGCCAATGTTCTGTCAGTTTAACTCCAAAATGCAGACAGAAAATGGTAAAAATGTTGCTCAGCTGACTCACCTGCATCTGATGAAAAAACTTGACTTTCTACTTGGGATATTTTCTTTTATAGTTAGATATGTATAAGTTTGGTATTTGCAGCTGGGACTATTTCCCTGCTGGTTTTCAGTTCATTTTGTTTCTCATTAACCTTTATAAATATTCTAGTCAGAAATACCCTTTTATTTAGGATACAGTGCTTTCTTAGCCAAAGAATGAAATGATGCTTTAATGTTGCTGTTGTTTTTTCTATCACCCACCCTGAGAGAACCATAGAGAAAGGCATTCTTAGAAAAGGAGTCTGTGGTTACGAATACCTCGAATTCCAGCTCTGTGATATACTTCATGTGTGACCACAGCCAAATTGTTGTCCAGTCTCTCTTGGGTTTAGTGTCTTCATTGGAATGATGGCAATGATTGTTGTTAAGAGTATTGTGGGATCATCAAGTGAGATAATGGTGACATTTATCCTAAGGTCTTTAAGAAGAGGTATTCTAGAGTTATGTTCCATGGGCCCACACCCTGGTTATACTATAGTCAAGATATTTGGCTTCCCTAAATTCCTTTCCTCATCCATAATATGAGAATTATAATAGTACCTACCTTATAAGCTTTGTGATGATAAATGAACAAATCCGTGAAAAACAGAGTGACTGGATAATATGAAATGTGCAGTGAATATTAGCTATTTCAACTATTACATAGTAGGTATTCAGTAAATGGAAGCTTCTCTCATTTTCTTCATGTAGGTCCTTATGTAACCTTTCAGGGGACACCAACCTGAAGGAGAGCCTCCTTTCTTTAAAGCGGTAACAGATGGTACAGTCTTCTAGTTGATGAAATCACAAGTAACCCTGCCTATCTCCTATCTATTAGTCCAGCTTCAAACACATTTTGAGAAACCCTCTGGGTGCTATCTTTCTTCTTAGTGCTTTTTTGCCTCACTTCTCTCTTATGAGAAATTTCTCAGGGCCCTCAAGGCACTGATTTCTCTTATGACAACTTTGAAAATTGTAGATTTATGTAGACCACATTTTCACCGGGTTAAAAGGCACTTTGGCTGGTAATGGCAGCAGAATTTAAAGTCAAATAAATAAATAAATAACCAGTTATCCACTTTCTTAAATTCTCCCTGAACAAGATATGATATTGATTATGTAGGAAATAACAAAATGATCTACAGTTTTCCAGAATTCAGATCATAGATGAATTATCAGAGGCCTTCGTGCAGCTCAGATGAGCTATTCCACATTTATCTATTCATTTGCTCAATCTCTCAGTGTACTGTTAGTGAATGCCTAATGTAGGCAGGTTATTATTAGAGCAGTAATAACAGTAATTGTTATGGGCTGAATTATGTTCCCCCCAAATTCGTATGTTGAAGCCTTAACCCTTACTGCTTCAGAATGTGACTGTGTTTGGAGATGTAGCCTTTAAAGACACAATTAAATTAAAATGAGGCTGTTAGCATGGGCCCTAATCCAATCTGACTGGTGTCCTTTTAAGAAGAGAAAATTTGGACACTCATAGAGAGACACCAGGGGTACACAGGCACAGAGGAAAGACCACGTGAGGACACAGTGAGAAGGTGGCCATTGGCAAGCCAAGGAAGGAGTCCTCAGGAAAAACTGTACTTGTGGGTATCTAGATCCTGGATTTCTAGCTACCAAAACCATGATAAAATAAATTTCTGTTGTTTAAGCCACCTAGTCTATGGTATTTTATTATAGCAGCCCAAGCAAATGAATACAGTACTATTTTGTATTTATATTGTGTATATTGTATTTATACTCCCAACAATTTTATGTTGTTTTCACATACATAATATAGCATACTGGCCAAACATATTGGCTCTGAAGCCAAACCTCCTGGGTTTTAATCTACCACCTATGTGACCTTAGGCAAGTTACCTAATTCCTCTACTGAGCTTTCTTCATCTATAAAATGATTACAATATCTACTCCACAGGATTGATATCTAGATTAAATGAGTTAATGTTTGTAAATCACTTTAACAGTCCTTGGCACACAGTAAGCTCTAAAAAGGTATTCCTTAGATTAATAAAATAAAATGCATGCCATAGTTCATTTTATTCCTCTTAAATCTTGGACCCAAAGGGAAAGAAGGAAAGGGAAAACATTTGCTGTGCCTTTATTAGGCAGTAGACAATGTGGTGACAATTTCACTCACGTTTGCATATGTGAGATTAAATTATTGGCTATGTTTGCAAACTGCTAAAACATTGGGACGTTGGGACATTTGCATACTGCTAAGGCATTGGCTTGGGACATTCTCCTCTTTGGAATCTAAATCTATTTTCCTTTCCTCTCCCTTCCTTTATTCAGCATTGCACCTCTATACCTGGAACAGTGGTGGTATCCAAATAAAATGAAAAAGATAGTCATCAAATTGGGTATTGTATTAGTCGAAGATCAACTAGAGAAACAGAGCAGGTGTGTACACACACACACACACACACACAACCTATTACTCTTTGTATATAGATATATAGTGAATCATTCTATCATCTATCTGTCCTCTATTTATCTATCAATCATCTATACCTATCTATCTATCTATCCATCCATCTATATATCATCTAATTAATATTATGCAGTTAATTTGGGGGAAATTTGAAGTCCATAGGACAGTCAGGAAGGGAAGACTGGAATAGACTGGAACTCTATGGACACAAGCTGGAGTTTGTTCTCCACAGGTAGGAGTGTCTGTCTATTTCTCTCTTAGAGAGGAAAACAGTCTCTTAAAGGGCTTCCAAGTTATTAAGCGAGGCCCACCAAGAGAATCTAATTTAAAGTCAACTGATTAGAGTCTTTAATTACATCAGTATAACATTTTCACAGCAGACCTAGAGTCTGATTAAATAATTGGGAGAAGATGTATGTATGTATGTTACAAAAGTGGCTGCTACTTTCCATTCTTTGACTCCCCTGAAAAAATCTCTCTTATAGCATACCCTATCTGGAAACATAATAGACAGGGATTCTGGGAACATAGTTTAGCTTGGTCAGTCGACACACCACAAAGTCATTGCTGTTATTTCTTTTTAAAGACTATAATTCACTGTGTGTAGAACAGTGGCATATTTTAAAATGAATTTCTTTTTATTTAACTTTCACAAAATCCTTGAAATATTATTACCATTTTATGAATAAGAAAACAAAGGCTCTGATGGTTTAAATAACTAGCCCAAGTCACACATCAAGCTAGTGTGGAAACTAAAATTAGAAGTCAGAGCTGACTCTGAACACTATCGTATTCAAGAACAATAGAAAATAACCTCAAACTACCTTAAGTTCTGAGGTAGCTTTAGAGTGGAAGAGAAATCAATGCTGGTTGTGCCGCATCAGCTGAATTACATTTTTGCAGGTAGGAAACATGAATCTACAATTGTTAGCCCCCTCATGAAGACCTGATTGTAGGCTCTTAAGATTTTCTTTTGGGGATAGCTATGCACTTACAGGAAATTAGGAATTACTATTTGCAGGAGTGTGTGTGTTTGTGTGCGTGTGTGTGCACTGCTCTAAGAAAGAAGTTGCTTAGTTTTATATTTTGGATAACTTCTCTATGAGTCAGATCTTTTCATAGTTCTGTGACAGATTATGTGATACTTGATGTGATGTTAGATGAACATATGGGGGGGGAGAGTGAGAGGGAAACAAACCATGAGAAACTCTAAAGGATATAGAACAAACTGAGGATTGATGGAGGGAAGGGGGTGGTTGGGAGATGGGCTAGATGGGTGATCGATATTAAGGAGGGTGCTTGTTATGATGAGCACTGGGTGTTGTATGTAAGTGCTGAAGCACTGAATTCTACTCCTTAAACCAACATTGCACTGTATGTTAACTAATTAGAATTTAAATAAAAATTTGAGAGAAAAGGAAATAAAATTAAATTTTCCATATTTAAATATTTGTTAATGATTGGCACTTGAAAATTGGAAGTAGAATCACTGCCATTGTAATAATTTGCATTATTTTGTATTTTACTATGTGCCAAGAACTGTATGTAGAACCTTTGTATACTGTCACTCATTTAAGCCTCAAGACAAGTCTATGAAGTTTACTGTATCCCTATTTGATGAAGAAATGAAGGCTTCAGAAGAATAAACAGCTGCTCCAGGTTTATTGCCTTCTGTGTAGAGTTCGAATGTGAACCAGGTCTGGCTAACCGTGAAGCCCAGATGCCTCGTAACTAACTAAACAAAATCCCCATACAATGTTTGAGTGATGCCCAATTTATTAAAGTTAAAAAGTTGTCTTGCTATTTCTAAAAATGTGATACCAAGATTTGAAAAGACAATTTTATAAAATTGTTGTATTGATTTCAAGTCAATCAACTCAAGTAAAGTATTGCAGATGAATGATCCTTAATCTTTTGAAATATTCTTTCAAAATCCTGAATAACTTACCTTTGTGAATTTTGCTTTTACTGTTCCTTGGTGAGAATAATTGTGAAGTCACAGAACCAGCCATGTTGGAACTCTGCCACAGATTCTGGTCCCATTTTCTTTTTCTTTTTCTTTTTCTTCTTTTTTCTTGTCTTTCCTCTTCTTTCTTCTTTTCTTTCTATTTTTTACAAGTTATTTATTTATTTATTTTGAGAGAGAGAGAGAAAGAGAGAGGGAGGGAGTGAGGGAGGGAGGACCAGGGGAGGGGCAGCGACAGAGGGAGAAGGAGGACCCCAAGCTCAAACTCAAGAACTGTGAGATCATGACCTGAGCCAAAATAAAGAGTCAGATGCTTAACTGAGTAAACCACCCAGGTGTCCCTCTTTCTTTCCTTTTTTTTTTTTTTTGTTAAATTTCAAGTGATTATGTTTAATAGGAACAAGGTATAGTGCTTAACATACATTTTTCAATTTCATTAAATTCTCACAGTTTTGATTTATTTCTCCCAATATTTCAATCAGGCAAATATGGGTTACATTTTATGTATGAGTAGACACACACACACACATACACACACACACACACAGGAATATTATTTAGTTATAAAAATGAAAACTTGCCATTTGCAACGACACGGATGGAGGTAGTGAGTATAATGTTAAGTGAAGTCAAAGACAAACACCATATGAATTCACTCATGTGGAATTTAAGAAACAAAAAAAATGAATAAAGGAAAAAAGAGGGAGAAACAAAGAAATATACTCTTGAGAACAAACTGATGGTCACTAGAGGGGAGAAGGGTGAGGAGGTAGGTGAAACAATGAGGATTAATTAAGGAGTACACTGGTTGTGATGGGCTCTGGTCCCAGTTTCTACTTATCTCTCATGATCAAGTCTAATTCTATAAGAATCTCTTCAAATACCCATTTGTTGACACACAATGGAAATTCAGAAAAACAATATGGGGGAATATTCCATAGTCATAACATCATTTGATTGCAATTCCAAATGCCAGTTAACTCTGATAGCAGTAATCTGACTCTTTTTACCATCAGGGCAGAATATGTAGGCTAGTGTCTACAAACAGAACACATTTGTTATGGTCTTGTTTTAGTTCTATAGTTAAAAAATAACCATTTGTCAAATTTGATATAATTCTCTACTTTCATAATGGCTGTATAATAATATATGAAAATGCTGAGGGAGGCTGGCCTTCTTTGAGGAAATTAAGGCTGTACGAATTGCATGTGCTTATGGAATCCCAGCATATCACATCTCAGTGATAAGCTATAATGACTATAATAAGCCATAGAAAATTCAGTCCAAATTTCAAAATGGGGTTCTAGTTAACAATAGAAGTCTAAAGGTTACTCTAATTAATGAATGTGCTTGTAGTATTTTAAGTGTATTCATCTAAATTCAGTTATATATTAGGAAGCATTTAAATCATTTTGAACATGCACTCAGAAACCACATCCGTTGTGCTTAATAGCTGAAGACTGTATTTTTACAGGGCGAGTACAATTTATATCAGAACTGCCTGTTGTGGAGTTCACCATGAGTCCTTAGGATATTAATAGTTTGAACACATAGTTCTACAACCCTAATTCCCTTGGAGAAAAAGCATAATTTGATTTTAGCGAGAATAAGGTAACTTTATGAAAGAAAAAGCAAGCAAGCAAGCAAGCAAGCTTAAGGAAATCGGTCAGTAAGAGATAATACTGACACTGGGCAATTCAGGCCAGCTTCTAGGCTTCTATTTTCATGGAAATGTGCTTTTTTTCTTTATCAGTGTATGTTTCCATCCACACAAAGTAATGTAAATCAAAGGTCTCTCTCACAGTGCTTTTTTCCCCTTTTTTGAGAAAAGGCATGTATTTATTTATTTTATTTTTTTTACTCTAATCTATTTTATTATTTTAATTTTTATTTTAATTTTTATTTTTTCCATGTTAAAAGTGCTATTTCTTTTCTTTTTAATATATGAAATTTATTGTCAAATTGGTTTCCATACAACACCCAGTGCTCATCCCCAAAAAAAAGGGCATGTATTTAAATATTACCTTCTAAAGTGAGACAGAATGAAAAGAAACAAAAACGCTCTCTATAAGTAACCTTATTAACAAAATGGATGCATGTGTTGGTGCATTTGTAAAGGAACACATGCACATACACACAACTCATGAGACCATTCCTGTGTTTAGGCTCAGATGTTACTCTTCTACAAAGGGAACACAGGTAAAGTGTTTATTAGCTCCTCAAAAAGCCTTTACCCGTGTAAACAAATTGTCAGGAAAAGCCCAGAGCAAGCATCCTGAATGAAATGGTTTTACTGTTAGCAGTGAGGCATTAAACAATGTCTGTGCTACTTCTGGGAGACAGAGAGGGAGAGGGGGGAGGGCGGGAGGAGGAGAGAAAAAGAAGGAACCCACACCTTCATTTAAATTGCAGTCTACCTCTTAAAATAGAATTTGACCTAATCCTCACGTAAGTATCATGAGATTATCTGGGAATCTGGCTTTAATTAATGGGCTCAGATATAGCTGATTTGAGTGAAAGCAAACCCTTTTGTGAGCTGTTTATTACTAAGCTGTACTGCTCGGAAATGAGAGTGGTCGGCAAGGAAGGACCCAGCCAGGGATGTCCCTGCTGCCATCGCCCACCTTTCACTCAGATTATTCAAATGAAATTGTGCAGGAAGGTGACCAGGGAAGGGGTATCAAGATGACCCTCCTGCCTATAATACATGATCCGTTTATTATGCATACTATTTTCACACCATTTGCAAGGAGGAAAATGAAATACAGCAGATGAGAAAATGTGTCTCTTTTTGGGGTATCATTCTGGAATCTAGTTTCATGACAGTTCATTTACTTTTTAATCTTTTGTTTGCTTGTTCAATATCCACAGAAGGAAGAAGGGACGTAAAGCGAGCCTAGAACTGACTCAGTGAAAACCCATTTGCCCTTCCTCCTCCACTTGCAAAATAAGCCACATCTCATGTTCAGACATGCTAAAATGCACTGAGGGTCTACTATTGGTAAGGGAGCATGCCACCTGAGCGACATGGACAAAGATGATTGACACATAAGTAGGGCTCTGGAAAGAGCATTGGGTATGAAATCAAGCCCAGGATTTGAGTTCCAGGTTCTGTGATTAGCTTCATGACTGAGAGTGACTTATTTGATTTTCACAAGCCTCAATTTTCTCCTCTATGAAACAGAGTACTAATAGTTGACATTTTTATCATCTTTGGCATTGTTACAATTTCTTATAGAATATTAAGCATTCTGGGGTGCCTGGGTGGCTCAGTCAGTTAAGCATCTAACTTCGGCTCAGGTCATGATCTTCAGTTCATTAGTTTGAGCCCCCTATCGGGTGAGCTTGAGCCCTGCTTTGAGTGAGCCCTGCTTTCTCTCTCTCTCTCTCTCTCTCTCTCTCTCTCTCTCTCTCTCTCTCTCTCTCTCTTTCTCTCCCTCCCTCCCTCCCCCTCCCCCTCCCCCTCTCATGGGATTCTCTCTCTCTCTCTCTCTGCCCCTTACTCACTTGCACCCCCCCCAAAATATTATTAAGTATCCTGAAAGCAAATATATGTAAAGAGATTTTATATACTTAAAAGGGCAAGAAAGGCTACTCATTATCATTATTATTTTAAAACCACATTTGTTCATCTCCTGTGTTATGGACAAATTGTTCCTTTGTTATCCAGCCCTTTCTGGACTTCTCAACTCTGTAGACAAATGGTAGTCAGCTAGAAATGAAAACCCTAGAAGTTATTCTTTCTGGAATTCTCTCCAATCTGATACATAATTCTCCCTCTAATTTAGGATGATGTTACACTGCTTATGATGATTAACCAGATGGTATTGCTTTTGGCCTAAATTAAAAAAAAATGCAGTGATGAAAAGAACACTCCTATTGGTAGCCAAATCTCAACTTGTAAATCTAGTCTAATTTAATGTATGGTATTGGAATAATGACTTCCTCAGATAACAGCCCCATAGTGACTATGGGGAGAGAAGGTTATTGAGTAACCCTCTACGTAATACAGGCCATATGAATTTTATGTTGGCTGTATTAAGTACTTATTTTTTTCACAGTAGTTAATAAGCTAGTAAAAACCATAAGCAATCTTTTGAAACACTGAACACTCTGCCTGAAGTTTAGATTTCCTGGTATGAGAGACCCTTGTAGACCAATAACTGGACTGATAAGCATCTATTCTGGCAGAATTACTTTGGTCATTTAACAAAAATAGGTCATTGAATGATTCAGTATAATGCTTAAGAAAATAGACTTTGGAAGCAGACAGATAGGGGGTTAAGGCCAATTGAGGCACTTCATAGCTGTGACATTGCTTTTTGCCTTAATTTGCTACCATAGTACTTTTAAGTTCTTGAGAGGATAGGATGTAATGATGCATGAAAAAAAGCATTGGCAAAATTAATCATTAATTATAAAATTGTATGTTGGTTACCTATTGCCGTATAACAAACTATCTCAAAATTTAATGGCTTAAAATAATAAACATTGAGATCAGGAATTCAGAAATAGCTTACCTGGGTTGTTTGGCTTGGGTCTGTAATGAGGTTGAAGTTATGACGTTGGCCAGAGTTGCAGGTGTCTGAAGACTTGACTGGGGCTAGAAAATCCAGTCCCAAGATGGCTCATTCACATGGCTGTTGGCATGAGGCCTCAGTTCTTTGCTACATAGACCTCCCCATAGGGTGGCTTGAGTGTCCTCACAACATGGCAACTGGTTTCTTCCAGAGCAAGTGATTCAAAAGAGAACAAGATGTTAGCCACAATGTCTTCTATGCCCTGGCTTTGGAAGTCACATTCTACCTCATTTCCATGATATCCTATTATGTACAAAGTCAGCCCCACTCAGTGTGAAGGAAAAGGGCTACATAAGAGTAAGAATGCTATGAGGCAGGGATCATTGGGAGTCATCCCAGGTTACCACACTTGGGAAAAGTGAGAACCTATCTTGTATAGTGTATTCAGACTGTTCCCAAAACAGGATGTCCCTTAGCTCAAAAGGCTGAAAGGGAGTCTGACAGCTACTGTGTATGACAATGACAAAGAGAGACTCAAAGAAAAATGCAGGAGGGAAAAACACACTTCTCATACGTATTGATGGAGTTGAACTTTCATAATTCTTTGATTCTGAATTTAGTATTTAATACTAGTTTCTAGTTTCTAGTTCTCTTTGGGTAGCTGATGTCATGAGCTAAATAATCAGGTATTCCTGGCCTGAAAAGCCACATATCTTTTTATTATTTTTTTTTAACTTTTATTCATTTTTGAGAGACAGAGAGAGACAGAGTGTGAGCAGGGGAGGGGCAGAGAGAGAGGGAGGCACAGGATCTGAAGCAGGCTCTAGGCTCTGAGCTGTCAGCACAGAGCCCAACACAGGGCTCCAACCCATGAACCATGAGATAGTGACCTGAGCTGAAGTTGGATGCTTAACCGACTGAGCCATCCAGGCACCCCTGAAAAGCAACATTTCTTGAAAGATCCAAAAGGAAAGGCTGATAATTTTTGGAGGCACCTGGGTGTCTCAGTCGGTTGCACGTCCGACTTCATGAAGGATCATGATCACGGTTTGTGTGTTCTTCACAAACACAGAAGATCATGATCTTCAGGTCATGATCGCGGTTTGTGTGTTCAAGCCCCGCACCAGGCTCTGTGCTGACAGCTCGGAGCCTGGAGTCTGCTTCTGATTCTGTGTCTCCCTTTCTCTCTCCGCCCCTCCCCTGTTCACAGTCTCTGTGTGTGTCTCTCTCAAAAATAAACATTAAAAAAAATTCAAAAGGAAAGGCTGATAATTTTTTAAATATTTTATAATGTTTATTTTTGAGACAGAGTGTGAGAAGGGGAGGGGCAGAGAGAGAGAGAGAGAGAGAGAGAGAGAGAGAGAGAGAGGATCGGAAGCAGGCTCCAGGCTCTAAGCATTCAGCACAGAGCCTGATATGGGGCTCAAACTCATGACCTGTAAGAACATGACCTGAGCTGAAGTTGGAAGCTTAACCGACTGAGCCACCCAGGTGCCCCAAGGCTGATAATTTCTTTAAAGCTCCCTTCAACAGGGATAAAAAGAGAATTACGAATTACTTCATTTAAAAAATATTTTTATTATTTTTAAAAATATTTTTGGAGATAGAGCACAAGTTGGGGAGAAAGGCAGAGCGAGGGAGGGAGGGAGGGAGGGAGGGAGGGAGGGAGAGAGAGAGAGAGAGAGAGAGAGAGAGAGAGAGAGAGAGAGAGAATCTTAAGTAGTCTCCATGCTCGGTGCAGAGCCTGACATGGGGCTTGATCCCATGACTTAGAATCATGACCTGAGCCTAAATCAAGAGTTGGATGTTCAACCAACTGAGCCACCCAGGTGCCCTGGGAATTACTACTTTTAAGGCAAATATCCTTATCAGTTGAATAAGTTCAACCATGCTTTATCGATGCTGAATCATACATGATAGCATCTAAGGCCTGTCCACAAGTCTGTTTTACCTAGAGGTGTCTTGAAGTATCTTCCTTATCAACTCTTCTGTTATTTTTCTCTGTTATAGTATTATAATGAGTGTTTATAGTATTTTGTTCTGGGCGATGGTGGATGACAAGGATTAGCAAGAGAGCCAAGAGTCTCAAGCTGGTCCACTATGACAAGTATGGGAAATCAAATGTACTATAAATGATGTTTTTCTTCTGTTCATCAGTGTATTAACTAAATGCTTATACATTCAGTGTTCTGTGGATCAACACTGGCAGTCAGCCTGGAGGAGCTCGTAATGCAGGCCTCAGTTTACCATTTTATAGCTTTTAGATATTGAACAAATTACTAACTTCTTTGTGCCTCATCTTTCTTATCTTTCCAGTTCAAATGATAATAGTATCTCTCTCTTAGGGTTTTTGTAAGGATTAAATGAGTTAACATAGATAAAGCATTTACAACAGTGCCTTGAATATGTTGATCATCATGTATTAATTATTATTATTGTTACCTGACAAGAAAGCATATATATCTACTTATATTTATACCTCTCCCTCTCTTTCTCTCTCTGTGTATTTTTTTTAATGTGTACTTGAGATGAAATTTTTGGTCTTTTAGCCAATTCCTTAGGCAAGATTTATATTCTTAATCTTAATAAAGGTCACTGGGGAGAAAATTTCATTCATTCACTCTTTGCTTACTTAGCAAATCTATTTTAAGTCTCTGCTATGGGCTAGAAATTGTGAACAAGGAAGGTCCTAGAATAAAAATCACACACACACACACACACACACACACACACACACACACACACACACACATTGAGAAATTTATATAAGATTAAAATTTAGTAAAAGAAACAGGCATATTTGTAAAAAACTCTAAACCAGCACACATATCACACTGTGGCAGGGCTCATAAAGAAGCTTACAGAAAATGCAGTGGTTGTGTGAAGTTGAAAGCAATGGTTTCCCATTTGGGAGCATTGGGATTGGCAGCATAGAGAAGGATGAATTCAAACTGGGCCTTAAAAATGGGTTAGTTCAGTGGCGCCTGGGTGGCTCGGTTGGTTGAGCATCTGACTTCAGCTCAGGTCATGATCTCACACTCTGTGAGTTCCAGCCCCGCGTCGGGCTCTGTGCTGACAGCTCAGAGCCTGGAGCCTGTTTCGGATTCTGTGTCCCGCCCCTGTTCATGCTCTGTCTCTCTCTGTCTCAAAAATAAATAAACGTTAAAATTTTTTTTTAAAAAATGGGTTGGTTCAGACAGACAGAAAATATCTGCAAAGGGAGAATGGCAGTCCTGTTAGAGGGCACAGCAAGAAAAACTTACAGCAGAGAGAAACATCCTGCTATGTGAGGTGAGTGGGGATATGGCACATGGGCTTGGAGGCCAAGAGTGGCCCTGGAGTAAGAGAAGGAATGCTGAGGGTTCCTGCCATTAGTTAATAGATGTCTGGAATGATACACCATTTCTTATCAGTGTTTGAATGTGTACTAACTCCTTTTCTTTGAATCACTTATTTAGTTGTTTGAGCAATTTGTTAGTTCTGGAAAACTGGGAAGTCTCTATGTGAAAAGCCCCCCAAAAGCTGTGAAACCATATGACCATCTATTTGGGAAGTTCTTGGGAGTCAATGTACACAAAGTAAATTTGTGTCTTCCTTTGGGATTTGAGTTTATCAGATTTGGTGCCACAAAGCTCAAAGGGCTCATGTGAGCAAGAATGATGGGCTTATTTAGAGTGGGGGCCTGTCCCCCAGATGCAGTATTCTCAAGCAAGGAGTGCCCAAGTTGGTAGAAGGACAAAAGGGAGGGATTGTATAATGAGTACAGGCTTTGGAGATGGACCTCTTTACATAGCTCTGCTATTTACTATCTGTGTGATTTTTTTAAAAAGTATCCTCTTCTTTAAGGATCTTCGTAAGAATCTTCTTTAAGATTCTTCATCTGTAAAATTATAATAACCAAGGCCTCTGTATTGTATGTTCTGAGGATTTATAGATATCATCCATGTAAAGTTCTTGGTACTTGGCACACAGAAAGTGCTCAGTAACTGAGGAATATAATTATTGATGTTGTTGTCGATGCTGTGTTGTTGTTGTTGTTACTCTCATATGTGCAAGATGGCAAGAGATCTATGTCCCACAATGACAGCATTGGTTGAGAGTGAGGTATTTGAACTGTTACCATGTAGGACATCCTTCTGTTTAAAGTCTGCCTCCCCCATTTTACCATAAATGGACAGTGAGGGCTAATTTGGAGGGCCTACTAGGTCATCCACCTTTGTGCTATAAGAATAGCCTTTTTGTCTAAGAGAAGATTATTTTCTTTGAGATTCCATCTGTGGGGGTGGTAACTTATCATGAGTGAGATCAGCAGGGCGGTCTGTGTCTAGTCTATCAGAATCCTGGTGAATGATTCCTGGTGTTTTATGGATGCATCCTGGTGTGTGTGTGTGTGTGTGTGTGTGTGTTTGTATTTATTTATTTGTCTTGAGAAAGAAAGAGAGAGAACAAGCAGGGGAGGGGCAGAGAGAGAGAGAGAGAATCTCAAGCAGGGTCCACACTGTCAGTGCAGAGCCCAGTGAGAGACTTGAACTCATGAACTGTGAGGTCATGACCTGAGCAGAAGTCAGATGTTTAACTGACTTAGCCACCCGGGTGGCCCTGAATCCTTGTGTTTTATGGAGTGAAAGGTGGTGTTCAAATTCTGCTGCTTGTATTTTCTTCTTATAGCTTCTGAAGGAAACCCAGGAATGAGTTCAGCTTCCACAGCACTCATAGCAATATCAGGTACTATGTAAGAACAGAGACTCAGATGTTAGACCTTTCTATTCTTCAGTTTTTCAACTTAAAAAATGCTGAATTTCTGTGTAGCCTAGCTGAACTAATATATATAAGCCTCTTATCACAGTATCTAGAATATGTGCTTTGGATGTGTTAACTGTTACTTGAAATGATCAGCACAATGTACAGCCATACCCACTGTTAGACTCTAAGCTGATTTATTTTTAAGAATATATCAGACTCAAGAATTTATGTCCATAGGGAAATTGTAGGAAAGTAGAAACTCATCAAGTAGTAGAGAAGGCCCATCATCCCTCAGAAGGAAGAAGCATTTCGTATCTTGAAAGTTGCCTGCAGCAACGAAAGAGACTCCAGCCTGATGTGCTCTAACACCAAACCATGCCCAAGGCCTGATGTTAGTCCTTGGGTTGCTGGGTCTATGCCAAGAGCATCAAGGGTGACCAGGCCAAAGCCAGTCAGAGTAGGAAGACTGTACTGGGTAAGTCCCTTTGAGCCCCTGACAAGGAAAGGTGGAACTGGGCAGAGAGTGTAGGAGAAAGCTCGGGAAGTGAGGGTACTGAGAAGGGAAGAAGGACACTGAAAACATTTCACCTACTCTGCTGTTTCCCATCCAGCCACTTGATAACCATAGCAACAGATGTGTGATGCCTTAAGGTACCACACTTTATAAGCCATTGCGGTGTTTGAAAATTACTTTTGGCATAAAGGTTGTATGTATTCTAGATTCCAGGAATTCTGAGTCAAAGTGGCTCCTGAGAACTACTGGGTTTGGAAATGTTATATCTTCTGGGAAAGGTTTCATTATTTAGTGTCAACCCCATTATTAGGTCTAGGGTGATTGCAAAACTGCATTTCAATTTTGCCCTTTTTATACCCAGAGCTGACACTTAAGTGAGGTCACTGTAGCCACCTGAGCACTATTAACTTGGATTTAAACTAGGATCTTTATTCTTACATTCCAACACGTGATCAGAAAGCTAAGGAATAATGTTTTCTGCGTTGTATCAGAACGTATTCATATAAAATCCTTATTTTTAACTCTGTCTTCCTTTTACTCATGTTATTTCTAGACTGTGATTGTGTTAGGCATTGGATTTTTGTTTGTCTGTAATATAACTCCATAATAATAAGTTTGGGAAATAACTATAAAAAGAACATTTTAAAGTCAATCACAATTCAATACATAAAGTTAAAGAAACAAATACCACTGATCTTATTTTTAGTTTTTGGGTTTTCTTTCTTTCTTTCTTTCTTTCTTTCTTTCTTTCTTTCTTTCTTTCTTTCTTTCTTTCTTTCTTTCTTTCTTTGTTATTACAAATCATGTGGCTAAAAATATCCTTGAATAAGTCCTCAGGTGCAAGAAGTTCCATGGAGCAATCAGAAGAGCTGAATGAACTCTGGTGTCTTGATAGATCTTAGGAAACTCAGAAATGTAACTTTAGTAGATAATTCTGAATTTTACTGTGGCAGAAATCACTTATACTTCTACAAGAAATTTAAAGAGTTCCATCACTCCTAAACCTCACCAACATTTGGCTTCTCATACATATTTTTTTTTATTTTACAATCTGGCAGACATTATTTAAAATATTTGCTTTTAAAAATTATTAGTGAGTTTTTTGTTTTGTATATTTTACTTTATGATTTGAACTTTACAGCCATTGTGCATTTTGTGGTTTTTTTCCCTCAGCCTCCAAGGTGAGCTCTAATAATTTCTGCTTCCAAATATCATGCCTTTACATAGTGTCCTTCTACATGGTTTCAGGATTTTTCTGTGCAATTAATAGAACATGGCAGAAATGGTTGTATATGATCTCTAAGGCTAGGTCATAAAACAATTTTGTCTTCTTTCTAAGATCACTCTCTTTAGGTGAAGCCAGCTGTCATGTTCTGAGTACATTCAAGCAGACGTGCAGAAAGGCTCACAGGGTAAGGCACTGAGGTCTTCTGTCAGTATCATGTGAATGCACCATCTTGGAAGTCAGTCCTCAGCCCCAGTAAAGGCTTCAAAGGACTACAGCCCTAATCAGCATCTTGACTGCAACCTCATGAAAGACCTTGAGCCAAATCCACTTTGCTAAGTTGCTCTTAAATTCCTGACCCACAGAAACCGTGAGATGATAAATACTTGTTGCTTTAGCTGTTAAGTTTATGCTAATCAGCAATAGATAACTAATACAATATTGATTTATGAAAGCATTTCATATAAATGATATATCAAAGTCATAAAAGCTTAAAATCATATATGTTATAAAGATTTTTTTTCCTCATGTGAATTATATTCTTTATTTATACAGCATACCCTTTGTCTTTTTAACTGAATTTTCTCTGAAATTCTACCAGGGCTGATTTTTGATATATTAACATTTTTTCTTTCTTTCTTTCTTTCTTTCTTTCTTTCTTTCTTTCTTTCTTTCTTTCTTTCTTTCTTTCTTTCTTTCTTTCTTTCTTTCTTTTTTAATATATCTTTACTAGACCTTATAATCACAAACTTTTGTTGATTTTTTGTTATTGTTGTTAGCAGCACATGGTCAGGTCATTTGAACCTAGTTTCAGATTATTTGTCATAGGGCATTTAACCTACTTTCATCTATTTTGAACAAATGTGTTTTATTTGATTTTTACATTTTCATTTATGGTTTCCATTTATGCTTCCTTCTTCACTATTATCTTGTACTAAATATACCCTACACATCCTTAGAAAAAATTCTACTTCAAAGATGTGTTTATAAGTAATGCTTGAACCAACATAACTTTAATTATCAAGATCAAGAAAACACAAGGTTAAAGTCACTGCTTTTTAAAATGAGTGCCACATTTTGTGTGTCCCACGCATTGGGACATAAAACCAATTTAGTTTAGTGTGTTTCAAGTCTTTTTAGCCATGGTCCACATTAAAAACTCATTTTATCTTAGAATCAATATATATGTACATCACGATGTTGGATAAGAAAATTGCATAGGTTTGTGCTGGAGAGTAATGAAAAATGTGCATTGTATATGGATTAAAGTCAGAACAACTTGAAAAATATTGGTCTGGTCTATTTAACTTTTCTCTATAAAAAAATGAGGAGAGTGATATGTCTTAGCCTTGTCACCATTCCTCTATCCACTTCCTAATTTTTCTTGCTAACGATGTTGATTTTATATATAAATAGAGAGAGACAGAGAGAGACACACACACACAGACTATATATATAGACTATATTCCTTGTGCTGTACCACTTATTCACTTGACTTATTCATTCTGTATCTGAAAGGCTATACCTCCCACCCATCTTCACCCATTCTGTCCATCCTCCTCTCCACTCTCCCCTCTGGTGGCAACTACTAGTTTATTGTATTTATGGGACTGTTTCTGTTTGTTAATTTATTTGTTTCTTTGTTGTGTTTCTTAGATTCTACATATAAAGTGAAATCATATGATATTTATCTTTATCTGACTCATTTCACTTAGCATAATATCCTCTAGGCCTATCCATGCTGTTGCAAATGGCAAAATCTAATTCTTTTCTATGGCTGAATAATATTCCATTTATCTGTAGATGAACACTTGGGTTGTTTCCATATCTTGATTGTTGTAAGCAATGTTGCAATCAATATAGGGATGTATATATCTTTTTCAGTTAGTGTTTTTGGAGAGGGAAGGAGGCAAACCATAAGAGACTCTTCAATACTGAGAACAAACTGAGGGCTGATGGGGACACTGGGGAGAGGGGAAAGTGTGATGGGCATTGAGGAGGGCACCTGTTGGGATGAGCACTGGGTATTGTATGGAAACCAATTTGACAATAAATTATATTAAAAAAAACTTAGTGTTTTTGTTTTCTTTGGGTAATACCCAGTGGTGGAATTAGTGAATCATAGGGTATTTCTATTTTTAATTTTTTGAGGACCATTCATAAGGTTCTCCACAGTGGCTGCACCAATTTACATTCAAGGATTCCTTTTTCTCCACATTCTCTCCAACACTTGGTATTTCTTGTCTTTTTGATTCTAGCCATTCTGACAGGTGTAAGGTGATATCTCATTGTGGTTTTGATTTGCATTTCCCTGATGATTAGTGATGTTGGTCATGTGTCTATTGGCCACTTGTGTGTTTTCTTTGAAGAAATGTCCATTCAAGTTCTCTGCCTATTTTTAATCAGACTATGTGTGTGGTTCTTGTGGTTTGAGTTGTATAAATTCTTTATATACTTTGGATAATAACCCCATATTGGATCTATTATTGGTGAATATCTTCTCCCATTCAGGAGATCACCTTTTCATTCTGATGGTTACTTTCACTCTGCAAAAGCCTTTTATACTGGTGTAATCCCAATGGTTTGTTTTTGCTTTTGTTTCCCTTGTGTGAGGAGACGTATCTAGAAAAATGTTGCTAAGGCTGAAGTCAGAGAGATTACTGCCATTGTTTTCTTTTAGGAGTTTTATGGTTTCAGGTCTTATATTTAGGTCTTTAATCCATTTTGAGTTTGTTTTTATGTATAACATGAGATTTTAGATACAGTGATTATTACTAATACATTATTTGTATGTGATACATCTTTCTATTTTTCATCTATATTCTATTTGTAACCATATTTATATCAAATGTATATTCCTGTTATACTTAATTGATTAAAACACCACCAGTTCTTTGTTCCCAAACTCTGTTCTTAAATTATATACTTCTTTAGGTTTTTATGTAGAACTTCTCTGAGTAATTTATTGAGGAAGGTATTATTTTATTTTATTTATTTATTTTTTAAGTTTATTTATTTTGTGAGAGAGAGTGTATGTGAGCAGCAGAGGGGCAGAGAGAGGGGGAGAGAGAGAATCCCAAGCAAGTTCTGCATGGTCAGCATAGAGCCTAATGTGGGGGTCGAACTTACAAACTGTTAGGTCATGACTTGAGCCAAAACCAAGAGTCTGATGCTTAACTGACTGAGCCACCCAGCTGCCCCAGAGGGTATTATTTCATTATGATTAAAACTGGGAACTGGAATAGTTTGACTTGAGCAACTGATAAACAACACCTAATATCTTGGTATTTACTAACGTGCATTTCAAAAATGTGCCATCAGTTTGAATAGATTAAATGTTTTTTTTTTAAACATCTCTTACTCAACAAATATCTTAGGAATATTAATTATTTTCCAGACATATTTGTAGGCAAAAAGAATATGACATCTGATTGTAAATGGTTCAGAAAAATATATGGGATGGACTCCGTGTGCAGAATTTAATACAATAGTGATGAAGAGGATGATGATATCAACTAAGTCTTACCAAGCATTCACTGTGTGTTCCTGGCACTACTTTAAATTCTCTAACAATATCAGAATCATTTAATGTTCAGGAAACCCTAAAATGTAGGTGCTATTATTATGCCTATTTTAAATTTGATGAAAGGGATGCACAGATAGTCAAGTAATTTACTCAAGGTGAGTAGACAAGTGGAAGCAAAGCTGTGATTCAGTGTCAGATAGACTATCTCCAGAACATATATATTTGATTCTTAATTTGATATGCTAGGGTTGGGTTTTTAAGTTCTTTTAGAACTTATTTGTACTAATATTTTATGAATAAATATCTTTTAACTCCATTATGGTGGATTGAGTCAAGAGAGACCCCTACTACAAATATATACAAATGGTACAGACAACACGACCAAAAAAAAAAAAAAAGTATCTGAGCTCAAAAGAAGTGGAAATTCTTACATGATAGAAACAAAGAAGGAATTTAAAGCCAGGCAAATGCTAAAGCTGGAAGTATAGAGACCCTGAGGGAGCCTTGTATAGGCAGAGTTGAGGTCCGGGAAAGGCTACCTTTATATGAAAAGATGACGAGAAAAACACCTTCTGCCAGCCAAAGTAAAGCTGTTGGAAGTGTGACTTTTTGGCTCTGAATGGGGAAAAAAGCAAAAGTAACCCATGAGCAATCCTAAATTCAAAGCTCCCTCATATGTGGATGCAGATTCCAATTCTTGCAGTACTGGTTTTGTGAGACTAATATAAGTCTGGTACTGACCCAGAGAAAGCCTTAGAGCTCTTGGCAGACACACACACAAGTCCATTTTAGGGATGCTCCCAGGACACAGGACAAATGGACTATACACAATGAAAGACCCTGCAGTGAAAATAAGCTCACAACAAAATCCACTAACCACATGCTATACAATAGACAGGACCTGGAGGGCTAGCAAACCAAGAATTTCAGATAGTAAGAAAATTTGAAGGGCTATACAAACTTACATTTAAAATAACTTTAAAAAGAGATGAAAGAATGCAAATGATAATGAAAAAATAGATTACTATGAAAGATTCCAAATGGAGTAGAAAAAATGACAAAACTTGATCAAAT
This sequence comes from Felis catus, assembly GCF_018350175.1. Lineage (NCBI taxonomy): Eukaryota > Metazoa > Chordata > Mammalia > Carnivora > Felidae > Felis > Felis catus. Next base: position 41,613,728 of record NC_058377.1, read on the forward strand.
AAAAATACATAGATGAATTTTATGGTATGTGAATTGTATCTCAATGAAGCTATTATTAAAAGATGTAGAGAGACAAAATTGGAAAGCAATGCTGAATGTTAAATAATTATGTCTGAACAGCATGTTAGGTACAACCGAAGAGAGTCAACACAACATAAGATTTATATGAAGAAGTTAGTCAATATGGAGCACCAAGAGAAAAGGAAAAAAAAATGTGAAAGAGAGTTTAAAAGACATGGAGAATGCATCTGTTCATTCTGCAAACACTAGTAATTGAACACCCACTGCATATATAACATTTTTTCCGTATGCTTGGAAGTGTTACTGAAGGCGGAGGGGGAAACGAAAACCTACCTGTCCTCATTGGAGTGCATATTTTATGGGGAAAATGAGAGATAATAAAGAACTTTGGTAACTAAAATCCACAGCATTTCAGATATCGGTACTTGTCCTGGGATGGGGCAGGATAAATGGTAGCATATGCAAATGAAATGCTGGTGTGGTGTTGCAGTTTTAGTAGAATAGTCAAGAAGACCTTCACTGAGAACCGGCATTGGAGCAGACACCTGAAAAGAGAAGTCAGTGATGCAGACACCTTGGGAAAGAGGCTTCTAGGCAAAGGGAAAGGAGTGGGGACATCCTTGGCATGTTAGAGGAGCAAGAAGGAAGTCAGTGGTTTGGAATGGACTGGAGGGCAGAGCAGAAGGACACAGAGGCATAGAAGAAGACACGGATGGGAGAGGGGAGGATGTTTTTAGGCCTTATGGGGCTGTGAGGACTTTTGCTTTTATCTGGAGTGAAATGGGAAACCATTAGATGGTTTTGACTAAGTGTTATATCATCTGAAAAATATTTTTACCAGGGCTGTTCATGCTACTGTTTTGAGAATAAACTGTAGGGAGATAATGGAGCAATAAGTCAATGAGGAAACTTGCAAAAATTTAGGAAACATATGATGATGGTTTGGACTGGGATGTAGCAGCAGAAATAAAGATAAATAACCAGATCCTGGATTTATTTATTTTGAGGCAGAGCCAAAATTTCCTACAGGTTTGATGTGGATGTTAGAGAGCATGTAGGATATTTATGTCTAATGCAAATTGAATTAAGAGTCATAGAATGAGAGAACAGAGAGAATGAGGAAAATTTTCATCTTGGAATTTTCCAGTATAGATGACAGAAATATTAATCCTTCAGATTAAAGAAGCATACCAAATTTTGAAGGGAATAGATAAAACAAGATAGTGAAACTGTAGAACACCAAACAAAGAGAATATCATTTGAAAAATCAAAAAGAAAAGTCTAGAGAGCAAAGCAATGACAATTAAGCTCAGGACAGACCTCTGGTAGCAAAATAGATGCTTGAAGATCATGGAACAATATCTTCATGGTGCTGATGGAAAAATAATTGTCAATCTGGATTTCATGCACAACCAAAGAAATGAAGAGATATTTTCAGATGCAAATAATTGAGAAAATACACCACTCAATGAGCAGCACTGGAAGAACTTAATGAAAGACACACAACAGGAAAAAGTTTAGAATGCTATAAACCAACAACAACAAAAAATCATGTTAAATGATTTTTAACATTAAAAAATACTGTTAAAATTAAATAAGTCCTAATTGAAATAGCAACCAGAGCAACTAATGTGGGAAAATTAAAAATAAGGTGGGTATACCATCTCAATAAAACATTTTCAGGAAAAGAATGGAAAATCACATTCACCAAGTAGAAGAATGGCAGAAATGAAAATAAGAGCAAAAATTAATAAAACAGAAAGCAAACATATAATAAAGAGGATCAATAAACCTCTTGATTCTTTGAAAACACCAATGAAGTTGGCAGACTTTTGACAAGACTCCTAAAGAAATGAAGCAAAGGCCCAAATAATATCAGCAATGAAAAATATCTATAGACTTCTATCATAAGAGATTATTAAGAAGTTATGCAAAAAATCTTTGAAGATTTAGATAAAATATACACATTACTAGGGAAACATAACTTTATAAACTGATAAAAGAAGAAACAGACAACTTGAATAGTCTAGTGATTATCACAGAACTTGAATGTATCATTAAAATCTTTTCCACAAAATACTTTATGTCCACAGTAGTTTTACTGGTTAATTCTAGCAGTGAGGGGGAAAAAATAATGCTAATCTTGCACACAATTTTCCAGAGAATACTAAAGATGAAACATCCAATGGGTTTTACCAGGCTGGCATAATCTTGACACCTGTTTTAGCCCATTCTGGCTACTGTAACAAAGTAACAGGCTGGGGAGCTTATAAACAACAGAATTTACTTCTCATAGCCTAGAGACTGGAATTCTGAGATCCCTCTACCAGCATGGCTGAGTGAGGGCCCTCTTGTGGGTTGCAGACCTCATTAATCCTCATATGACTGAAGGAGGTGAGGGAGCTCTCTGGAGTCTGTTCTATAAGAGCATTAATCTCATTCACAAAGGCTCTACTCTCATGACCTAATCATCTCTCAAAGGCACCCACTTCCTCATATCACATTGGGCATTAAGATTTCAACATGAATTTTGGGAGAATACGACCATTCAGATCATAGCCATACCCAAATCATAGCTATAATGAGAAAGAAAAGTTACTTGATCAGTCTCATGAATGTACTTGTAAAAATTACGATTAAAGTTTTAGCAGACTGAATGCAGCCATATGTAAAAAGAAGATTCCTGAAGACTAACTTAATTTATTCCAGAAAAGCAAGGTTGGTGACATTTAACAACAAATCAATTTAAGACATCATATTAAAAGAATAAAAGATAAAGATCTTTTAAATGTTTATTTATTTTGAGAGAGAGAGAGAGAGTATAAGTGAGGGAGGGGCAGAGAGAGGAGAGAGAATTCTAAGCAGGCTCCACACTGTCAGTACAGAGCCATGTGGGGCTTGAGCCCATGAACTGCAAGATCATGGCTTGAGCCAAAATCAAGAGTTGGATGTTTAACTGACTGAGCCACCCAGGCGTCCCTAAAAGAGAAGTATCTTATAGAAATCTCAATAGATGCAGAGAAAGCATCTCTGTCCATTCCCAAAAACATCTTCAGAGTGGAAGGAATGTTGAGGCTAAGACTTGAAAAATAACTAGTAGAGTTCTCTAGGTAAAAGAATGTGTGTGTGAGCATGTGTGCACCTGTGAGTTTGTGTGGGTGTGTGTGAGAGTGTGTATGTGCATGAGTGTGTGTGTGTTGATGAAATTGTGGAGGAAGAAGAGGATGTGTGGGAAGATAGTGTCAGGAGGGCGGCAAAGATTGAATTTTTAGGAAACAAAGTGGTTTTCTTTGGGGCCAGGCACCTCAGAGGTTAAGAATGCAGTCTCCCCTGGTTCCCCAAGCAAGCATTAACGTCTGGCTTTGTAAAATAATTATTTTTGCTAAACCTTGTTTTTCTCGTCTGAAACATGGGTGGGTTGTCAACTATTGTATTTATCCCTCAGGCAGTGTGAATGTACTGGGATGCTTGTTTACTGGCATTCCTGCCTAGGCTCTGAGAAGGACTTTAGCAACATAGATACAAGATTCTATGTTTTGTGTGTGGCAGAGGGGATACCATGTTTTACATGTATGGACCTGGAGTTCAGGCTGGAATCTTACGGCTTGGGCATGAAAGGAACTTGACCCAGGTTTTCCCAAGCATGACAGCAATTATACAAATTTTGCTGACATTACCATTAACAGGTTGGGGAGCTGTTAAAAAAGGTTTTGTAAATTATAAATAATAAAAGCAAATTTTAATCAACCATGCTAGAGAAATGGCAAAATTAATCACTCTATCATCACCACCATCAAAAATATTACAAAATTATTGTCATGTACATAGGTGATCAAAGAGAGTGTATCCAAAATATGAAGTATGAATGTACTATAGAGATGTGTGGTGAAGGTATTTAAGAAAAATCTTCTCTTTTCTGGATCTTGTCATATCTTTGGTACTTGTCATTTTTTTCAGAATTTGTAATTTATTGTAATTTGTATTGCATTCAAACTCATATTTCATAACATAAAGTAAATATTCACTTTGTACCTAATTTTGGATTTGTAAAAGGCACTGAGCCTAATACAATGAAAACACCAATGCTAATACTAATGCTGCTGTTGTAACATGATCAGAAGTCGATTTCCCCAAATATAACAATCTGTTATATTTGAAATGGAGGTTTAGAGAAAAGTGGTCCCTATTGAAAGGTGGAATGGACTACTTGTTCAGCCACACCGAAACTGCCTGATTACTTGGCAATAATGCAGAAAGGATTTCAGTATCGGGACTCCTGAGTGGCTCAGTCAGTTAAGTGTCCAACTCTTGGTTTTGGCTCAGGTCATGATCTCATGGTTTCGTGGGTTTGAGCCCTGCATTGGGTTTCGTGCTGATAGTCTTGCTTGGAATTTTCTCTCTCTCCTTCTCTCTCTGCCCCTCCCTCACATGCACCGTCCCTTTCTCTCTCAAAATAAATAAATAAAACTTAAAAAAATAAAAGATTTCAGTATAATATAGGAGGTTGGACTAACTTATCTTTCACTTAACCTCCAAAGCTATAGTGTCATGATAGGCTTTACAACTATATCTTCTACTCCTGTTCTGGAGAAATCATCTCTAGAATCAGGGTTTGTAGTCCTGAGGGCTTTGGAAATGATGACAGAAGTCATGTCTCCCCACAGGGACTTCTGTGTGCAGGAATGGAAGGGCTGCTTTGGGGTGGGTTTAAACTATGTCACAAGGACAAGACTGAAAATGGCCAATTTAAGCTTTGTTTAAAATTCTGCCAAGTGCACACATCAATTCTTCCTCCATCGGAACTGGTTCAATCACTCTTCAAACAGCACTCTGTGGCAATATTTAATTTTTCAGCTAAATATCCATCTAACAAATTACGGAGAAATTTTGGGTATATTAATAAATCACAGCCCTCTGTGATGTGCACAGAGAACTCACCATGAAACTGAGCCTGTGGTTTTCATGCGGCTGTTCTATTTTTCTTCCTCTCCTCGGTGCATGCCACCAAGAGAAATGCTTTTCTACATGATAATGAATTTCTGTCATTCTACAGGCAGTTAGTTTGATCAGAAATTAAGGTTAAATTTAGACCCAGAGGGAAAAAAGAGTGATATTTAACTTTGGAAGGATACATTTGCCTTCAGCAGTCTGCAAAATGGTAAAGGAACATGGTCTCATTTCCTTTTCCAGAGAGTGTTGTTCCTCAGAAGTACATTGGACACTGCTTTGTTTTTATAAATCTGGGTAATTTGTTTTCTTCTTTTGGCCTCTGCTGTGTTTCTTCTTTGACTGTTATGAATTTTGTACAGCTTCTATCTGAATACCTGGCTGTGTTGAAATGTGTGTGTGTGTGTGTGTGTGTGTGTGTGTGTGTGTGTGTGTGTATGTGTGTTTGAGGTCTTTCACACTAGAACCTATGAGAAGCCAACATATATAGGAGAGAAAGTTGGAAATCTCTCACCGCAGAAATCAAAGTCCTGGCAGCCTAGAGGCTATTTTCCATATACTTTAGTGGAAATAGGGCCTTTTCATCCTAGTGTGTATTTCCCACATCGTAAAAATAAAAATTCCTCCTTTGTCAGGTTTACTTTATCACTGGCTGTCAGACTGTGTCCACACAAATCTAGAACAACTCATTGATTCATATATTTGCTGACCAAATCTGTCAAATCACATTAAAAAATTCCGACTGGTGATTTGGCAGAATCGTGATTGGATAACTTTGCATAACGGGCAGCATTGTGGTCTGTTTTCACCCACTTCAGTTTCCCATACTTGTTTTTCTAATACAACATTTATTCATTTATCAAATTTACTAAGGCTGGGTATCCCAATCGCTGTGCTAGGCACCGTGGAAGATAGGTATGTAAGACCTAATTCCTTTCCTCACTGAGACAGGCAATTTGTATGTACAATGTAATGGAGGCCCGTAGGCACAGGGTACAAGGGGAGCAGACTTCAAACCATTTGAGACACCCTTTATATGCTGTAAGGAAGTCATGTAATTGAGGTCTCCATCCACAACATGTAGAAGTAGAGTTTAACGTTTTTCTATAATCTGACAGTTTCTTTAATGTGCCACTCTGTTGGAGCAGGTTAGAAAATCAGTTTAAATATGGGGGTCAAATTCTTAACATTTTCCCTGAATTTCATTACATCCTAGGGAGTTTATTTCATAACAAAGCATTAGGAGACAAGGGCCCATTGGGTCCTCTTTGTCATGTAATTATGCAGGCATCCTCTGAGACCCCTATTGTTCCACCTGGGGCTTGGTCAAGGGCATGAAAAGACTCCCTAGAGACATCTGTTTACATCTACATGGTCCTTCAAGTCTGGCCACTAGCTTCCCCACGTTCCAGTCACTCTTGGAGGCATGCATGTCATTCCTCTAGACCATGTTTGGGGTATAGGCGAATCTCTGAGGTTCTCTTAAGTCCTGTCTATAAGAACCTGACTGGGCATCATGGGGTCATGGCGCCTTCCATCTTTCCAGGATGAGGGGCTCAGTTCTCCACAGCACATGATACCTCCAGAGCTCCTCTTGAGCTCCTCCCTTTGGGACACGCAAAATCATGACTGCCCTTTTCATTTCTGCCTTCCTTTTCCTTCAGTAGGGGGGTATCCTTAAGAGAGAAGGCTAGGCCAGGCTGCTTTGTTTGTGTACACACACGTACCTTTCCAAGTAGCTAAGCTTTTAATGCATAAAAATCAAAGGAGAGACTTCCCCCTTCCCTCCCTCTCTTCTTGGGACTGTCATAGCCATTTCCTAAGTCCTTGAAAACAGTTTGACTGCTCGAATGGTGAAAAGGGCCAAACAGAAAAAAAGAAATAGAAATCAGGAAAAATATTTAGTTATTTTAAAAGTTACTGTATTACCACAACATTTATTTTTAGTAAAAGACATTTTATTAAATGTCTTTTAGACACATGGAATTGGAAATCATTTCAAGAGATTAACTATGGAAAAATGCTGGGATCATCTCTACATGTAAGTAATGGGCTATGGTGGGAGTTCACTGTGCTTTCTTGCCTGAAGTTTTTATGTTGGGATTGAAGGTTCCCTGTTCCTTTAAAAAAATTTAATGTTTAATCATTTCTTGAGAGAGAGAGTACGAGTGGGAAAGTGGCAGAGAGGGGGAGACATAGAATCTGAAGCAGCCTCCAGACTCTGAGATGTCAGCACAGAGCCTGATGTGGGGCTCAAACTCACAAACTGTGAGATCATGACCTGAGTGGAAATCAGACACTTAACTGACTGAGCCACCCAGGAGCTCCCAAACCTTTCCTGTTCTTGATGGTTTAGTGCAGTCCTTATACTAGCTGCCTGACTGAACTTTACATAGATGTCATCATATATTCCTCTGCTTAAAAATGCTCCTTTGTACTCATACTTTTTCAGGATATCTTACTTGGATGCATGCAAAACTTTGAAATTGGTCCTATAGTTTCCAACCTTTTCTCCTTTAAGCATTGTAAATTCTGCTGTTAGATTAAGCTGTGTATTCCCTCTCTGGCACTCAAGGCTTCCCATGGAGCCCTCCATGGTTTAGCCCCTGTGCAGTAAAAGGTTAACTAAGCAGGTCTGAGGTGCTTAAACCCTGCATATTCTAAAGAAGGGACTGGCCCTTGACAGTGTCTTGAAGATAACCTCTAAGCTCTTAGATTATCCTGCCTGATAAAAGTGTTTTTGAATATCTGGGGGCCTTGGACAGATAGTCTATGCTAACAATGTGATTTATGATGGTTGCTTTGGGCCATGCTCTATCAGTCTGCTCTCTGGAGGGGCTGCAAACTGGATAACTAAGGGCATCAGAAAGGTACCCCAGGCCTATGTGACCAACCCCCGATAAAGACCACGGGTGTCAGGTCTTCAGTGAACTTCCCTGGTTGGCCTTACTCCATACCTGTTGTCACACGTTGTTGCTGGCAGAATTAAGTGCGGTCCCTAGGACTCCAGTGGGCATGTGCTGTGGAGGAGAACTGAGCCCCTTAATTGGAAGTTTGCACCTTGTCTTTCCTGGACTCTGCCCCATTCACTTTCTAACATTTGCTGATTTCCATCTGCATCCTTTTGTTGTACTAAACTGAAATCGTTAGTCCAACTTTCTGAGTCCTGCTAGTGCTTCTAGCAAACCACTGAAACTGAGGGTAGCTTAGGGATTCCTAAGACATTCCTGACCTGTCTTTCCAGCCTTGACTCTCATCTCTCGCTCCAGATACACAACGTTTCAGCCAAATGTAGCAATTTACCCTTTGGCATGCTTGTTCTGGACCCAAGTATTTCTTTATCCTGTTTCTTTTCCATAAGATTCCCTTCATGCTTGCCATTCAATGAGTGAAGGCAGAAGAATTGCAAGGTGGTCTATCTCGAATCCTAGGCTGCTCTGTATCCTTTGACTTTTCAATTATGATAGATTCTCTCTCATGGCCCTGCTTGTATTCAGAAATCAGTTTAAATACTAATTGAGGTGTCCTAGGCAAGCTCTCAAGCCTCTACCAATTTCTTTATAATTTTTGATTATTCAAAGTCTCTTTCTACTTTCCTTTTGTACAGCTTATCACCTGAATGAATGTGAATTCTGTCCAAGTAACTTCCAGCTGTTTTGTTCTTTGTACTAGCAAATCGCATTCTTTTGACACCATGAGGGATTTTTGTTATCCTCATCTCAGATCCATACACATAACAACTATCTTTATAGGCCCGAAGTTTTAGATGACTGGAAGAAGAGGGATAAAGTCTCAGACCTAGCAACCTCTCTGGCTATGCAAATCTCAAGTCTGTATGTACTATTCCCCTGGGCAACAAAATACTGGCATACGTCTCTGCGTAGATTTTTTTTTTCTGGGGAATAGAATCTTAAGTATTCCCTACACAACTATGAATAATTGAGGGTTGAAAATTTTTGTGCTTTATTAAAATGTATCTTCATAGGAAATATGTACGATTTTCTCTCACAGGAAATCCCAATTGTTGGTAATGAGATCTAATAACAACATATCAAAGGCAAACAAGTAAATAATTTACATTCCTAAGTAGCAGAGCCTGAAAATGTGCAGGTTTACGTTGGACATTCTTTAAGATCTTCTATAAGGAAATTGCATAAATTATCTGTTGCTTTGTAGAAGCAGATGAGCTGTGGCACTAGAGCATTAAAGATAAAAGAGTGGTTGGTCGGCCCCTACTGCTGACGTCTGGGAGAGGATAGGGCTTCTCTCCTGTGGGTATCTGCATGTTAGTTAATGCTGTGAGCAGCCTTCTGTTGTTCTCGGGCAGCTTTTGTTTATGGAATAGTCCCAGTTCAAGTAAAATTTGAAGCAATAAGGTGGAAATGCTTCTGGCTTTAAGTGGCACTGCAAACTCAAACGTAGATCTCAGAGGCCTGACCTTGGAATTCCTAATAAGAAGTTTCTTAGTCTTCTGTCCCCTGGAGGGCCATTTCTATGATATCCAGTCTCCTTGCCTACTTGCATTACTTAGGAAGTAGAATTTTTTACAGAAATCTCATTTCCTCTCTCAAATCTTCCCTAAAGATTTGAAACTTGTGTGGTAGTTTCAGGTCTAGGAGTCAGAGGCCTAGGTTTGAAACTTGACTCCACCATTTAATAGCTCTGTGACCTTAGGCGAGTAATTAAAATATGAATCCTCAGTGTCTCCATCTATAAAATGGGGGATAATAACTAACCAGCCTGCTTCACAGATCTATTGCGAGCACCAACTGTAACAATGGAAGTACTCTTAGATATTAAGACACATATAAAAGCAAGGTTTGTCTTTTCTGTTTTTTCTTTCTTTCTAAATATTATCATCAGACACTTTCTTTGCCATCCAGTCTGTTCAATGGTGTATTCACGGGCCACAACATAAGGGTGCTCTTAATATATTTTTTGCCATCTCTGCCCATCCTCTAGCCTGCTTGTGTGCTCCCAGACAGGGACCATGCTGCTTCTGCCAAACCAGAGGTGTCGGGCCAAGACTGGCCACTGAGAGGGGAAGGTAGGGAAGAACTCCCAGAGGAACTCCAGCTCCAGGATTCAAGTAGCATTTAACCTAGTGTTCTGCAAGTGAACTTCTCAGGGAGCATTGGACATTCATGGTCTCAACCTGACTGTTTTATCTTTTCTATTTTTAGATTCCTCTGCCAAATAACATTTATTTTGACAGATCAAAGCTGGAAAGAAACAGCAGCTTTGGGACCCAAGAGAAGTCCGTGTTTCTGATTGGAGGCAGCATATGTGTGAGGGAATATAAAGATGAACGGACAGGCCATTTCCTCAAGGAGTTTATAGTCTAGTTGTGAAACAAATATGCAGTTAAACAAGGCAAAAGTAATCACTATACAGGGATCATATGTACCATGTGCCAGGTAAGGATAGGACTCAGGGTGGGGCTAGGTGGAAGAAATACAAAACAGGCCTTGGTGTGGGGGTGAGGGAGGAGATACAGGAAAGGATTTATGGGGGAGGAAGATTGGAACAAAGACATACTGATGCTTGCTCTGGAATGTCCAATAAAAAATGTGGAACTCCTTGAGACGAAAAGCCCTACTCTATTAAAAACTTGATGAAGGGGCGCCTGGGTGGCTCAGTCGGTTAAGCAACTGACTTCGGCTCATGTCATGATCTCACGGTTGGTGAGTTCGAGCCCCGTGTCGGGCTCTGTGCTGACAGCTCAGAGCCTGGAGCCTACTTGAGATTCTGTGTCTCCCCCTCTCTCTACCCCTCTCCTGTTCATGCTCTGTGTCTCTCTGTCTCTCAATAAGAAATAAAAATGTTAAAAAAATTAAAAAAAAACTTGATGAGGCAAAGGTAGCAATGAATGAAGAGACTGAACCGAATTCCTCCCTCTAATTGTGGATAGGAAGCAAATAGGCAAGGGGTCTCAGAACGCAGATTCCCTGGACTGGCAGACACAGAGCTAGAGAGGGAGGGGGTTGTACCATTCCTGGGACCATTGCCAAGGGAAAGCTTTGTTGTCTTACCCTTCTAAACAAATATTCTCTGCTTTCTTCCATTGGTAACACTCTTAATGCCTTTAAGTAGCATTGAGAACATCTTACATATATATGAATAAGAAAGAATGAGTGTATGTGTGTGTGTGTGTGTGTGTGTGTGTGTGTGCGTGTGTGCGCGCGCGCGCGCGCACTTGGGATGGCACAGGCAGGAGTGGTCCTAGAAAATGTCATTTGCAAAACAATTTGCTATTTGGTATTCAACAGATATTTATTAAGCACTAACTGTATACCAGGTATGGTGATAGGCTCTAGGGAATACAGTAATGTTCAAGGCAGACATGATCTGTGTCTTCATTGAGTTTATAGTCTAGGCGGTAAACTCTAACAGGATTTCATGACCTATTTGGCAGTTGTCTGGTGGGCTAAGCTAAAAGTTACATTTTCATAAAAATTCCCATTTCTGTGCACTGAGATGGGGCATTAAGAATTTAGGTTAAGTCATAAACATGATCAGCACAGCAAGCTGCATCAAGACGCATAGTAATTGAGGCCACAGGGAAAGCTTAAAATGCCATTGATTTATTGTGCATACAGGCGTCCTGAGCCTCTGATATGATAAGAAGGTAATGTGGAGGCAGGCTTGTAAGATGATGAAGCAAGACACATTCTGTGGGAAAACAAGGAGCTCCTCAGAGACTGTGATCTGAATGCGCACAGCTGCTTAGCATTAGGCAGTTGGGTGAAACGTGGATTTGGATGAGGATGGTGATACACACAAGAAGAATAAGGGCTCAGAGAGTCCTAAAAACATTTTTTCACAAGGAGTTGTATGGGAGACTGACATAGTGGTTTTTCCAGCTCTTTGGTCAGATGAGGTGGGTATTTTTTGGTCAAATTGTCCTATTAAAGCATGGAGTTATGTGTTATCTAGGCTGGAAGGGAGGGGGCTACTGAGCTGAATTTTCTTTTTTAGAAAATCTTTTTTTTAAGTTTATTTATTTTTAGAGAGACAGAAGGAGAGTGTGAGCAGGGGAGAGGCAGAGAGAGAGAGGGAGAGAGAGAATCCCAAGTAGACAGTGCAGAGCCTGACATGGGGCTTGACAAACTGAGATCATGACCTGAGTGGAAATCAAGAGTCAGACACTTGACCTAGACTGAGCCACTCAGGTGTCCCATCTACTGAGCTAATTTTATGTCAAATTGGAGAGATAGAACAAAAGCAAAAGACAGATACCAGCTGGTCTTTCATTTATAGTCTCAGAGGGATTTAGGCACCATAGACCTATGGCCATGGCGGTTAGAACTGTGAGTTTTATGACTTCCCTGTGCTAGTTATTTTGTGTTATCCCCTGTATGTTTCTCCATAGTCATTGGGAGTAAAACTCTATGCATTTTGCTTCAGAGACAACAAGGATATTGAAAGACCCTCTATAGCCATGGTTCCAGCCACCCCACCTTTGAAGGGGGGGGGAAGAATAGACAAGGGCACCTAGGTGGCTCAGTCGGTTAAGTGTCTGACTTCAGCTCATGTCCTAATCTCATGATCTCATGTTTGTGAGTTTGAGCCCTGCATCAAGTTCTCTATTAGCACAGAGCCCACTTGGGATCCTTTGTCCCCCACTCTCTCTGCCCTTCCCCCACTGGTTCTCTCTCTCTCTCTCTCTCTCTCTCTCTCTCTCTCTCTCTCTCTCTCTCTCTCTCAAGACAAATAAATAAACTTAAAAAAAAGAACAGAACAGGTAGTGGCTACATTGAGAAGAAGGGAAGTCTGGTTGTATCCTTGGGTCTTTGGTGTAGAAGAATTTGAATTGGACACAGGGTCTGAGCTGAGCCTGTGTAAAAACCCTGAAGGTGGGCTATACTTGGTTCCAGATTATATTTTCTTTATTCTTTAACAATTTTGTGTGTTTATATGCTTTAATTTTCCTTTTGCCCTATGCTCTCAACATGCCCAGGTCCATCCTGTGCTTTTCTTTATCCTGTTCTGTACCTCAGGGAGGCTGACACTTCAGATCATCACACAGGCTCCTTTGCTGTCTGTATCCCAGTTGGGTTTGGGTTTGGGTTTGGGTATGGGTATGGGAGGCACTCACTGGAGATTAAAGTGTGAGAGGAGAGAGGTCAAAGCATTTAGTCCCTACTTGTACTTTCTTTGTGCTCTGGGCCATATGTTGTGGCAGTGACACATCGCTCTCGGACACATGGTATCCCAGTTCCATGGTTCCATGTTCACTGAGCCTTGTTACTAGTATTTCCTCCCCTTGCTTTTTCAAATGTGGTGGTGGTGTTGGCTTCTTCCTTTTGATAGTTTCCAGGTTCTCCATCCTCCTTACTGGTTCTTTTCACTTTGCACATGCCTCTGTAGATTATTTCTCTATTAAAGTCTGAGTGGGATGCTGTTTCCTGCCAGGATCCTGAGAAATATAATTTGGAACCTACTTAAAGGCAGGCACTGTATATAATGATTGTTTTGAGCCTTTTTAGAAAATTATATATTTGGGGCTTAAGTGATGGACACTGGAGGTATTAATAGGTTCTTATATTTTCAACTTTGCACTGTATCTGATCCATGAGAAAGTCCAGTTAGTTCTATTCTAAAACAGATGTAAACCTATCACATTCTTTCCATCTCCAGTGCTATACCCTGGATCAAGTGGTATTCACTCTAATCTGGATTCTGCAAGAGTCAGTCACCTCTACCTGGTCCTTCTGCTTCTTCCCTTTGGGCATATAGTCTACTCTCTACACAGAAGCTAGAGTGATCCTTTGAGCATTCAAATGAGATCATGCTGTTCTCTGCTCAAAGGTCTGCAGGGACTTCCCATTGCATTAAAACACAAATCCGAAGTTGTTATCTTGGGTGATGAAGCTCTATCCATGTTCTGGCCCTTGTTTACCTCCTAGGGTTCATCTACCTATACTCTGCCTTGTCACAAGGCCTTGTCACTCTTTCTCGAGCATGACAAACTTGTTCCACCTTAAGGCAGCATCTGCACATGGTGTTCCTCTGACTCAAACCCTCACATGGTTGGCTCCTTCTTGTCACTCAGATTTCAGAGTTTCTCAGGGTATTTCTCTGGCTATTCTAATATAGCACCTGAGTCATTCTCTAGAACCTCATGTCATTGTATTTTCAATAAACAATAGAGCTCATCTCTATTTGAAATTATAGCCTTTATTCACCTCCTTGCTTGGAGTCTGACTCTAATGAGAAGCAAGAATCTAATACCTTGTCTCCTCAGTGTGTAGGAGTGTGTTGGAGTACCTACCCCATGGCAAGTGCTCAATACACCTGCACACGCAAACACACACACACGCACACACACACACATGCGCAGGGAGGAAAGATTTACTGATCAACATTCTTCTAAATGCTTTACATGGATTATTTAATTTAATCCTTACAACAACCTCATTCATCAAAGCTATTATTACTCTTGTTTTACAAATGAAGAAACTGAAACCCAGTGGAGTTAGATAACTTGCCAAAGGACATACCCAATTAGGAAGTTGCAGAGACAGAATTTGAAATCTCGCCATCTGGCTCTTAGTCTCATGCCCTTAACTACTAAACTATACAGCGTCCTAACATTTGCTCAATAAAGTAATGAACACTTCCCATCAACTTCTTCCATTTCTTATTTGGGCTTTAGAAAGAAAGAAGCTATCTAATTTTTAAATATGGGAGTCTGCCCAACCTCATGCTGGGGGTTTTCTACTCCTAAGAAAGGACACTCTGAGCCCAGGACAGCAAGAAAAGCACAAATCTCTTTCTTGAATACAAACTCTTTGGAGAAAATTCCCAGAGAGCCTCCAAAGTGTTGAGCCCATGGATTGCCAGAAATGTGGACTGGAACTCCTGTGCAAGTCCTGTGCAAGAATATATATATATATATATATATATATATATATATATATATATAGTCCCAGTTTTCCATCATTAACTAATTCAGAAAAGACTGAACAAGCATATCTGTTGCACTAAACACTTGGGATACAGAGATGAATAAGACATGGTCCCAGCCCTATATGAGCTTCCAGGCTAATTAAACAACTGTACTTCTAGATGCATATTCTATTCATTCAACCATTTTTCTTCAATCCATTAGAAAATAAGAAAATAGACCAGATGTTATCTGAACTAACTCTGTGGCTTGTCAGAATGTCGAGACTAGTCTCAAGTTCAGACAGCCTCCAAAGTCTGTTTTCACAGTCCTGGGGCACCTGGGTGGCTCGGTTGGTGAAGTGTCTGACTTTGGCTCAGGTCACGATCTTGTGGTTCCTGAGTTCGAGCCCCACGTCAGGGCTCTGTGCTGACATCTCAGAGCCTGGAGCCCGTTTCCTGCTTTGGATTCTGTGTCTCCCTCTCTCTCTGCCCCTCCCCCGTTCACACTCTCCAAAATAAATAAACATTAAAAAATAATAATAAAAAAATAAAATGTATTCAAAGCTGTTTTCACAGTTCGGTCTACATCAGCAGTGACAATTCTTTTACAGCTCCCTTTGGATGACTGTGCCACGGTTGCTGCCCATTTGGAAGTCCTCGTCAACTTTTCAAAACTGCCTTTTCTTCTCCCAGCCTTAGTTCCATTTTGGCAAGCCCCGCTCTAGCATAGGCTTCTCATTAGGGCACATACTGTTCCTATGCTCGTCTTCATGTTTACTCTCGTTTGGCACTAAAGGAGATTACCTACACCAAGCCCATCTCCTTTTCTTGTAATTCAATCACTCCCATCTATTGCTTGTTTCAGTTCCTGTCTTCCAATGCCCCCTGTTTGTCTACTTCACTCTATCACCCAAGCACCTGAAAGCCAAACTCATTCTACCACATGGCAGCTCCATGTACGGATCACCTTGCAGCCATGTGTGGTAAAGTGACTTAAAATACAGCCAAGAAAGGCAACCTGTTTTTTTATTCTACTCACTGCACCGTAAGCTTATGTTGAAGTGTCTAATATCACCTTCCTGTTCTTTTCTTTTTTTTTTTTTTCCTTGCTGGGCTTGTGCTTTCCAGGTTTCTCCCTGGAAATTTAAATAGCTGTGTTTCAGGTTCCTTTCCTGCAGCTGTATTAGCTTTCAGGTCTCCATGCTGAGGCTCATTTGGTCATTTCCTGCCCATATTTCTAAACTCTGCAGCTCCTTTATGTTACTTGCTGGTCCTTAGTGGTTTTTCTGTGCCTTTCATTTTAGCTTGATCTGCACATTTAATTAGTGGGCTGTATGTCCTTCCATTTTAAAGAATGCATAAGATACAGGCAGTTTTCTGCAACAGCAGGTGGATAATGGAAACAAGGAAGGTGGGGCTTTGTGCTGTAAACAGCTCTCTGCAAAATAAGGAGACGGAGGAGGATGAAAGAAGATGCGGCTGACATGGCACAACAGCTGGGAATGTGACCTTATTGTAGCGAATGTGCCCCAGATTTGCCAGGCTGTCCTGCACATATGGTGAGAACTTGTACAATTTCAAACGCAGAAACACAAAGGGCAAGTGAGGTGGAGAAGTGAGATCGCGGTTCAGGAAAGGGCCAAGGAAGATGCAGCCCCAAATTGGGACGGTTTCCACAATTCAATCTCTAGGAATAAACTCCACGTCTGTCTGAGGTCAGGTTTCTGGGAAACAGACCACAAGATGCGATTTTACTGGGGAGTGCTTTTAGAATCCCACCCACGAGGGAGCAAAGGAAGCAGGACTGGGCAGAAGGAGGAGCTGGGCTATCCTGGAGGCTCAACAAGGACCTCAGCTGATTGGCATGAGCATCTCTTAAGCAGGGTGTCCCTTCAGGGGAGCTGGGCTTCGAGGTAAGGATCTGAGGGCCTGTTGCTGTACCTAGAGGGAAGGGGGATAAACTTGGGTGAAGCCGCTCTTTTCAGAGGAAGGCAGTTCACAGAAAAGGATCATCACGTGCTCATCATGTGAGCGTCCTTACGGCCAACTTTACCAGCAGCTGCAAGAATGAGGGCCTCAGTCCTGGAGAGGACTGGGTGGCCCGCGACCTCATCCACCACAGCCTCATGTGAGACCAGGCCAATTCTCTGTGACATTGAGCACGGCTGAGCTTTCCCTATTCAGCAGGCGGTTTCCCTCCTTTGCCTTCTGTGAGTCAGGGGTCTCATTCTTCTTGGCCACTCCTTCTCTGTCTCCTTTCTAGCTCTTTATCCTTTTTTTTTTCTCCCATTTGCTTTTTAAATAGAGGCACATTCAGGGTGGCTCAGTCGGTTAAGTATCTGACTTTGGCCAAGGTCATGATCTCATGGTTTGTGAGTATGAGCCCCACTTTGGGTGAGCACAAGCCCTGCTTCAGGTGAGCCCCACATCTCTCTATTTGCCCCTCATGGGATTCTCTCTCTCTCTCTCTCTCTCTCTCTCTCTCTCTCAAAATGAGTAAATAAATAAATATAGGCACGTTCATTCGTTCCGTCAATGAGTAACTATTAAGTGCTCATTTTGTTCCAGATCACCCCTAACACAGTTTCCATTCTTTTTAACCATTCTTTCTCCCTGGGCAATCTCATCCACTCAGGTTTGTCTTTTTCCTCTCCCCATCCCCCAGTGATTTCCAACTCTTCAAGTCAAGCTTTAGTTTCACTTTTAAAATAACTGTCCAATTTCTTTTTTTTTTAAATTTTTAATGTTTATTTTTGAGAGAGAGAGAGAGAGAGAGAGCACAAGCAGGGGAGGGGCAGAGAGAGAGGGAGACACAGAATCCAAAACAGGCTCCAGGCTCTGAGCTGTCAGCATAGAGCTCAATGCGGGGCTCGAACTCACGACCCCTGAGATCATGACCTGAGCCAAAGTCAGACACCTAAGTGACTGAGCACCCAGGCACCCTGTCAATAATCCAATTTCTAATTTTTGGCTGGGGTGCCTCACACTAAATGTGTCCAGTAATGGTAATCTTCACCTTATCCAGTGTCATACCTCATTCAGTGAAACATCATAGAGCCAGCCTCACAAGAATTATATACCTGGAGCTGTCCCAAATCTTGCTATTCAAAGTGTGATTCATGAACAAGCAGTTTGTTAGAAATACAGAATCTTAGTCCCCACTCAGACCTACTGAGTGAGAATCTTCATGTTTTTAAAATTTTATTTATTTTGAGAGAGAGTGGGGGAGGGGCAGAGAGAGGGAGAGAGAGAATCCAAAGCAGGCTCCCAGCTGTTAGCGCAGAGCCCCACATGGGGCTCAAACTCATGAATGGTGGATCATGACCCAAGCCGAGACCAAGAGTCAGATGTTTAACTTATGGAGCCACCCAAGTGCCCTGAGAATCTGCATTTTAATAAGACCAGTGATTCACAAACATATCAAAGTTTGAGAAGCATAGATCGAAAACCCTCTTCTCCTTCAAACTCCAGATCTAATGGATAACTAGTTCCATCTGTTTTGTCTTTTAATCCCTTTCCGTGATATCACAGGAACCTCCTGAGGGATCTTACTGCCCTCCTATCTTTGACCCTTCATACTGATGTATACCTATCATCCTAAAACATACCATGTGCTCTTGCACAAACTCTCAACTGCTTGCACTGCCTAGAGGATAGATTTCAAAGTTCTAATGTGGTGCTCATAATCTGCTTTTCTGGTTTTACCTTACACTGCCTTCTTCTGCATACCCATGCGCCAATTTTCCTGGTGTTCTCCTACCTGAATGCACATTCACACCATTGTGTCATCCTTTGTGCTGTTTCTTCAAAACACTCTGTTTCCTCTCACCTTGCCTATCAAAAATCTTACTTAGGCTTTAAGATCTAGCTTAAATGCCCTGTCTTCCAAGAGTCCCACAAGCCTCTTGCCTGAAGTAATCTCAAAACCCCTTGGTTATCTATTTGGCCCACTTTCATTCTGCTTTGTGTGAAATCTAAATCTTAATACCTAACAAAAGGGCTTAGCACATAGTTGATATTTGTGTGCGTTATAAAGTTATGTAGTTATACATCTGTAAATGAAACAAATGGACATCTACCATCAGCAATTTTTATACATACTGTAATCAGTCTGGAAAATTTGGTGTCCCATGGATTTGCCAACCACAGTGTCTAGATTTTCTGAAAAAGTCCTATTGTAGTAAATTTTCTAATTTTCCTGTAAGCATATGCTCTTATATTTGATTGTCAACTTAAAAGTGTGATCCTCACTTTCATGTTCTCTAAGCTGCATCACTTAGCCACCTTTGAAACAGGCTTTGACGGTGCTACCCAGTTCCATGCAGTAAGTGATGGATTAATACTGGGTATCCCAGAGCAGGTTCATCTGAGATCTCCCCATGGTTTGCCACAGGCCTGGCTGCTTGCCTTAACATTTACACATCATGCCCTCCTCCCCTCTCTTTCCCTGCCTTCCCTGGTTTCCTACTGCCAGAGTGGAAGGAGAGAGATCTATTTCCCTTTGCTAACTCTGTCTGAAGTGACAGAGTTGATCAATGAGTTGCTGTGCCTGTCCGGGAAAGCCGGTTTGATGGTCCTCCTGTGGCTGGGCTGACAGCCCTCAGCCTTTTATGAACTGAATAGTGAAGCACTCTTTGCAGCTCAGTTACGCCTGTTTATGGTGGATTCCAGCTGTATTTTTTATGTCTGCTCTTATTATATTGTTGCCATTGGTATTAATCTCTGGCTAGTTTATTTGCTGTGGATTTATAATGACTTTGCATCATAAAAATAAAAAAGAAAGAAAGCAATGGAACAAACTTTAGATAGTGAGGACATCCAAATGAAAGGGTGAAGAGACTGGAGGGTAATTAAGACCTACATAGCTTCAAAAGCCTGGCTCTGAGGCAGTCATACTCCTGGAAAGGAGGGACCTGTTTGGATCATCACACTTTCCATAGTTGTTAAAGATGAAGTAAGTTTATGGCTGTAGCAGCAGAAAGGCTCATTCCTGGGATGTGAATACTGTTACCGTAATCCTCACGTTAGGAGTGAAACAGCAAACAACATGGAGTGAGGGGCCCTCTTTGGCTTGGTTGCCTGTTTGATTTTTTTAATACCAGTGACTATCAAGTTAAAAGAGTCCTTTGAAAAACATTTCCATGAAATTCTCCTACAATTTCATTCTAGGACGGCGGCCGCGTTCTTAAACTCTACGTTGTATGATTTTCGTAGCAAAGTGTGTACCTCAGATTCTTCCCTGCTTGACAGACACTGTAATTTTCTTGGCACATATGTTTTGCCTGAAAGTGAATGCTTTTGTCAAAGCAAGAAGATACCTGTGATAAGTGCCATGAAAATACTTAGATAGCTAATCCTTTTTTTGATAGGTGAACCATTAAAAAAATTAAATTTTAAAATATATTCAGACTTCAACCTAATTAACATATTTTATTGGAATACTTTAAAATTATTTTACCAAAAATTAGGATAGACAAATAAACCTTAGCGGGCAGGAGACTTATTTTCTGTTACTCTATATTTGCCTTTCTCTCAATGAGCTTGCTCAGCTGTGAAGACCTTCATACGTGGCAAAGATTCTTATTATAGGAAGGGTTTCAAAACAGGATTGAGATCCTTAAGAACCTGAAGACAAGATTTTCAACTGCCTGCAAAGTCTTACTCCTTTGTTTTAAACTGAAGTATAATTTACATACAATATTCTATTAGTTTCAGGTGTGCGACAGTGATTCAACATTCATATACATTATGAAATGCTCACCGTGATAAGTGTAGTTATCATTTGTCACCATGCAAAGTTACAGAATTATTGACTATATTCCCCTATGCTGTGCTTTACATTGCTGTAGCTTATTTACTTTATAACTGGAAGTTCATACCTCTTAATCCCTTTCAATTTTCCCATCCATCCCTCTACCCACTCCCTTCTGGCAACAAGTTCTCTATTTATGAGTCTGTTTCCATTTTGTTTTGTTTGTTCATTTGTTTTGTTTCTTAGATTCCACATATAAGTGAAATCATATGGTCTTTCTCTGTCTGACTTACTTCACTTAGCCTTATACCCTCTAGGTCCATCCATGTCATTGTAAATGGCAAAATCCCACTCCTTTTTATGGCTGTGTAATATTTCATTGTGTCTACATGTGTATGCACCCCGCATCCTTTCTATCCATGTGTCATTGATGGACACTTAGGTTGCTGCCTATGAATTATTTAAGCCTCAAATGTGTCTCTTCTTCGGGGAGGCTTTTTTGAGCAGTTTTATCTTTTTTGTCAGCCCCAGGCAGAGCTGAGTGCTCTCTTTATTACAGTGTTGTCCCTTTTTGATTCCTGTTTTATGGTGCTCTTCACAGGATGCAACAGTGATTCAGACCTGTTTGACATTCCTACGAGATGGTAAGTGCCCTGTGGCGACATCATCATGGTCATCATAAGTACCTTGTCCCATCTCCATCACCACCTCACCACAGCTAACATTTACTGAATACTTACTATGAGCTAGCTATTCTAAGCAACTATATAAATAAACTATTTTCATCCTCCCAGTAATTCTATGAGATGGTACACTTTTTAAAATCCTCATTTGAAGGTGAGGAAACTGAGGCCCAGGGAGATTTAGTGAGTATTATTCACCTTTATAACCTCATTGCCTAGCACTCTGCTGGCACAGAGTAGGCACTCAATATTTGTTGAATGGACATCTTAGATAATTTCTACCAGTGTATTGTTTAGATATAAAATTATCTATAAGGTTGAATATAAGGACTGTGACCTGCTGCTTGTTCAATTCAAAATTAATTCAACAAATACATTTCATTTCCTTGTTGATTTAATTCTTGTTGTAAAGATGGTCTGAAAGTTCCCTAGAAGATACATGTATGAAATGGTAAAGACTTTAGGGGAACTATCAGGGTAAACCCTCTCCAAGACATTGGACTCTGATGCGCATATAGTATCCTCCCAGTTTCTCCCAACCACTTTCATATTCATGTCTGTGACCCTGCTCAGTGACTGTTGGATTTATCTATTCATTCAACAGGCTTTTATTGAGCTTAGATACAGTGATAGGCCCAAAGTACAAAAGTGCATATACCAGAAAGAATAGCTGCTCTCAAAATTCTTGTAGCTTAGTGGAGATAGGTAGACAAGGAGAGTATAGAGGTTGATAAATACTACCAAAGAGGTTAACAAAAACAAAAACAAAACAAAACAAAAACACAACAACAACAACAACAAAAGCAAAAAGAAGTTGCCTGTCATTTTCTTATAAGAGTGTGGAGAAGGTTCCCTTCTGTATTAAATGGATGGGAAAATAACAGATAGGAGGCAAAGAGAATGTGGGAGTGGGAAGAATATTCCAGGAACAGGCATGCGTAAAGACCTTGAGAAAGAACATGTTTGGGGATATGCAAATCGTTCTCTATGACTTGAACATATGGTGTGCTTACAGATGAGTGTGTCACACCTTTGAGTTACAACAACCTAAAGGCAATAAAGAGATATCAACATGTTGTAAGGAGAGAGTAAAGGCAAGACTTTAATTTAGAATATGCTGGCTACAAGCAATAGGTAGAGATTTTTATCTTCCAGGTACTTACTCTGCATTTATTACATACCAAACACAGTAGTAGTCAAAATTGGATGGATTGGAAAGATACCGTTGTGGAGGCTGGGAGGTCAGTTGAGAAGGAGTATGTTGGAATAAATATTGGGGAGGCAGAAATGAAAGAAGTAAGTTTTATTTATAGTCTGTCCATTTTCCTGATATTCCACACCCCTCCCCCTGGCCATGACTTCATGACTGCCTAGAAAATATTATGGAAGTAAGAGCTTATTATTCAGTATGCCATTAGTTTAGGAGTTTAGACTTACCATTAGTTTAGGAGTCCTGTTTGTTTATTTCCCCATGGAAACCATGTTTGTTTATCTGATAGACACCTACTAACTAACCTGGCAAAGGGTTCAGTGGGGAGAGTAAGTACTTTGGAAGCAGACAGATATGAGCTTAAATTGCAGCTCTGCTACTTTTTAACTGAGTGAATGTGAGCACTGGTCTCATGTAGGTTCTTAAATATGCAATCCTAGTCCCTTTTATTTCCTCCTAGAAATCTCATGTTGGCGCGGCTTCTATTTCTGCTTCCATTGTAAAATGGCACCACTCTAGGCTAGTGCAATTAAAACAGGCTCAAGACTAGAGAACACAGGGAAGGAATGAATCTAAACTCAGGCGTTTAGAATGAAGCCTGTTCTTTGAAGGCTAGCTCAATGGTCAAAACTTTTGCTTTAGAAGATACCCCAAAGTGTGAATCTGAAGGCAACCTTTTTGGTTGTATGGTAGATTATCCTAAGAATTTATCTAGTCCAGGGGCACCTGGGCATCCGACTAGGCATCCGACTTTAGTCGGCTAGGCATCCGACTTCAGCTCAGGTCATGATCTCACAGTCTGTGAGTTTGAGCCCTGTGTCAGGCTCTGTGCTGGCAGCTCAGAGCCTGGAGCCTGCTTCGGATTCTGTGTCTACCTCTCTGTCTCTACCCCTCCCCCACTCACGCTCTGTATCTGTCTCTCAGAAATGGATAAGTGTTAAAAAAAAATTATCTAGTCCAGTCAACTTTTTGCTGCTGTGTTTCAAGTAGTGTGCTAAGGGCTTTACATAAGTAACCTCATCCAATTCTCACCATAAAAACATGAGGTAGATTTTATGTGTTTATTTTACAGATGAGAAAGCTGAGGCTCAGGAAGGTGGAGGGATGTGCCCCAAACCACTAAGAGAACTGAACCCCACTCCCTAAGCTCTAAAGTCCACATTCCCTCCAGGACACGCTGTGTCCTTTCTCTTATAAGAAGCATTCGAAACAATGAAAGGAAACTGTGAAGTAAAGTAATGTCTCTCTGTGCCCTAAGGAAATGTACAAGATAGTACAATACACAAATAGTCATGAGAACTAAGAACACATATGGAGGTGTCACTGTGTGTTAACCTGATACAGACTGGTCGTGTTATTCAGGATGTCGGTTTAACTTATCCTCATCCTACCTTACTCCCAGGAACTTAAGTCTGTGACCCTGCCATCTACCCAGTTGGGCTTTTTGGAAGACAATGGAAGTGTTAAGTGTGCCAAATCATACATTGG
This sequence comes from Felis catus, assembly GCF_018350175.1. Lineage (NCBI taxonomy): Eukaryota > Metazoa > Chordata > Mammalia > Carnivora > Felidae > Felis > Felis catus. The sequence continues at coordinate 41,637,720 of NC_058377.1, forward strand.
CTCTTTCAACTGAGGAGTGAAATTAGTGCCACAGTAGCAATTTGGGCAGTGACATGGTGCTGAACGAGTTAACTGCTCAGTGTGAGCAGGGTTCCACTGCTGAACCACAGGGGCTAGACTGAGCTAAGGCTCAAGATCAGCTTTCAGGCTATTGAACTGAGTAGTCTCTGGGTAGTGCCTGCAGTGGCTCCTGTGGGAAGTTTGGCCAGCCTATTTTGGTTGACCAAGTGGTATAATTAGCCAGGAATGTTCAGAAGTAAACATTATTGAAGGGAAAATAAAACTATTACCCGTGACTGTACCTATCTCAGAAATGGCAGCAACTGCTTCTGGAACAGCTAAGTAAACCAAAAAAATGATAGGCTAGTCACTCTAGATGAGAATGTAAAGTTAGAAACAGATTCAGTTTCTGTCTGTAGGGTTGGCCACTGGTCAATTTGCCTCTTCCCAACCTCTGGTTTATATTAGGAGGGATTTTCCTTAAATACTTTTGGCTTCTCTCCACTCCTTTATTCACTCAGCACCCTGGTGAGGGCCAGTGCCTAATCTGATTAGTAAATATGTGAAGAATAGAGCTCTGCTCACCAATTCCTCTTGGGAACAAGTGCCCACAGAGAGCAAGGACATTGCCCTTCAATTCTGCATGTTTCACTTGCATGGCCTGGGACTTGGAGGAGGGTATTGCGAAGAGTAAGTCTCACTTACTGTGAGGTGTAGTAAGAAGCCCATTTAGCTCTCATACTAGGTTACATCTCTACCTTAGCTGTTATTAGTCATAAAAGGATATTTTGACCACCATCTTTCAGTCATTTCTCAAATTGCTCAGAATTTAAGTAAGAGTAGAGAGTCATTAATTATTATTTCCTGCTCAGAGACCTCAATACCCCCGTGAAAATGAAAATGTAATAGATGAGATTATTAAGTTGATGTGGGAGAGAGAAAATGGAAGAGTGCAGGGACACATGTGGTCTTTATTTCTACCCAGGATAGAAGCTCTAGAAAGGGGGTGAGCCTGCAGCAGGCGTGTTTATCTCAGACATGTGGAAAAGCTCCCTGACTCCACTGGTTACATGTCCAGAAGAAAGAGCTTACCAAAGAACATGGTGGAAATGTCTCCCCACCATTGCCCTTAAAAGTCTTATATATATGTGTGTGGGGGGAATTGTATGTATGGGTAGTCATCATAATCATTAAATTGGTTGAGGTAGTTGGTCAGTCAGAAAGCCTGCCTGACTTCTGGAGTTGCGTGTGGTAGCTGTACCAGCTCCCTCAGGCCAACAGAGCATTTGTGACTTGAGAGACTACTTTAGGATCTATGATAGTGAATCAGAACTCTAGTGTTACAGCATCTCATATTCATTTCATCCAAAGCATCCTAGAGAGCAATCTGGAATTAATCTGATATTATTTTCTCCCCCCACCCCCACCTCATTGTTTCCCAACATCCTTCTCACCTAGTTGAAATCAGTGCTTTAACTTATGAATGTATTTTTTTTCCTAATATATTGTAGTAAAGAGCCTGGAATATAAAGGTTTTGGAGACCTCGATAGAGGTGAAAATAGAAGAAAGCACGGTGGAGATCAGGTATTAATGATCACCGATGAAGCATGTCAGATTGTGGGGAAAGGGGAGAGGAGTGGCAGATAGAAAGGAGAGTTTTGGATACCTAGGATTAGCAGCCAGCATTCATAACAGCCACCCTAGGGGCCCCGAGTCCAGTTGCAGAAACAGTTGGCAGGCAGTTGTGGGCTTGAGGAGTTCGCGATCAACCTGAATGTGGCTCTAGCAAGTCTTGTGGGTTTTTTTCCGGTTGCCTTGTTCTGTTTTATTGGCCCAAGTGCTCATGGAGCAGCTTTACCATGGGGCTCTTGAAAGTGCCATTGATGAAGAGAAAAGTAATTATTTTATACATCCATTCTGTTATTCAGCAGATATCCTAGAAGTATCTGCTGAGTGTCTTCAGTGGATGGGAGTGACGGGAAAATTGGGAAAGTACATGGTGGCCACAGAGGAGGGGACAATGGCCTGCCTACATGGTTGTCAGTTTATAAATACTGCTTCAGGGTTAACATTCTGTGATTCAATGGATTGAATTAAATTAAACTGACTTGATTCTCAACACGATGGGAGGATACAGAGGAATAATGGATGCCCTCATGGTTCATACAAAGAAAGACATCACATTATTTTATTGTTGGTAGTAATAAAAATTGCCCTAATCCTTCAGTGAGCAAATTGCTCTTTGAGAGAAGTGGTGGGGGCAGGCCGTGGTTTCAAGGAGAAGAGATTTGTAGGAATTCACTTAATGAAGACATGAAAATGTCAAAACACAACTGAAGCATTAAAACCTGTCCAAGGGCATGGATTTGTAAAAGTGCTTTCTTTAAGCAAATGCCATCATATAGGTATCTCATAGAAATAATCATTATTGGAATATGAAAAATGACCCCTATAAATGCAAGTTATAAATACAAGCGTGACTGTTTATAATGGCCGTGGAAGGCCCTGTACATCCTGCCAACGAGCCAAATTTTCCTTTGGAAATTTTATGAAGAATTGGCATAAAGAAGGAGGGATAGATGCCCTCCTTCTCACTCCTATGAGTAAAAAAAAAAAGTTAAAGTTTGTGTTAATGAAGGTCATTTAGCCAAGCTACCCACTCGAAAAGTAGATTTTCCTAAAGACATTTCAAATGGTAAACTATCTAGGACTCTATCAGCTCATAGGACCCCTGTAGGTGAATTAGAGTACCCCCTCTGGAGAGGTGCATAGCTTGGTATTTCCATAGTGGTTCAACATGTCCCTGTGCCACAAAGCATGCTTTGGTGAGTGGGGATGGGAATGTTAAGCTTCAGCCCCCATCTGCCCCTGTGGGTGGACACTTGTGCAGTGACCATTCAGCACGGTTGTATGGAAAGCCTTGTAGAGGGTAAACCACACATTAATTTCTGTATTGTACTGCCAGGCAGAGAATCATTCATTGTAAGAGGTAACTAGAACTCTGGGACCCTATTGAGGTTAGGTGGGACAATGCAGAGCTTTAATTACTGGGTCCTGTCTCCTTCGAATGTCACCCTGGATCATTTCTTCCCCTTCACTGGTCACTGAGGGTCTCCACTGTTTCTGCCAGTGATTCTCCCTGGCCTGACCCACTTCAGTTACCCTCATCAAAGCTTCGAGGAGGGAAAAGAGAAAGGCTGCAGGGTGCCTCTCTGTACATTCAGGAGAGATTAAGCCATTCTTGGCCAGTTCACTCCTTTCTTCAAGCTCTGGGTATTCTTGTCAGTAAAATGAAGAGTTTACGTAAATAGTTTTTTAAGGCCCATTACAGCTCCAGAGGCTGAGCTAAGCAAAGCCACATTTCTATGATTACTTACTTACATGAAAAGTCGCAAATAAAATATAAACTGCCCAGAGAAACACTGGCACATTTGTTAACAATATTTTATTTATTGTGAAATGTGGCAAAGAGTTTTTTTTTTGCTGTTGCACATTTTTTTAAAAAATAAACTCTAATTTACTCTAAAAATACAACTTCTATTTTTGCCTTAATTTATAGGAATCCAAAGTAAAAAGAAAAAGGCATAAATTATTTAATTTCCAGTCAATCCTCAGAAGAGCCCACAGTGAACATAGCATGTATAAACATTTCTGTAGATTTTCGGGAGGTACTGTTCATGCTAGCCAAAAGTGCGTGAGTGGCAAGCCCTCAGCCTGTGAGTCATATGTTAGAAAGCTTGGAAATAATAAGTACTAGTTTTTACATCACAAGCTCATTCTTTCAAAGTGGTTATTTAGAAAAATAAAGAGCCCTTGCCATACAAAATTCAGCAAAATATACATTTTAAAATTTCAGATTCACCACAGAAGATTGGTCGAATGAGTGAGGACCAATTTGAGAGTAAAGGGCTTCCCAAAAGGCAGGTTTCTGATAACAGTAGTATGAAAAATATATTTTTCTCTCATCCTAGAAAGTTCAATTTACTATGCTTTGGGTAAAGTCCACAAGGCTTAAAAAACCTTGTCAAATGAGCACATCTGTGCCTGTCTAAGCACAACTTGTGGGGTGATAACGATATTCCAGAAATATCAGATGCTACAAATATTTCACACTAAGAGTACTAGTGCGTATTTTTTCACAAAAGTAAAACAGTCTAGAGAAATTAATATCAAATATAATAAATTACTGACTTGGGATTCTATTCCCTAGGCCCAATTCTGAATAAATGTCTACAGTTTGCCTAACAGGACCTGGAAAATGTCCCTAAGCAACCATGCTGAATTAATTATATTCTTCTAGCCATAAAAAATTGAGGAAAAAGAGAAACTAAAGCAAAGGGAATTAAAAGGAGAATATATTTAGCTCAAAAATATTTAAGCTATTGTTTTTTTTAGTGTCAAGTAGCATTTCTTGGAAAACTAAAATGAAAATATGGCTTAATGTGCAGGTAACAGCATGGTAGGTAGCTATATATCACCAGATACTGGGAGTCTTTGGTCTTCATAAACTTGGGAGAGGAGGATTTAGACGTGGCCATGGAAGGCTTAGCCCTTCTGTTAAGAAGCAGCTCTGTCCCTTTCTGTCCTTGTCTTGAGCTGCTTTTCTTGCCGTCTCTCAATCTCCAATGTCCCTTTTCTTGCTTTTAATCTGAAGGCCTGAGCTCACTGTCTTTGGTTCTCTAATGGTTCTTCTCTGAATTTTGTATCCAAGGGATCCAGAAGGGAGAAAAAAAATCTGATTTGGATTAAGGGTTACTGAACATTTATGTTTATCTTCTTTTCAGTCTTTCAGTGTTCTTTGCTTCAAAGGAGAAATGTCAGTGTCTCAAAGAGGACTTCTATGGTCACCCTGTCTAAAACAGTATCCCATTCCCCTTCCAATCAGGGTCCTAGCAACCAACATGCAGAGAGCTGAGTGGAGAGCCCTGAAGCCCCCTTCCCCACACAATGGCCTTGCAGGGAGGGAGTGGAAGAAAGACCCCCCCCAAACTCCCTCTAACTCTACCCTGCCATGTCCTGCCAGAGCCTAGCCCACTGGCAGAACCCAAATTGGAAGAAGCATGTGGAAAAGGGTTCAGAGGGGATCTTGAGAGGATGGAGATCTCTCCACACCCACTTCCTTCTCTACCTCTTTACCTCATTTTACTTTCTTTAGAGTCTCTGCCATCATACTTAATGCTAACTTTTGTTAGTTGATTATTTTTGTGGTAAGAAGGAAACTTTATGAAATAAACCTTTATTTTGAATTCTCTCTTGTTTTCCAGAATGTTGCTTGGCACATGGTCTGTACTCATTAAGTATTTGTGAAGGGAAGAAAAAGGGGAATTAGATGACTTTTTTTCCCTCATGATAGATTTTTAGAAGGTATTTAAATATTACAAACTAGGGGAGCCTGGGTGGCTCAGTTGGTTGGGTGTCTGACTTTGGCTTAGGTCACGATCTCACAGTTTATGAGTTGGAGCCCCATGTCAGGCTCTGTGCTGACAGCTCAGAGTCTGGATCATACTTCAGATTCTGTGTCTCCCTCCCTTCCTCCCTCTTCCGTGTCTTTGCCCCTCCCCAGCTTACTCGCGCTCTCTCTCTGTCTCTCAAAAAATAAATAAACATCGGGGCGCCTGGGTGGCGCAGTCGGTTAAGTGTCCAACTTCAGCCAGGTCATGATCTCGCGGTCCGTGAGTTTGAGCCCCGCGTCAGGCTCTGGGCTGATGGCTCGGAGCCTGGAGCCTGTTTCGGATTCTGTGTCTCCCTCTCTCTGTGCCCCTCCCCTGTTCATGCTCTGTCTCTCTCTGTCCCAAAAATAAATAAAAACGTTGAAAAAAAAAATTATAAATAAATAAATAAATAAATAAATAAATAAACATAAAAAATGTAAATATTACAAAGTTACAGAAAAATATTTGGTATATATATTAAAAGTAAGACAACACTGTATAAGTAAATGAGTTTGGGAAAAGATAGAGTGAAATATTCCCCATAGCTCCATGTTTTTATAAACAAGTCTGACTCTTTGTATCTTCATATTGTTTAAAACTGTGCACATATATTTCACACTGTATGCTCTCATAATAACACTATTCACCAGGGAGTTTACAAGGTATTTTCCAGGGTCCTACACTGAGTTGATGATAGGAACATGGCTTAGGTGTTCTGATGTAAGAATAGTTCTTGCATGTTGTGCTTAGCATGGAGCTCCAAGTAGATGAGCAATGGGTATGCCACAGCCGTTTATCTATAGGACAGGAGTGCTGAATGCACAAGCTCTAAAGCTAGATTGCCCTGGCCCAGTCTAAGTTCCACCTACCTTTATAGGTAACCTTGATAAATTACTAATCCTCTGTGTGCCTTGGTTTCTTAATCTGCACCATCATATAATAATAACTACAATCCCATTGGTTTGTTGTAAGGACTAAATTAACATAAGCGCCCAGAAAAGTGTCGGGGACATAGAAAGTGTGCTGGTTTTCTAGTGGAATATTTCTAATCAGCTGGAAGTATAGCCTACTTCCTTCTATTCTTTTCTTCTGTCTGCTGTATGTGCAGAGAAAGACTCATGCAGCATACCCTGAACCAAAAACATACCCATTTGTGGTGCCTAGCGATGATTTATAGCTACTAGAGTACTGACAAATACACTTTAATAATTAATCTCTGAGTTAGTGGACATTTCATAGATGTGGGAGATGATAAGAGAATCTATTGAAATGATACAAAATATGCATGTTGCACTATCAGCTCTGGAATAGTGTGAAAAAAATATTTTGATGTGAGGCATAAAGTAATTCTATTAATAATAATGGGATCTGCATTTTTACTTTCTCACTGGGGACACACACATGAATTTATTTGCAATATGGAATATTCTCCCATGTGCCACACAACCTCGTGTTCTATAACATACAGTTAAGTCATTTTTATAAGTTTGTGTAAATTTACATATTGCTATATGTAATCTCCGAGCAGTGTTCCTATCTGATAGAAATGCTATTTCCCTCTGCCCACCATTTTAATAAATACCTCTTTGTTTACAATTGCTATTTCTTCTCCTTCTGAACTTTTAGTCAACACTGAGATGAAGGCCCTGAATAAAGGCAATTAGCAAACACAGTCTTCCAGCTTTGAAATTTACTCAATGATCTTAATAGTTCCCACAGATTTTCAGCTAGTTTTTTTAAACCAGACAGTGTGAGGAGGCAGGGACTTTTTATTGAGAAATGAGCTCCTCTGCATACATTCAAATAATTAAGATAGCCTCAGTTTTCATCCCTGATTCAAGGGGGATAGATACAGAATGAATGATGACATCATTTCTGTTAGAAGGGGGAAAAAATAAGACACAAAAAAGCAAACAAAGTAATAGAAGTTCAATGTCAACTAGGTGTCCTGTATGATCTTAGTACACACTAAGGGCTGTCTTGGCCTGATTGGACAGTGGAGTGGTGGTCTCCTCAAAGAAAGTATCAGAGTTGTAGAAGGTTTAGACACCGACTATAATTCCTTTTGGGAAGGCTTTAGGGGAAAAAACCTTGGTGGCCTCTTAATATTTTAGATAATGGCTTTATTTTATTAATGACATTCTGCCTCTGTAAGAGATTCTGTTCTATTTTTATTGGAACATACACGTGAGAATCCGCTCCATTTGTGTAGGTCCAATTGGATGGTTTTGAAAAGAAGAAATACATTAAATTTAATCAGCTGATCATCTCTTGTTTGTTATGTGTTTAATAGCAAGATTTTTCCAAACCTATATAGTAAAAAATATCCTGATTTATCAAAATTCTTTTTGAAGTCTGCTAGTACAAGACTTTTTTTAAATGTTTTTTTACATTTATTTATTTTTTATAGACAGAGACAGAGCACAAGTGGCGGAGGGGCAGAGAGAGAAGGAGACACAGAATCTGAAGCAGGCTCCAGGCTCCGAGCTGTCAGCACAGAGCCCGACGCGGGGCTTGAACTCACAAACCGCGAGATCATGACCTGAGCCGAAGTTGGACGCTCAACTGACTGAGCCACCCAGGTGCCCTTAGTATAAGACTTTTTAAAAAATTATTCTAATAAGCCTCAAGCCTTTAGACATCCTGCATGGGAAGATGGGGAGGGTTAACAAGATGTAAATCCAGTGGACCAACCTGGACTTTGGGTGGGCTTGACTGCATTAGTGGAGTCTGGGATTTTGAGCAAATGTGACTTAGGCCATTTTGAGGATCAGCACCAGAACTATGTAATCAGGTAGGATGGAAGGAACTGATTTGCTGGACCATCAGCAGTTGGACAGATTTGAGACCAAGGAGAACACAAGTAGTTAAGAATCTAACCATGAATAGACTTTGAGTGTTGCCATCCTCCTAATGGGAATAATGATAGTACATATTTCATAGGGCTGTTGTGAAAATTAATTGGGATAAGAAATAAAAAGCTCTTACCAAAGTGTAATATGATAATTAATGTTATTCTGATTGAGGCAGCAGAGAGGAGGAAAATATCTCAGTGTGATTAAGTATTCCAAGAAGTCTTTTGTAACTTATTTAAGAATCTTGCATATACCTAACCTTGAATGTCTGAGGTAGACTTGGGAAAATGGCAGGTTTTTTAAAAGGTTATTTTCTCCAGTGTCACAGGTGAGTAGGGAGGAAAGGAGTAGGCAGGATAACAGATGAAGAGATTTCAAGGAGTCAGAAAAATACAGCTCTGAGAGCCTCTCCAGTTTCATACTAGGGATGGCCTGCATTTCTTCTCAAATTATTATTTTAGTCACAAGCAATGCTTTCCAAATGGTCTCATGAAAAAAGATGCCACTTGGCATAGTCCCCTTAGAAAACAGAAAATGAATTAAGCTTCAAATCTGGTCTTTTGTTTTGTCCATGAACAGGAGACTGTGACTATTTCTCTAAACTGAGTACCTATAGGATGATTGATTGAGTGATTGATTGATTTTTAAATATTTTTAACATTTGTTTATTTTTGAGAGATAGAGACAGCATGAGTGGGGGAGGAGTGGAGAGAGAGAGACAATGAATCTGAAGCAGTCTCCAGGCTCTGAGCTGTCAGCACAGAGGTTGACAAGAGGCTCAAAGCCGTGACCCGCAAGATTGTGACCAGAGCCAAATTTGGGTGCTTAACCAACTGAGCCACCCAGACACCCCTAGGATGATTTAAATAAGCATATCATTTCCAAAATGCGGAGCTTCTAGAAGCCCACAGCATCAAGTGGAATGAAACTTTGATGATATTTGCAGCACTGAAGTAACTTGCTGTTACTGGCTGAATTGTGTCCTCTCAAATTTCATATGCAGAAGTCCCAACACTCAGGATTCCAGAATGTAACCGTATTTGGAGGTGAGGTCTTTAAAGAGGTGATTAAGGTAAAATGTGGCCTTTAGAATGGGACCCTATAATCCCATATGACTGGTCCTTATAAGAAAAGGTAGAGACATCAGGGATGTGCACAGAGAGAAAGGCCATCTGCCAGGTGGAGAGAGAGGGCTCAGGAGGAACCAGACCTACTAGTACCTTGATCTTGGACTTCCAGCCTCCAGAACTGTGAGAAAATAAATTTCTGTTGTTATGCCACCCAGGTCTATAATATTTTGTTACAGTAGATTAACAGATTAACTAGCAGATTAACACACCTGCCTTTCACTAGAAATTTGAGCCTGAGTTTTCACATTATATGGGACCCAAATTTCAAGAAAGGTAAAGAGGGGGGCTCAGTCTCTACCTCCTTATTCAGGTTTTACAGTAATGAGTATGACAAAGCAGTGGGGTTATCTGCAGTTAGCACATGTCAAATATCTGAGTGGTCCTCATGGTTGGGCCCAGGCTATGGCTGCTGAAATAGATGATACCACAGTGTAATTCCGACCCACAGAAATGTGCTGGGGGAAAAAAAGATAGCTGTTTGGAAAGATCCTTGACTCAGATGTCAAGACATGCACGTGTGCATGAGTACATGTATGTACATGTGCATGTACATTCATATAAACAGTCAAGTTTTCACAGATGTCCACATCGTTAAGCAAAACAAAACAAAACACAACAACAACAAAAAAAAACCAAAAAACAACCTTCCAACCTTCCCGCAATATCCTGGAGCCACAAGGCATTGTAGTCTACCAGAAACAAGACAAAATATGAGAAAACCACTGAGGATATGTGCAGTCTCCTCTGTGTCTGTCTTTTTTTTCCCCACTAACGGTGCTATGCCTGGGCATACTACTGACAGATGCTCTGACAGGCCTCTGATGCTTCTTAGAACTGCCGTCATAGTCTTCTAAAACCTTAGGACTGATTTGAAGAAGCTTCCTGTGCAGCCTAACATTAAGAAAAAAAAAAGTCAGTGAAGCTAGGAATTCCAGTAGTTCTATCTTCCTGGAAAACTCACCCACTGGCATGTGAAGCCTACACTTATCTCTCCACCCAGTCACCAGTGTGGTCATGACCATGATTGGGCCCAAGCCGGCGGAGAGCTGCTGGCCATGTGCCACTCACTGTCAATAGGGGAGAGACACTGTTGAGTGACACGAGGTCACATGGGGCTCTCCATCCACAGAGTCTGACTGGAAGTGCAGCTGGTTCTAGAAAAGAACATGGCACTTCATCATATGTTTCCCTGCTATTAATGTGGTGAAAAACATAGTCAGCTCCTCACTTAAATCACAAAAATCACAGGCAGCAACAGTTAATAGGGAATCCACATGTTGGCTCATCCGGGCTGTGTGCTAAGGCAAGCCAGAAACAGCTCCGCTTCTCAATTAGGTGAGAGTGAGTTTGGTCTGAATGGTGGACAAGTGCCCCTTTCTTCCACCCCACACCCGTCTGCCCTGCTTCTCTCATTAACATAAGCTTGCAATTAAGGCTCGGTGTTCTCAGGACACACTTGTTCCTTCAGGCCTGGGATGTGTCTGTGCCTTTTCCTTCCTTCGAGGAACTGCTGCTGCCCGTTTGAAAAATCCAGAAATAAAGCTGTCAGTTTTAGCACATTAAATCATGCAATGATGAGAACAAAGCCACTAACCAATCCTGAATCCCAATAACAAACCTCCAGAGGGACATTCTCCTGTCAGGGAAGCTCTTTCTGAAAGTGTCCACCTTTGAAAATATTTGGCACTCTCGAAAAAGGCATTAAATTTTATTAAGTCTAAATGAAGTTTATTTTACTTTTATGTGTTTTAATCTATATTTTAATGCAATGTGAGTTGTTATTGATGGACACATCTCGGTCCCTTTTGAGTGTGAGCAAATGATGCAGCTTATCGAGCACATCTTCTTAAGTATTTTCCATTAAAATGTGGAAGGCATCTGACCAGTAAAACCATCCAGTGGATATTTACGAACAAGAGGCTCTGTAGCTGAGGTGTCCATACACAGTTGATCTATGGAGGGAGAAATTAAATCAAAAGAGTTGAATAAGTGTCTGGTGAGGCTGAAATAAATGTACAAATGGTACAAAGAACATAAAAAGGTAGAGGGAGAACAAATAAAAGAGACATTACAAATTATAGCAATCTTATTTTGTTTGTAAAGAGCCTTGCTTCCAAGAAGTTCAATGTGAATGTTTGATCAACCATTTACTTAACGAACATTTATAAGTATACCTACTAAGTGCCAGGCAGGCACTAGTATATAATGATATACTTTCTTGTCTTTGAAGATACCACTATCTACTGAGGCAGTGAGACTTTGACTTCACTCTAAAAACTCTGTAGAGATGTGAAGATGAGTACTCTGAGAAAAATGAACTCTGTTGAGGCTTTGTTGGGCTGAGGTGCTGGAGGTATTGATAAGGGCTTCCCAAATGGCTTCCCAAATGAGATCTTAAGGAAGGAACATAAAGAAGAGGATGGGTTTGTGTGGGACAGAAGCATGGCTCCAGGGGGGGAGCATTGAACAGGTAAAGGCAACAAGACCAGAAAGGGTCTGATGGCTCTGGGGCTGATGGGAAGCCTCACATGAGTGTGCTGTGATATGCGGTAAAGAGGGAGATGAAGACAGTAGGTAGCCCAGGGCTGGCCCAGGCTGAGGCATCTGAAGTATATCTTACATTCATGGTGAGTTCGCTGGACTTTTTAAGCAGACATAATCAGCTTTATTTTCCTGCAAATCCATTCTACTAAGCAGTGTGGAGGATGGGCGAAAGCAGGCAAGTGGCACCAAGTGGAAGATTTTACAGTAGTTTGAACCAGCTTAACACCTTTCCCTTTTCCTTTCTCACCTAGCAACACTGGTCTGTAGCTCCACACTCTCTAACCTCTCGGAAATCGTTCCAGTTTCCCCCCCTTCAGTTTTGACTCCACCTGCTCTCTCTGGTTCCTGCTTCATTGGTTTAACCTGTGTTTTTTTCTCTCTTCAGGGCAGCAGCATCCACAAGTAGGGAGGAGAACAAGATTCGAGAGACAGTCTCAAAGGCACAGTCAACAAATGTATTGGTTAGCTCAGTCTACTTCGTCCACACGCTGAAGATTAACTTTGGTTATTTGGAGCTTCGGTAACTTACCTTCATTTTTTTCTTTCCCATTTCTTCTCATCTAGTCCCAAGCTCTGGTAGTTTTCATCTGGTCTGATGTTAGGAACACTTCTTTCGTATGGGAATGTTCAGATATCTCAAGTTCAATCAGTTTAAGAATTCAAGTTTTTGCTCTTTCTCTTTCCCCAACCAACTCTCTCCCCTAGTTTTTTTTTTTTTTAATTTATTTATTTGAGAGAGAGAGAGAAAATGAACCCATGTGCACAAGGATCGGTAGGGCAGAGAGAGAGAGAGAGAGAGAGAGAGAGAGAGAGAGAGAGAGTGAGAGAGAGAATCCCAAGCAGGCTCTGTGCTGTGAGCGCAGAGCCAATGTGGGGCACAGTCCCAGGAACTGTGAGATCATGACCTGAGTGGAAATCAGGAGTCAAACACACAATGGACTGAGCCACCCAGGTGCCCCTCCCCTAGGGTTTGTGTAATAATCATGTTAATTGTGCTGTTCACCTAAAGAGGTCTCTGGAGTGTAAAAGGAACAAAATCCCAATGCCCAAAGCTACAGTAAATATCTACTGGGCACTATTTTAAATGCTTTGCATGAATTCATTCATTTAAGCCCACTGTAATATATACTTGTCTTCTACCTTTAAAGGACACATCTCACACAGTGCCTGGGTAGCTCAGTTGGTTAAGTGTCTGACTCTTGATTTCAACTCAGGTCATGCTTTCACATTTTGTGAGTTCGAGCTCCTCATCAGTCTCTCTGCTGTCAGCATAGAGCCTGCTTCAGATCCTCTGTGCTGCCCCCTCGACTGCTCCTCCCCAACGGCTTCTCTCTCTCTCTGTTTCTCTCCCTCTCTCAAAAATGAATAAACCCAAAGAAAACACACCTCATGACAAAAGTATTGTTGTTCCCATTCAGAAATTGAGAGCTTTTGCAATTTAGAGCAGATGAAAAAAATCTGGTATGATTGGGGACTTCCTTGATATTCCCCAAATCTTCCCTCTTCAGCCAGCCAACTTCTACCAGAATCATAGATCTATAGAATTTGAGATTCTCAGAATGAGAGGATTTTGTAGGTATTGTTTTCAGTTCTCCTGGAGAAGCGCCAAGTGCTGGGCCTTGATGCATTGATTACTTCAGTCCTTCATTCATTCACTGTGGACAGATTGTCGACTCTGTCTAGATATTCACTAAAGTGAAGTATGCTCTGCCCATATGGTCATCTGTCTTGCTTCAGCTTCAACACTTTCAGGGAATTCACTACCTCCTGAAACAGCCTGTTCTGTTGTCTCTTTAGTTTGTGGGACTTCTCATTTTGAACCAAATCTATTCCCTTCCAATGTTGTCGCTGGTCACAGTTTTACTTCATGAGACCACCTAGAACAAGTTTAATCTTTCTTCCACATGGCAACACTTTAATTATTTGAAGGCTTTTTTTAAAAAAAATAAATTTCCACCCTCTCTAGCAGGTCTTCTTTTCCATGGCTATATATCTGTAGTTCTTCACGTGACCAGTTTCAAATCTCCTTGGAATCTCAGTGACTTCCTCAGGTTGTACCCCTCCAAACGTACCCATTTCATCTTCCTGAGCCTATGTACACAGTGCTCAACACTCCATATAAGCCTCCAAGCCTGCTCTGTTTTCAGAAGGGTAGAAAGAAGTTACTCTTCCTTCTTTCCTGCTTGTATTAACTCCTAACATTTGGAGTTATGTGCTTGTGTTGGTGTCTGTGCTCCCCTGCAATATAGCAAGAGTGGCAAAGACCATGAAACATTTTGTTTTCAGAGGTATCCCCAGCAGTGTGCCTGGTATGAGTAAGTATGCAGTTAATGTTTGTGGAATGACTGAATAACTTAATTGAGTACATTGTTGTTCTAGCCCAGTCAGCCCATTGTCAGGAAGGAAAACTGAGACCAGAGAAGTCAACGATGGGTGTAAGCAGAGCTAAGACTAGAACTCAGGCCCAGTGACTCCCACTTCAGACCTCGTGAGTGACAGGGCAAATCCAGAGGTCAGGAGGTGGGGAATGGCAGTAGTGGTGGTCAATATGAGACAGCCATTTTACCTCTGAAAGCCAGGCATCTGAGGCTCTTCTGGGGTCCAAGACAAACCGCACGGGAGTAGCCTTTGCATCCCAGCCTCACTTCCAGGTCAGAAGCCTACTCAGTGGGACAGGACTGCATTCGAGGCAGATTTGGGCCTCAGCTGTGTATTCAGGGCTTTTCCAGGGCCCACATAAAGCTCAAATATTGATTCAGCATCTCTCCTCTAAGATCTCCTAAGCTGCACTGGGAGAGGGCTGACAAATAAGAAACAGCCAAGGATGTGCCCAGAGAATTATTCCAGGGAAATGAAATGAAGTGTTGGCAGTACAGTGAAATAAATTCTGGTTTTGTTCTGCTCAAGCTCACTGAGAGGAAGGAAGGAGGCTGAGGCCATTACAGTTCTTAGAAAACAAAGCAAAACTGGTTGTCAGTTACTGCTTGCTCCTGCACGCCTCGTTCATAGATGTGTCTGGCCTGATCACAGGAGAATTATGGCTCTCATTCCATAAACAGCGCTGATCCATATCCTCCCTTGGAGACTCTGAGGGGGATTCTGGATAGTATTTTATGACTTGAAACAACATATAATATAAGCCCCTAATCGGATGGTAATGGTCTACTCTGTCACCTCGTGATATACAAGTGCCAATAACAGCATGAATAATGCATACCATCGTTAAATTCTGTGGTTTTGCATGATTTCATTCGTTCTTCAAAATAGGTATTATCCCCATTTTATAGGTTCAGGAATCAAGGTGCAGAGAGTGCTAATTTTTTTTGAAACCAGATCTGCTAAAGCCAGTTTTCTTAACCCTATGCTCAGTACTTGTATAATGAGTTAAGAAAATCAGTATCGATCTAGGTGTGGTTTTCTGGGTTTTTTTTTAATGTTTATTTATTTTGAGAGAGAGAGAAGCATATGAATGAAGGAGGGGCAGAGAGAGAGGAGAGAGAGAACCCCAAGCAGGCTCCATGCTGTCAGTGCAGAGCCCCACGTGGGGCTCAATCTCATGAACTGTGAGATCATGACCTGAGCCGAAATCAGTAGTCGGATGTTCAACCAACTGATTGACCCAGGCACTCCAGTTCTCCCGTTTCAGACAGAGACTTTCTTCACACATTGCTGTCTTTCTGCCTTGAATGTTCTTACAACACACCCCCACCTAGTTTCTTCTCACCCTTATGCATTCCATGCAAGTGCTGCCTCTTCCAAGAAGCCTTCTTGGTCTGCCCCCCATCCCCTGAGTTTGTATAGCACCACTTTCAGATTTCTGCCATTGCAACAATGACTGTTTGCTTAATATCTTGTTTTCCCCACTGTTACACTGGAAACCCCTTAAGGTCATAGGCCATTTTCTTGTTCTTTTTATCCTTTTCTACTTTATTTTTTATTTCCAAATTTTTATTTAAATTCCAGTTAGTTAACATACAGTGCAATATTGGTTTCAGGAGTGGAATTCAATGAGTCATCACTTACATACAACACCCAGTGCTCATCACAACAAGTGCCCTCCTTAATGCCCCTCACCCATCTAGCCCATCCCTCACCCACCTTCCTCCGTCAACCCTCAGTTTGCTCTTTATCCTTCTGTGTCTCATGGTTTGTTTCCCTCTCTCTTTCCCCCTCCCCCATACATTCATCTGTTTTGTTTCTTAAATTCCACGTATGAGTGAAATCATATGGTATTTGTCTTTCTTTGACTTATTTCACTTAATACACTCTAGCTCCATCCACATCATTGCAAATGGCAAGATTTCATTCTTTTTGATGGCTGAGTAATATTCTGTTGTATGTACACCACATCTTTTTTGTCCATTCATCAGTTGGTGGGCATTTGGGCTCTTTCCACAGTTTGGCCAGAGGCCGTTTCTTATTAAGCCTGTGCCTCCAGTGCCTGGAGTAAGTCAGTGGTCCTGATGGGTTTCAGTTATCAAATGGAAGACAGGCTCTGGAGCACCCAGTAACCATTTGGGCCATGTTTTCTAATCACACTGTGGTAGGATTGGTTTAAATAACTAAGTTCTTCCAGAAGTCAAAGTGTTGCCTTTTGTCAGTGTCCCCAGCTAAGCACTTGACATGAGTAAGTATTCAATAAAGTACCCAGAAAAATTCTACCAAAGAAATACCAAACTAAACAAAAGACATAGCTCAGAGGAGATGAAGAAAGTTATTCAAGGTGGCAAAGCATAGTAGGAATGAGCTGGGACTCTGGAGTAAGGACAACCCGGCTTTAAATCCCAGCTCTGTCACTGCCTGGCGCTTGATCTAGCAAGTGAAGGATTGTTTCTGAAACTCAACTTCTTCATCCGAAAACCAGGGATAATACTAATGCCAACATTAAAGGCCAGCTGTGAGAATTATTTACAATCCTGTGTCTTAGCACGAAACCCAGCATAATGTTAGCACCAGTAAATGGCAGCTATTTTTATATAGCTGCATACTTCTCTCTTTTCTAACAGATATGCAAAGGTCTTGAAATGCATTTTTCTTGAGAAATGCTTTGACACTGAGATACATCCAGAATGTTGCTAATCTGATATGTAGGTAGAGGTGACTAGGTGTCTATGACTCCATATCCATGGCATCTAAAATATGGGACTTGTGTTTTCAGGTTGGTTCTAGGCATATGTAAAATCTTCTTCCACATGCCGCTCTCAAGAAGAATCAGTCACTTGAAGATAGTGCATTTTATAATTTATATTTTATGGTAATTTTTATGTTGCACTTTCTATACTATGAGCTACTTAGGGCAGAAATTGTTTCTAATGTACCTTTCTTTGGGCTTTGCATACAGCGTGATGCCAGGCATATAGTAGATACCTTTTTATTTTTAGCACTTATCACAGCTGTTCTTGAAAGTTTTGTAAAGTATAATTACGTTTAATATATGTCTCTCCTAAGAGGCTGTGAGAAGCAGAGAGTTAAGATAGGAGAGAAACAGGGAGTAAAGATGAGAAAGAAGCTCATTTAATTTTATACCTTCAGGTACCGGGACCTCTGCAAAAAATAGCTCTTTTTCTTTTCTTTTCTTTTCTTTTCTTTTCTTTTCTTTTCTTTTCTTTTCTTTTCTTTTCTGGCCATGGAATGCTGGAGCCAACTGTCCTCTCCATATCCACTGCTGCTCATACTTTGAGAAGAGCTGTTTCTAGGATTGGGATTATAGATGTGACTGCAGGGAGTCCCATGTCTTTGCAGTCTGCTCACTGTTATCTCCCCAGTGTCTACCACAGTGTCAGGTACATAGCAAATACTCAGAAATTACTGAACTTGAATGTTTTCCAACACCTGATAGGGAAACAAGAGTCATGGGAAGGAGTCCCAAAGAGCCTTTGATACACCTGCCTAGGGGAATTCCTTATAGGGGGCTCTCAGACTTCAGAGTGCAGAAGGATCACCTGGAAACATTGTCAGGACATGATTGGAGGTGGGGGTGAGGACGGAGGAGACAAAGTGAGAGAAATTCTAGCCTGGCAGAGAGCACGCAGGCTATTCTAAGGTAATGCTAGCAAAGCTGGAGAACCCGGATGTGTCCAGCAAGCCTGTGATGGGTGATAGGGGAGGCAGTGACAGAATCCAGGCAGGGGTAAAAACATCAGTGTAGCCTAGTAACTTGGTGTGGACCCTAATCACAGGACTAGACATGAGTCTCCGGGAGACAGGTTGATTAGAGCAAAGTAGGACGCCTGTCCTGGGGGCACCAGGATGCCGAGGACATGAGTGAGGCAGAGTTCAGAAACAAGACTGGACTGATGGGCTGCGGTCCTTCTGTATGACACAGACACAGATCCAGCATCTCGCCGTAGTAGCTTGCCTCTTGTGTTGTAGTCGTCATGCTGCATGGCAGTGACCTGCTTGTATTTCTGTCTCCCTCCCTACGTGGTGAGCAACTTGAGGGCATGGGCCATGTGCTGTTGTTGTTCTTGTTCTTATTATTATTGCTGCTATTATGTTTCTTCATATCTTTGGTACTTAGTTCAGAGCTTGGCACATGATATCTATCCGTTAAGTGTTTACTGAATGATGGCATGAGTGGATGGGTGGGTGGATTTGTGAATGATTTATTTTCCTTCCATCCCCTGACCCCACATTGGGAGACAGGTGTTTAAATCCTCCTGGCAGGAAAGCAGGGCACTCCCAGGAGCTGGAGCAGGTCAGAATATGCATGTGGGAATTAAGTGGTCTCAGCTGTGGGGAAAGGCAAACCAAAGAGGTGGGGATCAGCAAAGGGAAAACTTTGAATAACTAGTCATTAGTCATTGACCTTGGTGTGGCTGAATCGGTCATTCTAGTCTTTTTTTTTTTTTTTATCAGAACAGTTTATCAGAAGGATGGTGGGGAGGGTGAGAAGGAGGGAGAAGAGGTTTAGTTCATGCAGTTACTTTATTCATATTTTCAATTTCACACTTTATAAGATTCTTATAACACACATTTATTATTGTCCCTTTAAAGATGGGGAAACCAAATAATTTGCTTAAGGTCACAGTGCTGCTCCAGGGCAGTCCAGAACTGGAGGCACTCTCTAGTGAGTGTTTAACTTAGGGCTGTGAGGATAGAAGACGGATATTATGAATGCATTGCATGCCTAGGGAGAGGGATTTCTATTCAGTACTATTCAGTACTATTTCAGTACCCTTGACATACACAACTGGCCCATCAAGACATGGAAAACTCTTAGGACAGATTTCATCAACCCTCAATTTGTTTTTACATAGTTTTATTATATTGATTAATCTAATTAGCAGCCATAGGAAAGTGGTATTTACTTAGTTAATAATCAGCATTTTGGGGGCACACATACTCTGTGGCATTTGGCATTAGAGACACAAGAATAATGAAAATATGATTATCCTTTGTTGAGCAACTAGAAGTGTGCTAACATTTCCCACACATTTTCCTAATTCCTCCTCACGTGAATTCTAATGAGTAGATATTATCATCTCCAACTGACAGGTGAAAAAAGGAAGGCCCAAAAGGTTAACTAACTTAGCTCTACCATTTTCACATTCTGAACTTGGATGGTTCTTTTTGACTTTAGCC
Organism: Felis catus; assembly: GCF_018350175.1. Classification (NCBI taxonomy): domain Eukaryota; kingdom Metazoa; phylum Chordata; class Mammalia; order Carnivora; family Felidae; genus Felis; species Felis catus. Next base: position 41,657,266 of record NC_058377.1, read on the forward strand.
CCCATATTCTTGTTATTACAGCGTGCATGTATCAGGGGTTCATAATCCATTCGGAGAGGCAGATTGTAAATGTATAATTAAATATAATAAATGATGTAAGTGCCTTAATAGAAGTTACAAAGCACTGGTGGGGCTAATCAGTTCTTCAACCAGAGAAGGCAGCAGTGTGGAGGTGATGTGCAAATTGGGCCTTAAATGAGACCTAGTTTTATATCTGAAACCAAGTAACATTGTGTGTCAGTAATACTTCAATTAAAAAAAAAAAAGGGCCTGGGTGGCTCAGTCGGTTTAGTGTCTGACTCCTAATTTCTGCTCAGGTCATGATCTCATGGTTCGTGGAATTGAGCCCCATGTGCGGCTCTGCACTGACAGAGTGAAAAATGTGAGTGAAAAATGTGAAAAAAACCAAAAACCTTTAAATGAGGAATATTTTTAAAGAAAGTACTCATCCACCTTGTGTGTTAAAATAACTTTAAATATGTGAAAAATGTGAGTGAAAATACGAAAAAAAAACTTTAAATGAGCAATAGTTTGTAAAGAAACTACTCATCTGCTGTGTGTGTTAAAATAACTTTAAATTCTCAGCAAATAACTGGTGGGCAGAAAAATATGTTCCATGTATGCAAGCTTCCCTTTGCTTGAGTGCCCATCACCTCCTATGCTGCCTGGGGACTTGCCTTCTTTCCACACAATACTGTTGGCCGCTACGCCTGGGTTCCTTTTCATGGTTAAACTGATGGTCCATCTGTTCCCAATGAAAAGTACAAATATTCTGACACAAACCTTGAATATAGAACTGTCACAGAGTCAAGGTAGAGCTGTCAAACATCTCTTCTGAGGGGCAGAGTACATTTTTAGGGACGTGTTCCTGTAACTATGTTTGTCTTTCCAGGCGGTGGGGCAATCAAGAATGTTTCAGGAGATTTCCTGCTGGTACTGGAGGAGTTTGTGCATAGATCTAAGTAATAAATGTGCAGTCACTACACATAGGAGAGGAACATTCAGCATCCTATGATGGGATGTATAATTGACTTCCTCAGCACCATCTTCACATGTTTTATTTCCCCTTCCTTTCTGTTGTGTCTTTTCACTAATCTTTCCTACTAAGTTACCAAAACACACTTTCAAAAACCTATTCTTTGCTTTCTGTCCTCAGGTTTTTTTTTCCTAAATATTGCCTCAGACAGTGTTGCAGTTGTCTGCCCTAGGCTCCTTGAAGGTGGTCCATTGTGTTAACTCAAGGTTCTGGAGCCCTAAAGCCTGGTTTGAATTATCGCTCCATAGCCTACCACCATGCAAACTATTTAATATGAATTTCCCCACCTGTAAAATGGGGTGATGATAGCACTGATTTCACTGAGTTGGTGTGACATCAAATGAGATAATGCTCGTAGAAGACATTTCTGGTGCCTAGGGAGATCTTCAGAAAATGTTAGCTACTAGGACTTTTTTCTAGCACAGTTCTTGGTAGACAGCAGATGCTTGAATATGTTTGTTAAATGGCAGAAGAGGACGTAAGTCATGGAGAAAATGACTGGCCTCTTTAAGGACCCAGAGTTAGTGACAGAGCTGAACTGTGATCTGCCTCTTTTAAACCAAGGACATTTCTTTTTCTAGCAGGCTTTCTTCTTTTGAAAATACCCTTTGTCTACATTTTAATCTTTGAAAATAGGTTTGTGTTATTTCTATTTGTTTTTATTTTTATTTATTTCTATTTCTTTTTTTTTAACGTTTGTTTTTATTTTTGAGACAGAGAGAGACAGAGCATGAACGGGGGAGGGTCAGAGAGAGGGAGACACAGAATCTGAAACAGGCTCCAGGCTCTGAGCTGTCAGCACAGAGCCCCACACAGGGTTCAAACTCTCAGACCGCGAGATCATGACCTGAGCCGAAGTCGGCCGCTTAACCGACTGAGCCACCCAGGCGCCCCTATTTATTTCTATTTCTAAATGCCTCCTACTTTCAAAAAACTTGTTTCATGAAAAGCCATACAATATAGTATTGACTGCCACTTAACAGATATTAAAAAAAAAAAAATAATGGAAAAACAAAGCAAGAGGAGCTGGGGAATTATATCCAAAGCCATAAACTGAACTAGAGACAAAAGCTTGAGCTCCGTGTTTGGTTCTGTGTACCTGGCAGTCAGGTGCATGTCCATGCGCGCCCAGAGAAAGTCCTGGAGTTGGAGCCTCAGCGGTCTATATGGAGCTCCTCCATATAATTCTAGTGAGCTTTCCCTTGCCGATATGTCTACATTCTCTCTTGAAATGTTTACTAAAAACCAGAAGATCAAATTCAAAGGCTGGGCAGTTATCAGACAGTCTTTCAAGTACCAAGACCTGGGTAAGTAGCAGTAGATGTAGATCAGCGTATTTAGTGTTCACCCGAGGAGCTCATGAGTGAAAGTGCAGCTGGTCCACAGCACCATAATCCTGTGTTTCTTCCAGCTGCTCAGGCAAAAGGTCAAGTTGGAGAGTAGATTGAGTCTGATGTTCAAGCTGGACATATCCTTTAGACAGGCTACAGATGGCCTGTGGTTTAGCCTGTCAGATCAGTCACTGCTTGCACTTTACAAAATGTTGGTCCAACCAAGGACACCTTTGTTACCATACTTTACAATTTGCCCTCCAGGCTTCAACATGATCACGGACAATTAGAAGCTAGCAGGGCAGCATGCAGATTCTGTGTTCAGTTATTTGTCCTGCCAGCTGCAACGTGGACCTCCCTAACTCTAAACCAATGCCTAAAGTGTTAATTGGCATTGCCCAACAAGGAAGGGAGTCTCCAGCCACTGAGAAAAAGAACATGCATTTTCCATTTTATATGACATGAAGAGAAAATGCTATCTTGGTGAATTATCTCCTGTCCTGGATGATATGCAGAGAAAGTATTCAGAATCCAAAAAGTGCAGCCTAATGTCAGAAAGCTGTTCTTTTTGATTGCATCTTCACAGAGCTACTCTTTCAAATATCATGGTCAAATATATTTGCTTCTGAATGCTTCTGAAGCAACACTATTTTCAAAAGCTGGAAAACATCAATCATCTATACACCCATCTATCCAGTGATCCATTCATGCAACAAAGATTTACTTCCATATACTCCATGGAAGAGTTTTGTAGTCATCATAGGCATATAGACTTGAAACATTGTGGTCCCTAAGGTCCAAGAACTTAAAGAAAAGAAATATATACTCTTTAGGTTGAAAGGAAGTTTCAATTTATTTAGTCTAGCTCTCTATGTAAGAAGTCTGGTAGGGCAAATTTGATTTGCAGAAAAATAATTATTTTTAAAGGCTGAGGAATAATAAGGGGTTAAGAGTTGTAAAAGTAAACTGCTATGAATTCTCAGGTTGTGGAAAGATGTCTTTGAGCCAGAGGCTATCTGGGAAGGCTTCATGCAGGAAGTGGCATTTATTTGCTTCTTAAGGTGTGATCTAGTGAGTTGAATGGTGGCCCCCCAAAATGTGTCCATGTGCAAATCCCTAAAACCTTTGTATATTACTCTATTTTTTTTTATTTTTAATGTTTCTATTTATTTTTGAGAGACAGAGGATGAGTGGGGGAGGGACAAAGAGACAGGGAGACAGAATCTGAAGGAGGCTCCAGACACTGAGCTGTCAGCACAGAGCCTGACGCGGGGCTCCAACTCATGAACTACAAGATCATGACCTGAGCTGAAGTCAGATGCTTCACTGACTGAGCCACCCAGGTGCCCCCAAAATTAACAAAAAATTAATAGAGAGGGGTACCTGGGTGGCTCAGTCAGTTAAGCGTCCGACTCTTGGTTTCAGCTCAGGTCATGATCTTAGTTTTGTGAGTTCAAGCCCCACACCGGGCTCTGTGCTTATAGCAGGGAGCCTATTTGGGATTTTCTCTCTCCACCTCTCTCTCTCTCTCTCTCTTTCTCTCTCTGCCCGTCCCCTGCATTTTCTCTCTCTCAAAATACATAAACTTTAAAAGAAATTTAAAAGAGAACAAAAGGAAAAGAGAATAAATTAACCAATTAGGTGGTGGGTCTGACTCTGGTTTACTTATTTTCATACCGAGAATCCTCCAATGTTTCCACCTTTTTAAAAGAATTTCAAAATCTCCATCCTCCAGACTTTCTGCATGCCAACTCTGATGTGTCTTTTGTGTGCTAGTCTTTACTACACCGGCCCTTGCCTGTGCAGGAAATGCATACTGAACTGTGCAGAATTCTTTGGCATTCGCTGTTTTCTTACCTTGGTATCCTCACCCACTGTCTCCTCAATGTGGATATTCATTCAGTTTTATTTCTTCCTCTTAATCTCCACTCTCTAAGGCCAAACATAGGCCAACATCAGTGATTCATTTGTTCAATTCGTTTATTTGACCAGGACTGGAGAACTTTGTCTTAACGCATGGAAAACGTTTACTTTCCAATCCTGTCTTTCCCATTTGGCACCGTTGACCTACGTGACAGTGGCAGTTTCAGCTTTGTGGGTCCACAGTGCTTTGTGTATGCCAGTTCTCACAGATTCTTTTGAATAAATGATCCCCTGGCTGGAGCCTATTCATGTGAGCATGCTATCCTGGCTAGAACGAAACTCACGAAGTGTGTTTGCAATTAATTAAAATACTTAATTTAACTGTTTGGTAAAATTTGCTAAGATTCATGTACAATGTGAGATTGGTATTACCCAGAGAGCCCTGTTTCTTCCAAGATCCCTTTGCTACTTGTCTAGTACAACACCAGCGCTCACCTGGCTTGCCTCAGCTCCGAGTTGTCTTCAGCTTTGCTGCCTTGAATCCGTTCTCCATCTTGCATTCACAGGGATCTAGTTTCTAGAGCACAGATCAGATTGTGCCCACCCCTGCCTAAAGCACTCCGATGGCTTCTCTGTGTTTTCAGGGTAAAGTCCACGCTCCTGAGTCACAAGACCCTACAGGATCTCCTCCCAGCTCAAGTCTTCAGAGAAAATGCTCCTCATTTTCTTGCCACTCCGTTCACCTTTGCTGTTCCTTCTTTCTGGAATAATGCTCCCCCACCCCAACAGACAAATAACTCTTATTTATCTCTTATATGACTATTCCCCCACCCCCTGCCTAGGTCTGAGCTTTTGTTTGTATAGCATTCTATATATTCTCTATGGTAGCATGTTTCACAATAGGTTTTAATTGCATGCTAATTTTTATCTAAACGCTGTGAAACTGAGGATTCATAAGGGTGATGCTCATTTCTATCTCGTTCACATATTAACACAAGGGTCTGAGATAAGATAGCACTCAATGGTTAATTGTTAAGTTTAGTGGAGCCTTATTAACAAAACTAACAACACACATATTCTATTAAAAAAAAAAATTCTTGGGCACCTGGGTGGCTCAGTAAGCTAAGCAGCCAACTCCTGGTTTCAGCTCAGGTCATGATCTCACAGTTTCATGAGTTTGAACCCCGTTTCTGGGTCTGTGCTGGCAGTACAGAGCCTGCTTGGGATTCTCTCTCTCCCTCTCTCTTTCTCTGCCCCTCCCCTGCTCACACTGTCTTTCTCAAAATAAATAAATAAACTTAAAAAACTTAAAAAAAATTCTTCCATAAGCATGGTGTTTTCTCATTTCATATCACTAAACTGGTTACATACAGAAAATGGAATGACCCTTCTGGAGTCTGTTGTAGCCTCACCTAGCTGTCCAAGAGAAAGAAAATGCTCTGCACAAAGGAATGTTCACCTGTTTCCTGGGACCACTCCCAGGCCTGAAGTGCCTGGTGAAAACTGGGATCGTCAAGTTAGGACCATCAGCAAAACGATAATAATCTGTACTTGTTGAGTGCCTTTGATGTGACAGAGCTTTTAATGTACATTGTTTTTTCCTTTTGTAGGCTCAGAACTACCTTATAAGGCAGTATCATCATGGCTCCTTTATATGAGGAAGCTGAGCTCGGAGGTAAGTAACTTGCCCAAGGATTCCAGTGTCAGTAAGTCTCAGAGCCAGAATTCAGTCAGGGCTGTCTCATTCCAGTGCCTTTGTTCTCCGGATTTCAACACGTTGTCTCTCTCAGGACTTCCCATACATGCCAGCTGGGAATGAAGTAGACACTGGGAAAATCTGCCTGAGTGGACTTAGGGAATAGTGAGTCTCTCCTAGGAACAGAATGTCAGGAAAATGAGACTATCCATCTCCATCATCCTTGCTCACAAATAAATCCCTTTTGTGAGCCCACTGCCTAGGTGAGGATAAGAAATACGAGTTTTTGAAAAGTTTTAAAGGCAGGTGAAAGACTTCTCTTTCAAAATCTGTGTTTACCAATACCCACTCAGCAGCGAGCTCCGAAGGCCGGGGAATGCCCCTTCGGCCGGTGAGCAGTGCTGCTGCAAACAGCTGTTCATTATCACAGCGCCACAGCATCGTCAAGTGTCTGCAGTATTAAAGTAAATCCTTGCCTCTCTGACCCCTGCCAGATCCAGTCATCCAAGAGATGGCTCCTGAGATACATCTCAACAAGCTGCGTGAAAAACAAGAACTTGATAGTCCAGCTGTTACCAAATGGGAAACTTCCTATTATTCCAAGGTGTGTTATGCTAAATGACCAATCATTTTTTATTGATTCTCAGTGCTCTTTGTCAGGATGTCCTGAGTACATAATCCCTGCTGATCTTGTGGTCCTTGGAAATGACAGCTAAAGCCAGCAGCTGGCTTAGTGGAAGGGTGAGATTAAGATAGCAGTGTCTCTTCTGCTGCATTATTCATATAAGGAAGCCCATTCACTAATGGCCATGCAGGACTCCTATTAACTCTTGGTGCTTAAGAACAAGAGTGGAGGATCAAAGTCTTAGCAAAAGTACAAGTATAAGCTTATGTGAAAATGTCAATAATTTTTAGGTATTTTATTCCCATAGCTTAAGGCTTTAAATTCTGAGTTCGAGAAAGATAGGCTGATGTCCGTGACCATTTCATTTCCCCTGGCTGGTAAGAATATGTACCACATGTCGCCTCAAACAGACCTGTGGATTGGGTAAATGAGTGACTCAACCACTCAGCTCCTTTAAGGAAACTTGCAGAAACTTATCCCTCATTTTTTGGTATTTAATGTGCATATGCACATGCACATATGTATGTGTGTGTGTTTGTGTATACATGCATATATATACATGAATACACATGTATATAAACATGCATGCATACATGTGTGTATGTCTGTATTTATATCTATCTATCTGTCTATCCATCTATCGATTATTTTAAAGGATTGGCTCACATCTCTCACTTGATTGTGGAGGCTCGGTGAGTCCAAAATCTGGTGTCATAGGCCAGAAGACTGGAGCTGTAGGGAAGAATTGCAGTTTGAATCCAAAGGCCATCTGCTGGCAGTATTTCTTCTTGCCCTGGGAAAGTCAGTCTTTGTTCTACAAAGGCCTTCAACACACTGGATGAGGCCTGTCACATTATGGAGAGCAATCTGTTTTATTCAAGGCCTATCAATTTAAGTATTAATCTTGTCCAATAGCACTCTCGAAGGCACATCCAGAATAATGTTTGACTAAATATCTGGGCACCCATGGCCCATCCATGTTGGCACATAAAATTGCCATCAGTCAGCTTCTCATCACTTTGCTGCATTACTTTGCATTCTCACCAGTAATGTATGAAAGTTCCAGTTGTTTTGCATCCTTGTCAGCCCTTGGTATTTTCAATATTTTTATTTTTGCCATTTTAATAGTGATAGTATAGAGATTAAAACAGTGCATTTTTTAATGCTTATTTACTTATTTTGAGAGTGAGAGAGAGAGCAAACAAGTGGGGTAGGGGCAGAGAGAGAGAGAGAGGGAGAGAGAGGGAGAGAATCCCAAGCTGGCTCCACGCTGAACATGTTCTCAGCTCAGAGCCTGATGTGGGGCTAGATCTCACAACCAGGAGATCATGAGTCAGAGGCTTAAGTGACTGAGCCACACAGGTGCTGCTAAAACAGTGGTTTTTGATTTGCATTGTCCTGATGGCTAATAATGTTGAGCTTTTTGAGTACTTGTTTCTCATTCTTATGTTCTCTTTTGTGAAGTTCAGGACCTTTGCCCATTTTTGATTAGGTTGTTTTATTATTGAGTTTTAAAGATTTGTTATATATTGTAGGTAAAGTCCATTGTTGGATGTGTAATTTGCAAATATATTCACCCAGTATGTATCTCATTGTATCTTTGGCAGACCAAAGTTTTGAGTTTGGGTGAAACTCATTTTATCAGTCTTTCTCTTTTCTGACTTTTGTGTCATTTTTACAAACTCTTTACCCTTTTTCCATGTCTCAAAGATTTTCTTTTTTTTTTCCTAAATGTTCTGTAGCTTTATGTTTTAAATTTATAATTATGATTTGAATTAAAATTTGTAAAATGTGTGAGGTATAGGTCAAAGTTCACTTTTTATATATAGAAGCCCATTTGTTCCAACACCATTTAATGAAAAGATGACCCTTTCTCAGTTGAATTATCTTTGCACCTTTGTCAAAGTTCAAATGGCCATATCTGTATGGCTATATTTCTGGACTCTAACTTTTATCCCAATGATCTATATGTCTATCTCTTTGGTATTAGCAAAGTTTTACTGTCGTATCCTAATTTAATTATTGTAGCTTTATAGTAAGTCTTAAAGTCATGGTTTGATTTCTCAAATTTGGTTGTTCTTTTTCAGAATACCTGTCCTATTTTTTCCCCTACATATGAACTTCCTGCTACCCTGTACCACATGTTCTGCTTCAGGCTAATTCTTGTGTCAAGATAATACCCTGTTTCCTTCTGCCTCTAGGCCTTTGCTCAGGGTGCCTTCTCTACTTATGTCCTTCCCTGCCATTTGCTCTCAGAGTCCCAGCCATGTTTTACCATGCAGATCAAATCCTATGAAGTCCCTTGGCTTGTGTTTGTACCTAATATACAACATTGGGTGAGCTGAGTGATGTGAATCATAGCACAATGCAGAGGAGATGAGAGAACTAGAGAATCCACTGCTCTCCTAGACTTTCTTTTTTTATGTTTGTTTATTTTCGAGAGAGAGAGATAGAGTACAAGGAGGGGGGAGAGGCAGAGAGAGAGGGAGACACAGAATCCGAAGCAGGCTCTAGGCTCTGAGCTGTCACTACAGAGCCTGATGAGGGGCTTGAACCCCATGAACTGCAAGATCTTGACCTGAGCCAGTTGGACACTTAACCAACTGAGTCACCTAGGAGCCCCTCTCCTGCACTTTCTGCCAGGGCTTTTAGGAGCTGAAGTGAAACTTTGCCTTTGCTGAACTCCAGCCAGTTGCCTCTCACAAATCCATTACTGATAAGATGAATGGATAGAAGAGAATGCCTTCACAGGTGTGTTTTCATTCTGAAGGCAACAAATATTCAGAGTTGACAACGGAGGTGAAAGGTGGCATTTTGGGACAATATATTCTTTTAAACCATGCTGTTCAGACAGGTGACAGTTTGCCCCATGGAAGAGTTGGCATTTCCATAGCACTGTATCCATTCAGACCTCTTGGCATACCATATAGTGAAGGTCAAGGTCAGATTTCTATTCTTTTTCCCAAGAATAAAGCAGAGACAGAAAGTTGAATTTGCTTCTTCCACCTGCCAAGAAGGAAGGAAATTAGCATATCCTGAGCATTCATTAGTTAAATTTCTGTACCAGGTATTTCATATACTGCAGTTATTATACACTAATCATTTCGCTCTGCTCTTACCACCAAGATAGGTGAGGTTATCTTCATTTTACAGGTGTGGAAAGTAAATTTAGGAGACTTGACTAGGGTTAGCTATTTAGTAACAATTGAGCCTCAGTGCACCTGCAGCACTCACAAGCACACACACAAATCAGAGTGGACAGTTAAGTGGGAGACCTATGATGTATGGGATGTGTAAGAGGGATACCGTGAGCTGACACCATTGAACTCTGAGTGTATATTGTAAGTTGTTAAGGAACTCTTTGATGTTTATGAATATCTTTGAGTTATTTAATGATGTAGCTTATATTTGGGTTAATTTTGCTCCATTTACTTGTAAACCACTGTCATTTTGTCAACTATCATGACATTTCCTTGAGGGCACTTCAGAACAGACACGGAAAGTTTAGTTCTCTGCCATAGAGAAGCTGGTGTCGAAGGAATGCGACTGAGAAGAATGTAGGCAACAGAGAGAGGGGACCAGAGCGGGCCACAGCTGATCACAACTTGCTGAGATATTGCTGCTCCCAGTGATTGATAAAGAAAGATTTTTATTTTTTTTACTTTTAATGCTTTCATACTTGGATTTAAAATTTTTCACAGATAAGATTAACTTAGAGGATAAAGGGGCAGAATTCACTAAGGAGGCTAATGTCTATCCATTGAAGGTAATTGAATAATCTTAATCTCCTCTAGTTTCTGTTTATCGGCTAAAACACAGTCTTTAGTACAGTTAATATGGCCTGTATGATAGGGACCCTGGTAATGTGCCTCATCTCCTCTCTTGTCTCTCTGCATTGCACAGTTACTGAACTGCTGTATTTCATGCACCCCAAATAATTCCTCTGCTCAGGGTACTCCTCCAATATCTACCACCTTTCCTGTGTAAGACTAATTCCTATAATGATAATGGGAACTTTATTAATTAGAAATTATGTTTATTAGGGTGTCTGGGTGGCTCAGTTAAGCGTATGACTCTTGGTTTCAGTTCAGGTCATGATCTCATGGTTGTGGGTTCGAGCCCCATGTCGGGCTCTGCGCTGACAGCACTGAGTCTGCTTGGTTTCTCTCTCTCTCTCTCTCTCTCTCTCTCTCTCTCTCTCTCTCTCTCTCTCTGCCTCTCTCTCTTTCTCTCTCTCTCTCTCTCTCTCTCTCTCTCTCTCTGCTCTTCCTCACTTGTACTCTCTCTCTCTAAATAAATAAAGAAACTTAAAAAAGAAATTATTTTTATTAGTAGTAATTAATTAATTAATTAATTAATTAATTTCATTTAGCAAGAGAGGAACCATACTTTGTGGAGTTTAACACAAACATTTTACAGGCTGCACTAGTCATGGCTCTATTGAAATGACCCAGCATAGCTGGTGGCTGAAGTAGAGATTGCTGAGAAACTTCCAGTTATGTTGACACACACGCACGCGCGCACACACACACACACACACACAGAAGCAGTGGAGACCCTATGTCAAAGGGAGATTTTATTTTTTTTAAGTTTATATAGCTTTGTAGTTCCTGAGAGATTTCAGAATTGGGAAGGAATGCGTAGTGTATTTTGATATATGTGTTGTGCATAATGAACTAGACTATATTAATGTTCTTTGTGAGATGTAAGGAAAGATTAGAATTCACTTTTAATTACCTTTTGTTGATGGGCTATACTATGTACAATTCCGTGATTCCATGAAGAAACTGGGCCATATCGGCTTCCAGCTTGTGTTCAGATTATACTTCCACTCGTTCTTCATGTTTCAGCTAAGTCACATCCTCTGGAAAGCTTTCCTTTACCTCTGAGTCTACATCAGATCCTAATGTAGCCTTTACCAAGTTACATTGTAAATGCACCTTTAGTTGTCTTTTTCCTCCCATATGCTGGAATATCTATACAGGCTAGGCCTGTATCTATTTTGTTAATCATTGTGTTCCTGCACTTAGCATCTGGAGTGGCACAGAATATAAACTTCAAAGATTCAGAGAAGGAAAATAAAAGGGGAAAAAAAAATGACTGTATTATGATTAAGTCATATAGTTATCATGGGGCATTGGAAATCTTTTTCTCCTGGCTGCTGTATAGGTGATCATTTAGTAAATGTCTGTTGAGTCTTTGCTTGTGCAAGAGCTGTTTTGGGCACTTGGATGAAAGAGAGATGGAAACTAATCATGTCCTTGTCCTAAAGAAGTATGCACTTTGCACACTGAGTGAGACAGAGTTAAAAGTTAATTGAATTCCTATTTTGTTGATTACAATAAGCATTTTTTATGGACTACTTATAATGCTATAAGATATTTCTCTTTTCAAATTATTTTTAATATTTGACGACCATCTAAAAAAATGCCTGCACCATCCAAAAGAAGCCCCCCGCAATATCTTGATGGCAACACTCAGGCCAAGAAAAGATCCAGAAAGAAAATAAAAAGCTTCTCTTGGATGCACTCTAAAAATTTGCTTCTTAACCATGAAGAGGCTTTTTCCAAAGCATTTATGGGAGTAAGGAAGAAAAGTCTGCAAGAGCATGAGTAAATGTGAATTATATCACGATACAAGGATAGTTTGGAGGTGAGCTCAGAGAAGGTGAGGACAGTAGGAATTGTGAAGTGCTTCAAAGAAGCTGAGCATCTCACATGAAGAAATGTATTTATTATCATATCTTGGTCGTGGATTCCTTAATTCACTGGAAGTATGCATTGTTAGTCTTATACTGCAATCAACTCAAGTTCATAACTCCTGTAGCCAGGGGCTGCCTCACATTCATTTCTCTGTCCATCATGCTTTATACCTGGTAGTTGCCCTCATGTCTGGGCTCAGAAAAATGTACAAAGCAAGATAATTCAAAACAAGAGATAATCAGAGGATTATTGATTTTTTTTTTGCCTTTGGTGTTTTTGCCTTCTTTTTAATATTTTTCTTGAAGCACTATTCAAATAGCTTTCTATTGCCATAAATGCAGCTTGATGTAGTGAAAAATTGAACTCCTGTTTCTTGACTCCATCCTTCGTGACAGTGAATTTATATGCCTTAGCTCAGCTAATCTTCACATCAGGCTTCAGTACTAAATATTATGTGCTAGCCCCATTTTGTAGATAAAGGAACTCAGCTTCAGGGAGGAAGACTGACTTGCCCAGAGACACACAGTTAGCAAGACCCAGAGGCTGCAGTCACACTGAAGTGTCTGGGCTTAAAGCATGTATATTCCTTCTGCTGCAGCACCTATTAAGAAACAGGAAGCACATTGGGACTCCATTTTCCATTTTCCAAGGGGTATGCACATCACTCTACTTCTCTGAATCTGTTTTCTGTGTTAAGTGGGGGACAACAACATCTATCTAATGAGTAATAGATACTAACTATTGATGTGTCTATGAACATTATCCATAGTCCTCATTACAGTCTTGAATAGGCATTAATATTCCCATTTTACAGATGAGGAAAGCATGTTTCAGAGATATTTAGGAACTGGCCATACATCACATAGATGGATGGTAATGCTAGAGCTGAGATTTGAACCCAAGTATGTCTGATTCAATCCAGTTACAGTTCCACTATTACCTGGGGGCCAGATTGTAGATGCTTTCAGCTTTGTGGGCCATCAGTCTGTTTTGCAACTATCAACACCATCATTGTAGTGTCAGAGAAGCTATAGGCAACATGCAAAGAAATGAACGTGGCTGGGTTCCAATAAAATTTATTTGTGGACATTTCAATTTTTCTAAACGTCAATAATGTAAAAACCATTCTTCAACCTCAGCCAGGTGATCAAAGTTAAGATCATCAGTGAAAAGTTGTGCAACTAGTATATCAACACCCTTGGTATGTGATGAGAATGGGACTCTACATTTATGTCCTTCCTCCACAAAACCTATAAACCCAATCTAACTGAGAAAAACACCAGATCCAAATTGAAATGCACTCTACAAAATACCAGGCCAGTATTCATCAAAATTATCAAGAGTCTGAGAAACAGTCACGGCCAAGAGGAGCTGAAGAGCCATGATGACGGAATGTAATATGGTATCTTGGATGGGATTCTGGAACAGAAATAAACACTAGGGGGCTCCTGAGTGGCTCAGTCAGTTAAGTTGTCATTTAGGTCATGATCTCGTGGTTTGTGAGTTCGAGCCCTACATTGGGCTCTGTGCCGACAGCTCAGAGCCTGGAGCTTATTTCAGATTCTGTGTCTCCCTCTCTCTCTCTGCCCCTCCCCCACTCCCACTCTGTCTCTCTCTCTCAAAAGTAAATAAACATGTTTTTAAAAAACAACATTAGGGTAAAAGTAAAGAAATCCTAATAAGATATTGACTTTAGTTAATAATAATGTTTCAATATTAGTTGTGACAATCATGCCATAGTAATGTAAAATGATAATAATTGGGTAAACCAGGTGTGGGGAACATGGGAGCCCTTTGTGATATGCTTGCAACTTTTTTGTAAATCTAAAACTATTCTAAAGAAAAAAGTTTATTAAATGTTTTTGAAAAAATGTAAGCTCCGCCCTTCCCATCTGCAAAAAAAAAAAAAAAAAAATCAGGGGCCATAGAAAAAGCAGATGGTGGGATAAATGTGGCCTCACAGGCCATAGTTAGCTGTCCACTGCACTCTGCTATTCGGCCTCTGTACCTTCCTTACTGGGCTAGTCAAAGAAGATGGTGCATGTAATAGTACTTTGTAAAGGTGCAAGCTGTTATGTAGATGATAGCTTTATTTGTGCAATTAGTATATGTTTTTTCATCTAACAAACATTTACTGAGTGACTACTGTGTACAAGGTACATTGCTAGATTTTGACCAGTGACGGTAGGAAGGACACAAGCCCTGCCTTGAGCATCTGGAGATTTAGGCGTTTATATGAATTGCCACAATGCTACAAAAGACAAAATTAGTCACCGTGTATGGCATACCAACTACAAAAGATTTGTAAAGGAAGGAGTGATAAATCTTTATGGTGAGAAAAGGGAAAGATTTTCAAGGAGGAAGTGATGTTTGAACTGAGTCTTACGTGATAAATATGAGCTCACGTAGGAGTAAAAGAGTTGAAGGTGAGGGGGAGGACAAGGGAGCCAGAGGACAATACAGGCAGAAGGAAGAGCCTGAATAGAAGGCTGGACATATGAGAGAGGAAGGCATGATTTGAAATTAACAGGAGGTTTGTTATGTCTGAGACACATGACATTATTCTGGTGTCTCCTGAGCACCCATTGCACACTGGACATTATACAAGTGCATTTCATGTACAGCTGCTTATAGTCCTTATTGTCTGGTAGGCTTCTGAAGTATATTTCTGTCATTGGCTGAATTCTTCCTCCCCCCAAGTTTTTATGTTGGAATGCTAACTGCCAGGTCCTCAGAATGTGACTGTATTTGGAGATGGGGTTTTTAAAGAGGTAATCAAATTAAAATGACATCATTATGGTGGGCCCTAATCACATACAACAGGTGTCCTTGTAAGAAGAGATTAGGACACATACAGAGGAAAGACCATGTGAAGACACAGGGAGAAGATAGCCATCTACAAGCCAAGGAGGGAGACCCTCAGAAGAAACCAAACCTGCTGATTCCTTGATTTCAGACTTTTGTCCTCCAGACACATGAGGAAATAAATTTACATCATTTAAGACAGTCTATGGTACCTTGTCATGGAAGCTTTAGAAAACCAACATAATCTTCTACAAACTTCTTTAATTATTTATATCTCTCCAACTCTCCTGTTGTTACTCCAGTCCAAAGCAATGTCATCTTGTACTATTACTATCTTCTCTTAAATAGTTACTCATATTTACTCTCGCAGCCCTCCAAACAGTTGCTCGCCTAACCTTAAGATGCAAAATGCCATCATGCCACTTCTCTTCAGTGACTATATATGGTGAAGCTTGAGATCAGAAGACCAAACAGAAGAACATTGCATTAGTTGGAGCAAAAAATGGTAGGGGCTTGAAATAAGACCAATGGAGTGGGGACACAGAGGAAGGGAGAAACCAGATGGACTTTGAAGGCAAAATCCAAAGAAATGGAGAGCTCATTAAATGGTGGGGAAGGAGAATAGAGATGGATCATGAATGTCTCTCAGATAGTTACATATGTAGAATTCTTGCCACACAGAGCGGATAATTTTAAACTCTCCCTTCTTCATATGACAAAATCATTTTCAGTAATGATGATGTAATAATTGATAAATCATTACTTTCTTAATTTGTGCTTTGAAAACAATAACACACAAAAGGAGAATACATTTAAATTGTAAAGCCATTGTTCAAATTCATTAAGATGTTCTATATACTTTTACTAAATATTTGTTGTTTGTGTTTTCCAAACAAAAACATTAACACCTCCCAGTTCACATTTATTTCAATATTTTAAACTTAACACAAATGAAAACTCCAAGCGGTCATTTCATTCTAATGAAAGAACTGAAACACCCAAGTTCTCTTGCTTTGTTTTGTCAACTACTGTGCTGGTGTTGTTTATTTCTAACCTATTGTTATAATGCAAAGATACTTATTATCATAGGAAAGGGGAATATGTGCTGTGCCTAAAGTGAGCTTGAATGCTTCTAAACCTTTTCAACAATAGCAAACTATAGAAAGAACCCAAATGTCCATCAAATAATGAATGGATGAAGAAAATGTGATCTATCTATATCTATCTATATATCTATCTCTATATCATCTATACTATATATGTATATATATAGTGATATACTATATATATATACATATATAGATATGTATACATATATAGATATAGGTATAGTGGTATACTATATAGTATACATATATAGATATAGATATGTATATAGATGTATGTAGTGGAATACTACTCAGCCATCAAAAAGAACCTTGCCATTTGCAATGATGTGGATGGGGCTAAGAAATATTATAAGCAAAGTAAATCAGTCAGAGAAAAACAAATACCATATGATTTCATTCAAAGTTACTTTAATATTTTTTTTTTTTAATTTGAGAGAGAGAGAGAGAAAGAGCATGAGTGAGGGAGAGGAGCAGAGAGAGAGAGACAGATTGTGAAGCAAGCTCCACACTCAGCATAGAGCCCAATGCAGGGCTCAATCCCACAACTCCTGGGATCATGACCTGAGCCAAAACCAAGAGTCAGATGCTCAACCAACTAAGCCACCCAGGTGCCCCCAGAGTTACTTTTGACAGAAACAGGTGTAGCTGTGTCCACATGTGTTGGGATTTAACTGTATAACTGAAGATTTCTGATTATTTTCCACGAACAATAAAATGCTTATTATAGCATGTCATAAAATAGGCTAGTTTGACACTTGCACATATATTATTAAAACTCAAGAATAATCATGGCAATTATTTAGAATTTAGAAAAAAAAATTGAAGGAAGAGTTTTATCACTGACATTGTTTAGATAAAATGTCATCACATGGTGATAAAAATAAACCAACTTTTAGTCAGGTTTACTATTGTGCATAAATTCTCTCTATATAATGCACCCCATGATTTACTACCTGAGATGGATAGTTCTCACTATATAACCCTGCCCTTGATCTACCACTGTTCTCAGGTATTTGACTCAGGAAAAAAACCTCCCATTTATGTTGCCTATTATGGATTTACTGCATCCCCTCAAAATTTGTATGTTGAAGTCCTAACCCCACATACCTGAGACTATGACTGTATGTAGAGATAGGGTCTTTAAAGAGGTTAATAAGTCAAGAGGAGCTTATTGGGGTGGACCCGAAACCAATGTGACTTATATCCTTATACGAAAAGTTCATTACGACGCAGACACACACAGAGGGAAAATGGTATGAAGAAACCAGAAGACAGCCATTTACCAGCCAGGGAGGAGACCTCTGAAGAAATCAAACTTGTCAATTCCTTAATTTTCAGCTTCCAGCCTCCATAACTGTGAGGAAATCAGTTTCTGTCATTTAAGTCACACAGACTGTGGTCCTTTGTTATGGAACCCTTAGAAGGCTGATGTATTGCCTGACTCATAGAGAGAGGTTTTACTAGAAAGGTGATGAGTTCCACTTTGAGGCAATTTAGTCTTGTGAATTTTGGACCAACCTTGCATCCCTGGAGTAAATCCCACTTGAAGGGCACCTGGGTGGCTCAGTCAGTTACGAGTCCAACTTTGGCTCAGGTCATGATCTCAGGGTTCGAAAGTTTGAGCCCTGCATTGGGCTTTCTATGGTCAGTATGGAGCCCACTTTGAATCCTCTGTACCCCTCTCTCTCTGCCCCTTCCTTGCTTGTGCTCTCACTCTCTCTCTCAAAAATAAACATTAAAAAAAATCCCACTCAATTTTGATGAATGATCCTCTTACTATATTATATGCTGTTTGCTAAGATTGTGTTGAGGATTTTTACATCTCTGTCCATCAGGGATATTGGACGTTGGTTTTCTTTTTTGTGGTGTCTTGTGGCTAATGCTGGTTTTGATACTGGTGGCTGATACAGGATGTTGGTCTCATGTATTTGGAAGTTTTCCTTCATTTTCTATTTTTTTGGAATACTCTGAGGAAAATAGGTACTAACTTTTCTTTAAACATTTGGTAGAAAGAACTCCTCTTTCTACCAAAGCCATCTGGTCCTGCACGTTGCCTTTTTTGTAGCTTTTTGATTACTGATTTAATTTCATTACTGGTAATTGGTCCGTTCAGATTTTCTATTTCATTCTGATTCAGTTTTGGAAGATTGTGTGTTTCTAGGAATTTATCAATTTTTTTTATGTTGTCCGATATGTTGGCACATAATTTTTCGTAGTATTCTCTTATAATCCTTTGTGTTTCTGTGATGTCAGTTGGTGGCTTCTCCTCTCTTGTTTTTGATTTTTTTTTTTGAAGGTGCTTTGTCTTTTTGCTTAATGAGTCTGGCTAAGGGTTTGCATCCTCTGGAACACTCCAGAAATTTCAGAATGGAATTTGGAAAATGACAGCGAGCTAGATAAATATATTTGCATATCATCAACATTTGGGTGGTAGCTGAAGCCATGAGAATAGATGAAATTATCCAGAAAGAAACATGGAGTAAGAGAAAGAAGGCCAAGGATGGGGTGCTTTGGGACCCCCTACAAATCTACAAATCTGAATAAATGTGCATGTTTTCTCACAGACATACTTGGGCATACCAGCTGGGGTTATTCACCTGAGAGAGGTCATTTAGAGAGGCACTGAATTTTGGAGAGAAAATCATCTGTAAATGAAAATTGTTCCTTTGATAATCCTCAAAATGAACAATTTTCTCATCTGAGGTTAGCTAGCCCTGTGATCCACCTGAAAAATATTTAGTTTAAAAAAACTGGATAGATACAAAGTCTGAGCTATTTCTTTCAAAGGAAATACAACTGAAAAAATAAAATGATTGTTGAATAAAAAGGCAAACTGAAAATTTGGTTTCCGGAAACCTGAGGTGTTTATGGGCCAGATGTGCCATGCTTTGAATATTTCAGAATGCTGTAATTGTCACTGGGAAGCTGAGAAATAGCAGTATCTTTGAAAAGCTAGTTTGAAAAAAGAATAGGCCACTTCAGGGCTTTAGTGAGAAAGAATAAAATGTCACTGATGCCTGAAATAAAACTATCACAGGGCTTTTTCCACTTTAGAGTCAGCCCACTTTGTATGTGTGAGTGTGTGTATGTGTTTGCATGTGTATGAGCATACACAGATTTAATGTCCAATTTCAGTGTATCTTCCTACTAGAAAATTTATTTTATTTTATTTTATTTTATTTTATTTTATTTTATTTTATTTTATTTTATTTTATTTTGTCTTATTTTGTCTTATTTTAATCTTTTTATTCATTTTTGAGAGACAGAGAGAGACAGGGCATAGGCAGGGTTGGGGCAGAGATAGAAAGAGACACAGAATCTGAAGCAGGCTCCAGGCACTTAGCTGTCAGCACACAGCCCAACGTGGGGCTAGAACCCATGAACCACGAGACTATGACCTGAACCAAAGTCGGATGCTTAACCAACTGAGGCACCCCGAAAATAATTTTATTTAATGGATGAAGGTTAATGTGTTCATTTTATTTCATTTGCACTAGGTGTGTGTGTGTGTGTGTGTGTGTGTGTGTGTGTGTGTGTGTGTATGTGTGTGTGTATATATATGTATATATATATATACATATACATATGTATATGTGTATATATGTGTATATACACATATGTATATGTGTATATATGTGTATATATATACATATACACACACGTAGAGAGAGAGAGAGAGTTCATATGTATATATGAACACATATACATATGTATATGTGTATATATGTGTATATACACATATGTATATGTGTATATATGTGTATATATATATACATATACACACACGTAGAGAGAGAGAGAGAGTTCATCTCTTAAAAATAACAAACTCTTTTTTTGAATAGGGGATCTTGGTTTCGATCCCCCATTGTCTATAAATTCAAGAAGGGTATATCTTCAAATACCTGATACCAGATGAAAAATGAATGAATGTTGAGTGGTTTAAAAAATACACATGCATGCATACCCTGAATATGTTTATATATACAGTTGTAAGAAAATACAAGGCAAGCTAAGAAAAGAAAACTTTAAAGTGTTCCCCATGCCATTTTATTTGTGTGTGTGAGAGGAACAAGTCTAAGGGGAAGAAGACAAATGGTTGAGCACATTACTGTTTTAATATTGCTATTCGACTGTTCCAGAAAGATAGTTTTCAACAGAATATTATGGGACTAGAGAATTATTCTGGGTTATTTTTGTGGGATAATATTTTAAAATGCTGTTCGGGAGCCTCTTATTTAGAGCCAGCCAGCCGATACATGTTAAATCCTATTTGTATTTATATAGAAATTTTAATTAACTGGAAGTTTTAACAATTTCAATTTATGTAATTAAGTCTAGTGTTAGATAAGGATGGTCGATTGGGGTTAGGGATAATGTATTTTCCGTGTGTGTGTGTGTGTGTGTGTGTGTGTGTGTGTGTGTGTGTGTCTTGACCTAAGGCCACTGGATGATACCATATCTAACTAACTGTTTTATGTTTCATGAGGGTAGTTGCTAGTATGAGGGAAGGTCCGTGCACATTTTCAGATATTTGAGGAACTAGCCTCAGTGT
The DNA here is from genome assembly GCF_018350175.1 of Felis catus. NCBI lineage: Eukaryota > Metazoa > Chordata > Mammalia > Carnivora > Felidae > Felis > Felis catus. The sequence continues at coordinate 41,677,985 of NC_058377.1, forward strand.
ACTGATGTGGGATAATTCCTTCTACAAATGTACTGGCATTAAAGGTAATGGGGAAAATTGCGTTCAATTTTACTATTTTTCTCCTGGATCTGTCTCTACCTCCCGTATTTCCCATCCTCCAATGCATTTATCCCCCTCCCCCTTCTCTTTCCTCCTTGTGGCAGTCCTTCTGATTCTGCCTCTATATTCTCCCCATCTTCACTAACTGTAACTCACTTGCAGGTGTGTGACGTAATCTCCAACAGCTCAAAGGGGCATCAGAGGTGGGGTTAGCCAATGGTTTCATTGCACATCTTCTGAGTTGAGCAAGAGGCCGAGCGCCTGTGACCTGCCACAACCCCTCTCACCAGTCAGTGTGTGACCTGTACAAGAGTCCAGGGCTCTTTTCTCTAAGCCTTTCAGGCAAGTACTGTCTCCTGTTGCCCACCTCATCTGACCTGCAGCCCACTTACATGCATACTCTCTGAGCCCCACCTCTCTCTGCCTTTTGCATAATTACATCTACTTCTGTGCCTTGCCTCCCAGTAGTGGGCTTCTTGTTGTGGCCACGACTGTACCTAACTTTGCTCTCTTCTGACTTCTCTGCTTGGGCTTGGTGTAGTAGTAGTAATACAATATTCAAATAACATATATTGAACCTTCACAATGTGCCATTCATTGAACATTTTACATCTATAATCTCAGTTAATTTTCACACACTCTGTGAAGTCCTCACTGTTGTGTAACTTATTTTAGACATAAGGTACAGGGAAGCTAAGTAACTAGTCTGAAGTCACACTGTTAGTAATATGATGGAACTATGATTTGAGCCCAGGCCATCTGATTCCAAAGCTGGAGCGTTTGTATCTGATGCCATCTTGCCTGTCATACAGGTGGTCCCACAATTTAAACCACAGCATAGTATGCCTGGCAGTGTGAGAGGGTCTAAATAACAAATCAAGGTTTACCTTGAAATGGGCACCCGAAAGAGTTATTCACGGCTTCTGTTTCATGTTTCATTTGTAGCCCTGTTTGGACTATTCAGCACTCTTTCAACCTTAGCACTGAAATTGGGGAAGAAAGAAAAGTGGGCAGAGGACTATGGTGAAGGAAAAGGGGACTGGGGAACAAGAGTCACTGAGGTGGGCGGAGGAGTGGCCAGCCGGGCGGTAGCATGGTTATGGCAAGAAACAAAAATCTGAACCTGACTCTCCTTGCCTTTCTGACCCAAGTGGTTATCCCTGTGTCATGCCACCCTCCTGTTGTGTCTTCTGTTTTCTTACCACTCTAGGATCTTAATAACATAATAAAATGAAATGCACTTGTCCAATGTAAAACATGGCTGATGTGGGAAAAAATCAGAGTCATCATAAAACCTTACCAAATCCCTGTAACAGATATTGTAGGCAGCTGGCAGTCAAGACAGAAGGACCCTGAAGTGCAACTAAGTTCAGGTCAATAGGAAGTATTTGTAGCTTGAACTTACGAGTTACAGTAAAGAGGAAATATGCTGGCTGTAAGCAGCAGAAGCATGTAATAACCCAGTCCCAATACATTTCAAAGTTGTTTTTATTGAACTCCAGCCATCTATCTAATTTGCTCTCCAGGGCATTCTGGGAGAGTGATTTTATGATATATATTTTTTAAAAGCTGACTGTTTTCAATAGTTTAGATTTAATTTTCTCTCCATCTATTAGGTGTCATTAACTCATGGCATTTTTAAGCTTGGTAACAGACAAACGCCTTCAGTAGGCAAATTAAAAATGGAAGATTTAATAAGTGAAAACAGTGTGACTCAAAGTGGGAGCGAAACAGTTTTGTATTAGATGGAGGAGTTAAAAGACAAAAGATATCGGGAAATTCAATAGAGCTAGAAATTATGAAGACTACACAAAGGAATAAAGAAAGGTAAGAGAGTTTCAGCAAAACTTTCTGAATCAAATTATAGTTATTCCACACAAGGCAGTTCTTTCAGGAGAAGTTGAAAAAAAAATGAGCTCAGGAAGAAGAGAATCTGAGCCAAGAAATGTCTGGGATCCATACCCCTTGCCCCACTTTGCCCTTGAGCTGTGACCGTTTGCTCCGGGTGCACTAATGGAGCACGTTTACCCAGTTGACCAGACAGGGTGATGTCGTTAAGGTCACAGGCTTGACCCCTTCAAGTTCTGTGGAGAAGCAGTGTAACATTGTGGCCGTGAGAGGTCTCTAAGCTCCGCTGCTTGTTAGCCAAGTTATCTAGCTCCTTGAAGCTCAGTTTCCTCATTTGTAAAATAAGGATAATCCTAATACTCACCTCCAGCTCCTTGCCCAGAAAGGGCAATCCAATACTTAGCCCAGGGCCTAAAACTGTAAATAGCGGTATACAAAGGTTATTGATGGAGTATTGGTTTTACAGCTTTCCATGTGCACAGCATGCTCAGTCTTTCAATAGCACGGAAGGACAACTGAGTCGTCTATCACCCCATCAGTCAGGATCATTCCAAGAATCGGGCACCATTGGACAGCACACAGCATTGCTAACATGTCTGTGAGCTATAACATTAGTCACAAAATGGACTTCACAGCACATTCTGTGAGTGTCGCCTGCTCAGAACATCTATATATCTTGTTTTCAGTGTTGCCTGCTATGTGCAGCTTAAATGAAATAAGGATTCATTTTTCCGAGCAACAGAATCGAATTCCAAAACTTTAAGTCACGCTTAACAAAATGCTGGCTTCAATCCACTAAATTGATTTTAAGTCCCACTAATGGGTCATGACCCACTGTTGAAAAGTCCTGATACTGATAATAATATCCAATTTCTCGAGGAAAACCCAGCCTGTGTGCACACAGCAGGTTCTCTAGTTACTTTTCTGGTATAAAAGGCCTTTGATGATTTCTGAGCAGAACACAGTGATCCCAAAGCACAGGATTTAGCCTGTGTGGCTATTCTGCATGTGCTTTCTGCTCATAAAAGGATGCTGGCCTTTTAAGTATTCTGGCTTCAGAGACCTTCTGTGAGACTGACCTCTCAGATGGGAATGACTAGCTACCTTACAAAGGGATAAGCAGGAAAATAGAAGTTGTCTGGGCTTGCTTCCTCCCTTGGCTGGCTGAAATTCTGGCCCAGAAGAATGGGCTGGGTGAGGGAGTAGGGTGTGTGTGGAGAGGACTCAGGGAGAATGGCTGGAATGATTGGAAAGTAAATTAAGAGAGCTCCAAGGCCTGGTTACTTCAATTATTTGTAGTTAAAGCTTCATTATGAGCAATTAATGAGCAGCCATATGGCACATCTCTAAGTCTAACCAGTAATGCTCACTTCACATCCAGGTGGTTGTAAACAATTTAATCCCATTTGGTCACCACTAAAAAGTTAAACCTCAAAACAAAAAGCAACCATTTTCCCTAACCTGCCTCCCCCACCCCCGCCCCAAGCACACATCCCTCTCTTCAGCAATGTCCTGGATTATTTCATTTATTGGATAGACTTTTGAGACTGATAGTTTGTGATAAAACTAATATTTCCATTAGGAGTTCTTGATGCAAGCTACAGATACCAATTCCGGCTAATTGAAGCCATGAAGGTGTCATTAGAAGGGTGTGAAGACAGTTAAAAAATAAAGAAAAGTAAAAAAAAAAAAAAAAAAAAAAAAAAAAAAAAAAAAAAAAAAAGGTAGATGACAGGAAGGGCAAGTCCAGAGCAGTTCAGAGAATCCCTCTAGTTGAAAAAGTCCCAATTCTTTGTGTGTGTGTGTGTGTGTGCATGTGTGCACACACACACACAGGATCATAAAAACCTGCACGTTTGTAACTGGATTGAAAATGAATGGGAAAAAATTCAATTAAATTCAACTTATGTTTAATTGAGTGCCAGCTTTATGTCAGGGATTGTTCTAGAGGTTTTTGATGCATCGGCAAAGTTCTCTGCCCTCATGGGACTTACATTCAGTGTTTTTATAAATCCATCCTAAATTCTGGTCTTAAGCAGCGTTGATGATGGGGTGATAAACTTCTTTTGATAACATTTTTTTTTTCCAAATGTGACTTACATTTAAGATTATTTACCTTGTGGTGTATATGTACTTTTCACTTTTAGGAGACAGGCTACCAATCCATCCTTACTATTGAAACGTACACAATAAACATGTAACTATATACTTGTATTTGGCTCAATGTTACACAAAAACAACTAAATACACACTGTGATCCTAACCACTACCCAGTTTATTTCTAAGGTTGAAATGTTGCAGATGAGTTCTCTTTGCTTAAAACTGCTATCTGTGCCTACATAACACTTTTTGGGAAACATTAGTAAATGAAATAAACTCCTTAAAGTACTTATGCAATTGTACTATCGAGGTAACAATGACCAGAGTATGTCTCAGAGTTTGTAAATCCAACTAACGTGAACACAGGAGCTCCCCAAGTGCTTTAGGACACTAAAAACAACAACAACAACAGCGACAACAACAACAACAAGCAACCAAAAAAACCCAAAACCATATTATTAGCTTCAAAATTCAAAATTTAAGTGGGGAAATACAATTAAAAATTTTTAAATGTTTATTTATATTTTGAGACAGAGAGAGACAGAGCACGAGTTGGGGAGGGGCAGAAAAAGAGGGAGACACAGAATCTGAAGCAGGCGCCAGGCTCTGAGCTGTTAGTACAGAGCCTGATGCAGGGCTGGAATTCACAAACTGTGAGATCATGATCTGAGCCCAAGTCAGACGCTTGACCAACTGAGCCGCCCAGGTGCCCCGAGGGGAAATACAATTTAAAGGGTTAACTTTCATGTGAAAATTCTTCATTAAAATCAGAACAAGTGGGTACAGTAATGAAATGACAGAAGTTGGCATAAGGCAACTTTTGAATTCATAGTCAGTAGTTCTACTATGATAAAAATGATATTATAAATATTGGACTTACTTGAAATAAAAGAATCCTTTCTCTTCCAGTGAGTCATCAAAGACTTTTTAAATCAGGTTAATTTTCAGGGCACTTATTATATTTTGGAAATTTTATTTTGTGTCTCTTTCCCACTTGCCCCTGTGAAGACATGAATATAGGAAAAAACTGAGAAAGCGTGCTACATTTGGAAGCCCCTTTTGTTTCCTTTCTGGCTTTAGCAGAAAAAGGATTCTCTGTTTCATAACGCGTACACACACAGCTGCGTGCAGGCAGTGGCCGCGCATCACTGTTGCTGCTAACAGCACAGTGCGTGGTTCCTGCTGTTGAGCTCCGCGAAAAGCTCTTTAATGAACCAGACATAGCCAGAGTCCATGCTGTTTTTACCTAGTCCAGAAGCATTGTTTAATATAACCTTGGGATTTCGTTGCCTCTGGAAATATGGCAGGATTTCTTTCAGTCAAAGGCAAATAGTGATGAATGTCATAATTAAACATTGAAGTGTATCACAGTGGACTTTTCAATGAACAACCTAGTTTTTTGTCTTAATTACATAGAACGGTGAGGGAATACCTCTTTGGAAATGGAAACATACTTCCCAGCCACCTTGATTTTTGTGAGTCTTTTATTTTGGCTGTCTAATAAGGATCTGTGGGTAAGCCGTGTATAGGCTGTGAATCCTTCCAAAGCCTGAGCAGCCATAATGACCATCAATGTCTCTGTCCATCCCATTCACCTGGGAAGTCAACCAGTGAGTTCAGAGACAGACAGAAGGTGGAAGACTAGGTCTTATATTATGTTAGGATTTTTTTTTTTCCTATTACTTTCTAAATTGGTCCTCAGACTCCAAATTTGCTAAGAGTGGCATCCCTTTTGAACTATTTGCAGCAGGAGGAACAGACTCAAAATAATAAGCACATTCCCTCCCTGTCTTATGTAAATGATATTTTGATGTTAATTGTCTGTTGTTGGGAGATGATTGGGATCAGATGTACAAAGCAGTGTGCTTTTAGAGTTAGAGCAAAAGCCTGAAAGTCAGTGAGTCAGGCTTTTTAGCTAGAGAGCTACTGATGCACCAGCTTCATTGACAAAGTCACTTCTGCACTTCTGGTTTTTTAGGGAGTCCTTACCTATAAATCCTAGAGATCATTTTGCTTGGCACTCTGTAGCTGTGCTGTGGACGTTTATTTGTGTGGAGTTCTTTGAGTCAAGAATTTGAAAGCATAATGTGCTTCCTTGATCTAGGAAGGTGAAAAGGACAGAGCAAAAACATGGCATCACTCTAGTCAAAAGGCCCAAGTTTAAAAAAAAAAAAAATAGGCCAAAGTTTGACCCTTGGCTTACTTACTATCCAATAATCTTGGATATTATTTAAGTGCTCTGAGATTAATTTTCTTAAAAATGATCACAGTGAAAAAAATTCCAGCACTTAAAAGAGTGTTTGGAAGCAACAGTGCATTGTGATTTAGAACATATTGCTTGTGTTGGAAGTATATTGTATTCTCTGCAAGTAATTAGCTGTGTGACTAGCTAACTAAACTCCTAACCCTGTTTCTTCTTAGATAAAACAATACTTAACCTTCAGGATTATTTTGATGTAATAAATGAGAAAATCCATGTAAAATTTTAGGATAGTGTTCCACATATAGCTATTGTAGGTGTGGCTATTATTATTATTATTGTTATTATAGTGTGGATATCAAATGAAACAATGGCTAAAAAGTGTCACATAAACTCTAAAGTTCTTTATGCATTGTAATTGCTGCGTAGCAACTTGATAGTGTTAAATAATTTAATCCATTGTAATTTGAGCGTACAGAAACCTGCCAAAAAAGGTAAAATTTCCATTTTTAATGAATGAGCCTCTACATATACTTGCTAGGAGTATATTTTACTTATTGTTTTTATGAAGCTTGTTTCATAAGCACACCTTTTTCCAGGTATTTGGTTTATGCTTAGAGAAATCCTGTTATTTTCCAGATAATGCCCAGGGGAAACAACCAACCACTCTCTTAGCTAGTAAGCACATAAGTTACAATTTGTATTGTAAACATGTGTCCTCAATGTCATAAGATTTCATTACCCAAATCAAGTACAGTGACATCTCACTGCAGGGCAATTTGGGGTAATAAAGGTGAAGTTTCTATGTAACTGAAGTTTTACCACTTGACCAAATGTTTTCAACTGGTTTTGGAGGACATTTTTCTAAACTACTTAACTTCATGCTTTCTTAAAAGTATAGATTATAATGTGACTTTTTTTTTCAATGACTCAAAATGAGCATTACAGCAATCAGTAATTATGTTAAGTTCTAATTGGTATGTTTTGTTTTTCTCATTTTCATTTCTAGGAGTCACCTGTTTCTTCTAGGGTCTGTGTACTTGCATCATGTAGCTGCCTGCCTTCTAATGTAGCATTTCTAATCTGCTGAACTGTGAGAATTCAGGTGACTAAGACACTTAGCCTTGTGTGTAAATGATGAGAATATTCCTCCATTCCACAAAATACTAAAATTTTAGTATAAGGGATTTGAGCAGTTATTTCAAGATTTAGGAGTTTTGTTCCTCTCCTTCCTCCCTCCCTCCCTCCCTCCCTCCCTTCTTCCCTTCCTTCCTTCCTTCCTTCCTTCCTTCCTTCCTTCCTTCCTTCCTTCCTTCCTTCCTTCCTTCCTTCCTTTAATGTTTATTTATTGAGAGAAGGAGAGACAGAGAGACAGACAGAGCTTGAGTGGGGAAGGGGCAGAGAGAGAGGGAGACACAGAATCCGAAGCAGGCTCCAGGCTCTGAGCTGTCAGCACAGAGCCTGATGTGGGTCTCGAACTCACTTATTGAGAGATCGTGACCTGGGCCTGAGCTGAAGTCGGATACTTAACCAACTGAGCTACCCAGGTGCTCCAGGTGTTTCTTTTCTTTATTTCCTGGTTCCCAAAGGCTCTAATAATGATCGATGTTCCCAGAAAAACAGAGAATAATTTGCTGGTACAGAAAGAACCACGTTACAAAAGATTTTGAGGGTACAGTTAGTTGCTATTAATGAAGGCAATTACAAATTTCCTAATTATCTGTAATTGGTAAGATTTTATTAATTTTCCTAACAGTAACAGTAATATTCAACATTAGCAAATGGTTACTGTGTTTTTTTAAATACTTTATTTGTGTAGTTTATTTAATGCTTATATAAAGCTTATTCTTAGATCAGATACTCTATGAACTATATACAAATGTTAACTTATTAAATTCCATGAATATTTACATGAATATACTCATTCCCTTCTCAAAACTATTATTTTTGTTGTTGTTTATTTACTTTCTGTATTTATTTATTTTTTTGTTTTTGAATAGGAACATAGGATTTATTGAATGCTGCAAGTTGATTTACTGCATATACAAACATCATTTGGGAACAGTGCAAAACCATACACATCACTTTGTCAACTAAAATTAAGGTAGCAACATGAGTAGACAGGGAAGTATGTTGCAAGTTTAATGGCTCCTCCTATCACCACCTAACTCTTCTGGCAAGTTTTACAAGCAGAGGTTCTCACCCTCTGAATCAGGATACATTGTTTCATGGTCTTGGATCAAAATCATATCACAAGTAACCTGTTGCCAATAATATAGAAATTGATGTGCATTTCAAAGAAATTAGAGCAGTTTCATGTTTATCATTATAAGTCCATCTTGCTCCCAATTTGCATGCTTTTCTTTTTCTTAAATTAATTTTAATTCCAGTATAGTTAATAAACACTGTTATATTCATTCCAGGTGTACCATATAGTGGTTCAACAATTCTGTATATTACTCAGGGCCCCCCAAGAGAAGTGTACTCTTAATCCCCTTCACCTATTTCACCCATCCCCCGACCTACCTCCTCTCTGGTAACCATTAGTTGGTTCTCTATAGTTAAGACTCTGTTTTTTGGTGTCTCTGTTTTCCTTTGTTTTGTTTCTTAAATTCCACATATGAGTGAAATCTGACGGTATTTGTCTTTCTCCGACCAGTTTATTTCCTTTAGTATTATATACTCTGTAGCTCCATCCATGTTGTTACAAATGGCAAGATTTCATTCTTTATTATGGCTAATATTCCATTGGATATATATATATATATATATATATATATATATATATATATATATATATATATATACCATGTCTTCTTTATCCATCCATTAGTTGGTGGACACATGCCTCTTTCCATAATTTAACTCTTATATACAATGCTGCTATAAACATAGGGGTGCACGTATCCCTTCAGGTTAGTGTTTTCATATTCTTTGGGTAAATACCCAGTAATGGAATTACTGGAGTATAGGGGTAGGTTTGTTTTATTTTTTTATTTTTTTGAGGAATCTCCAAACTGTTTTCCATAGTGGCTGCACCAGTTTGCATTCCCACCAACAGTGGAAGATGGTTCCTTTTTCTCCACATTCTCACTAATGCTTGTTGTGTCTTGTGTTGTTGATTTTTGCCATTCTGACAGGTATGAGGTGATATCTCATAGTAGTTTTGATTTTCATTTCCTTGATGATGAGTGATGTTGAGAATCTTTTCTTGGGTCTGTTGGATACCTGGACGTCTTCTTTGGAGAATATCTATTCATGTATTCTGCCCTTTTTTTAGTTGGACTATTTGTTTTTTGCATGTTGAGTTATATAAGTTCTTTATATATTTGGGGTACCAACCCTTTATTGGATATGTCATTTGCAAATACCTTCTCCCATTCCATGGGCTGTCATTTAGTTTTGTTCATTGTTTGCTTTGCTACACAGGAGCTTTTTTATTTTGAGGTAGTCCCAATAGTTTATTTTTGCTTTTGTTTCCCTTGCCTCAGGAGATGTATCTAGGAAGATGTTGTTCAAGACTATTATTCTCAATTTATAGATGGAGAAACTGAGAAGTTTTATCAGATGCTCAAGGTCTAACAGCTATTTAGTGGTAGAACCAATACCTAAAGGCAGGCTGTATATCTCTAAGAATATGATTTTATACCAAAAGCACTCAGGCAGACAGCCAGAAATCCAAATACAAGCCATTTGCTCTAGGAATCTGAATTCAATATTATTCAGTCTAATGGCTCAGGACAAAAATAGTGTAAGCTTCTTACTGGCAAAAAAAAAAACAAAACAAAAAACAAAAACAAAACCTGAGAAATTTGCCATTTCAAAGGAAACGAAGAGAGTTTGGATGTTATTCTTATGAGTGTAAAGCATCCACTTTCACCTGCTGATTTGCCTTTATTTAGCTCCTAATCTGGACTATAGGACGTCACATACCAGTTTTCTCAATACTGTAATGAGAATCAAGCACAGGGTCTGGGGGCGCCTAAGTGGCTCAGTCAGTTGGGTGACCAGCTCTTGGCTCAGGTCATGATCTCATGGTTTCGTGGGTTTGAGCCTGCTGTTGGGCTCTGTGTTGGTAGTGAGAAGCCTGCTTGGGATTCCCTGTCTCTCTGCCCCTCCCTGACTTGCACTGTCTCAAAAATAAACAAACTTAAAAAAAGAAAAGAGCACAGGTTCTGGAATCAGATTACTTGGCTCAGATATATATTCTATTGTTTGATCTTGGGGAATGTAAATCATCTGAGAGGTTTCCTCCTTTGTGAATTGATAATATAGAATAGTACCTATCCCATAGGATTATTTTAAGAGTCAAATGAAATAATAGTTCTTAGCAGAAAGCATGGCATATATTAATTGCTCAATAAATGCCTGTTACATTATCACCATTTTGAAACTATATTTTACACAAAGCTGACACTACAATCAACTCAGTGAAAAAAAAAAGTCTATGTCAGATTTGGAAAATTATGTTTTTCTTTAGTTCCCTCATAAAGAGTCACAGCATATACTATCATAGTAAAAGTGTTTTAAAAGTCTGTCTCAGGAGGGGCACCTGGGTGGCTCAGTTGGTTAAGCGGCTGGCAATTGATTTAGGCTCAGGTCATGATCTCACAGTTTGTGAGCCTGAGCCCCACGACAGGTTCATGAGTTCAGGTCCCTCATGAGGCTCTGTGCTGACCACATGGAGACTGCCTGGGATGCTCTCTCTCCCTCTCTCTCTGTCCCTCCCCTGCTCATGTGCACTTTCTCTGTTTCTCAAAATACATATAACTTAAAAAATACAAGTCTGCTTCAGGAAACATGTTTAACTTTCTTTAGCTCAATATTTCTCAAACTTCTTGATCCACAGAAGTTGTGTAGATGTGGTATGTGCACGCCCATGTGTGTGTGTATAAAACGTCTAGCTTACAGAACTCCGTTTTCTTGGGACACATTGCTGGGAAAAGCTGCTTCTCATTAAAATACCTGAAATGGAAATGACTAGAAACGTGTGAAGTGGGAATTCCAGATCGAATCTTATCAGTAAGGCTCGAATATTGCCGTGCCTGCTGATGGAACAAGGGGACTTGGACCTGAGATTACGTGAACGGGACTCCGTGTGTTCCTAGGAGAAATGCTTTGATTTGACTGTCTGAGCTTGAATCACAGCTACTGTCACTGCCACCATCATACCACCATCATTGTCATCATCGCTGCATTATCAGCGCCACCTATTAGAGGTCTCATGTACGTCAAACATGGTGCTGAGGGATCCATTCACCTTTGTCATTCTGTCCTGACAGCCACCCTGTGAGCTAGGCAGCCCAACTCTAATTTTCATATCATGGAACACGGACTTAGGTTAAGCTACGTGCCCAAGATAAGGAGCTAAATAAAGAAGACATTCATAGACTCCTGCCTGTCCTGGAGAGTAGCTTGATTCATTACTAGTGAGGATAATTGCCAGTGTGAGAGTTATAGTAATAGCTCACCTGGGGGTGAGCCAGGATCCATGTGACCAGACATGCCCTCTTAGGAGGTGAATTTCCTCAATAGCTGTACCTTCTGTGTGTGCAGGAGACAAATCCCCTTCGAAGGCCCAGACTGCAGGGAGCCTAAGAGCAGCAGGAGGAAGCAAGGCCCACTTAATGACGGGGATCACTTGGCTGCAGCAGAGCGCAGTCTCTTTCTTTTAAATTTCTGAACAGTAGAGCTAAAACTCATCATGCTGCTAACATTAGAGGCTGTTACAGGTTTCCCAGGGTGATGAAAGAACCAGACTTAAACCTAGGAGCCATCATTTAGTACAATACATGACAGGGACAGATTTATGTGGCCTGCACTACCGATCTGGGCTCTCACCTAATTTTGGCATGGCCTGCGAACTAAGAATGATAGGTATGTATGTATGTATGTATGTATTTCTTTATATTGGACGGCATCCACACACAATGTTACATTGTCTTCAGGTGTACCACACGGTGATTCAACAATCTGTACATGATGCTGTGCTCACCACAAAGGTAGCTACTGTCTATCACCATACAGGGCTATTACATTACCATTGACTACATTCCCTATGCTGTACCTTTCATCCCTGTGACTTTTTCATTCCATAACTAGAACCCTGTATCTCCCAGTTTTAATGTTTTTTAATATCTTTACCTGGTTAAATTTGTCTCTTGACCTACAGAGCCTAAAATATATACCATCTGGCCTTAAACAACAAAAAATTTTGCTGATCCCTGATTTATCATTTCACTGGTGCTGCCAATTAATGTCTTCAATTAAACAAAAAGAGATGCACCAATTTAGCTTAACAATTAGTATTAAAGGGTAAGTACTATTGTCTGCAGAAAACGTTAGCCATGGCAAGAATCCCAGAGAATGGTCAGTTAGGGCTTTATTGTGGGTTTATGCTGTGTGTTTCAAACCTGATAACCATGATGATTGTACTTCTTCCCGTCCTTCCTCCTAATAGTTGATAGGAACTGGGGTGATCGCATGGCAAGTTAAATAATCAGACTATTTTTTCACGATAGATGAGGGATTTGGATTATAGTTATTATCTGAGTTTGGTTAGATTTTAAGCACGGTTAAATACTCTTTGTCTGTGGGTCAGTCGTTTTAAGCATGCATAGAGAGATGAGACAAGATGGTCCCAAAGGGAGAGGGAAATGAGCAGAGAGCAGAAGAGAACCAGGCAGAGAGACTGCTATGCGGTTACTGAGTGATCGCTAGTGACTGCTTTCAATTGCTGCAGGTGGTGATTGGACACTGGAGCTGCTTTCCCATGTGGTATCCACTCACCACGTGCAGAGACTGAGTCCTTGAAATGTGGCGAGTCCAAACTGAATTGCACCGTATGTGCAAAATATACACCACATTCCAAAAACTCAGGACAAAAAATATAAAATATATCATCAATATTTCATACTTACTCCATGTTGAAATGATAATATTTTGGATATGTTAGGTTAAAATTAATTTTACATCTTTCCTTTTACTTTAAAAAATGTGCTTACAAGGGGCACCTGGGTGGTGCAGTCTGTTGAGCATTGGCTCTTGTTTCGGCTCAGGTAATGATTTCATGATTTGCGGGTTTGAACCCCATATCGGGCTCTGCGCTAACAGTGTGGAGCCTGTTTGGGATACTCTCTGTTTCCCTCTTTCTCTGCCCTTCCCCTGCTTGTGCTCTCTCTTTCTCTCTTAAAGTAAATAAATAAACTTGAAAAAATAAAAAATGTACATACTAGAAAATTAAAAAAATTTAAATACATTTTTAAAGTGCATGATTAATGTACAAAATATCTCCTCTTCCCTCAAGAAACAGTATCATACCTAAAACACACTTTGATGAACACTGGATATGAAAACAGGGGTGCCCAGGTGCCTCAGTCATTTCAGCTGCCAACTCTTGATTTCGGCTCAGGTCATGATCTCATGGTTGTGGGTTTGTGCCCCCGTCAGGCCCTAAGCTGACAACAGGGAGGCTGCTTGGGATTCTCTCTCTTTCTCTCTCTCTGCCCCTCCTCTGTTCGTGCTTGCTCTGTCTCTCTCAAAATAAACATTAAAAAAAGAAAATACTGATTGACACCATACAAATTGATTGAACAGAAGTGAACACAAATACTCTTTAATTTTACATATGCTAAGAATATATCATAGCATGGATGCTGTGAAGAAAAATGTTTGCATTTATTTTTAAATTCAGATTCCTCTGGTTGTTGTTCACTGAGAGACCTTAGGAGTAAAAAGGCAATCAGATTACCACCAAAGAAAACGTCTGCCATGTTCTTGATGCCTCCTCTCCACCTGAGTGAATGTATCACTGCAGTTTAGGCCTGGTGAATCAAGAAGATGGCTTTTTAGTAGTGACGCTTTTAGTATCAAATAGTACTGTCCGAGAAATTTTAGTTTCTCCTTCCTGGGAGATACTATTTTGTCATGGCATATTGTTTTTCAGGGCTGCCCATCACAGAATCCTGTGCCATAACTGAAGAATTTAGTTGCATTCTTTCTACAACATCTGAAACCCCATTTGATAGTATTAATATCATCACCCATTTCATCAGTAAGTAGAGGCAAACTCATTCTTTCACTGGGGAAGCAATCCATCCCAAGGTTTATCTTGTTTGCATCGTAATTTACTTCAACTAAATCTTGTAATCGAGGACATGGAGCATCTTCTATGCTGTTCCCATTTTCAGGAATAGTTCAAAGCAGTCTCCTTATTGATATGTTCAGTTTTGGTATTTGGAGAATCAGGATTCTGTGGCGATACAGCTACTTTGATTCTAAGAAATACTATTGCTTATACTCTCCAATCCTCTCTTTTTTCTTTTGCCGAAGCTAGACCAAGTTGGTTGTAATTAATACAGAGAGATCCTTGGCGAAACAATGAGCCCTTTCAATATGCCCAGCTTAAGGTGTATATCTCATGGACTGTGAAGAATTTGTCAAATGAGGCAACATATCTCACGTGTCATTCCTTAATACTACATCAAATAATTGTATTTATTTTCTTTTTAAATGTTTATTTATTTATTTTTGAGAGAAAGAGAGCATGAGTGGGGTTAGGAGCAGAGAGAGGGAGAGAGAGAATCCCAAGCAGGCTCCCTGATGTCAGCATAGAGCCCAACATGGGGCTTGGACTCAACGAACTGTAAGAGCATGACCTGAGCCAAAATCAAAAGTCGGTGCATCAAATAATTATAAAAGCTGCCATTTATTGGTTATTTACATTGGGTCATATGTTGTGCTTCATGCTATTTAACTTAAATTCAATATCCCCCAAATTACAGAAGAGAAAATGGAGGCTTTGCGGCTATTGCATCATTTGCCTACAACTCATAAGTGGTGGAGTTCTTTGCATGATAAGTCCTGGGCTTTTGACCATCAGACTATCTTAGTTATGAGTCGATGGTGTTTGTGCCAGTGATTGGGTTGTGCTGGGATTGCATTGACTTGGTGAACATGTATAAGGCATATACCGGGCAGAAATGGTCTAAGACCTCCCTAGGGGAGGAAATAAGTGAGAGGGTGGCTGAAATAAGAACAAAAATTACTCCTTGCTTCCCTCTTCACTACTCTGTGTCATCAGGAGCTTACATAGGATATCAAGTCCTTGCTTTTTGCACTGTGCCCCTTCTAGAAAAACCAGACTCTGCAATCTCTGCAATAAATATTGGAGTAATGTAACCCATCGGGAGGCCTGGAGAGACTGCAATACCTTGGGAATATGCTGTCAGACGGAGCTTCTGTGAGCTGTGGCAGACTGGGACTCCCTCTGGTCAAGGTATGGCCTCACAATTTCCTGTTTTCCTGGCTGCTGCCTCTGCTGCTGCACTCACATTAGATGGACTCCCTAGAGGTGATCTCTTCCCAGTGCTCCGACAGGGACCCTATTCTCCAAGCAAAGTTAATTCACATCATATGGGGGGAACAAATTACTCCCAGATAGTGGTTTATTTTCTTTGGCTCTTCATAGGATCAGACCCGATAATAAACATCTTAATAATGATGATAATGATGCTGTAGAAATGCAAAGTCTTCAGATTGTTATTTTTGCAGAAGACCATTTAATAATTCTAATTTTGCTGCGTATTTCTATTGGCCAGGCAATTGTTTCGTTTTCCCTCATCATATTCTTTTGTCATTGGGATATTGAGTTTCCAGATGCTTAGTGTACTCTGTGCCTAATTATCTACTGAAATAATTATATTAATTATACTATCACTTGAAAAATAATGGAAAAGTTTTAAAAGTAAAAGAAGAGTGATAAGATTATATTGAATGGCATTTTTAATCTTTAGAAATGCATATTGTTAGATGACAAGTGGAAACCGT
The DNA here is from genome assembly GCF_018350175.1 of Felis catus. Taxonomy (NCBI): domain Eukaryota; kingdom Metazoa; phylum Chordata; class Mammalia; order Carnivora; family Felidae; genus Felis; species Felis catus. The sequence goes on from NC_058377.1 coordinate 41,694,021, forward strand.
CACAAAAAATGAAGCAAATGCTTCCTGGTACTGTGTAAATGGTCTTGTAAAAGACACAGACACCCCTTCTGTTAACCTTCTTGATCCAACCTATGATAATGACACTGTCATGGGAGGAAACACCCTCCCTGGAACTAGGCAAAAGTTGTAAGAAATGCCTCTAGAGTCTCCTCACACATCTGTTATATCTGCCTTGAGCACGTATTAGCAGAATACAATCCAAGAAAATCCTCAGCAACCCCAAGGAATGCCCTTTTATGCTGCTTCTGCAGACCTGCCCTTCCAGAAACCATCCACTACTTTGGATTGTTCTTAGTCCACTCCCTCCGGAAAAACACGAGACAGCATTCTGCTTTATAACTGCTCAGATTCTTCTCCTCCAGTTCTGCAGCCAGAGCCTATATATGTTTAACATGCTAAGTGGGATCAGCCCCCTGAATCCCGAATGAATATTTCATGATGTCCAGAGTGCACTTTTGTGAGTTTCTGAATTTTCTTTTCTTCCGCATATCTGCATTCTTTCTAAGGCAGGTGTGAGGTAGGTGAGTTTAATCATTTTGCAGTGCTTAAGGGATTAAAGGCTTACAGGCTCTCCTTGCAGGCTGGAGTTCCAGTCTTCTTCTCTTTCCTTTTCTCTCCTCCCTCCTACACTGCGCCCATGTCCCCCTCCCCCATGCCTACCCCAGGGCCTTTGGGGCAACTCTGTTGCTTTCTGATTTGACTTTCTTCTGGTAAATGAGTTAAAGTGTGAGTGGAGCCTGGCTCCATATTTCCTGTCTTAAAAGTAAAATCAAACTCTAAAAAATTAGCCCACAGGAAGAAGTGACTCCAAAAGCCAGGGCTCACGTTCCACAAGCCTCTGGAGCTCTCATCTGCCCCCAGCACAATGCACTCATAGGGCCTATGGAAGTGAAACTTCCCAAAAAGCCGCAGTGGAAGTGGCAGGCAGCTCCTGGGTTGTTTTCCTGTTAGAGACAAGGAGTTCTGGTCGCCTGCCATGGCTGTGCAGCCATTTTCAGAGTCCATTTGGAAGCCTTTGACCTCTACTGCAGAGAGTAGGCTTTGCAAAAATATAGGTGGCTGAACAAACAAATGGGGAGTGGGCAGGAGGGAAAATCATAGAGTTTAACAGTGTTGATGTTGGTCTTCTGTAAAAAAAGGAGGAGGATTTTCCGGTTTTCAGGTTTAGCTCATACCCATAAAGTTAGGAAACTGAATAAAGGAAACAGACGTTTTTGTTTGTTTTGTTTTTGTTTCCATCAGTGTACCCAGTTTCCATCAGTGCACCCAGTTCCACTGGGTGTGGAAAGCATCTTAGAGACATATATTGTCTGCTCCCTTCATGTCTGCTGGCTGACTCAGACCCAGTTTCCACATTGTCTGCGTTGCCCTTTAGTGATTCAGTGTTGCTTGAACACAGGACCTACCTTGGGCCCTAAGTTTTGCTGATGAATCCCAGGACTCTTTAAACTTTACAAATTGTTTAACCTAATTTTAAAAAAATCTGCAAACTTGTTGTTTGAGTTTCGGGCCTTATAAAAACAGTGCAGTTCAGGGGCGCCTGGGTGGCGCAGTCGGTTAAGCGTCCGACTTCAGCCAGGTCACGATCTCGCGGTCCGTGAGTTCGAGCCCCGCGTCAGGCTCCGGGCTGATGGCTCGGAGCCTGGAGCCTGTTTCCGATTCTGTGTCTCCCTCTCACTCTGCCCCTCCCCCGTTCATGCTCTGTCTCTCTCTGTCCCAAAAATAAATAAAAAGAGTTGAAAAAAAAAAAAAATTAAAAAAAAAAACAGTGCAGTTCATACTGGAGTGAACTACAGTGCTCCAATCTGGACACACAGGGACTACCACTTCCCCTTGGCCGCCCATAGAAGCCTACTTCAGCCCCGCCATATCCTTGAAACTCCCTCCTCCCATTATTCAAAACAAGGCTTAAAAGAGTTTCTTTTTATGTAGACCTTTCTCAATAAGTATTTATTGACTTGGCTGGTAAAAAAATTAGTTTCATAGGAACGTACTCCTCCCAAATAACATATCTGGTCTTTACTGGATCCTTCCATGCCTCAATCCCATGGAGTAATTTATAGTGAGATCTTTATGGCCCATGAAAGCCCACTGGGAGAGTATCCATGAGACCTGGAACAGCTTTTTCATCGTTGGCAAAACTTAGCAGAAAGAAGGTTTCCAATTCTTTTTCTGCAGAAGGGAAGTCCCATTTTGTGTAATGGACTATAACCTTTGTCTTCTGATATAATTAAAAGTGAATGACGTGACTGCTTGTGTGGTTTGATTTTAATGAACTAAACACAAGATCAACTATTATTCATACAGTTTTATATCAAATTCTCAGGCCATTTACACTGGCCACACCCATTGCTTAGCTCAGTGAGGCTAGCTAACCCCGGTGATAAGGTTCAGAAACATAAACACTCTAAATCCCAGTCTCAAATCAAACTCCATATAACACAGGGTTGGCAGAATGGATCAACAAGTGTCCTGTGATTGGGAGATTCCTAAATTGCTAAAACAATTCCCTCTGTGCTGTAGGTATATCAGATAAGATGAATAATACATGGAAGTTCTGAAGTAGAAGAAAACAAAAAAACAACAAAGCAAGGAATGCATTGTTGGTGTGTGTGTGTGTGTGTGTGTGTGTGTGTGTGTGTGTGTGTGAGACAGCAGATACCATACATGATGATTCTAAGATCCTTTATCTTTTCAAATTTTAAAATCTTAGAAATTGGGTTTTATCATAGAATCACTGTACTATCAAAGTACTGTGTCATTTTTCCTGTCTTAGGAGCACATAAAGTAATCAGTCAGTCTTGCAACAGAACAGAGTAGAAAATCCTGGAAGAGGGTGAAGTAAACGAGATGGTAACACAGCCAGGTCCAAGAGAGATGGCCAACAGAGAGTGGTTTTTGTCATCTGAGACTCATAGCGTTTTGCTATTCCATTGCCAAATCTGATTTACCCCCACCCTATAGCAACAATGGTTACTGTCCACACACACACACGCACAAAACTTCTATTATTTAATAATATAAGGTTGTTGCAGGAAACAACAGGTTGTTGTGACAATGCAAGAGAGGACCATACCTCCCAGGGCCATCTTTATCCCCTCCTTGCATTCAGAAGAGAACATGTGATTTTTTTTTTAATTTTATTTATTTATTCTGGGAGGTGGGAAGGGGCAGAGAGAGAGGAGAGAGAGAATCCCAAGCAGGCTCTGCACTATCAGCACAAAGCCTGATGCAGGGCTTGATCCTGTGACATCATGACCTGAGCCCAATGCTTAACCAAGTGAGCCACCCAGTGCCCTGAGAACATGTGATTTTTCCCCCTTAAAATATGAGCACAAGTACTCATTATCTCATCTAGAAAAGAGTCTTTAAGAAGAAGGTGTATCTTCTCCACAGCTTTCTTTTTCCTTTCATTTGTTGGGTATAGACAGTGCTAATGAAAGCCTAGGGCATCAGAGAGCCAAGTGATGTGAAGTTCCTGGGTGTCCATAACATCAAGTCAGGAAAAGCTACCTTCCAGCCATGATGAGCTTTCTGGGATTATTGCACAAGAAATGGATAAACTTCTGCTGTGTTTAAGACACTGTATGATTTTGGATCTATTTGTTACAGCAGCTTCACGTTACTTCAAGATACTAAATACAGAGTAGGAAATCAGAAGTTAGATGAAGATGAGAGTTGAGGAGGAGGCTTAATTGTTTTTGCAATGTTTAGCCAAAAGAAGGGAAGAAGAACATTGAGGAGGTCCTGATATGTCTAAAAGCATTTGAAAGGCAGTTCTAAAGTAAAAGAGATGAGAATTTTCTATAAGTCCAAAGGGCTCACCTATGAACAAGTAGAAGTTAGAGAGGCAGGTTACAGCCTAATTTAGCAAACACATTCTAACCATTTTCTGTAGTCCAAATGGCTTTGCCAAATAGCAACCCCCTGGTACTAATCTTTTTCGGCTGAAGTTGGATGAACGTCTAAAGGCGTGTGCTTTAGGCAGGGTTCAGAAGTGATGATCTCTAAGGCAGCACTCCTTTCTAAGTGTCCATGTGAGGATGTTATGCATTTGTAAGTGGCATTAAGCTATGACAGAATGGATGTTAGAATGGAGGCAGTCTTCTTAGCAAAGATCAGAATCTTCTGTTGGAAATATGCTGATAGACAAACAAAAGGAATGGATAGTTTCACATTTTCTTGATTAGATGGCCTTATTTCTAAGTTAGGAACATATATGGGAAATTATTAGGAAATCATTCAGTCAATACACATTTACTAAGCACTTGGTATATGTCTGACACCACCTTATTCAAGTACAGGGCATGGCTCCTGTTCTCAAAGACGTTATGATCTATGAGGGGAGACAGGGTGTATTCACTTTTGAATATTCATTATTATCTTCTGTAAGATCACCAGAGCAAGTGGAAGAAGCCAGAAAGACAGCCTGCTAGAGGGGAAGAAGCCCAGCATTTGGAGCCAGAAGAGCAAGATTCAAGGTCCTTTTCTGCCTCCTATTGGCTATGAGATGTTTTCTAACTCATTCATCGTTTTGATGCTCAGTTAAAATCTTTTTATAATCAACTAATACCTTTTAAAATTTGGAAGAATTTACAACTTTATAACATTTAGTGAACGTTAGCCATTACCTCTGAACTCAGAGAACAACTGTTAGTAATTTTAGTTATTCTCTTCCAAAAATATTAGGCATATGTAAACCAGACTATTTTAATATCTAGAGATTTGGACTTATAATGATTTCAACCCCAAAGATGAGGATAATAAGGCAGACACATGTGAAAGGAAGGAAGATTATAGCTAGAGAGCACAGAGAAGATCTGAGCAGGTAATCCTGGGCTACAAACAGTTCCATGAGGAGGCAGCCTCATGGGGAGAAAGGGTGGGGAAGCAGTGCCACGACTCTGTTTATATTTAAAAGATGAAAAGATGAAAGAATGAGTCAGCCTCTTGCAGAATCTTAAGAATTCAGAAAGGGAGTGTAAAGGAAAAACTCTTTGCCACCTTTCTATGTAGGAAAAATTCAGTTCTTCCCTAAATCAGTTATTTCTTCCCTGCTATGTCTTTCTTCACTGTGTATCTCCTTCCCCCAACTTTTTAAAGTGAAGTATAATTAATGTAGTCTTGTATTAATTTCAGATGTATAACATAATGATCCAAAAGTTGTATATATTACTCAGTGCTCGTCATGATAAGTGTACTCTTAACCCCTTTTATCTATTTCACACATCCCCCTACCCACATCTCCTCTGGCAACCATCAGTTTTTTCTCTTGTGTTTAAGAGTCTGTTTTTTACGGGGTGCCTTGGTGGCTCACTTGGTTAAGCCTTCAATTCTTGATTTTTGGCTCAGGTCTTGATCCCAGGGTCGTGGGAACTATGTGACAGCCAATAAGCTGTCAGGCTCTGTGCTGAGCAATGAGCCTGTTTGGGATTCTCTCTCTCTCTCCTTCTGTCCCTCTGCCCTGGTCATGCTCTCTTTCTCTCTCTCAAGTGAAAAAAAAAGAGGCTCCTTCTTTGGTTTGTTTGTTTTTTTCTTTGTTCGATTGTTTTGTTCTTAAATTCCACATGTAAGGGGCACCTGGCTGGCTCAGTTGGTTAAGTGTCCAACTCTTGATGTCGGTTCAGGCCATGATCCCAGGATTGTGGGATTTCCCACCCCCCCCCTTTCTCTCTCTCTCTCTGCCCCTGTCTCTCAGTCATTCCCATTCTCTCACCCTCTAAAAAAAAAGCCCTATGAGTGAAATCATATGGCATTTATCTTTTTCTGACTTATTTCACTTAGCATTATAGTCTCTAGATCCATCTGTGTTGTTGCAAATGGCAAGATTTTATCCTTTTTTATGGCTGAGTAAGACTCATAGTCCACATTTGGTGTACACACCACATTTTCTTTACAAATTCATTTGTTGATGGACATATGGGCTGCTTCCATATCTTGGCTGATGTAAACAATGCTGCAGTAAACATAGGACTGCATATACCTTGCACTTGTCAGAATGACTAAAGCATGTGTGTCTTTTTTCACTTTCACACAGAGACTACACTTTTGATACTTTTGGTCACCAAATATATGGTTTTTTCCCCTACCAAACAATTCTCTCTGATACCAGCTGGGTATCCTGCAATTTAAATCAATTCAGACACTATCCACCAGGAGATAATGTCAGATCCCACAGGTAAAGGGCTCAATCCCACAAGACTGACCCCCTCACCCTAACACCACTTTAGATGGAATTAAAAGCCCAGGTTGTCACCAGGATTTGATTTATTTGCTGGAGTACCTCACAGAATGCAGGGAAACACTAATGATTACCAGTTGATTAAAATATATGATAAAGGATATACATGGACAACCAGATGAAGAGATACCTAGGGCAAGGTCTAGGAGAGTATTGAGTGCAGGAGGTTCTGTCCTTATGGATCTGGGGTCGGTCACCCTGTTGGGATATGGATGTGTTCACCCACTTGGAAGCCCTCCCAAATCCATACTTTTGGATTTTTATGGACATGTCATCATGTAGACATGATCAATCATTAACTCCATTGTTAGTCCTTCTCCCTTCTCAAAAAATGGGGTGTGGGACTAAACATGTCAAGCTTCCAGTCATGACTTGGTCTTTCCAGTAACTAGCCCCCATCTAGAAGTCATCCAAGAGCCCACCAAGAGTCACCTCATTTGAACAAAACACAGTCCTACCACCCAGGAAATTACAAGGGTTTCAGGAGCACTATGCCAAGAACCAGGACAGAAACCTACACACACACACCCACACACACATACATACACATACATACACACCCATATGTGTGTGTGTGTGTGTGTGTGTGTGTGTGTGTGTATTCTATTATCTCACAGGGAAGGAGGAGGAAAACCAAACACCAACATTTTAAGTCTTCTCCTACATCATACTGTGTAACCCTCACAATAACCCTGTAAGGCTGATACTGTAGTATTGTTCCATTTTATAGATCAAAATATTGAGAAACAGAGCTTGTCATAGAAGTCATAAAAGCTGGATTTGAAACGATTTTGCCTGACTCCCAAACTCTTCTTTCTTCCATGCTGAAATATCCTAAAAAAGAGGGGAGTATCTTCTTATATTATTTGCCAAGATCAGTTAATCATAAGGAAAGTACAGAAATTCAGGAACAGTTTCTTTCTGTTCCATGTGTTTGCTTTCCAATTTGTACATTCAGCATTGGCTGCAATACTCAATTACCTTCCCGTTCTCTCCTCCTCCTAAATAAGAGTTAAGGGGAAGACAGTGGAAGAGCTCAGTGAGGCAAAGGAAGTGTCTGGTACTTTATTACCATCAAAGGAGCTACTTATTTCTGGACTTGAAAGTAGGACATAGTAGAGGGGTGGCCTGTGAGTCCAGTGACTAGCACCCCGTGATCTGGGAGAAATCACTTCTCATTTTTTCGTTAGTGGAGAATTTATGTAGGGATATGGATAAGGCCTTCTCATAACTTGATTGTAACCAGGATTGTCAATTTAGCAAATAAAAATGCAGAAGACCCAATTAAATTTGAACTTCAAAGAAAAAAAATGAATACTTTTTAGTATATTCTGAATTTTTAGTGTATGTTCCAAAAGGTTATTTGTTATTTATGTGGAACTTATATTTGACCGGATGACCTGTATTTCACTTGGCATCCCTAATTGTAACAGATAGCCATCCACCTTGGCTAGCTAAATCTAAAGGTCGGAAGAAAAGTCTGATGATAGGGACCTCAAAATCTAAATGCTGCCTAGGTCTCATTGCCAACCTGTGCAGGGAGTGTGAACTTAGAGCCCAGCCTAGACCTCCAGCCTTAGGCTCATCCCTGTTTCTTCCTAGTTGGTCTTCTGGGTAGTTCAGCCCAGGCATCCTAATTTAAAATGTTCTCCATGGTTCTAGTTGAGGGGAGGAAATAATTGTGCTTATAATTCAGTGTAAATAATAAAATCAATCCCTTAATTGTGCTCTCTGAAGGAAATTTTCAGTTTCTATCTCTGTGTATTTTATGTTTATTCATGATTTATAAGATACCCTATTGATGTAGGAATTAGCAGATTAGAGGACAGAAGAGTTGTGCTCATCTGTGAGACAATGAAACAAAACATTTTGTTAATCAATCACCCTGCTTGCCATTTAACTAGATTCTCCCCTAAGAGAATCTCTCCAGAGCCATGTCAGTCTAAAAGGAGAAAATAAAAACAAACAAACCAAAAAAGGACTTGTTCCACGTGGGTTCCCATTTGCTGTTCTCCCAAGGTCACAGCTGTTGGCCAAATGAATGAAGTTTCAGGATTTGGTTCTACAACCTGCGTCTGCTCCCTGTTAAATTGCTGAATTACCGAGAGTGAGGAAACATGGATGGGCCAGACAGTTATGGTGCCAGTTTCATTCTATACTCAATTACCCATCATTTTAGAGAAGATGGGATTCGCAATGCTTGGGGCAAATCTGGGATGCCATCTGGGAAAAAGGAGTCCTGAGGCCGCAGAAATGGTGAGGGCTCCCAACACCGAATACTCAAGAATGTCTGAGATTTCAGACATTCAATATTCAAATATTTCACAATGTCTTTCACAGTCTTAATTTCTAAGCAGCCTATGCCATTGATGATACTTACAGCCCCAAGCCAACCTACCACACCTGGAGGCTGGCTCAGGACTGAGTTTTCTGTTAAGTTTCACTAATAAGCAATACTAACAACTAACAGTTCAATAGCTCTTACAGTTTACAAACACTTTCACATTGAAATTATCTTATTTAATCTTTTGATTTTATAGTTAAAATACTTGTAATGCTACAAGTAATAGTAAAAAACCAGCACAACTCACAACTAACAAGCAGTTACTTTACACTTGGCCTCTTTCTAAGGACTGGGGTGAGTATGGTTATTTATGGCAGTGGAAACAGGCTCAGAGTAGAATGTATGTGCTCAAGTTTTCAGAGCCGGAAAGAAGCAGAACCTGGATTTAAACCTTAGGCGCTCACTAAGCCTCCAGTGCTGTTAGGAACACTTGTTATTACGTAAAAACATTTGTTTCAGGGAAGCATCTTTCCATGCCACCGAGGCATTTATTGAGTATAAGAGTTTCCAGAAACATTTCCCGATTTCCTTCTGTCTTCATTTAGCAGATTCTTATCCGACAGTCTAGGGGATACAGAGATGAATGGCATCACTAGCAGGAAGAAAACGCTGGAGCTGGGAGCTGACATGTGAGATCATCTCAGTGCAGCCCAAGGACACTGCAGTGGGAGATGAGGGTTCAGTGAGGACACCCCAAGGACAGACTTGAACCTGGGAGGAGTGGGTGGGAGGGAGCTCAGGACTGTTGATAGAGGAAGTGACAGGAGCTGAGTCTGGAATGCAGAAACATGCAGGCTGGGTGAGGGCAAGGACGGCTCAGGCAAAGGGAGCAGAGCATCCCTTTCACTTTGTGAAAGTGTGAAAGGCATCAACCTGGGATGCAGGGCCACGCACTTAGGATGATGTCCCAAGTAGTTAGGTGTGCACTGCAGCATGCTGGGGGTATGATGAGTGGAGGTGGGGGTGGGGGTGGGAAGACCATGGCTGGGGAAGCCACGCCCTGTCAGACACGCATTAGCTTTCACCTTTTAGACAACAAGGAGACATCAAAGACTTTAAATGGGCAGATGACATGATTCTATTTATTTGTATTTTAGAAAGACTGTCACTGAGAGAATAAATTTGGAGTGAATGCAGATAAAAATAAAGGAAAATCCAGTTTTCTGGTTTCCATGTTTGTTATTAACTTTAGATATTATTCTTCCTTAATTCAAACTGATAGGAATGTCATCAAAAGGACTGATTTGAAGATTTTTTTTTTTTTTTAGGACAGTTGCCTTTTTTTTTTTTTTGAGGTCCATCCTAATTTTTTTTTTTATTTTACATTTACTTATTTTTGAAAGACAGAATGAGACAGAGCATGAGCAGATGAGGGGAAGAGAGAGAAGGAGACAGAATTTGAAGCATGCTCCAGGCTCTGAGCAAGTGTTCAGCACAGAGCCTGAAGTGGGCTCGAACCCATGAACTGTGAGATCATGACCTGAGCCAAAGTCAGACCCTTAACTGACGGAGCCACCCAGGTGCCCCAATCCATCCTAATTTATTATTATTTGAATTTTGTTTTTTAACCTTTATCAAACACTTGTTATGTGTCAGGTATTGTGTTGGTGAACACTATGGTTATTTGTATTTTACAGAAAAAAAAATTGAGATTCAGAGAGGTTAAGTAACTTTCCTATCGTTGCACAGTTAATTTTGCTATAAAGCTAAGTTCTAAACTCTGGCATTGTAGAGTGTTGGCTCTTTATGCTATTTTTAAACTATATTATGCTGATGCTACTGTGGATAAGAGCTTGACTTGCATTTCAGTTACATCCTGGAGGCTGGAAGAGCCTCCTTAAAATAATCCAACTATGGTAATTACCTGACCACACTTTATATATAAAGCCAAAGCCATCTTCTGTGTTTTAATGATTGTTTCAAAGATACTGACTCTTTTCTTTCAGGTGCTAGCCAAGGTTGGGCTCTCAGCACTGACCCATGTCAACAGGAATGTTGAAAAATATAGACTAGAATGCAGATTTTGTAGCTGACAATATTCTTGGGAGCAGTTACTCCAGCATTTCCCAGCACAAACTCTTAAGGTACAATATCACCAAGGGATCTTAATAGGTGTTAAGTGATTAAAAAAAAAAAAAACTTCTCTGGCTTAGTGAGAGAAACATTGAATTCAACATAGTTGAACAGCTCCTTCTGCTCTTTGAGATTTCTTAGCACATTTAGTGTATAAGTGGGTATTGTGAATCTTTAGAATTCAGAAAGGTAATGTCTTTCAACACACTTGATCCCCAAATCTTTTTCTCTGACACCAGCACATTTGACATATGCTATTCTACCTTTGCCCAACAAGGAAACCTCAACTCAGAGAAAGCAAGTGACTTAGACAACTCCAGACATCCTGTCTGCCAGAAAATTCTGCAAGTTATGCTTTCAATACTATGCTCACAAGATGCCTCCTTAAGTCCATTTCAGTGTGGACATTCCTTCTCCTCTTTGAGATAGTACAAGAAGAGAAGTGCTAGGTCATGATTTTCATGAGGTAGGCAATTTCTCAAAGAGCCACTAAGCAAGAGGGTGATATCCCAAGAAAAGAGGGAAACTAGGATCAGTTTTTATATCCCAAACAAGTCAACAGTGAGTGTGCTGGGTCCAGAACCTAGAATCTTGCATGGCACTTTCCAGTCAAGAGCTTCTGAGTAGAGACTGCTTTGAGAAATCCTGTTTATTCATTTTATTTTTAAAAATTTTATTCTCTCAGCAGATTTAATCCTCATCCCTGGAATTCGCTGTATCTTTTTGTTATGATGAGAGTGAACAGCTGGTCCATTTGGTTGACTCTGTTGACAGTGTTCAGTTGCTTTTCCCAGCCCCCACTCCTCTTTTTTTCCAGACAGTGCCTGGCTCCCTTTGTCTGGCTACTGTCTGACATGTCAGCTTACACTACCTCAGTTCCCAGCTGTTCCTCTCTTTCATGCTATGGATTGCTCTTTGCATTGGACTCAAACATGGTTTTGCACTTCCAGAGGGCTAATCTGTTTCCACAGCAACTCATAAAATGGGGTAATTTGATGCAAGACCTGCCTAAAACTTTTTTCGCTGAAAGTTTTTGCATGTGTGTATAAATACGTCTGTGCCCTTCCAGGCTAAGCACTGCTTTTAGAGAGTAACTTCACAAAACCCGGACCACAGTTCCAATGAATAGCAGAGTTCTGTCAGCTTCCTGGCTTTTTTAAGCAACACATTTTCATTAGGAAATGAAATAGCAAAACCTATTTTCTGAACAATATTTAAACTAAAAGTTATAAACAGGAAATAAGGAAATAAAGTATCTTTCTTGTCAATTTGAACCCAACCATACTTAACAGATAGTACCCAAAAGCTTTTAATAAGATAGTAAGTAGCTGAAAATATGGAATATAGAGAGGTTGCACTAATGTGACTATTTAGTTCCTAACTTGGGTACTACCTGCTTATCTTCAATGTCAAGTGGTTTTTCAGCAACATCATTTTCTTCAGGTAACTTAAAAATTTTAGAGAAGTTAGCAAAAATATTCTTTCTAATAGGCATTAACTATAGAAGAGTTTTTTGTTCAACATTTTACGTAGCTTAGATGTCTTTTTTTAAATGTTTGTTTATTTTGAGAGAGACAGACAGACAGACAGAGCATGAGTAGGGGAGGGGCAGGGAGAGAGACACACACACAGAATCTGAAGCAGACTCCAGGCTCCTCACTGTCAGCACAGAGCTTGATGCTGGGCTTGAACTCACAAGCCATGAGATCATGAACTGAGCCGAAGTTGGACGTTAAACTGACTGAGCCACCAAGGTGCCCCTATATAGCTTGGAACACAATAGTACCAGACTAAAATTCTAAAAATTAGTAATCATTTTATGATCTTTTGTGACTTTGAAAGCAGAATCTAAATCTTTTCAATTTAGGGGCACCTGGGTAGTTCAGTTGGTTAAGCATACAACTCTTGGTCTGTGCTCAGGTCATAATCTCATGGTTCGTAGGTTCACATGGGGCTTGAACCCGTTTTCTGACAGCACTGTGCTGTCAGTGCAGAGCCTGCTTGGGATTTCTCTTTCTTCCTCTCTCTTTGCCCCTCTCTCCTTCTCAAAATAAATAAAGAAACTTTAAAAATAAATAAATAAATCCTTTCAATATATACTCCTAGCCTCTAGCACACTCTCTGGAACATAGCTAATACTCAGTAGATGTTTGCTTTTTATTTATTTGTTAATGAAGAAGGAAACTAAATTTTAAAATATATCTTTATAGTAGTAGATAATAGGACTATTCACAATTATTCATTTCCTCTCTCCCTGTAGGTGTATATGCTTTCTGCCCCACTGATTTTGATTTGACCATGTGACTAGCTTTGAACAATCAAATGCAAAAGCTTTTAGAGACTTGGTAGCTTTTTCCTAGTCCCCTTGTGTTTCTGCTCTCTTCCATGAGCCTGCAGGTCCTTCTGTCTGGGTTCTTGATAACAAGATACATGGAATAGGTCTAATCACCTACAGTCTAAAGCAGACTGTAGCCCGCATTTCACAGCCCTCATGTAAAGTGAGCAGGAGGTAATTTCATTATTGCATGTCATTGAGATTTTAGAATTGTTACTGCAGTAAAATCTGACTAATACATAGACCAAACACACTGTGCTATGCTATTTTATATTATGTATAAATTATATATATATGTATATATATATAATATACATATATATACCTAATCTGTATGGAATTATGATTATGATTATAATTAATATGTATGGGCTTATATATGTGTATGTGTATATTTCATATATGTATGTATATTATATATGTGTATTTATTCATGAATATGTGTTTATATACATATTCCTAATCATAACTCCATGATGTACTATTTTCTTTTTCATGGCAAACTGAAGATTAGAAAGTTGGGCATTTTTCTCAGAATCATACAATTCTTACTAAAGAAGTGGGATCTGAGCACATGTCCCTCTGACTTTCCAACCTCTATTTTCTTTTAATATCAGGCTCACACAATGCCTTTAAAATAGACATTCAGTTAAAATCCCTTTTATACTTAAAAATTATTTTCATAGAGAACTAAAATATACTTTCCTTCCACCTAACTAAAGAATTTTAATTCAATTTAACAAATATTTCTTGATGATTTTCTATGTGCCAGTCAATGTGTCAGTTCTTGGGGGAAATGAGATAAATCACTGTTCTTACCACCAAAGGGCTCATCATGTAGGACCATCTCATAGTCTGACAAGAACCTTAGATTCTAGTTGTTAATATACATGAATGAAAAAACAATGGAACTGAATTGCCAGCAGTAGACTCACAAGGTTTTCCCATTTTTTAAACACTATAATAGGGTGATCTACTGACCAATTCATGTACTTTTCTATAGCCAAAGGCACAAATTAGACTCAGCCTGTTACCAAGAGTAGTTTGGCTAACTAGCTATTATAGCCACCATTTGTTAGACCTAGACTGATGAAGAATGTATTCTAAATAACAAGCTAAGTGCCATACGTAAGATAATTTCCTCATAGACGAGTTACTCAGCCAGACTTATTTCTGAATCAATAAAATTGCTCCTTCCTATATTATTCACATTATTCCACACTAATAACAACAGCTATTTATTGAGCACTTGTATGCCTACCTGGCCTGAGCTAATTGTTGAGTATATACCCTCAGGGACATATATTTTGGAGAAGTATGCCAAACAAAAAGAAACAAGTTTAGTGCTTAAGAGAACTAGTTTAGGAGTCAGATAGGACTAAAATGAAATATCGGCTATGGCACTTCTATTGTATGGGACTCTGGACAGTTTACTCTCCTTTGCTTAAGTTTCTTCATGTATAAAATAAATATAATCTCTGCTACACAAGATAGCTGTGAGGATGGAATAAGCTGCAGCGGTGCCTGCATGGCTGAGTCAGTTAAGCGTCCAACTCTTGGTTTCAGCTCAGCTCATGATCTCATGGCTTCATGGGTTCAAGCCCTGTCTTGGGCTCCACACTAGCAGCAAGGGGTCTGCTTGGGATTCTCTCTCTGCCTCTCTCCCTGCCCTTCCCTAGCTCGTGCTGTCTCTGTCTCTCTCAAAATAAATAACTTAAAAAAAAAAAAAAAAGATTTGTCATCTGCAAAGCAGGTAGCATAGCGCCTGGCACATACTCAATGTTCAAAGATGAGAACACATTACCAAAAGTGAAATGTTAAATTGAAGGCACTCATGGGCCAACATGAATGATACTTACAGTACATGAAGGGATTAACCTTAGGGTGTGTATATATATTCAGATGTGGCCACTACATTTGCTGTGGCACATCAGGGTTTTGCAGAGTAAGAGCAGTGTGGGGGCTCTGTTTACCTGTTATGAATGTTCGTAATGTGGTCTTTAACCAGTTATACGTCCTGCCTTCAAGTTTCCAGTTCCTTGGTTGCTACATCATCATCAGCCAAGAACCACATTCTTGTTCTTGTTCCACCTCCATGAGATTGCTCTGAAAATCAGTGGGTAACACAGGGCAGATGGGAAAGGTATTCTGGCTCCAATTAATTAAGCCAAAAAGAAGACAGAGACCAAATGTGGAAAACCTCAGGCCAAAAGGAAAAAATGTCATTAAGTGATTAGCATCAAAAAAGAAAGTTTAAAATGAAAACCATCTTGCCTCCTAAACATGTTCTAACTTCTAAAATAGAAAGTAAAGCAAATACAGAAGTGACTTCTTGGAATCTGGTAATCATTGTTCAACAAAACTGACTTTGGTTCCCTGGGTAAGTACCTACTCAGCCAGCAGGCATCTAAGTAGTCTTCCTTTCTCCCTCCTACTTATCACTACAGAGCAGAATGCTCCTTGCAGAAGGGCTGGAATGCTAGAGAATGATCTCGTTAGTATGATTTGAAGGTCTGAGCAGAAATAGTGTCTTCCTTAATTAAAATATAGCTGAAACTCTCCAAAGTTGGCACTTTCTCTGGGCAAAGTGGAGACAGGGACAGCAAGACAATGGACAATTCTACTCCACTTTTGACTTGGATCACTTATGAACCAAACCCTTTTCATATATTCCCTGTAGCCTAATTGTTAAAATGGGGGTAGGACTAAGAATTTTTTTAAAAAAGGATATTATTTAGATATTATTTATATTCAGATATTATTTAGATAGTATTATATTTAGATGTTATTTAGTGGCAAGTAATGGAAACTTTTTACTCCAAGTGACTTTAATTTATGGAACTATATCAGGAAATCCAGAGGAAGGCAGATCTACAGCATACAATCAGAGATTCAACGATGCCATCAAATTGCAATTTCTCTGTTCCATCATCCTCTTAAGTTTGGTGCCACTAAAAGTCACAAGATAATTGCAGCAATTTCAGAAGTCATTTCCAGGCATGAGGATGTTTAGAGGAAGTAGAGGATTACCTTTTAAAGAGTGAGTCTTTACTAGAAACCCTCAAATCTTTCCTTGTGTCTCATTGGCCAGCTCTGTGTCACATGCCTATCCAAGCACCAATCACTGGTAACAGAATTGAGACTCTCCATAATTGTTTTGCACCAGTCAGGACTCAATCTCTGAGACTGTCGTGAAACACAAGCCAGTGCAAAATGGTCTAGGTTATGGAACAAAACAGGGTTTTGCTAGGAAGGTGGGAAGAAGGTGGGAAATGAAGATTGCATAGGCAGAATTGTAAAATCTTTGAAAATCTAGCAAATAACCAAAGTCAATAAAGACAGAGTGTCAGAAGTCTGGAAAATGTGATCGACATGGCATGTTATGACTTGTTTTCCTGAGCTTGAAGTGTCTGCACCATCCATGTGAAAAATCTGTACATCTTTCCTTTCCTATTCCCAGCTGGACGTCACCTAACAAATACCATCTTAAAACATACCACTTAGGATACCTCTTGTACTAATTTAGATCAGGCATATCCCTGATTGTTTTCTTATATGCCGAGTCTAATACATATGTGGTAGTTGTTTGAGCCATTGTATGGAATAAAATTTTTGAATCCATTCTCTGAACTCAGTGGGAAAGTGTGCATGTTAGATTAATTATGTTTTCCAAAGGCCGCAAAGATTTAAATGAAGCACCATGTACCAGGTACTGGCCATTGCTTGATAGATTCTTGGTCTGTATAGAGACGAAGAAAAGTGGAAAATTCACCATTCCTTCCTTGTAGCTCCTATATCCTACTTGATGACCCACCTCTTACCAGGTGATCGACATCGGGAGATGACTCTCTTCTCAGGAAATCTCACTCTTTAATGATAAGGATGCAGACCAGTCCTTGAGGGTTTCCACAGTACCTTGGTCTCCACAGCATATCTATTCATAAAACAAAATACAAATTGCAAGTAAGAAAGTTGTCTCTTTATTACAGTGGCACCTAAGGAGGTTTCTTCTGCTTAAACATAATTTCTTCTTCTTTTTTTTTTTTTTTTTCAGTTTTGGATTTCTTTTTTTCTTTCTTTTTTTTTTTTTTAGTTTATTTTTGACACAGAGAAAGAAAGCATGAGTGGGAAAGGGGCAGAGAGAGAGGAAGAGAGAGACTCAAGCGGGCTCCATGGTGTTAGCACATTGCCTGATGTGGGGCTCGAACTAATGAACTGTGAGATCATGACCTGAGCTGAAATCAAGAGTCAGGCACTTAACCAACTGAGCCACCCAGGTGCCCCTAAACATAATTTCTTCTTAATCTTAAGTACTAAATTTCTCCTAAGTTTAGTTTATCCATGTATTCTCCTTGTGTTTTCTGGGAGGTCATGTTTTATACCTTTTGTTCATCATTAGCAAATGAGCTCAGATGAATGAATCTCATCTGCTTCATTCCATAACCTGGAAAGAATTTGAAAAAGTATGGTGAAGGGTTCTATTTAAGAAATCTGGGGCGCCTGGGTGGCGCAGTCGGTTAAGCGTCCGACTTCAGCCAGGTCACGATCTCGTGGTCCGTGAGTTCGAGCCCCGCGTCGGGCTCTGGGCTGATGGCTCAGAGCCTGGAGCCTGTTTCCGATTCTGTGTCTCCCTCTCTCTCTGCTCCTCCCCCGTTCATGCTCTGTCTCCCTCTGTCCCAAAAATAAATAAACGTTGAAAAAAAAAATTAAAAAAAAAAAAAAAGAAATCTTTGCCTACTTCTAGATCATGATTTTCTCCTGTGTTTTTTTTTTTAATGTTTATTTATTTTTGAGAAAGAGAGAGACGGGGTGTGAGCAGGGGAGGGGCAGAGAGAGAGGGCGACACAGAATCTGAAGCAGGCTCCAGGCTCTGAGCTGTAAGCACTAAGCCCGACTCACCAGCTATGAGATCATGACCAGAGCTGAAATTGGAAGCTTAACTGTCTGAGCCACCCAGGTGCCCCTTCTCCTATGTTTTCTTATAGTAACTTTATTGTTCCATGTTTTAAGTTCAGCTTTGTTATCTATCCTAAGTCACTTCTTGGGAATGGAGTATAATCAAGTGTTTTTTTTTTTTTTCCCCCCTCCTTACTTAAATCTAATTTTTCTAATGCTCTTTGTTCAGAATCTGTTTTCTTTCTCCATTTAACTGACTGGGAGTCTTGTTAAATCAATTGACTATATTTATGTAGGTCTAAATATGGACTCTTTATGATGTCCCATGATATATTTTCTACCCTCATATAAATATCATACTAACTTGATTACTGTGATTTTATAGCAAGTATTAAAGTGGTATTGGTAATTTAAACTAGTTCTCTTTTTTCAGTATTGATCTGACACTTAGAGGCATGTGGCATTTTCTTATAAAACTAAAATTAACTTGTCAATTTCTTCAAAAAACTCTGCTGTATTTTCCACTGTGATTACATTGAATCTTGAGCAATATAATCAACTGACATCTTAACAATATTCAGCCTTCCAATTTATGAATATGGTATGTCTCTCAATGTTTTTAGGTTTTCACAAAAAAGTGCTAATTTAAAATAAAAAAATATATTCTATATAATTTTTAATATCAAATTATAAATACTTAGCTATCAAAAACACCATTAAGGAAATAAATAGGAAAATTAGCCTAATAGGTAGAAGATATTTGTAGCATATATATCAGACAAAGGACTCACACTGAGAATATATATAAAGAACTTCTATAAGTCAAATATCAAAGAATAAACAACCCAATCAAAATGGGCAAGACTTGGGCACTCCAAGCATATGGGAATTTGTCAATATCATAAGTCATCAGAGGAATGTTCATTGAAATTATGACAAAATACCCTTTCACACTCAATAGGATGGCCAAAATAAAAAAGAGTGACAACACTAACTTGATGACTATGCAGAACAAATGAAACTCTCATATATTTCTCGAGGGAACGGGAATGGTACAACCACTTCAGAAAATTCTTTAGCAATATCTTGTAAGATTAAACAAACACTGATTACACATCCCAGAAATTTCACTTGGTTTTTTACTGAGAGAAATGAAAACATTTGCCCACAGAAGCACTTGTACATGAAAATTCATAACATTCTTGTTCCTTTTTAAAAATATAATTTATTGCCAAGTTAGCTAACATATAGTATGTACAGTGTGCTCTTGGTTTCAGGGGTAGATTCCCATGATTCATTGCTTACATACAACACCTAGTGCTCATCCCAACAAGTGCCTCCTCAATGCCCATCACATATTTTCCCCTCTCCTCCAACGCCCCCCCCCCACATCATCCCTCAGTTTGTTTTCTGTATTTAAGAGTTTCTTATGGGTTTGCCTCCCTATTTTTCCCCTTCCCCTCCCCCATGGTCTTCTGTTAAGTTTCTCAAGTTCCACATATGAGTGAAAACATATGATATCTGTCTTTTCTTACTGACTTACTTCACTTAGCATAATACCCTCCAGTTCCATCCACGTTGTTGCAAATGGCAGGATTTCATTCTTTCTCATTGCCAAGTAGTATTCCATTGTATATATACACCACATCTTCTTTATCCATTCATCATTTGGTGGACATTTGGGCTCTTTCCATGATTCGGCTATTGTTGAAAGCACTGTTCTAAACTTCCTGAGTTGTATAACATCCTTATTCTTAATAATCCCAAACTGGAAATAGCCCTTCACCAAAAGGTGAGTAGATAAACAAATTAAGGTGTATTTGTACAATAGAATATACTCAGCAAATAAAAAGAACAAACTACTGCTGCATATAACAAAAAGGATGAATTTCAAAACCATTCTATTGACTGTGTGTGTGTGTGTGTGTGTGTGTGTGTGTGTGTGTGTGTGTAATTCCATTTAAATGAACTTCATGAACAGGCAAAGCAAATCTATGAATAAAAATCAGGATAATAATAGCCTCTTATGGGCAGAAGGAAGACAGTTGATAGACTGGTGGCATGAGTGAACTTTCCATTATGGTAGTAGTCCATACCTTCTTTTGTATGGTGGATTTCTTTGATGTTTAAAATAGTCAAATATTATAGAACACTTAAGATAAGTACATTTTAATTTATATAAATTATTACTTAATAAAACAAGGATTAAAAAGTCAAGACCTGATAAGCAATGATTACTAAGATTAACCAAACTTTCCCTTGTAATTTCTTCTTTGAATGAAATCCATTTCTTCCTTTCCCTCACCCCTATCCACAGGCCATGATTGGTTTGCCTTCTGTTATCATAGCTTAGTTTATATTTTCTAGAATTTTATAAAGGTAGGATCATACATTTATGTATTATTTTTTTGGTCTAGTTTCTTTTGCCCAGCATAATTATTTGAGATTCATCCATGTTGATGCATGTATCAATAGTCCACTCATTCATTGCTGATTAATACTTTTATTGAATAGATATACCACGTCTTGTTGGCTTATGTATTTGTTGATGGGCATTTGGATTGTTTCCACTTTTTGGCTAGTAAGAGTAAAAAATTCATGTACAAGTGTTTATTTTGACATATCATGTTATTTATTTGGTAAACAACTAGGAATGAAATGGCTAAATCATATGGTATGTGTATTTTTTTGAGAAATTGTCAAATTATTATTAGCCACCTCACCCCCGAAGAAAAAAAACTATACCTAATAAAGTAATTAATTCATTAATTAAAAAAAAAAAGAAAACCCAGGGAACTTCTCACTGCATCATTCCTTTCTTGGATCCTGTAGCCTTTAGCTTATCTATCTTTTCTCTTCACGTTTCAATCTTCTTATGTTTGCCTTATATATAATGCCCAGGAATTTCAGTTGCACATAGTGGGAGGAATAAAGAAAAGCACTTCTATTCCTCTGCTGCTTCCTGCTTCTCATGTTTTTTGTCTTGGATTTTTTTTTTTTAAGTATTTAAAGTTGGTTCAATTACACAAAGTTAGGACCAAGATTACTGGAGGGGGGCGGGGAGATGAAAGAAAAGAAATTGCCAGACTGTTTTCCAAAGTGATTTAACTATTTTATATTCCCATGATCAGTGTGTGAGACTTTCAGTTGCTCCACATCTTTGTCAATACTTGGTGTGATCAGTCTTTTTAATTTCTGCCTTTCTTGTGGATCTGTCCTATTGTCTTATTGTGGTCTTAATTTACATTTCTCAGAATGACTTATATGTGCCTATTTGCTATCCATATATCTTTGGTGGGGGATCTCTTCAAATCTTCTTGTTATTGAGTGGTAGGTGTTTATTATCTATTCTAGATACAAGTGTTTTGCTGGTATATGTTTTAAAACTATTTCCTATAAACACTGAGTTGCTTTTTCATTGTTATGACAGTATCTTTTGAAAAGCAACATCTTTAAATTTTGGTGAAGTCTAATTTATTGATTTTATTTCTATTATAGTTTAGACTTTTTGTGCCCCTTTTAAGAAACCAATGTCCTTTTCCCTTTCCTCACGTAATTTTACCTCTTATGTTTAGGTCTATGATTTATTTATACTTAATTTTTATAAATGATGTAAGATAAGGGTTAAGGTCTATTTTTATCACCATTTGTTGAAAATATTATCCTTTCCTCGCTTAATTCCATGGCATCTTTGTTGGTGATCATAATAATATATATGTGGGTATATTTCAGTCCTGTTCCACTGGTCTGTTTGCCTATATTTTTATCACTAGCATTCTGTCTTATTATGTAGCTTCATAATTTTGAAATCAGATAGTATAATTTTCCAACAAATTTTTTTTCAAAATCCTTTTGGCTATAGTAGCTCCTTTGCTTTTCTATATAAAATTTAAAATAATTTTATGAAAAATCCTGCTGAGCTCATGATTTCCTTTATCTTTTTAAATGTATGAACACTAGTTATATGGATTAGAGTTGTAACAACTGTTTTACTGTCTTCACCAGTTTTATCCTGTGTCATTTCTGTTCCTGGTTCACTGATATTTTCCCCCTTCACTGTGGGTTGTATTTTGTATTTACATGCTTAATAATTTTTTCCAATTTAATAAATTTTTGGAATGAAGATGGGAATTTTACCTTGGATATTTTTGCATTTCTGTAAATATTATTTATCTTATTCTGAGATGCAATTTAATTACCTGGAAACAGTCTTATTCTTTTATGGCTTGCTCTTAAGCCTTTTTAAGCAGGACCAGAGCAATCTTCAGTCCAGGGCTGTTTTCCCCACTACTGAGACAATACTCTTCTGAGTACCCTACTCATGTATCACAGGGTTTTCCAGTCTAGCTGATGAGAACACAAACTACTCCGAGCCTCATGTGAGCCCCAGGAATTATTTCATCTGCTCCTTTTTTTTAATTTTTTTTAATGTTTATTTATTTTTGAGACAGAGAAAGACAGAGAATGAGCAGGGAAGGGGCAGAGAGAGAGGGAGACACAGAATGTGAAGTAGGCTCCAGGCTCCGTGCTGTCAGCACAGAGCCCGATGCAGAGCTTGAACTCATGAACTGTGAGATCATGACCTGAGCCGAAGTCGGATGCTTAACCGACTGAGCCACCCAGGCGCCCCTCATCTGCTCCTTTTTGATAGTTCTTTACCTGGCCTCAGGTACTCAGCTGAAGATGTGAGAGCAACTTTGCAGATCTTCGAATCTCCCCTATCCTGCTCTCTTTCTTATTCTCACCTATCCATATATCTCTTTCCTCTCTGATACTCTGTCCTATAAATTCTAGTCACCATGGCCTCTCTGAATTCTCAACTCTGTCTCTAAATCAGGAAGACTCTAGGCTCTGTTTGGGTTCTCTTTCCGTGCATTGCAACCTGGAAACTCTCTTCAGTCAGTAAGTGGGAAAAGTAAATGCAGTTTGTATATTTCATTTCTCTAAAGGACCATTGTCCTGAACTACCTGTTTTATGAAATCTGAAAATGAATCTTTCATATATTTTGTATGGTTTTAGTTATTTCAGGTAAGAGGGTAAATCTGGTCCTTGTTACTCTCTCTTGGAGTAAAAGCAAAGTTGGGTTTTTAGATTTCTTGATTCAGTACTTTCTCAGGTTCATTAAAACAGATTTTTTGGAAGTTTGTTTGTTTGTTTGTTTGTTTATTTATTTATTTATTTATTTATTTATTTATTTATTTATTTATTTTGAGAGAGAGAGAGAGAGCACAAGTGGAGGAGGGGTGGAGAAAGAGGGGGAGAGAGAATCCCAAGCACGTGCAGTGGATGTGAGGCTCAATCTCATGAACCTTGCGATCATGACCTGAGCCAAAATCAAAAGTTGGATGCTTAACCAACTGAGCCACCCAAATGCCCCAAGATAGATATTAATTTACCAAATTTGTGGAGTTTTTAGTAGAATTTGTTATTGTCAGGAACTTAATCATACCTGATTTGCAAGTTGAACAGGTTATCATAAGCTTTTAAATTGAGATTCAGTGTTGAGAATTGATTGAAACTGGTTAATGTAGATTAATAATGAGAACAGCACTGATAATATTAAGATGAGAATTAAATTAAATTGGTACTAATTAGAATTTCTATTTTTATTTTTTTCAGTTAAGAAAAAAAGCCTTATGAATTTTACTAGCAGTATAGTTGTGAATATTTATGCCAGAGAGGCTTAATGCAGTGATGTTAAGTGAGATAGCAAAGAAAAACCCATCACCCCAATTTTCCAAAACTAGAGTGTTAGGGTAATTGCCTGCTGGAAAGAATAAGAAATACTATGCTAAATCCTGCCAGCACTGAGAATTTATGAAGTTTTAATCAGAAATAACATTTCTTCAAGTTTAAAAGTAAGAAATGATCCTGTGGTTAATACTTTGGGTCAAATTGTTGCTCACTATGGTGGATTGGTTACCATAATAGCCTTAATTTGCTCATATATTCCCCTTTCCATGCCTTTGAGTACTGCTTTCTCGTACTAACTCTGGCATTGATCATGTGGCTTGATTTAGCCAATAGACATTTGCAAATGTGATATAAATAGAGATTTGAAAAGCATTTGTACATTGGGTCTTGCTCTCTTCCTCCTTTTGAACCATACTGCTACTGTTTGTAAACTTGGGATAAACTACTTGGCATTGATTGACCGCATTAAGGAGAAACTAGGGACCCCATACAACTTGGTAACTAGCCCTAATGAATCCTGGCCGAAGTCAACTCTTAGGCTCAAATCCGTTGAGACTAGCCCAAATTGCATATCGATAAGATTGTGTGCTACATATTTGGTTGTGTTCTAAACCACTAACTTTTGGTGTGATTTTTATGCAGCAATGCTAACTGATATACTTTTTTAGCTGTTGTGACTTCAGGTGAGATAAGAAAGATTCCCCTCCTTCCTGTGTTTAGCGTAAATAGTACTGGAATTATGTCTTGGTTTGTTAGGGCTGTTGTAACAAAAAACACCATAGATTGGTGAATTAAACAACATTTATTTCTCACAGTTCTGGAGGCCAGGAAGTCCAAGATTTGGTGTCTGGTGAGGGCCCACACACTGCTTCACAGACAGCTGTCTTCTCATTGTGTCCTCATTTGGCAGAAAGGGCAAGGGTGATCTCTGTGGTTCCTTTTATAAGGGCACCAATCCCATTCATGTGGCTCCACCCCATGAACTAATCACCTACAGAAGGCTACCTCCAAATATCTTAAACTGAGGACGAGGTTTCAACATACCAATTTTTGGAGGAGGACATAAACATTCCATCCATAGCAAATTAGTTGGGTGCCCCTAGTTGAGTTGCAGCCTTTATATTGGTAAAAGGCTGCTCAAAGCATGTGATAGCCTATGTTTTGGTAGCCTTCTCTAAAAAATGAGGAAATGAGGCATTGTATTTCAATGTATTATAATTCAGTGTTCTGTTTAATATGCTATTCCCTTGATACCTAACTATTCCTCACTGATGCCAGTTAAACATCTAAACCTGGATTAGCTGTTTCTCCACTGAAAACCTTTTTGTGGCTTCCAATGCAAAAATCTAAAAGGTCACTGATGTGAACATTTGTTTCTTATCCCCATAGCCTACATTTTTACTTTATGTCTTTTGTAGTACCCTGGATTTTCCAATCATGAGATTTGGAAGGTAACAACCTATGTTTGGCTCTGCGAATGAGTTTTGATTGGCTTAAGGTAATTAGTGTGTCCACAAATCCCTGCTACATTGATTGGCTCAAGGATGGGCATGTGTGCCAAGTCAAGATGTGGCCAAAAGGACTCAATTTTATGACTTTAGTTGAGCTGTTAAAGAAGCAGACTTTCTGTTATTGTCTACTAGGCAAAGCCAATAAACATGTAAGCATGAAGCAAGGCCACTAAAAGGAGCCAACCTAATAGAAACAGACTTGAGAATACAGAGAAAGAAACTAGATGCGGTCATGTTGTTTAAACTCCAGATGCATCATTATCTTAAACTGCTTTTACCATGGGCTATACCCTCAGGTGAATCAGTCTTCCACTCTCTTATTCCTTCTTTCTCTCCCTCTGCTCATTTCTTCCTTCTTTTTCTTCTGTTTCATTAGGTGTTTTAGAGCAAAGCATCCTAAATAAATTTCTTGTGGTTTTAACCCAGGGATTTCCCCATGTTTTAGTCACATTTGTTTGATTTCCTTCAAACAACCTGCAGTAAGCAAATATCATAAATAATGATTTAATGACATTTGTGCAATCAGAATAAGTGGTATGAAGGAAAAGTGCAGGATTCCTGTCAAATCTATAATGGGGAAGCCTAATCAAGTCTGCATGTCAAGGAAGGCCTTCTCTGAAGAGGAGTCACTTTTGTGTGGACTTAAAGTCCTGGGGACACTTCCACTCCTTGTCAGTATTTCTGGAGGCAGGGTTTGCCTTGTATTTTCCAGGCCTGAAAGGCAAGAGAAGTAGGAGTTTACACAATGTGGATACCTAGTGGGAAGGCAGGGACAGAGCATGTCAGGGAATGCTCTAGAAAGGGACATGATACTCAGACTTTGGAAATTCTATTCTGAGTGACAAGCTTTTCTCCCTGCTTACCATTCTTTTGAGATACTTCTAAGAAAAATCTAGTCCCATTTTCTTTTTAGATTTCAGCTGCTTTTTGGGGTTGCAGAAACAAACACAGCAGCCTTCAATTTCAAGAAGATAGTATGCTCTCTCCCTTCTCTCATACCTTCTTTTTATTATCTCAGTTTCTCCTTTGTTGGGAGCAGCACATAAAACTGATGGGAAATCCCAGCTTTCAACAGGACATCTCCTTAAAACACACGGATGGGTAGTCTGCTTCTATCATGAAGGAAGCATCTATCTGTCAGCTACTTCCAGAAGATGGGGACTGCCTTTGGCAGGAAACTGAAAACACAATGCCACAGACTAACTCCTCTAACAAAGGATGTTGGATTTAAAATAGAAATTTCAGGAAACTGTACCACTGTTAGCAAGCAGCAGTTAGCATCTTCCAGTGCTGAATACAAATACGACTCCACTCAGTGAGAGCTTCTGAATGTGTCAGATTTGGAGGGCTCTTCTGTAAGCTACATTCTAAATTTAAATGTTCTGGGAGCATAGATTGGCCTCTTCTAGGGGATTTGCCTTAGACATAGCCAAATCTGAGCAGAGGGTTTCTATGCTGCCAAATCGGGCCAAGCCCTTTCACATCAAATTCCATTTGGACAGTGCCTTTTTATTTCAGAATCGATTTGGTTTTCAAAGTATTTTTGTAATTTATTCCCAGCCACTGAATAAAATAACTCTAAAAGACAGGAAGATGCACTGGCCATTCTGATTCCTGTCAGTATGTGAGAAACCAATGCTGAACTTTCTGAGTTTTATGAGAAGTTTCTTTCTAGTCCTATTTTGATTCCCTGTTAATGAGGACTCAGTTGGCCTCAATATTTATATGCATTCTTTCAAGATATGCATGGTCTGCTTAGTGACCTGTAAAGTGACTCATAGGACTTGTTTATATGATAACTTGTATGCAAGAATTAGTGGTGGGTATAAAGTGGTTTCTTTGAACCACTGAGGAAAGAGAAAGACTATTTCTGCAAGTCATTGATGTATAGGAAGAAATTTATTAATCTTCTGGAAAATGAGCAAACATAATCTTGGGTGCTTAATGATAGTACATTAGACAAATAGGAAGAGTGTTTTGCTCTTACTTCTGTTCATAAGTTGGATATTGCTAATTGGGATAAGCAAGGAATGCTTTTTCCTCACTTTAATTCTTTGGGTAGACATTTGCTCTTATGATTATGTAAATTAGATGAGGGATTAGAAGAATAAGATGGTTCAAGGGGCTTTCAAATTCCCTGGGGGAATTTTTGTGGTGGTCCAAATCTCTCTTGAAATTCTTTCTCAGGTCCATGGGAAAAGTTCCTCTCTTATCTGTTAAGGAATGTTTTAACTGTTCCTGTGGATTCATGTGAGCCAAGCCATCCAATAGTATGCAGTTTGATAGAAACATAGTGATGTACCAAGTTTGGATGTTAAACAAAATTCAGAAAAGACTACCTGTGATTCTAGGAAATTAAAATTTTATTATAAATTCTCATTCCCTTGGGGAAAAATAATATTTTATGGTGGAACAAGACTGTTAGATTGAGTAAAGCAGGCAAATTTGAGGCCATTGTTACAAGTGGGATTTGTTGAGTGAAGTAACAGAGCCTACTGGCTGCCTATTTATTAATAGAGTCAAACTTATTAATTTGAACTCATTATGGTAGGAGTTTAATAAAGCTTGGATGAACAAGTAAGTGCATGCATAGATGAGTTAAAGAATGAATTACGGGGGCACCTGGGTGGCTCAGTCGGTTAAGCGTCCAACTTTGGCTCAGGTCATGATCTCGCAGTGTGTGGGTTCGGGCCCCACGTCGGTCTCTGTGCTGACACCTCGGAGCCTGGAGCCTGCTTCAAATTCTGTGTCTCCCTCTCTCTCTGCCCCTCCCCTGCTCATACTCTGTCTCTCTCTGTCTCTCAAAAATAAATAAATGTTAAAAAAAATTTTTTAAAAGAAGAAAAAGAACGAATTACAAAAATATAAATTTAATTAGTGAAAAGTATATAGAAGATTTTGGTATAATTATTTTATTATGGACGTATGAAAAGTGTTACAAAATGTTAGTCAAAGGCTTTTTATATTTACTTTAATAAATAAATTAAAAAATATATATATTTAGCATACATTTCACACTTGAAGTTTGGTATTTTATGCAGTACTATTAAAATCCTTGAAAGAAATTGTCTCTTCAGCAAGCCAAAATCTTGTATACAGCTTACTCAGTTCATAAATATTTTTATCCCCCCAAATAGCACAAAGTATTGCCTTGTTGAAATGATCATAGATCACATGGATGATTTTTAATTTTTTGAATAGTCTCTTATTAGAAAGGATTGTAAAGTAGGTAGGACAAGAATGATTATTCTTTTTAGGCAGTTTAAAAGACATGGAGAATGCAAAGACATTCCCAGAGACCCCTGATTCATCATACTTAAACCAAAGATGGAATCCAGGACCTCTGAGTCCAATCATCCACTCCTTCCCAGTTCTCTCCACGTGGCTGCATAATGGCTCCAAACACTTCCTGCCCCTTCAAACCTGCAAATGGACCATTTGTAGCATTTCACCAGCACAGTGTCATGGCCAAGGGCAGATTCTCATGGAGCCCTTTCCTAGAATGTTCTATTATTGGGTCCTGATTGTGTTGGGGCTGTGTCCTTTCCACTCTAGCAGTGAAGGTAGGAAATTGGGAGCCATCTCTCCCTGACACATTGTGACTGCTAGTGTGCCAGAGGAGAGGATACAAGAAGATTTTGATGTAAGAGAATTCCTGCTTTTATTTCCTGTCCTCTTTCCTGCCTTTGTCAGGCATTGTTATGTCCTTTCTTTGATTTGTGAATGCCCCCAGTTTTCTTCTATTAAGTTTCCTTTCTCTCCTAGCAGCGTAGAGATTAAAAGCTTGGGCTTCAATATTGAACTGTCTCAATTCTGAACCCAAGCCATCACTATGTAGCTTTGTGGGTGTGGATAAGTGCCTTGAGCTCTCTGAGCCTCATTTCCTCATCTGTCAAGAAACGGATAACAATAGTCCTTATTTCGTGGGATTTCTCTGAGAGCTAAGGTTTGAGAAATACTTAGCTAAATGCCTGGAATATAGAAAGTTCTCAGTAAATGTTATTTTTTATTGCTTTTGTCAGTATTGTTTAAGCTAGCCTCTGTTGGATTTTTGCCACTTCTGACCAAAGGGTCCTGTTTAGTCATTTAATTTAGTCAAATATTTGCTATCTTCATTGCCTTCTATGTAAATGTGAGATTCATAAGATCTCAATTAATGGCATATTCCTCTACTGCACTTAATATTATGTAAATTAATTTCCAGTATTTTCCAAATGAGAATTTCATCCAAGGTCAATGAATGGCTCCCCCCTGATTTCAAATCAAATTGTGGCATTTAAAAAAAAAAAAGACATAAAATTATGTCTTACCAATCTTTGATTACCAATCTTTGATCTAACTGGGGCATTCGAATTTCAGAAAAAGTGGGCAGTATGCCTAATTTACCTAGTAGGCAGAATAGGTACTTAGCATCTAGCCTTTCCCTTTTACAGAGTCTCTTGCTGATACACTGCAATGGAATTGTATCACACTCAATAGATGCTGTCTTCACTCTGGACGAACTGTAAAGTTGTCAATGCAGACATTGTGTTTATGTGAGTTTTCCCTTTAGGTCCACAGACACATGACATGTATATCACCAAAAGAGGAGGGAACAGATATGATGGGAACATAAAACATTAAGCAGAGCTGCAAAAAGAATGAGACTTCTCTTTGACACATATTGTACAACATTTCCTAAGTCTTGGGAATATTTTTGGTATATTTAACTGGTAAAAGATTTTTTAAAAGTCGGTAGCTCTTTTCTTTTTTTCTTTACCAGTGACAGTACACATCTGGGCTGACAGTACCCTGCACACCTATAGCTTTAATTACACATCTGATATGTCTCTATCAGTCTGCTTGTACCATATCTATTTTTATGCTGGCTTAAAAAAATCTTTAAAAATAATATTAAAAGATGGCATTTTAAATCTTATTCTGATTCCTGGAGTTAGTGATTTTATACAATGAAATTTGTCAGGGCAAAAATGCTTTCCTACTTAATATCAACTTCGCCATCTTGATTCTTTCTCTGACTGTAAACCTGGGACATAGATTAAAAAAAGAGCCAAAGGACCAAGTTGTCAAGAAAGAACTATGATGAAGTTTAGCTGAACTTTGGGATGGATATTCTAATTTTTCTCTTAAGAGTTAATAGACACTGACATATAGACAGCCAGAATAAAACAAGTTAACGATTCAGAAAAGACAGGGATAAATTAATCTAATGTGTTTATAATGGACTGTTGTCTGCTTAAAGACATGGGAAGAAGCAAGAGGGTGTGTGTGTGTGTGTGTGTGTGTGTGTGTGTGTGTGTGTGTCTGTGAAATCATGTGGATTGGGAAAGGAAACAAGATCATATTTTTTTTAATGTTTATTTATTTTTGACAGAGAGAAAGAGACAGAGCATGAGCAGGGGAGGGGCAGAGAGAGAGGGAGACACAGAATCTGAAGCAGGCTCCAGGTTCTGAGCTGTCAGCACAGAGACTGACACGGGGCTTGAACCCACAAACTACAAGATCATGACCTGAGCAGAAGTCAGACGCTCAACCGACTGAGCCACCCAGGCACCCTGCATATCGTTTGTTTTTAAGTAGTTTTATTTTTTTCTTAAAGGAAAAAAAATAAACTTTTGAATCTTTAACTTACATGATCTGTTATAAAGCTTTGTAATGGTATCTACTTATGAAAGGTAGTTTACTAATTATATATGCAAGAGGTGATTATTTTCCTCTAAGAATCATCAGTGTATCTGAAATTGCAGAAGTTTATTATGTTTAAAACAAGGCAAAGTTTTTTTGGTGAAATTCCAAATCGTTATTATTACTTTCCCTTTCTTTGCTTGGGAAACAGCAAAATATTTTGTGGAATATGCCCTCTTATTAGTGCAAATTATATTGCTTTTCAGGCTCTAGTGAGGAATTTGAAATGTTACCACAAAACAGTTTTATGACCTTGTAAAAAATACTTACTGTCTTATTCACTGCGGTTCTCAGTTCTCTTATCTATAAAACGGGGTAATAATATCAATCATAGAACTTTTTAATAAAGATTAAGTAAGGTGTTACCTGTAAGTGATTTGCCCTCGTTTTGGCACAGAGCAAGTACCCAATACAAGAAACTGGAGGTTCTTAGAAAGCTTGAATTACATAATTTTTGGAAAAAGAATTTCTCTCCTCTTGCCTTAACATGACCTTTTTTGAAGTAGCTCCCCCTCTGGAAACATCTAGCACTGGCCCAAGATACAGAATCTACATTTGTTTAGAGTGTTTGGGGGAAATAGATCTGTCCAGAATCCTCATCTTTTTTCCTGTGTTGCTCTCTGAGGAGGCCTACTTAATGGTCTTCTTCCCTTTATTCTTGCTTCTGTGAAACTACTAGTGCCTAGGGTTAGCTGGAACCTGCTTCCTTTTCTGAACACCCAATAACCAGTGTGATTCCAGACATGCTTAACATAGTAAAGCCTTTAAAAGGCCCCAGTGGCTTACAACTCATCAAGTGTGCATTTTTAACAGATGGTTTTTGTATTTCCATTTTGGGATCCGGCTATCATCCATTGTCATCAGGACGCTGGTCCTTTTCATTGTATTTCTATTCCTTGGGTTTCATATGTAGGTTATCCCCCAGGGTACCGCTTGGAGTTGCAAAAGACTTGGCAAATGACTATACCCAAAGTTTCAATTGTAGAGTCCTAGTTAGAATTTAGAACTGCGTTTACAGTAGAAACAATGTTAGAAGCAGTTGGTTCTTAGATTATCTTAGAGGTCTTTGAAGGCCTTATCACTAGAATGAGTTCTGCATTTTAAGAGTTATTGGTCATTTTGTGCAAAAGAAAGGAAGATGTAGAAGGGTAAGCAAGTGGCTGCTTCTTTTCTGATGTAATTTCAGTAATGGCCAAGATTTTAATGATCAGGTTAAATGTTTCTTGACACCATTCCACATCCTACTCTGTACCTTTCTTCTTCTGGTGCCTTTCCTTCCCAGCACCTTGCATGTTCATTCATTTCTCAATAAATATCCCTTTGTTGTATATCGTTCTAGGCTTTTTTTCTTCTCTTCTTGCCTCAGTTAATTTGTTATGATAGAAGTGGTTGGTTCAGTAACACTAATTCATACTACTATCTTTAATACTACTTCATATGTCTTAGGCATGATTCTGAGCAGTTTCCATAGATGAATCCCTAGTCGCACAGATATCATATGAGGAAAATCCTATTATTATCATGCTTTACAGGTAAGCAACACAACGATATAAAAGTTTGTATTTATAACACATATCTTGCAGGAGTAGAACTGAGATTTAAAACCAAGTTGTTTGATTCGGGAGTCAAAACATTTAACCATTGTGTGATCCTGTGTAGTAGAGTGAGTAGGGGTGATTTAAAAAAATGTTTATTTATTTGGTTGGGGGGCAGAGAGAGACAGGGAGAGAGAGAATGCCAAGCAAGCTCAGTGCTGTCAGCATGGAGCCCAAAGCAGGGCTCAATCTCATGAACCGTGAGACGATGATCTGCACTGAAATCGAGTCGGACATTTAACCAACTGAGCCACCCAGGCATCCTGGAGTGATATATTTTTGAAATGATTGTGGACTAACACGTGATGGGTCCAGCCCGTATCTGGACTTCAGTATCAAATCCCTTTTTGTGTTCCTGTTTTTGTATCATCCACTTTCTACTTCTGTACTCAAAGAACTGCTCTTCACAAAACTTGAGTGATGGGTGGTAGGAATTCTGAAGGCAGGTGGCCAATAACCTTTTAAACTTTTTTTGTAAAGTGAATGTTTATAAATCAGAAACTGGACTGTTTTGACCTTGGACTAAGTTTGGATGATCTAAACCTTAGATATAGTGGTTGTTGATGCCATTAAAGCTACTTATACTCTTAGAAACTTTTTAGGAATAGTAGAGGGTGTGTTTAATAATAGAACAGCCTAGGAAAATTAAGGAAAATTAACCTCTGCAGACAGAGGCTTTTGCAGCCAAAATATACTACTGTAGCAGAGTAGGAAGACAAAATAAGAAATTGCTGTGACAAAAAAAGACCCTTTCTAAAGTTAAAATACATTTTAAATTTAAAACACATAAATTTCAAAATATATTCAATTTATGATTTTTAATTCCGTCTGAATGATCAAAGGCAATATCACCTACAAGAGAGCCCAAATCTAGTATACAAACTCTTATATAATCCAAGAGTTTCCCTTAACTTCTTTTTAAACAAGGTATTCTTTTAGTAGTTTTATAAATCCTGATTGTAGAGAAGAAACACTGAATTGTAGAAATCTAGGCACTTTGGCAATTATGTTTTCTGATGTTTACAGCGTAATATGTATTAATTGGGGATCATGCAAATGACTTGAGCAAATGCATCGGTGACTAAAATATCAGTAGAATAAACCTAGATTACCTTGGGTGTGGTGATGTCCTTTGGATACAACACCAAAGACAGGATCTATGAAAGAAATAATTGATAAATTAGGTTTTATTAAAATTAAAAAAATTTTTCTCTGTAAAAGTAATATCAAGAAAATGTTAAGACAAGCCGTATACTGGAAGAAAATATTTGCAAAAGACACATCTGATGAATGACTTATCCAAAATATACAAAGAGCCCTTAAAACTCAACAATAAAAAAAGAAACTGCTTGATTAAAAAATGGACCAAAGACCTTAGTGGACCTTGACCAATATAGATATACCAATACAGACAGATGGCAAATATGAGAAGATGCTCCGTATCATATGTCATCATAGAAATGCAAATTAAAACAACAGTGAGATATCATTACATACCTATTAATATAGTCAAACTGTAGAACACTGACAACACCAAATGCTGGCAAGGATGTGGAGGAACAGGAACTCTCATTCATTGTTAGTGGGAATGCAAAATGGTACAGCCACTTTGGAAGGCAGTTTGGCAGTTTCTTACAAAGCTAAACATAATCTTAGCATACAATCCAACAATCATGCTCCTTGGTATTTACCAAAAGGAATTGAAAACTTACATCCACACAAATACCTTTGTACAGATGTTTTTAATATTTTTATTAGTAATTGCCAAACTTGGAAGCAACCAAGCTGCCCTGCAGTAGGTGAATAAACAAACTGTGGCACAACCATAAAATGGAATATTTATTCAGCACTAAAAAGAAATGAGCGATCAAGCCATTAAAAGACATAGAAGTACCTTAAATGCACATTACTAAGTGAAGACACCAGTAAGGAAAGGCTACACACTGTATGATTCCAACTATATAGCATACTAGAGAAGGCAAACCTATGGAGACAGTTAAAAGATCAGTGGTTTCCAGGTGCACCTGGATGGTTCAGTTGGTTGAGTGTCTGACTTCAGCTCAGGTCATGATCTCACAGTTTAGGAGTTCGGGCCCCATGTTGGACTCTGTGCTGACAGCTCAGAGCCTGGACCCTGCTTTGAATTCTGTGTCTCCCTCTCTCTCTGCCCCTCCCCTGCTCTCTCTCTCTCTCTCTCAAAAATAAATAAACATAAAAAAATAAAGATCGGTGGTTTTCAGGGCTTCAGGAGGTATACAGAGGAGTAGGGATGAATAAGCAGAGCACAGCTGATTTTTAGGGTGGTGAAAAGTGCTCTATATGATATTTCATGATAGATATATATCATCATACATTGGTCCAAATGCAAAGAATGTACAATACCAAGAGTGAACTCAGTGTAAACTATGGACTTTGGTTGAAATTTTTGTACTTCCCCTCAAATTTGTTTTGAACCTCAACCTCCTCTAAAAAAATTAAGTCTTAAAAAAGAGCCACCATGAAGGGCACCTGGGTGGCTAAGCATCCAATTTAGGCTCAGGTCATGATCTCACGGTTCTTGAATTCAAGCCCCGCATCAGGCTCTGTGTTGACAGCGTGAAGCCTGGAGCCCACTTCAAGTTCTGTGTCTCCCTCTCTCTCTCTCTGCCCCTCCCCTGCTCACACTCTGTCTCTCTCTCTCTCAAAAATAACTAAACATTAAAAAAAATTTTTTTTAAAGCTACCATGAAATAAATGCCTCAAAATGAGGTTTGGAAATAAATGAGGTACATATGTCCAGAAACTGGCTTCTTGATGTAAAAAATGGAAGACTTGTTAAATTCTAGCAGTCTTTAAATACGTAATCAGAATTTGATGTATTGTATGTCACTAATTAGGTTCAGTACGAATATAAAACCGTCAGCTATTTAAATGCTTGTTTTATTTATGTATGTATGTATGTATGTATGTATGTATGTATGTATGTATTTAATTTATTTTTTAATATTTATTCTTGAGAAAGAGAGAGACAGAGTGCAAGTGGGGGAGGGACAGAGAAGGAGGGAGATGCAGAATCGGGAGCAGTCTCCAGGCTCTGAGCTGTCAGCATGAGCCCAACACAGGGCTCAAAGTCACCAAGTGAGATCATGACCTAAGCCAGAGTTGGACGCTTAACCTACTGAGCTACCCAGGTTCACCTTAAATGATTATTTTTATTTAAATGCAATTATAAAACAATATCTTCATCAATAGTCTGACAATAGGCAAATAGATAAATCTAAAAATAATGAGTGAGGATAAATGCTAGGTAGAAACATAAGCTTGATGTTCTGGAGAATCACACATGTATATGCTTACTAAGATAGGGTGGTTTGGGGGGGTATTAGTTAGGAAAGTGACATTTAAATTGCAACCTACCCTCAAGGAACACATGGGCTGGTGTGGGACACAGACCAGGAATCAATGTTGTATGATCCGTTTGATAAGAATTGCCACAAACCTATGTTGCAGTGACGAGAGAACAGAATGGGGAGCGACTGATTTTTGTCTGGAAAATCTCCATAGACCTCAGAAATATTTGGGCTGGGACGCAAAGTAAGAGTTTGCCAGTTGTCAATTATGTGTTCTCTAGATTTCCTAATGCCAGCGGGTTCATGGAGCAGATACATAATAGGTTTTGTGGTGAGTGCCATGCCATGTCACCCAGACCATCACCACCATTCAAATGAGTCACTCTTCTGGAGATTCTTTCACCGAAGAGAGCCTGTTTTCAATAACTGGTCAACTGGGGCTGGGGGAAATACAAAAGGCCCAGTTTCCCTGCCTCTCTATTTGAACATTTCTCTTCATAGGTGAAGATTTGACCAGATTCAGAGCTATCGATGGGATCTATGACCAGCTAAGGCCTTTGGTGTGACTTTACTATAATTCAGCTCCTCCAGTCCTATCTCCCTCACTCTCTCACAAGTTTTGATCTTCAATAAATAAACTCCTGCATGCAAATACCTATTACAGAGTTTCCTTCCAGGGAACCCAACCTGCAAACACTCCTTGATAAACACTGATTGGTTGGTTGGCTGAGATTTATTTAGAAATAAAGACAGCGGTAAAGCGTATGTTCATAATTATTACTGACTCCTACAAATATTGAAGGTACATTGTTAATATTGAGGTCCATATGCCCAAGTAGCATTTTTTTTGTGCAGTGTGCTCTGTTGCACATTTTCTTACTGTTTTGAGTAAAGTTAGGTCCCCTGTATTACTTGTAATGCTGATGTTTAAGGATAATTAAAGTAAATGACTCCCATCCTGTCCCACTCCCACCTCAAACTCTTGAGAAGAGTTTCAAAAGCAGCAAATGACTGGCTCTTCTCTGATGGATAATTTGGTTTTATGCATTATGAATCATTTCCATAATGCTGGTGAGGATAAATGAATTTACACTAGACGGACTATCATGGGCCTCAGGATGGACTCCAAACTACCAAAATTCAAGGAGGAACAAAAACTCTAGTTTTTGAATTATTGATATCCCTTTGCAATTTCTGATTTCAAAAGTTTTACACTTAGTAGAAATGTTAGTGCTGATGCTTTTGATTGCATAATTAGAAACGGCCCCCTGAAGCATTGTTTTTTGGCTTTCCTTTCCAGCTTTCTGGAGATTTTGAGAGAAGATGTCTAGCCTCCCCTAGGTGTGTCTGTCAAACACTGTTGATTGTTATTCAGTGTGAGGCTGAGATGACTGATAAAATAAATGAGTAGAATAAACAGAAGAATTAGTTTTTAATTTCCCTTTTCCCTTGATTGCTCACAGTGTGTGTTTGCAAAGGCATGAAATTATGGCACCTCTTTTGTATCAGAAATGCCAAGAGCTTGTTTAGTTTGCTGTGCTAAAAATGATGATTTTCAAGACCCATTACAAAGAAGGTAAAATGAAAGAGAACTATTTTTTTGGGGGGGGGAGTGAAAACAAAATGGTTTTGTTTTTTTTAAGCTCTCTTCTGTATGGTCATCTTATTTTTTTCCTAATGAAAAGTTTATGATGATAGGTCAGATGTGAATTCTACAAAGCCTTAGCAATCTTGTTCCTACCCTTCTATTGTCCTCCTTTCCTTCTTCCTCTTCATCTTCTCCTACACATCTTCCATTTTTGGTGGTATTTTAGAACGACCAATTCAATCTGGGGTAATGATATTAACGATTAGGAATTGTGGATGCATCTGGCAGGGAAGATACCATTGCCTTTCTTTTTCCTGGTCCATATCCAGCTCAACTCATCTCCAGCATGTTAATGATGAGACTAAGTCTGGACTCTGCTAGAAAAATTTTTGAGGTCTTTGATTTGGTCTTTTCCTGTTCTATAGTACTAAAAGCCTTGAACAAGTCACTTAACTACTAATTAATCATTTAATTATTATTTATTTGGCACCACCCAGGTACCAGGCATTTTGGTACACACTGAGAATGAGATGGGGAGCAAAATAGCCTAGCATTTCCTTTGTGGACATTGTAGTCTACAGAGCATAGAGAATGAGGGGTAGATTAGCTAAGATATGCTGGAAAGATAGGTAGGGGCCTGAATCTCTGGTAGTTTCAAGGTATGTAAAGAACTTTGTTTTTTACTCTAAGAAGGTTAAGAAACCTTGGAAAGATTTTAAGCAGAAGAATGACATGATTAGAGGTACCTGGGTGGCTCAGTAGGTTAAGTGTCCGACTTCAGCTCAGATCATGATCTTGCGGTTGGTGGGTTTGAGCCCCACATCAGGCTCTGTCCTGACAGCTCAGAACTTGGAGCCTGCTTCAAATTCCGTGTCTCCCTCTCTGCTCCTTCCCTGCTCACCCTCTGTCTCTCATTCTCTCAAAAATAAATAAACATTAAAAAATTTGTTTAAATGATATTATCAGATATGTTTTACATAAATGTGGAGTCTGGGCTAGATAATGAGGAAGCACATGGCCAGAAAAGAGTTACAGTGCAGGGTGCCAGGGTGGCTCAGTTGGTTAAGCATCTGACTTCAGCTCAGGTCATGATCTCATGGTTCATGAGTTCAATCCCTGCATTGGGTTCTGTGCTGACAGCTCAGAGCCTGGAGGCTGCTTCGGATTCTGTGTCTCCCTCTCTCTCTTCCCCTCCCCCTTAATGCTCTGTCTCTTAAAAAATAAATGAAAACATTAATATAAAATAAAGAGTTACAGTGAGAGATGATGACAGTGTAGATTGAAGTCTGGCAGAGGTAGTAGCAGTCTTTTTGAAGGTGGAGAGAAATGGACAGATGTTAAAGATTTGAGGTAGTAGCAATGAGATTTGGTGAAGGAGAAAGGAGATTTAAGAAAAACTTTAGATTCCCAACTTGGGTATTGGGATGGATAAATGGTCCTGCCATTTGTTGAGATGGAAAACAATGAATGAGAATTAGGTTTGAAGGGGAAGATAAGTTCTCAGGCATTCAAGTGGAGATGCCAAGGAGTCAAGTTGGCATTTGGATTTGCAACTCAGAAGAAAGATCTGAGCTATATACTGGGATATATTCGGAGCCCATGATATATGAATAGTAATAGATGCTTTGGACACAGGTGAGAGCATCCAGAGAGAAAACATTACATAGTATTCAGAAGGAAGGGAATGTAGGGAAAGGAACCTAGGTCTACAACCTGAAGATGATCAGCTATTCACGGTGTATGTGTGAGTGTGTGTGTGTGTGTGCGTGTGCGTGTGTGTGTGTGTGTGTGTGTGTGTCTGAGAAAGAGAGAATCATTATATAAATTAAGTTATAAGGGTATCTATTAAAGTAACAAAGAACTGAGATAGAGATTTGAGGAGAATTGAGGAGGTCTGAAATAGTTCTTGCAGAAAGTGAATGAAGAGTTACCTGGAGAAACACAGTAGAATTGTTTAGGCGTTGAGACCTACTGAGGTTATTTATTATAAATATAAAGCAGTTTCAATCTGTTAAGTAAATTTCTCAAAGTAATGTTTGACTTTCTAGGTATAAGAATGGAGAAAAGAAGTTTGAAATGGTATTGGATTTCCTAGATGGGTTTGATTTAAAAAAAATAGAGCAGAAGGAAAGGTTAGGCTTTGCAAGGGGGTTTTAAAATGAAGACTATGAGTTATAAACTTTGAATAAGAATAATTAAAGGCACGAAGAGAGTAGAATTTTTATGCAGAAGTGTAAATGAAATGGAGGTGCTGATGTGATCCACATGGCTTTGATAGGAGAACAGAAGATCCTGGTAAGAAAAAAAAGGATGCTTGAATTAGCGGTTTGGGTTCAGAGAGATTGGGATAACGAAGCGGCAAAATTATGACTTTGGGTGGCTCAGGTGAGCAAAAGAGAAGGCTTTGGGCAAGAGAAAGTCAACAAACTAAGTGTGGGTAGATATTACAATCACTCAAGATAACTTCAGTAATTGGTTAGTGTAGACTCTAAGGTACCAAGAATTTTACGAATGAGAAGAATGGCATGGAGGTAATTCCTCTACTATAGTAATAGATCAATAATTATAAGAAAAACAGCAACAACAACGACAACGATGATGATGATGATCTGATTGTTTTTTCTCTGCCAGGGGTTGTTTTGTATGCATTATGTATATTAAGCTAAGGATATTATTGTCCCCACTTTATTATTTTAAGGGCATTATCATTCCCCATTGAGGAAACTAAAATCATGGGGAATGTTAGATTAAAACAAGGGTCTGTCTCACTATGGAACTCACAATCTTATTATTTTATACTACATATCCAACAAGCTGTTGGAAGGATTAATTATGATATGTAAATGTGGAAAATGTATGTGATTGCTAAACTCCAAAATGAATACAAATGTGAAAGTGTGAGGCATTGTTAATATTATTATTACTTGCTTTTCTAAGCTAATTTCTCTTCTTCTTGCCTGCATATGCAAGTAACTAAACCAATGCCTGGGTGAGCAAAATCATAACCCAGTAATCTACAGCCAGAACCTGGGCTTTGGTCAAAACAAGTAGAGAGATCCTTAAAGAGAGTCAGTGAGAGTATCTCATATATTCCTTCCAATGAGTACTCACAGCCCAATTAATATGTTAGGCCTCTTCTTGAGGTGCCATAGAGCTGGTGAAGATTAACAGGCCTTAAGTTCCAGAGAACGTTTTCTCCCTTCTAATGAAACTAGCCTGAAAGGCAAAGGAAATCCCCATGAAACACCAGAAAAAAGTGAAATGGACAGTGTGCTCATAAGCTTTAAGTACAACTGTAAGGTAGAAATGGCACATCAGGGTGGGAAGAAGAAGTCGGGTGAGGCTTCATAGAAGATGGATCTAGAGCTGGACCTTGAGTAGTGAGGATTTAGAGAACTACTGAGAAGCAAAAAAGGGCTTTCGAGGCAGTCAGTAAAATGGTGCTGTGTCCTCTATCATGGGAGTCTTTAGGATATTCTTACTGATTTGTACCTGAAATGAAAGTGTACTAGATTTCTACAGAATATTCTAGATGCTATAATATAAATTTAATAAGTTAGTGAAAGGCTGCATTTATGTATGATTCTTAGAACTAAATAGATATTGTATCTACAATGGTATTTATTTGTGGTTTCAAATAGCATATGATAATAATATATGCAGTTTTGAAAGTGAAGAATAGACACAAATGAGTTGAACCAGCAGGCATTTTGTGCATCTAGACTCTCTGCAACTACTGGTATCATACAACACGCACACACACACACACACACATGCACACACCACACACACACACACATATATGTGGTATTTTATATATATATATATATATATATATATATATATATATATATATATATATTTATACAGAGTTTTTTTTTCTTCAGACCATCCTGCATAACAGGAGATATAAGAGAGGGGACAGAAGAATGGTCTAAGAAATAGAGAAGTGCATTCTTAAAATGTTTTTTAATGTTTATTTATTTTTGAGAGAGAGACAGAGTGTGAGTGGGGGAGGAACAGAGAGAGAGAGAGGAGACACAGGCTGAAGCAGGCTCCAGGCTCTGAACTGTCAGCACAGAGCCCAATGCGGGGCCGGAACTCACAAACCGCAAGACCGTGCGTGACCTGAGCTGAAGTCGGACACTTACCGACTGAGCCACCCAGGTGCCCCAAGAGAAATGCATTCTTATCAATGATTTGCCCCATTTCTGGAGGAGTTTGGGCAAGTCCCATGACGTCTCTGGGTCAGAGATTCTTCATTAACAAAATGAAAGATTAGATCTGGTTACATGGTTCCATAGTTTTGATCCTATGTTAGAGCATCTATGAGCCTCTTTTATCCTGCCTCTGCCTAGAGTGATACTAAGAAGAAGCAACCCCTCTACCTGGTTTTGTATGACTTTCCTGGGCTTCTGGGATATTGCACAAGGAATTTCTGAGAGAAATACAAATGTACATTCCCAGTGCATAATCATTCTTGTTTAAGTCAGTGACTGGGTTATGGTGAATTTGCCATTTGATTGGCTTTCTGTATAGAAAAGATGTGTTGCTCTTTATTAAAATGTCTCTTTCATGCATGTAGAGCAAGTCCATTGATGATGCATATTTGCAGCTTTATGGTGACAATTGCACAGGTATTTCCATTATGCATCTCATTTTTTAAGAGCTTAGACCTTTTCAGTCAAAATCTACTGTTGGCAAATCATAAGATGGGGGTCTCAGTTAAGGGTATTTGATTTTAGAATGTTGGAGGCAAGCCTCATGGTACTCTTACTTTCTCTGTCTCTTTTGCACACACAAACACACACACACACACACACACACACACACACACACACACACACCAAACAAATGCAAAACAAAGATATGAAACCACTATGTGTACAAGAACTAGTACATGCATATACTGTAGCTTCACAAAGAATCTAAATTAAAATGAAATTTGCCAACTCCCTATTTCTGAACAGTTTTAATGATGATGGACACATAAATGAATACAACATTTGAAGGATTCAAATTTAAACATTCAGAGGCTTTATTCTCTGAGCTATTATTTCATTGGGATTTGAAGCATGAAACCTAAAAAAGTATTTCTTTCCCCTTGGAAGCAGGCACTAACTCCCATTAACTCCAGAAGGAGGAATTATACATGAGAATGAAGGCAGACAATAGACAAATAAGTATGCATGTTCAGTCGCCAGATTAACCCAATAGCCTATGATAGATCTTTGAGAGTCTTTATAGTCTATGAGATCAATAATCCATTATAGCTCATACTGGTGACTAAATGACTTTGGGGATTGGTAATGGCATCTGAAATCTTTTACCTTTAAGGCATGGCTTGTAATAAATCTTAAGTTCCTCTCAGGCATCACCACCTGGTTGCAATAAGGGTGTCTTAGTTTTATCATCTTGAGAAAGACTGGAAAATAATAGGACTCAATACATGGATATTGAATGAAAGGATGAACAAAGAGAAAAATTTTCTTTCCTCCACAGTCAGATCTTCTTCCCGGGTGTGGCATATTCAGGTTCTGGCTGATACCTGGTCATTCCTTCTTCCCACCTCTGACCCAATGCTGAGCATACCTGATTTCTCTTTTACTCTGGTGTTTGTTCTGCTAAATCACAATGCATTTTGTCATTGGACTCGCTAATCAATGACTCTTTTTGAGAGGCAGAGGATATGAGTTGTTGATGCATTGTAATCTATGGAAACAGGATATTGATAGGGGCTCTTAGCCTTTGATTCATTTCTAAAATGAGAGACAGAAGAGAGAAAAGGCCAATGTCCAACATGAAATCTGCCATAGAGCAGATGTTCAAATAAGGTTCGACAAATACAGAAATAAATAGAAACAAAAATGATAAAACTAGTATGTTTGGAACATCTATCTGTGACATATTAAAGGTTTTATTTACGTTTTTTATTAAGTCCTCCCGAGATTAATAAAACAACATATCTCATATTCATTTTTTAAAGATAAGAAAACATTAAAAGAAATTTAAGAACTTTCTCCAGACCACCTATCTCTTGTATCTCTGAATCAGAATTCTATTCCAAGTCAGTCTGACACAATTTTGTTTTTGCTG
Organism: Felis catus; assembly: GCF_018350175.1. NCBI lineage: Eukaryota > Metazoa > Chordata > Mammalia > Carnivora > Felidae > Felis > Felis catus. The sequence continues at coordinate 41,737,430 of NC_058377.1, forward strand.
CTGTCATGTTGTTCTGGATTGTTTGTTTTCCAGCTGTTTTTATGTTCTGACTTTGGAACAGTGGTTAAACTGGCATCAAGAGGCGGTGTGTGAGCCTTAGTTGTACTTTCATAGTATTTAGGTGCAAACTATGTCACGTCTTTGTAACAGTGGCTAATATGTTTAGAAATATCATATCTATTAGGTTACATTTGCATACTTTAACATACATGATGCCATTTGATCATTATAACAAGCCTGTAAGGAGTCAGGCGTGACTTTTTTGATCCCAAAACTAAGATCCACAGCACTGATACATCATAATCTTATTCACCCAAATCCATAATTTATATTAGAATTCACTCTTGGTGTTGTACATTCTATGGGCTTGGGAAAATGTATAGTGACATGTATCCATCATAAAAAATATCATACAGAATATTTCAACTGCTCTAAAAATCCTCTGTGCTCTGCCTGTTCATCCCTCACCTCCCCAATCCCTGACAACCATTGATTTTTTTTTTCACATGTAAGCAGAGAAAACTCTTTCCAGAAAAGTACCTCTGAAAATAAGGAGATATTTATAAGTCACAAGGTCAATGTAAACCTCTATTTTTCTTTAAAATAAAAAAGATTATTTGTTTATATGCTAGAGGGAAGTAGTTTGAATATACAGAAGAGAATAGGTCAATTAGTGGAGTGAGAGTTCAGAAGAATTGAGAGGGGTAGAATCTATATCAGGAGGTTTAATTATACTTTAGGAGTTTACTGTGAAACAAGGATTTCTATGATAACCACTTTCCAGACCTCCCTCTCTTTCTCTTGTGCACATGTGCATGTGTGCATGCACGTACACACACACACACACACACACACACACACACACACACACACAGAGTCACTCGGACCTTCTATGTGTTGCCACGTTTGCTAATGGCATCCAAAGGATTATTGACCTTTTTGATCCCACTCCTCATCTGACAATACAATAGAATAAAGCTTGGTAACAAACACGGCTTCCATCTTTGTATTCCACTTGATCCCTGTGGATTGCAGAAGGTGATAAATAATTCAGAGAGTGTCATTAAGAGCCTTTCAATAGATGGATGGATGGATGGATGGATAGATAGATAGATAGATAGATATTATATATCTACTATATATCTATATCTATATATTTTTCCTTTGTGTAGCAAAGGAAACCACCACTAAAATGAAAAGGCAACTTAATGAATGGGATAAAATATTTGCAAATCATATATGTACCAAAGAGCTAATATCTAAGATATATAATAAACTCATGCAAATCAAAAGAAAGGGAAAAAAACATTCAATTAAAAAATGGGCAGAAGTTCTAAATAGACATTTTTCCAACAAAGACATATGTAGGTACACACAAGATACTCTAATATCATTAATCGTTAGGGAAATGCAAATCAAAACCACAACGAGATATCACCTTACACCAGTCATAATGGCTATTGTCAAAAAGACAAGAAATAACAAGTGTTGATCAGGATGTGGAGAAAAGGAACCCTTGTGCACTGTTGGTGGGAGCATAAACTGGTACAGCCACTATAGAAAATAGTATGGAGGTTCCTTATGATCTAGCAATCCCACTCCTAATTAAATTACTCAAGAGCAATGATAGCATATGTCCACGTAAAGAACTGTATGTGATTGTGCATAGCAACTTTAGTCATAATAGTAAAAGTGGGAAACAGCCCAAATGTCTGCCAACATATAAATATTTAAATAAATTGTGTAACATCTATACCATGGAATACTGCTCCACAATAAAAACAAAATAACTACTGATAAATAAAACCATCTTGATAAATTTCAAAACTCATGCTAAGTGAAAGAAGCAGGGCACAAAAGCTAATACACTGTGTGGTTTCTTTTATATAACAGTCTAGAAAAAAAAACTGTAGAGATGGAACGCGTATCAGTGGTTGCCTACACTTGGGCTTGGGAATAGAACTTTACCATAAAAGAGCTTTGTGAGGGAATCTGGAGGCTAAAAGAGCTTTGGAGGGAATTTGGAGGTTCCATATGGAACCATGGTGATGGCATACAACTCATTGCATTTATTAAGACCTATAGAACTGTGTGTTATAATAAGAGAATTTTATCATATGAAATCTGTAAACTATTTTCCAGGTCATGACAGCTACCTAAAATGGAAAGCAGACTATGACAAAGGAATCTAACTGTATTAAAAATGACTCATAACCAGACTAAAGGGAATAAAAAAAAAAAGAAAATAAACCATCCTACATAACTTTGGAAAGCAGTATTTCAATTAGAGACTAAAGACAATCAAAAAATTGTCCACAAGTTTTGTACTCTAATTGGTAAAATACTTTCTCAGAGGGGTATGGGTTAATAATTCTGAAATTATTTTATATGTATACTCAGGTTGAATAAATAAATATATTGTAGATAATAAGAGCCATATTTCTCACTGTCTGAGAAAGAAATTACTAGTAAGGACAGGAGTGAAGGCACAAATGAACCTATGATGATGAATCAGAGTTGGTATTAGCAATAAAACTCCTGAGTATTTTAAAAAATATGTAGAAGATAGAAGTGAATATATACATATATATATATGTATATATATATGAATATATATATATGAGTATATATATATATATATATATATATATATATATATATATATAATGAGTTACTATTCATACATATAGTCCCTAGCTCTGTCCACTGAGAGAGCCTAGAAGCACTCACTCCCCAGAAGAAACGAGCACTCTTGTTACCCAGACCTTGGTTTCTAAATACCATTCTCCATTACAATGAATCAGGGCTCCTTGGGGAATTGAGTGATACCCTGGAAGAAGCAGAATGGAACCTCTTAGGCACTTCTGGGCTAGGTAACTCACATCAGCCAAGGGCCAATCCTGAGATGGGTACAGGTATGAAAACAACAAAAACAATCTCTTCTCTGTATCTATGATCTTTTTATTATTTCCAGAGTTCTACTTTTACCAGAATGTTGTACAGGGGGAATCATATGGTTGTAACCATTTCAGATGGGCTTCTGTCACTTACTAATATGCATTTAAGATACCTCCATATTTTTGGTGGTTTGATAACTCTTTTTTTGTTTTTTTAGTGCTGAATAATATCCCATTTTCTGAATGTACTACAGTTCATCCATTCACCTACTGAAAGGCACCTCAGTTGCTTGCAAGTTTTGACAATTATGAGTAAGGCTGCTACAAATAACTGTGCAGGTTTTTGTGTGGGCATAAGTTTTCAGTTCCTTTGGGTAAATACCAATGAGTGTGATTGCTATATCATATGGTAAGAGTATGCTTAGTTTTTCAAGAAACTCTCAAAGCTACTGTACTGTTTTACATTTCTTTCAACAATGTATGAGAGGCCCCATTGCTCTATATCCTCAACAGCATTTGTTATTGTTAATGTTCTAGACTTTGGCTGTTCTAATAGTTGTGTAGTGGTCAGGGCACTTTATTTTCGTATTTGAAATGACAACACTAATAAGTGGTCTTTTGACACTAGTTCTTGTGCTCATTTTATTATACCAGATCCTACCCCAGGAAGGTCATGATCTCTACTGTGCCTCTGAACACTTAGTTACGCTACTTATATGCACCCTCCTTTTCCTTCCTTCCATAATACAGAGTTGGAAATAATTTCTAATTACCATGTTTCGGGGAAAAGAACATAAGGTAAATAGTCAGAAGACTTCAAGTATGGCTCCAGGTTATGCAATAATAACATGTGTGATTCATTCAGAGAAATGTAACCCTTTTGAGCCTTCATTTCTCCATTAAAAAAAAATATTTGTTCCACCCAATATGGATGAAGTGAAGATAAACTGAGATAGAACATATGCCTTCAGTTACTGGAATCACCAATATAAGGTATTGTCATTATTTTGAAAGGGCAAGAATAAAGCACAATGAAATGTTTCAAAGGAGTATACAGTTAGAATACAGATTTCTTGTCCGTATAGGCAAGGTCAGGATGTTGCAGGCCCAAGCTACTGATGACTTCCAATGGCCAGGGTTTCTACATGCAGGGAGCATGTCTGGTTCATGCTTGTGTCCTGCACTGTGTTGTGCATAGAGGGACCAGGTAAATGTGTGTGGAATGGAAGGAATTTGATTTCCTGGAGGCTAGTGCTAGTTCTATTTCTGCTAAAATGAAACAAATGTTTCTCAACCAGATTCTAATCCAGATAATGGGTGATATACTAAAAATTGGAAGAGTGGGGAAAAAGTGGGAGAGAGGAAGTCTGTGGAAGAGAAATGAAGGAAAAAATAGAAAAGAAAATACTTTTGCCCTCCATGTGAACATTTCCATATTAAATACAATTCGTTTGTGAAGAAATTATGGACCCAGAGCACACTGTTTTCCTGCAGAGAGGATTTTTACAATCTCAAAATCAGTCCTTTGATCCTAAAGTATTTACAGTTTTGTTGCAGAGATATGATCACATAAAATCATGAAAAATAAAACCAAGACAAATAAAGTTTTGTTTATTGTTCATTACTGATAATGTCTGAGTTTTTAAATGTACATATATGTATACTCATACACAATTTTTAAGGTGAAATCATAGAAACCCTAGTAAACACTACAATTGCCTTCATTATACATCAGAGAAAACAGGGTAAAAGAGGTTAAGCGATTTATCCATAGTCACACAACCAATATATGGAAGATCTGAGATTTAAATGCCAGTCTGCATATGACCAACCATGCAGGTTCTGCAAGTGAATAAGTGTAAAATTGCGTGTTTCTTACTAAAATAATAATAACAGTAGATGATCTGGGCCATCAGTGAATGTTTTCAACTTAGATTTGTTCGTAAAAGAATAATATATTTTAGGTAGGTTGGTAAGAACATTCATATTGTCAGGAAAGGTCATGAGGACATCTTCTTAGAAGAAAGAAAATTGCCAGATTGTCTAAACACTTTCAAACATCAGGTATTTTGCTGAATTTAAATTATATCATTTGAGTTATGATCTTCTTCCTTATTTACTACGTGTTCATCCAGTTATCAAAATCATGTATTACCATGTACTAGCCAGGCAGTATTCTAGGTGCTAGCAATACAGCAGTGAGTAAAACATAAAAAATCGCTGCCCTGGATATCAGAAAGGGGCCCCACCCTGGATGTGCAGATGTGGGAGACAGGTAGAAAATAACATCTGCTTCCCTGGCTCTTTACTCCCAAAAAACATCCTTAAGCCCCTTGTGGGGATGGTAGTATGAAAGAATGATACATCCTCTCCCCCCCAAGGCCACTGGAGGAGAAATAGAAGCAAAGCCCATATGCTTCTGGGGAAGGACAGGAAACTGTCCAAATTTTATTCACTATGTTATAGCATTCCACAAATGTTGATATAACAGATGTAAGCAATTATTGGGCTCATGCCTACAGGATTCACTGGCCTTATATGTGCCCTCTTCCCCCACAGCAACTTTTGAAATGCAGTTATAGCTCAGGTGGCATGATTATACCTTGCCAAGCTATGATGTTATCTATATTGCTGTTTATACTCAGTGACCTATGTATGAAATCGTTTCTCCCATCGCCAAAATATGAGGGTCTAGGAAATGAGTTAGAAGTGGGAGCAGCTATTCTTACCCTTACCCCTAATCGATTCACATGCAAAAGTTTTATTTCTTTCTGTATTGTAGTTAAGGCTGTTTCAGGAACTATTATTCACTGGAGAAATTATCAGCAGATTTATGAGCAGCTGCATGAGTTTTTCAGCAGCTTCATTGACAAGATCCTATATATCGAGGTGTTATATACCATTGAGACCCTTGGCAGTTGCTTCCTGGAGATCCTTGACATTTGCAATGCCTTCTGGGAAGCCAACTTTGGTGCTGTGGGTAGCTAGGATCTTTGGTAGCCACTCTTCGGACCTGTGTTCCCAGCCCTTCCAATGGTTGAATAAGCCTCTAATTCTGTATCAAACTGTTCTACTTAGACTATCTAGAATGGCTTCTGTTTTGCTGCCTGAGATGTAACTGATAAAGGGTCTTTATGATTCAGATGTGTTCCCAGGGAGAGAAAACAAATCAGCAAAGTGGGTAGAGGTTAGGGGAAAAGGTACATTTAACAAATTGGGGGAAAGAAAATGCATGTGTAGTCACAAGTCACAATGCATGTGTAGTCCAGTGGAATGACAGCTTAAGGAAGTTCTCATACCATGAATATAATAAAGTCTTTCCTTATATGAAACATAGTAGCAAATATTGCCTATAGAGAGCTATTCAGTTTACAAAACAATTTCATTAACCCTCTTGGATTTGGGGAGAGGTGAAATACATATTCTCTGTCTTAACTCCGTTTTACCCAATCAACTTATCTCAACACAATAGCAATTCTGTGAGTGGTAGGGCAGACATCACTATATGTCCTTTACAGACTATAAAACTGAGGTTTTGAACCATTAGATTCATTTCATTCACTTACTCAAGGAACAGATGCACACTGGTCATTTATTGTGTGTCAGACATTGTGTTAGAGACCAGGAGTAAGAGAATAAACAAGACAAACATCTCCTGACCCTCATACTTCTTAGTGAGGAACACTGACATGACATAAATGATTTTTAGTGTCATAAATGCTTTTACAAAAGGGAAAGCAGAGGGTGCTATGGAAGCCTCAACCTTAAAGACATTCAGAGAAGGTCTCTCTGGGGAGCTAATACCTAACCAACCTGTTACTGAGACCTAAAGAATGACTAAGCAGTGGGCTTGGCCCACACTCACACAGTCAGAATATGGAAAAACCTGGAATGCATTTCAACTTCAGGTTCTCAAACTTTTGCTCTGATGCTCTCTTCATGACACAAGTTGATGGGGTTGCGATTACTTTACTGACTTGGAGGACAGAGGCTATGCAGTATTTATATCAATCTGAAAGTAAATAACATCTAATCCTCGGTGGTCAGGTTGGTTTGGCTGTTTTGGCTCTTGCTTCCTTATAAAGGGTATGAATCTCAATATAATATTTAAAATCTGTGTCTCAGGGCCTAGGCAGTTCTACTACCTCATAAACATTCATTTCCTTTCTAGTGCCTGTAAAGGGAGACTAAACTATTCGATTGAATAATATGGAATTGCTGATATTTAATCATTTGTGGCTTCAAAGATGACAGTTTTGTGTCACTCTTACCTAATACTGAACTAAGAAACCCAGTCCAGGATTGAAGTGTTCTAAGTAGTTCTTTTAACTTCTTTTACAAACACAAGGTATACCTCATTAAAACATAATTGCTTCAGATAAAAACAGTATTAGACCCAGAAAATCATGAAGTCTGGGAGAGTTCACATCAGTCTGAAAGCTGCCTTTATAGTTATGGAGAGAAAGCACTTTTAAAAAGTTGTCTAATTACAAATTGACTTGACCAGGTCAATAATTTGAGATCTAAAGAAGATCTACAGGATATAATTGACCATTCTGGTTGAATCAATAACAGACTGACTTAAAAACAGTCTAAATTATGGGGACAGCCATGATGACACTTTCTAAATGTAAATTGCTTGAAAGTTTGAAATGAGCTATTGTCCCATAATAGCAGGACAAAGCCTGAAGCAAGTAAATATTTTAATTCTTAGTATTTGGTGCTAAAGAGTAAGCAGATTATGTAATTTTAAAATTTGCATTGAAAATCTTTCTCTTTTAAAAAATTTTTATATTTGTTTTACAAACATTATTTGTTGGGAAAATGGAGAAATGTATTTCCACATGTTGCTGATGAAACTGATAATATCTTTGAGGAGGAGAATTTGGTAATGTGTACTGAAAGCCAATGAATGTTTATGTAATACATTTTCAATAGGAGTGGTATCACCTCTAAGTGGGAGATGAATTGGTGGTGGTTGGAAACTAATTCTCTTAATTTATGTAAATAATATATTTAAATTATGTAAATATATACAGAAATACATATATTGCATATATATGTATATAATTATATGTATTATGTATACACATATATATTTATATATTATATATATATATGTATATATATATATATATATACATATATATATATATATATATATATATAATAGGGGCATCAGATGGCTCATTCAGTTAAGCATCTGACTCTTGGTTTCAGCTAAGGTTGTGATTTAGTGGTTTTGTGGGTTCAAGCCCCACATTGGGCTCTGCACTGGCAGAGCTTGGGATTCTCTGTCTCCCTCTCTGTCTCTCTCTCCCCGACTCACACTGTCTCAGTTTCTATTAAGATTAATAAATAAACTTAAAAACATATATATTTATATATTACATGAGGGGGTGATTAGGAAAAAAATCTAAAAAACCCTTTGGTAAGTAATAATGAACAAAATGTTCAGAAACACTGGCTTATATCTTTGAATCAATAGCTGAAAACTATAGGAACTTCTGGAAAATTATAAAAATTTAATCCTAAGAACAATGTTTAGAAGATGTGCAAATATAGAGCTAATATTCATAGCAATGCTATTTATAATAATGAGTAATTGGAAGACTCCTAAATTTCCAAAAATAGAGAATGATTAAAGAAATTGTGATGAATTCCTAAAGTAGAAAGATATGTACTTACTGTATGTGAAGGAAATATGTATGGTATGGAATATGTTCACAATTCTGTAATCGAAAAAAATTGCATTCTGTTATCACTTTGTCAAAATGTATATTGACATTTATACATAGGACAAAACTGACCAAAAGGATTCATACAAAAATATTTTATAGTGATTATCAGTGAATGGGAAGTAGCAAATAATTTTGCCTTCTCTTGTCTCAACTGTTTTTTCTTTCCTCTTAATTAAATATTTATTTCTATCAATTCAATACCCATGCATAACTTGAAATTTCAAATAATACTAAATGAATTAAAATAAAGCTTTGCTATCCCCCACTTTATTCAACTTGCCTAAAGTAACGACTTTCAACATTTTAAGGCTATTTTTCCTTGTGCTTACTTCCATGTAACTTACTTAACTTGCTATTTCTTTGCTTGTTGATTCTAGGTGTCTCCTATTGACTTCTTATGATATTGTATTAGGATATCTCTTCCTTATGTTTTCCTTAACAGTCGCAAACCCTTCCCCTTCCATCAACCATACCAATATATTTGTATCATAAATTTTGAAGGCTCAGTATTCTGTGTTGAATTTATTATAATTAAAAAATAGTGTTTATTTTTAAACTTCATAGCTTACTATATGATTGCATTTCTTTCTTATTCACAAATTTGTTTTGAAGCTAATAATTCTCTTCTTAACTTTTCATGAGTCTAATCTTTTTAAATTCTCCTATAGAAATATAGAATTCCTATATATAGCAGCACTTTCAACAATAGCCAAGTTATGGAAAGAGCCTAAATGTCCATCAATGATGAATGGATAAAGAAGTTGTGGTTTATATATACAATGGAATACTACTTGGGAATGAGAAAGAATGAAATCTGGCCTTTTGTAGCAACGTGGATGGAACTAGAGAGTGTTATGCTAAGTGAAATAAGTCATACAGAGAAAGACAGATACCATATATTTTCACTCTTATGTGGATCCTGCGAAACTTAACAGAAGACCATGGGGGAGGGAAGGGGGAAAAAAGTTACAGAGAGGGAAGGAGGCAAACCATAAGACACTCTTAAAAACTGAGAATAAACTGAGGGTTGATGGCGGGGGGGAGGGGAAAGTGGGTGATGGGCACCGAGGAGGGAACCTGTTGGGATGAGGACTGAGTGTTGTATGGAAACCAATTTGCCAATAAATTTCATATTAAAAAAAAATATATATATATATAGAACTCCTTTTCATATGCACAGATGCAATAGCATACCAGTTTTGTTGTTCTGTTTTGGTTTGGTTTCTCTTAGAGACATCACTTCTGGAGCCCTCCATCTTTTTATATAGTTGTCATTAACTGGTAGGGATTACTCCTGGCTGTTGTCTTGGAACTTCTCTTTATTGTAATCCTTGAAATTTTCTGTATTTTCTCCTACTTTAAACAGTTTTGTTTGTTTGTTTGTTTGTTTTCTCTCCATTTCTTAATTTGCTGCTTTGTGTTATCCTTAGTGGCTCCATGTCAAAGGACATAGATAAATTTGTTGAAGCTATTCATAGCTGAAAATACAGTCATTCTGCTCATATACTAGATTTCTGGTTTAGCTGGGTATTGAATTTCAGAATGTTGAAATAATTTTCCGTCAGAAATTTGAAGACAACACTTAAAAGTTGTTCAGCTTCCACTTTTGGCATTGAAAAATCCAGTGGCATTGTAATTACTGATTTGTTGTACATAATACATTTTTTTTGGTCTAGGAATCTTTAGAATATTATTTTTGCCCTTTATATTCTGAAATTTCCCAATGGTGTTCCTTCTACATTCTTGAGAATTTTTTTTTCATTTCCTATTCTTTTAACTTCATATAGATCTTTCTGAAAATATACAGATTAATTTTTGAAGTTATATTCTGCTTTTGTTATTTTCTGTTTCTTATTTTTTTCCTTTTGCTTCAGTCTATCTTTTAGATTAGAGGCTTTCCTGAGATAGTTAGGAAATATGTTTTATAATTAAGATGGAATTACTAATGAAAAGAAGGTTTTTGTAAGACCTCTATACTTTCACACATCTTCTTGATTCATAGGCTTCACAGTGAATAAATGGGTAGAGAACTGACTTTTTGTTGAATCACTTCTAAGTGTATCAGTGGGTACTATTTCTCAGTAAGAATCTTCTATTTTCTTTTCTGGGTGTAAGAAGTAGCCAGAGATCTTGGAGGAAATAAACTCTGTTCTTCATTCATTCTTCATCCCCTCTGGCAGAGGGGATCTGCTTTCTAATAAGCCCTTCTACAAAATTTTAGCCTGTTCTCCTATTTATGATCTCATCATACTTCCTTGCATTGAGAAATAACTGATTCCTCTTATTCCTGAGGTTTATTTTAGTATTTAGGAAAAAAAATCATTTCTTCCTGGCTTCCTCATCTGCTTGCACACAGCAAATCCAAGAAATTAAAAGCTAACTGTACACTAGTTCCACTTTCTTTCTTTTAAAATTTTGCTGAAAATTTTGCTCTGCTATTCCATCATTGGCTGCTCTCTTTACCATTGTGGGGTTATACCACCAAAGTTTCTTTAATGTAATTTTAGTGGGGTTTAGAAGGAAAAAATAGATATGATCTGGTGTTTAGTTTACTACATTTATCTTGAAGTTCTTTATAAGTGTTTCCTTTATTTTTTCAAGGATCATGTTTTACTATGGTAATCAGGATGATAATAAATATAAAGAAATATAATGCTGTTTCACTTCTTATAATACCTACTACCACTCCACAATGTCTATGAAACCGTAAATAAAGACATAGATAATCTCTGCATATGGCTTCTGTAATGGCCAATTATGGTCTCCATTATGACTGGACCCTCCTTTTCTACTCACTCACTAATTGAACTCTACCCTATATTTGTCTCTCCTGAACAATTATTTATCCTGGAGTTTCTGAGCAGGTCCATTCTCCATCTATGCCTCTCCTAACTCTCTATTATTGCTAATCCTCTATTATTGCTGCCTACCTAGGCCCTCCCTTTTATAACTTTTCTTATCCTTAGCTCAGATCCCTGCCTACTTTGTATAACTCTCTCACTGCGTTTGCATTGAAGTAGGATTTCTATGTTGGTGCAGTGTCCACTAATGTAGGATGATAGGAGGCTGATGAGTATTGGTTCAACATGGGAAGTCAGTTTTCCATGATATTGTGTCATGAGAATATTCATGTATCACCAAATCATTGCTGTGTTCAATAAAGTAGCATAGGGGAGAGTGGTGATAAGAATGGACTAAATAAATGAAGGGAATTAAGAGCTACAATGTTCTAGTTGTAAAGTAAATAAGACATGGAATATAATGTGCCGCACAGGGAATATGGTCAATCGTATTGGAACAACTTTGTATGGTGATAGATGGTAACTAGACTTATTGTGGTGACCATTTTGTAGTGTATGTAAATATCAAATCACTATGTTGTACATCTGAAACCAATACAATATTGTATGTCAATTATTCTTCAACTAAAGAAAGAAAGTAGCATATTTATATAATAAACCTGTGCATCCTGTAAGCTGTCATATATGCTACTTGTTAAGATGTGGTATTTTGTTTACATATATTTGTAGTGTAATCAGAAAGATTGTTCATTCACCCACTTTTCATTAAGTATAGGATTATTAGAAATAACCACGAACTTAGTTTTATTAAAGTATCTTATTTGCTCAACATTGCAATATTAAACTTCTTTTAGGGAGTTCAGCTGACCATGCTTTAAGTTTTTTTCTAAAGATTTCCAATACAAGAATATCCTTGTATCAACTTAAATTTAATCAGAAAAAGAATGCACTGTAGGCATTTAAAAAAATTACCTATTAAAAGTTGTTGGAAGGTCTATGAAGGAAAAGGGCAAGTTACAATATTGAGCTTTGCATTGAAATTTACAATATTGAAAAAGCCTACAACATTGAAGAGGAAAATACACAAAAGGGTGTCCAGAAGGCACTGGCAAAACTGCACATCTAGATCTTGTGACACCTATAAATCTGCTGCTGTTGTCAGAGGAGCAAGAGCTTCTGTTGATGGTGTCTCTCAGGTAACTCCTAGCGGTAGAACCCTTACCTCCACAGTGTTCCATGTATATCTTCAGGGAATACCCTATGGTACAAGGCTTAGAACATTCATATTCAAAACCTGTTCATGTCAGTGTTCCAGAGATGGCCCCCCAGTGGTACCGTGGCTTGTGATGACAAAGTTTCAGGAGACAGATGCCAGACTCTTAAATTGCAATGCAAGCTATAATGCTCAAGAGAATAGATAATAGCACTAGGCCGAGTTTTATCTTCAATCCCCATGAGCAAGCCACTCTGGAAGCTGAATTATCAGAAGGTTGCTGGTCAAACATGAAATCAAGAAGTGGAATTAATTGTAGGATTTGAAGATTTAATGGTAGGAGGCTGAGATAGCCTGATATATGTATTGTCACAGTAAAGATACAGATATATGTCTTCCAGAAAAATCCAAAAATCAAACTGGTTCCCTCGAATGGCACCTATAAAAGGCCCTGTCAACATTAGGTCTCAAGAGACTGCTTAAAAGTTTCATCAAGCCTCCTTCTGATTGACACATTCTTTTTTTTTCTTTGTTTTTTTTTTTTTAATGTTAATCCTCTGAGTAAGGTTGATATCAAGAAAAGCTAATGCAAATATATTTGGGACAATTATTTTACTTCATTCTTATTTCCTCCTTTTTTAATTAAAAGGGAGAATCCTTGATATCGTGTACATCTACAACAGATACTAAAAATAAAATTTTGTAGTGGCCTTGTTGCCAAATTTAATTACATATAAGCTTCTTTCAGCTTGACTGAATATTTTGAAGAGGGAAACATGTCTTACTCATTTTCATTCAGCACATATAGGTGTTTAAAAAGTTGACTGACTGACTGAATGAATCAATGAATAATATTCAACATAAGTAGTATCTGCCTGCTAATGTATTCATATATTTGCCTTGGAAGTTGTTAAATAGAAGTTGGATGAACACTTGTTAAAGATGCTATAGGGAAAAACACAATATCCATGTTTATGTTTACATTTTGTAAATGTTCTCAAAATTCTCAATTATGTTAAAAACTTCCATGGAATCTAACGGTCTATTTAGGTGAGAACAGTGATATAAGGAGTGGTGACATAGGGAATAGCCAATCAGAGAGAAGGAGGTAGCTAATACTCCCAAACATTTAATAACCACTTCTTTTATTGAATTTATTAATTTTTTCCAGTTTATTGATATATGCCTGGCATATAACATTTTGTAAATTAAACATGTATTTTGCTAAATTGATTACTATAATGTAGTTAGTTATGCATTCATCCTATCAAACAATTACCATTTGTGTGTGTCTGTGTGTATGGTGAGAACATTTAAGATCTACTTTTTTTAGCAACTCTCAAATAGACATGATATTTTTAACTGTAGTCACCATGGTGTGACTTATTTATCTTATAACTGAAAGAAAGGCCCTGTCAAGAGAGGACAGCAAGAAACTACAGGAGATGGTGAAAGATGTATGGACTTCAGTCTGGGATCATGGTGTTGAAATTTACTACCTGTGAGACCCTGGGCTCATCATTTAACTTTGCTGGATGCCCATGTACTCTGGCATCTATCTTGTACCTTTTTAATGTTCTACACTGTTCCGGTCTGTTGGTGGGGAGAGGGGGGAGTGTAGATACCAAGAAGGTGCAGGATGCTTTCTGAAATGGAGATACAGAGGGGGATAGCAAGAAAAAGACAAGCTGATTGATCCAGGGCCATTTTGGAGAAGAGGGGTGGCTACAAAGCCCAACTCTGGGGTCCCTCACTTCCCTGAAGTTCTGCAGTTACTCCTAACTGACTTTCTGCAGACTCCATACTGTCTTACTGCTAATTCTCATCAATTTGTTTCCCATTACTAACCCCTAGTTTTATTCCCTGATTTGTTTGCAAGTATCTTTATGGCAAATGACTAGCTCTGTTTTAGATTTACTTCCCTCCTGGTACATCAACTCTCATTTTTCCCCAAGTTGAATCTAGTTACTATAACATTTGCTGAGGATAAGATGTACTCTCTGCCCTTTCTTAGATAAATGGTTTTGTTTCTTTTACAAGACATTATTTGGGCCCCAAGACAGTATTTCAAATAAACAATCTTGCTATTTCTTCTAAATTTGGGCAACATCCAAATTTACAATTTTGTCACTGAACTATAAAGAAACCAAGAGAAGGTACCTGGATCCTTGCTTTATCCTTTGGCAGTTGCTGTTGCATCTGCTAAGTGTGGTGGGTCTGGCATGGTTGCAAAGACTTCCACTAGAGTTTCGATGAGAATGGGGACTAGTGGGTTATTTTTAGAATCCAAAATTAATTAGTAATCAAATGATTACTGATTTCAAAGAGCAATATTTATAGTCATACTAAGATACAAGAAAGGAAAACATGTCCTCATTGTGTGTTTACACAGTTAGAAACATGTATACAGAAGCAGCTTAATTTGTCAGTATGTTTATGGAAAAATCCAGCACCAGTCTTCCTTTTCAGCTATGTACTGTGGACTCACTTCAAAAACATTTTCTTTTCCCACAAAACACAGTGGAGATTTTTTTTTTTTGCTGAGGTCCATAAAGTAAAAAAATTGTGTTGGAAAACATGGGGATTCTGGTTTTTCTCCTTAACATTTTCTTTTATGTTACGCATTACCAGATTATACAGATGTCTTATTCAGCCACTCAGCCAACAATTTTTTTGAGTTCCTACTATGTGCAGGACAGGATGGACACAGATCTCACTTTTGGGGTACTTGAGATCTGTCAGAGTAGATAGACATTACACATTATAATTTATTATAAATATAGCTTAAGTACAGTAAATATGAAAGGATATAACAGGGGACCTATTTTCCTATATTTTATCTAATTGAAAGAAAGCTTCCTTGAGGAAAACATGTTTAAGCAGAGCCTGAAAGATAAGCCGTTGGTGATTAGGACATTTGCTGGCAAGCAGCTTTCTAAGCACAGGGAAGAAGAACATGTTCAGAGGCCCACTGGGGGCCTGATGTCCAGTGAGGGATGCGGAGAGTAGCAAAGGAAGAGGTCAGAGAGGCACTGAAGGCTATGCAAAGAATTGAATATTTGTTACTTTGTCATTACCTTTCATTTCTGTAGTGTTTTGCCATTTTCAAAGTACTTTCACTTAAAATGCCACTTGATTGACCTGGATCTCGTGAATTCAGGTGGGATGACCAGAGGAAAGACCAGGGGCCTATCCATACTTACAACATAAGTCTGGTTACTTGTAAGAACTTCTTTGTTGCCAATTTACTTTCAATAGTGAGAACCTGGTTAAGTCCTAAATTAGCACTCTATTCTCTACAATAATAGCTAACATTTATGTCTAAGTACTTTAAATATATATTAATGCATTGAATCCTCTTATCCTTATGGGAAGATACTATTAATATCCAGCATTTTAAAGAAAAAAGGAGGCATGTGCCCAAGGTCACACAACTGGTACATATCAGAGGTGGAATTTGAATATGGATCTTTGGCTGCAGAGCTCTCACAGAGAATTATAATGTGATATGTTTTTGGTTTTGGCTCTGGTCAAAACTTTGATGCCTTGTTTTTTGATAGAAGCCTAATCTTTATGTCTTCATAAAAACAGAAGATTATCCTCAGTACACTTATAAAATCTCAGATTTGCTTTTAGAATATAGCTTTCACTTAACCCAAAGGAGGAGAAATTGACATATGATGGATATATGTATATGTACATTTATATTAATGTCAAGATGAATTATAGTTCATTTACCTGTTAAAGAGGAGATACATTTTTATAAATTCCAAGGTTAAATAATAAAGGTTCACACTTACATATTAAAAATTGTTTATTCTCTCTTCTGAATTATTCTTTTATTGTAGAAACAACATTCTTCTGTTGTTCCAGGGTCTCTGTGAGTCTGAAGTAAGCTAAATATGCCATGGATTTTCTATTTCAGGATACTTTAGAACATACTTCTAAATGATATAAATCATTCTTACCTACCTGCCAGTGACTACTTCCAAATATCTCAACTTATCTATGTATAATGATTAGCAGAACATAAATGTTTTTATTAATGTTCACCAGTTTAGGACAAGTATGTGACTGAAACTCAGTGTAATTATGGGTCCCTGGAATTATTCTCTGGAATTATGTTTATATAGTCAATCATTATTTGGTCAATAGATGCTTATTAAGCAGCTACTGTGTTACAGATGAGTGTGCAGACACTGGAGAATCCATGATGATCAAAATAGTTATGGTCTGTCACTTTATAGATATTCAAATTTAGTAGGAAAAATGAACATTAAATAAACAATCGTAAGTGTAATAGCTAGTAAGCAAAAATGCAAAGGAACATAAAACGCATTGAATACATTGATCTTAAGTATTTTTACCTCTAACATTCTATCTTTCTACACTTCAGTTATACATGAGTAAGGAGATGCATGTTCTCATCTGGGTCTGTTAGTGCTATTTGTGTAACCTTAGGAAAGTCATGGAATCAGAATATTCAAGGCACAAGGGATTGTAGTAACTTTCTGTACTTCACTCGCCCCTGTTTACAAAAAAAAGCAGATGGGGGCGGGGGTGGAAGATGGCCTAGATTAATGGTTTTCAGACTTAAGTATGTGTCAGAATCACCTGGGAGAATGTTAGACCATAGTTTGATGGATCGCCTTTCCTTCCCCACAGAGATTCTGATTGAGAATCTGGTCTTTGGATCACACTTTGTGAACCATTGGCCCAGACAATCTTTAAGAATTTTTTTTTTTTTTTATTTCTGAAGTACTATGCATTGCAAGTAATAGAGCTATGAAGAAGCTTCCAAAAGCTACAATTTTTGGTAACTGTTTTCTCTGATGGGGTGAGCCTATTGTGAATTTAAAAAAATTCTAGTTTTATAATTCCATTCATATTTTAAACTATTATGAATGAGTACAGAAAGTCATAGAACTCAAGGCCAATAATATGTACCCCTCAAATCCTTGAAGCGGTATTTTGAAGGCAATCCAACTAGAGTAGGGTCAACATAAATTTATAATATGAAAAGTCTTAAGCCATAATCATTTATGCCAATGATAAGGAACAAAAACCCAACATCTGTCAGCCATAGGGAGAGGAAAACAGTTGAATTAAGAAGAAACATTTTCAGGATATCTGAATAGCTCAGTTGGTTAAGCCTCCAACTCTTGATTTCTGCTCAGGTCATGATCTCATGGTTGTGAGATCAAACCTCACATCTGTCTCCATGCTGAGCATGGAGCCTGCTTAAGATTCTCTCTCTGCCCCTCCCCTGCTTTCTCTCTCTCTCTCTCTCTCTCTTTTAAAGAAGAAACATTTTCAAGTTGAAATAGAAAATAATTTTCAAAATCTTTTAGTCAAAGTATTTATAGTATCTCAATGTAGTTTCTGAATCATTCTTAAAATGCATGTAAGGATACAGTAGTAAAAATTGTGAAGAGTAAACAAAAATGAGTTCTTACAATCCAAAATATTTAATTTGGCTAGTGTAGTGAAAAGGGAGTTATACATCTACAGAGGCCTAAGGTAGAACTTCCCTGGCAGGTTCTAAGTAAAAGAAATTAATGATCAATACATGAAAATCAGAAGCATACTGTATTAAAAACAAGTAATATGGGAATCGCTCTTTCTGTGGGTTCTAATTTTCTGTTTCTAAAATGAAAAGTCTGGAACTGATGACTCTAATATCTCTTCTGGCTTTGAATTTTTACTACTCATTGTGCTAGACATAGAGCATTAATATTTATTTATCGAATTATGTCATATTTGATGATAAGCCTGCTGGCCAGAAGCCTTTGAATGAAATGTATTTGGCAAGAATACAGGTAATGTTGTACAAATTATTGTGAATTGCCTTCTCCTGCTGAGATAAAGGCATCATCTCTGCCCTTGTTTCCCTCTCTGTTTCTACTTAGCCATTAATGATCCAAAGATTTTGTTGAACAGATCAAAATCCAAGACAGATTTCAACTTGGGTATTTTATTTGCATGACTATGATGGAAGCCATAGTTGTAAAAATATATATGTGTATATTTTTTTGGTGATTTCAAAAGAATAACCTGGACTTCTGATATCTCTTTCCACTTGGTGAGATGGAATCACCTGGACTATCTGGACATTTACATTATTTCAAGCTACACAAATACAAGTTAGAGTAAATGGAGGACTTTGGCACAGTACAAGTCTAGGTAGGAAAGGTGGAAAATCATAGAATGTTAAGAGTTTTAAAGGATATTAGAGATCATCATAATGAAAATACCCATTATGTAAATGAAGCAACTGAAGTTTATAAAGTTTTATTATCTTTCTAGAATCATATTTTTATGTTTTATTGGGTTAACTTGCCTTACTGATGAGCCTAGACAGGAGTAGAACCATAAGTTTCACAGGCCTCAAGGTTTGGGGAGCACAAGAGCAGATCTCCTACTACAGACCCTAAGTCTGTGATGGAGCTGAGGAAAGGCCAGAGCTGGTTCAGCCTGGCTTGGCAGCTTCCTTCCCTAAGTGACAGTGGACAGTTGGGGATATGGCTGAGTTCCCTTGAGGCATGCCAACCCAGGGGGAGAACTCATGGTCACTCTGCATTCTTTATAATGGAGGAAATGTTCCTATCCAAGAGGTGACTGGGGGTTTTTGACAATATTCTTTGTGGATAGTGCTCAGTCTCCTTGCTTGTGGTCTTCCTGGCCACTTTGGTCCAGCTCTCAATCCTGATTCTCTGTCTCTCCTAGCTCTAAAGGAGACGCCTGACCACCCCATGGAACACAACTCAACTTTCCAGCTCATTAGCTTCAAAAGAAAGATAGTATAGCTTAAGTAATATCCAGACAGTAGCCTTGAAGGCAAAATTAATTCCTAAGTATTTATAATTATGATGCTATATCATTTGAAAAGTATATACATGAAATAACATAATTTAAAAATATATAAAGCAAAAACTTGACAGATACACAGAGAAAATGACAAATCTACCACCAAATGGGAGGTTTTAATACACCTCTTCAATAATTTATAGATCAAGTAGATAAAATTATAAATAGGAGTAAGGAAAATGCAAACAAAAATAACTTAATCAAAAAGACATACCCAGAACAGTTCACCTAAGAATATTTTATACATCTTTCTCAAGCATAATGAAAAATTTTATAATCATGCCATCTCTGTTCTATGGCAGAAAGCAAGGCTCAACAAATATTAAAAATTTGCTATTTAACACTTTCATTTTCTGAACTTAAAGCAATTAAGTTACAAATCAATAATAAAAAAAGATAACATAAAAGTATACATTGGGAGATTTTGAAAACCTACCTCAAGTTACACATGGATAAAGAAGTTTTTTACTAAATTTTTAAGCTTCAATTAATCTCAATGTAATACAAATAATTCCAGACACTATAACGAGTGAGAGCACTCCTCATATTTTATCAGGCTCATAAAAGCTGCAGAGCAAAACCAAACAATTAGAGTGAAAATAGGAAAAATACAGATTAATCTCACTTAACAAACATAGATGGAAAGGCCTTAAAAAATCAGTAAAAATATACCAAAATACACTATTAATATATTGAGTTTATACAAGGAATGCAAGATTTTTTAAATATTAGAAAATCTGTTATTTTAATTTTCTACTTTAATATCTTATCATCTTACCACATATAAAAATATCAATCCAGCATCTATTAATGATTAAAAGCTCTTAATCCAGCAGGATAAGAAGGAAAAATCCTTACCTCCATAATGGATATTTACTATAGATTATAGAAAGGATCTTATTCAATGATGAAATTTAAGAAGAATTCTCTTTAAAACCAGAATGGGGGCGCCTGGGTGGCTCAGTCGGTTAAGCATCCGACTTCGGCTCAGGTCACGATCTCACGGTCCCTGAGTTCGAGCCCCGCGTCAGGCTCTGGGCTGATGGCTCACAGCCTGGAGCCTGCTTCGGATTCTGTGTCTCCCTCTCTCTCTGCCCCTCCCCCATTCATGCTCTGTCTCTCTGTCTCAAAAATAAATAAAATAAACGTTAAAAAAAAATTAAAAAAAAAAACACCAGAATGTGGCCTGCTATTACTACCACTATTAGATATTACACTTAAACAAAAGAAATAAAATTACAGATCCAAAAGGAAGAGATGTAGTGGACTCCAGAGACAAACTTTAGAAATAGTTCAACATTGTTCCTGGTATAAGCTCATTGTACAAAAATCAGTGACAATCCTATATACCAGAAATAACCAATTTATAGCAGGAAAAATCCATTTAAAATAACAACCAAACATCCATGGTGTGAAGGAATTCATGTAACAAGGACACATGGACTTATTTGGGAGAAAGTTGCAGAATAGTACTGAGAGTATTAACGAAGACACAACAAAATGAAAAGATTAATAATATACATGGATAAGAATATCAAATATGTCAGAAGATGGCATGACATTGATTTGTAAGTTCAATGCAATGCAATTAAAACATCAACAGGTTTTGTTTTTGTGGAATTAGACAAACTGAAACCAAAATCAATATGCATGAGGGAAAGGTCAAGAACAGGACTTATTAAAAAAAAAAAAGGAAGGGAAATTTGTCCTATCAGATATCAGTGCTTATGATACATCTTAGAATTTGAGCAATGTGGCATATTTGTTCATATGCATAAACTTGATGCACAAATTTCAAATTTTAGATTTGACACACAAATTTATCAATAGGACAGGATAAAGCAGTGCATATATAGCAAGATGGGGGAGGAGAACAGGGGAACAGCCCATGCTGGCAGTTAGGAGTATTTTGTGACTTACTTGTTTAGAATTGCTTATCCATGATAAAAATAAAAGAACAAGTAGGAGGCAGTTTTATTATTGTTTTAAATTTTTCTCCTCTGCCTTCTCTAGTGGAAGGCTGTACCTATGTGTCACTCGTGGTGCACCAGAAACATAGTATGACTATATATGGAAGCTTGGTGTAAAGTTACAGAATGCATTATGTGTTCGTGGAAAAAGAATAGTCTATAAATGGTTAAGGGACAATATTTTCATGTGGAAAAAATTGAATTAAGTTCTAGAAAACATCTTTATAAATTCAGAGTCAGAAAGTATTTTTTTAGATAAGACAAAAGCACAATACATAAAGGAAAACA
This sequence comes from Felis catus, assembly GCF_018350175.1. NCBI lineage: Eukaryota > Metazoa > Chordata > Mammalia > Carnivora > Felidae > Felis > Felis catus. The sequence continues at coordinate 41,759,207 of NC_058377.1, forward strand.
CTGACACAGTCAACTCTGCTGTGAAAAGGGGGGGAAAGAAGATGTTACTGACAAAAGAATACTATCCAGAATATATAAGAAATTCCAATAAGAAAATGACAAATAGGGGCACCTGGGTGGTTCAGTCAGTTAAGTGACCAACTTCAGCTCAGGTCATGATCTCGCAGTTCATGGGTTGGAGCCCCATGTCAGGCTCTGTGCTGATAGCTCAAAGCCTGGACCCTGTTTTGGATTCTGTGTCTCCCTCTCTCTCTGCCCCTCTCCTACTTGTGCACTCTCTCTCTCTCTCTCTCAAAAATAAATAAACATTAAAAAAAAGAAAGAAAAAGACAAATAATCCAGCATAAAATAAGAAGAGGATATAAACAGACAAATCACAGAAAATGAACTGGTATAGCCAAAAACATATGAAGGGAAATACAACCTCACCAATTACTAATTAAGAACTCACTAATAATTAAGGATATAGAAATTAAAAGAAAAACAGAATATTTTAAAGCAATCGAATTACCTGAATTAAAAATTTAAATAATTACTAGATTTACAATACCAAACTTTGGTATGAATATGAGGGAATGAGAATTCTCAGAAAGCAGTATTGGATATGACTGCTTTGCAAAAGTTGGAGTATGAGTTGGTACAACCACTTTGGAAAGCATTTTAATAAAACCTAGGAAAGTTGAAAATGTACCTGCTATATGACCTAGTAATTTCATTCTGAGAAATACACTTTAGATCTATTTCTTTTTTCAATCTTTTTCTTGAAATTACAACACACAGTTGAAAAAAAAAATCCATGTTGCATCAAAGTAGACATAAACACACAGACGTAATATAGTTCACTAAAGATTGCTAGCTCCCTGCCTTCTTGCTACATGATCTTTAAATAAAGCCTGTCTACTCACAATTCTTAGTCCTATTGAGCCAGTGGATTGTGAGCAAATGTAATGTGTATCACTTCTGTGCTAAATCATTTAAATGTCTGCAAGATTTTCTAAAATATTTTTTTCTTCCTGCCATGGCAACTAGAAACTTTTGAGATGTTCCTTGCTTACTCAGCCTGTGTTCTAGAGTAAGGAGATATAGAACAGAACCCTCAACCAACCCAAAATGGACATAAAGACTGACAAATAAATAAAGCTGGTTGAATAAATAAATAAAGTGGTTGATTTTACCAACCACTAAGATTTGGGAGGTTTTGATCCTGTAGCATTACCTACACCATACTGAGTATTACTATATTCTTATTCTTACTATGTATATGAACTAATACAACTGACCTTAAATTTAGCATATTAAAACACACACACACACACACACACACACACACACACACACACACACACACAACACATTTATTTGCTCATGATTCTGTATTCTAGTTTGGACCCTACTGGGAAGGTCATTTTTTGGTCTCCCAGGTCATTCATAGCAAAGCATCACCTGGAGGTTAGACTGGGGCTAACTAATCAATGTTGGCTTTCATTCCACATGCACCATCTCAATCAGAATGGCTGAATTAGCTAGGCCTGTCTTTCTTTGTGTAGGCTGTCCAGAAGGATAAATGGATTTCTTTACATGGTAGCTCAGGTGTCTGAGAACAAAAGAATATGCCAGACCTCTTCAAAGACAGCCTTCAGAACTTGAAAAACAAATTTTGTCCCATTTTATTGGCTAAAGCAAGCCATAAATCCTGACCAATTTTAAGGGGAAGGGAAATGAATACCATCTACAGATGAGGAGGAGGCGTAAATGTAGTGGCCTGGGAGGAATTGTTGATGATCATCTGTATGGACATTCTACAACATTTTGTGTAATGAGTCCTGGTATTTCTTTTCTTTTCTATTCTACTCTATTCTATTCTTTTCTCTTTTCTAGTCTAGTGTATTCTTTTCTATTCTATGTCATTTTGTCTTAATCTATTTTGTCATTTTTTAGAATGATTGTCTTGATATAGGAAATTGACTTGATAACACTCTAATGGGTTTAACACAGTTTAATAAACACTGTCCTAGAAAAACCAGCACATATGGACCATAATTATAGAAGAGTGTTATAATGTCTACTGAAGCATTGTTTGTAAGACCAAATTTTGAAAACATCTTAAATGTCCCTCAAGAGGGAATTAAATGTGTACTATATTATTTGTTCATATGGTAGAATATTGCTTTAAAATGAATGAATGATAGATACATCAAAAATAATACATAGGTAGAGAAATAGATTGATGGATCGATGTTGAAGCCATAATGCTGAGTGAAAACATCACATTTTTTAATAAAACATGCAGCATAATGGCATTTATTGTACTAAAAACATGCAAGGTATTGCTACATGTTATTTATGGATATGCTGATGCACATGTAGATGATTTCATACGAAATTAATAAAAGCAGTTGCTTTTGGAGAGGAAGGGAGTAGAATAGAAATGAGTAGAGAGAATTTTAAAAAATTTTATATTCTTCCATTGTTTTCATTGGAATTAAAAATAATTAAATAATGAGGCATCTGGGCAGTTCAGTTGGTTGAACGTCTGACTCTTGATTTCGACCTCAGGTCGTGGGACTGAGCCCCACATTGGGCACTGCGCTAAGTGTGGAACCTGCTTAGGATTCTCTCTCTTTCTCTCTCTCTCTCTCTTTCTCTCTCTCTCTCTCTCCCCCTCACTCCCTCTCTCTCCCCTCCCTCTGCTCCTCTCCCCTGCTTACAGTCTCTCTCTCTCTCTCTAAAAAAAATAAAAAATAAAAATAACAATTAAAATTGGGGGATGTTGAGTAACTTTCAGTTTTTTTTCTAGTATTTTTAAAAACTTAAGTAATAATTAAAAAGAAGATCAGAAGAGTATTATAAAAATACATAAAAAATAGTGAAGATACTGCTTTTTTTCAGATAATTATTTTTATTAACTATATTTTGACTTATGTTAGAGGAGCCAGAGAGTCTGGCCAGAGCACTGACCCTTATCACAAATTTAAGAACTAGATCTTGTGAGTATTTTCCTAAAAGGTCAGTTGCACAAAGGACTAGAAACAGATTCGTTTAAAGCAATCACGAGCTTTGTCGCTGGGATGGATAGGAAATTAAATGAAGATACACAGCTCAAGAGTCTTCTTAAGAAGAGGACTCCACTGCAGTTTTGTTGAGTAGATAGACCTGACCTAAAGATTCTGGGCTGGGGCTTGGGGGAAACACCTACCATAATGTTCTCATCCTGAGTCAAGTGGTTCCTGTCAGAGCTTCTCAGGAATGCTTTGGTCAGCAACCAGGTTGCCATTCTTATGGGAATAATCAAGGTGGGTGCCAAGAGAGTCTCCACATGCTCAGAGGCCTAAAAAAAAGTGGTAATGAAGTGATTTCCCATCCAGATAAGACACAGGCCACTTGTTCCCATCTGACAGAATGTCAGTAGTGAGGCAGGGTAATCATGTTACTTTATCAGCTGGCTCTCATGGACTCTGAGACTTCACCACCTGCTTGTGGTTGCCTTTGCTTTTCTGACATGTTTAGTCTTTTTTTTTTTTTTTCCCAAGGTAAGAGTGAGGTCATTCAATGATCAGAGTCTGAATGAAGACTGGAGGCAGGAGGGAAGTTGTCCATTTTCTCTCTCTTTGTCTCAGGATTTCGGGAGAATTAAGTTGATCCCAAGAGGTATGCCCAAGGGAAGGTGAATTACTGGTGAATTACCAAGCAAGGTGAAGAAAGAGAAAATGTCAGGTAAATGTTATCTGTGTGTTGTTGACTTAGACTTTTCCCTGAGGGATGAGGGCTAAATCATTGAGATTGAGTGAGTGGTTTTGCAGCTCTGTAATTCCTCTCTGCTGACAACTGTCATTGTAACCTTGTATTTGACATTTAAAAAGCACAGTGCTGAAGAAACATAGTGAAGGTTCTAGAATGACTAGTTCTGCTTTGCCCTATTGACTGCCTCTACCTGAATTTATCATTAATGCAGGTTGTCTTTCCCGCTGTGATCCAAGTTTTTCCTAATTTGTGATTTCCCTTTGGGATTTCTCACTAATGTTTTCTATTGTTATTCTATTAAGACATAAAGCCTTAAGCATGTTTTGTGAAGAAAAGTCCCCATGTTCTTAATTCTTGATATCATTTTTGTGGTAGTGGAGAGAGATAATTCCATGAGCAGCATACTCTCTTTCATGGCTTGGGAAAAATTAGTGGCTTAAGTATTTTTCAAATAACATGTGATCTATTTGTGGGTTCATATACACTAGCTTTGGTTCATTAATGTATTAATTTGTGTACGTATTTACTAAAGACTTATTGAATACCTACCATAAGTGAGAATTTCACTGTAGTGTATATAGACATTTAGATTTCCATAATAAACACATACATGAAAAAATTGAATTATTTTTTTTACAACTCATGAAATTGGTGGAAGGTGAGTCCTTAATAACTCCAATTTGTAAGCCATGTCAAGGGGTTGAAGGTGCTTTCATAATGAATGGACACCCAGAGTGAAAGAAGCCTAGGAGAGGTATACGGGGCATCTTCAGATGGAAGCTATCTTTATGTTTTGTTCTGTTTTGTTTTGGTAATTCAACACAGGAAACTTCACCTTCTAGGAAGATGAGGTAGATGCCCTTTTCTCTATTCCTCTCACTAAGTAGGACTAAAATCTTTGGGTATTATGTATAAAACAAATATGGGAAAACTCTAAAAGGTAGTGAAAGAAGGCAGACGGCCTAGGAATCTGGGGACCCAAGGAACAACATGGTGGTGAGTTCTCTCTCTCTCTCTCTCTCTCTCTCTCTCTCTTCTCTTCTCTCTCTCTCTCTCTCTTAAATCTCCTTTATCTTAGGTTTAGAGCCCAGGAACACCTAGGGAGTACAGACACAAACAGCTCCAACAAAAGCCTGCTCTTCTAGCCAAAGGGTCAACTTAGCAAGACAGAAAACTTTTATTTTTTAATTTTTTTAATGTTTATTTATTCTTGAGAGAGAGAGCACAAGCAGGGGAGGGGCAGAGAGAAAGAGGGAGACACAGAACCTGAAGCAGGCTCCAAGCTGTCAGCACAGAGCCTGACACAGGGCTCAGGCTCACAAACTGAGATCATGACCCAAACCAAGTCGGAGGCTTAACCCACTGAGCCACCCAGGCAGCCCCAGAAAACTTTTAAACATTAGCTTCTATTGCAGCCAAACAGTGCACAACAAACTCTGGCTCCATCCACTTGCATCAGGCTGTGATGCTATTGCTTGAACGGTGACCCGGGCCTTTGCCTGGGAGGCGAGATGCAGCCTGTTGGTCAGTGCTCTGCTATATATCAATCAACCTAAAACAGTTGTTGCCTTTAGTGCCCATGTGGGGGAGCAGGCCACACAGGTGGTTCACCTAGTTTCTTCTAGCAGCTCCAGGGGACATCCCCCGCCCTACACTCTCTTTGTCCATCTTTCACACCTATTCTCATTTGAAATCATGGTATTTGTGAGATAAGTTATGTTTTTCAGGGCAAATTCTAAATTTTAAAACACAAGGCTTGAGAATTCATGTCCCAGAGGCAGAGAAGTTAAAAAGTCTTTAGGAGAATTAGAATGAGATAATGATTATTTTTAGGTATACGAATGCAGAAAAAGCACCTGATATTTCATGTTTTTAAAGGGGACCTTGCTCATTTATTTAAAATGTGTTGAGAGAGACCCCTATATTTTGGTTATTTTCCAACTCCTCTTGAGTTTATGAAAGCTGTCCCAGGCTGTTTCCTCAGTGTGGCTAACAGTGCTCTGGCCCGCAATATCTACTCCTTCTTCCTCTCCCTTACCAACAGAAATGAAACTTGTTTGAGATGGTCATAAATGAGTCGGACTAAAAATCCTTGCTCTCCCGGTCTTTGTGGCAAGCAGCTTGCAGGATAGTTAAGAGATGCAGTCAACTCCAATGAGAAGTGAATGGGATTACATGGAGACTTTCTGAGAAAGATTGCTCTTCCTGACTCAGATGCTGTTCCCTCTTTCTTCCCTTCTGCTTGCCTCAGATGCAGTCGTGGCAGTGTCATCTGCAGAAGCCACTTACAAGTCATGATGGAAAGGCCAAGAAAATCACAGACACATTTGCCCTGACACTGAAGTATTGAGCCAATGCCAGGAGCCACTTACCTCCAGACTTTCATTTTATGAGAAAAACAAACCCATATTTTTAAGCCTATGTAGTCAGGTTCTTTTTTTTTTTTTTTTTTTTTTTTTTTTTTTTTTTTTTTGGAGCTTGCAGCAGATAATAGACTGGGTTTATTGTAAATGTTCACAGGAGATTATGTTCTATTCTAAAAGAAAGAAGGACTTCTCAGCTCAGTAAGAATCAGGAAAAACTTTCACCAGGGAAGCTCAAGAATGTAATTATGGATAGGAAGAAACATCTGAAATAACTCCAGGTCAGAAATTAGTAGACAGACTCTGAAAGACATGTAAATCATGTTAAGCATATGAGCATGTGACCACTCTGCCCTCCCCAGGAGAGATTTTATAGCTTTTGTCAGACTTCAAAGAGTTCAGGGTCTTGAGAAAATGTAACAACCACTCTAAGAGCTTCTGGCACACACCACTAGAAATAACTGATAATTCATTCAATATTAAGTCTTCTAAAATTGACATTTTGAACACTTTCTACTCTTAAGCACGGTGCTCTCTATTATCTACCTCATCTACCTCTCTATTATCTCATTTACCCCCTAGAACAGCCCTGCGGTGATGAAAGAATAGTTCTAATCTCATTTAATAGACAAAGCAACTGAGACTTAAAGAGATTAGATAACTTGCCCCTGACCCCCAAACACTGCCTGTTGTCTTATTTATGTTGTCTCCTCAACATGAACAACCCAACCGGCAAATAGTCAGTAGTAAATAAGTATTTCAACGTACAGTAAGTGCACGCTGCTTCTGTAAATACTATAGAGCTTTACTCAGCAACTATTATTCTGTGACCTCATTCTGAGGTGTTAGAACATAAAATATCCATAAGAGATTTTCCTTTACTTAAGGAAATGATAGTGCAGCACGTCAAATTTCATGTGAACAGCTAATCTGAATGCCACAAGCAACACCTTTTTGTTTTTTGGTTTTGTTTTGTTTTGCTTTTGTTTGTTTGTTTTTTACTAGCATAATCAAGAACAAATTCACGGAGTTGGTGGACTTCAAATTGTGAGTGTAGGAAACAGATAGTAGCAACTGCAAAGCACAGGCACATATAAAAGCAGGCCTGGATAAATAAGAATGTGAGAGTGGTTAAAATGTAAAATATAAGGAAGGTGGTAGCAAGAGATGAGTTAGATTTAGATTAAATTTTGAAGGGTGTTATATAGTGAGGTAAGAAGTTGGGTTTTAGGATTTTATTCTACAGGTAATGAAGAATGAATGTGGGTGGGTAAACAGTGAAGTGAAAACACAAATGTGTTTTTAGAAAAACAATTCTGGAATCAGTGTGGAAGAAGGACTACCTATCAAGAGACAGACAACAGAAGATTGCAGTAGTTGTCTAGACATAAATTCTGGGGGCATTTGGCTTGGGACTCAGAATGCCTAGATATGGAAGAGTCCTTAGGGGGCCCGTGTGTGATATTTTATTAAAAGCATTAGAAAATAAAATAGGAGTACTGGTAGAGATTTCTAATAACTTTCATTATTATTACAATCATCTCTCACTTGCCTACTTACTAAATTTATTGTAACCTTAGATCAAAATTTGTAACACTTTTGGGTCATTCACAGATATGCACTGAGTGGCAAAAATTTTGAGTTGCCCAACATGCATGGTTCCAGCTGACGTGGAGTAAGGTGATGTTTTAGCTTTCATACTGCAAACGTATCCTTTTTGCAATCTATTTAATGCCACATTTCTCACATTTTGTGCTTTTTGTTGTTGATTTCACTGTTTAAATGGCTCCCAAGCATAGTGTTGAAGTGTTTGTCTAGTGCTCCTAAGTGCAAGAAGCCTGTGGAGTGCTTTAGGGAGAAAATGTGTATTAGATATGCTTTATTCAAACATGAATTTTAGTGCTTTGGGCCATGAATTCGATGCTAATGAATCAATACTATCTATTGAATATGGTGTCCTTAAACAGAAACACATATAAAACGGGGTTGACAAAAATGTGACCAGAGGCTTTCAGGAACCTAACCCTGTTTTTCTGCTTGGAGCACTGATTCAGCATTTGCTAATTCATTGTTCATAGCACTTTTATAGAACATAACTACTAAGAATAATGAAAATTCACTGTATATATCATAGAATGTTTGACCTGGAAGAGATATTTGAAATAATTCAAATTCAGTGCCACTATTACACAGAAGAAACCAAAGTCTAAAGGTATAAAATGAAGTACCCAAGTCTTATATTTATTCATCACTAAGACTGGATCTGCATTAGGACTCTTACTTTTTTCTTCAGTGGTTTTTCCACTTCACAAAAATACCTTTAAAACAACCTTTAAACAGTACTGCCATGGATGTAATATTTAAGTCAAAGTATTAACTGATTAGATTTCCTCTTATTAATTGGAAGGAGGTCTATGATAGATATATATAATGAATCATACATGATGTGGCACACGTAGTTTCACTCTGCTTCCTTGCATTCATCAAGACTGATAGTAAATTTGTGATTTCAGTCCAAACTTGGATAGACTCAGAACCTAAGAGCCTTTCAAAGATGATTGGAAGTACCTGTCATGCACATATACCTGTTCTAGTAGAAATATCACACTTCTTGTTTTTTTTTTAATTTCTTTAATGTTTATTTTTGAGAGAGAGAGAGAAACAGAGTAAAGTGGGGAGGGGCAAAGAGAGAGGGAGAGAATCTGAAGCAGTTTCCATTAGCACAATGCCTGATGTGGAGCTCAAACTGACAACTAGATAATGACCTGAGCTGAAGTCATTCAACCAACTGAGCCACCCAGATGCCCCATTATTACACTTCTAATAATCAACCATCAGCTGTTTGGGAGATCATAACCTAGTATAGGAATCAAGAAACTATGACCTACAGGTCAAATTTGTCCCATTACATGTTTTTGTAAATAAAGTTTTATTGGAACTCACCCATTATTTGTTTAGGTATTGTCTATAGCTATTTTCATGCTATAATCATATAGCTGAGTAGTTGTAACGGAGATTGTATGAACCTTTGTATTTACTATTTTGCCCTTTAATAGAAAATGTTTGCCGACTCCTGGTCTTGCATATAGCATGAACTTTGGTGCCAGTTTTCCATGTAAATGGTTTGTGAGGACAGTTTGTGAAAACATTTCATCAGTTGTTTTGCTCTTAACTTGTAGTTTAAGATATTACATTGAGGATCCTTATCAAAGTGTCTAGATGACATGAGAGGATTATCTTTTGCTATTTGGTGTCATCCAAAAATCTGAATCAATTTAACAAAAGTGATCCATAACTCATTTTAGCACTTACTGAATTACATGTCAGTCTACCTGACTTCCTCAACCCAAGGGCTACTGTGTTAAGATTCTAAATCTACAATGCGTTGCTTGCTTTAGCCTATCCTTACCAGCTGTCAACACTACCTGAACCAATTGTTATTGTGGCTGTCAGAGCTGACATTCGAAATCAGCAACAGGACAGAATTAACTTCCCAAGTGTCGTTCCTGTTGCACAAGCATATGTAAGATATGCTTTTATTTAGCTTAGTGACATTTGCTACCCAAGTACTGACAAAACATCATGTCTAAACAAATGTTGATTGCACAGATTCATCTTCCCATTATAATGAATGTTAAATGCATAGAGATAATTATATAATAATCTCAAAACCACACACAGTGACTTTTGCTTAATGGAATTACTTGGGAAAGAGTGTTTTAATTTTGTAAGCTGACACTTCAATGAAAAGAATACTGTGGTAAACATTTTAGCAGAGCTTCTATATTCTGATTCTCGTTGAAATGAGCATTGTCTGTATGGAGGCTTTCTGAATTTTTAAAAATGTCTTAATTTCCATATTGTGGCTGAATTAACACATCATTTCAGTTTCTTGTTAGTCTCAATAGATATCTTCGGTAAAGAAGTTTTAGTGCCCCAAATGGGTATTTTATTAGAATTAAAACTTTATAGAGCCTTTGTCTTAGAATCTGTTCGGTGTGGGGTAGAGAGAGGTGGTGTAGTAGGGCTTTGGATAATCAGATAAAATATGAATAATTGTGATTCTCATCACAAGAGAGACCAAGGGATATTTTTTCAAAGACTTTTTCTAAGGATTATAGTGATTATAGAGCAGGAATGAAAAGAAAATCATAACCATGAGTGAGGAATATAGAAAGAGAAGATGTCTTAGGTTTAAACACCAGATTGGGGAAAGAATGACTAGGGTATGGGTTAAGAATGAGGGTAAACATGCATGAAAATTAAGTCAATATAAATTAAAGACTCAAATGAAGACCTTAACTTGTAAAACCTAGAAGAAAATATAGTGGGTAAGCTCCTTGATATCAGTCTTGGCTGTGAATTTTTGGATTTGACACCAAAAAGCAAAGGAAACAAAAGGAAAAATAAACAAACAGGACCATGTCAAACTGAAAAGGTTCTTCACACCAAAGGAAACAATCAACAAAATGAAAAGGTAACCTATGGAATGAGAGAATATATTTGCAAACCACATATCTGATAAGGGGTTAATATTCAAATACATAAGCAAACCGTACAACTAAGTAATGAAAAATCAAATAACTCATTAAAAATGAGCACAAGCCTGAAGAGACATTTTTCCAAAGAAAACATACAAATGTCTAAGAGGTACATAAAGAGGTGTTCAACATCGCTAATCATCAGGGAAATGCAAGTCAAACCACAATGAGATGTCACCTCACACCTGTTAGGTGTTATCAAAAAGACAAGAGATAACAAATGCTGGTGAGGATGTGGAGAAAAGGGAACCCTTGAGCACTGTTGGTGGGAATGCAAACTGGTGCAGCCATTATGGAAAACATAATGGAAGTTCCTCAAGAAATTAAAAATAGAATTGTCATATGATCCTGCAGTATCACTCTTGGTGTATATCCACAGGAAACAAAATCATTATCTTAAAGAGATATCTGTACTTTCAAGTTCATTGCAGCATTATCTTAAAGAGATATCTGTACTTTCAAATTCATTGCAGCATTATTCACAATAGTCAATGCATGGAAACAACCTAAGTGTTCATTAACGGATGGATGGATAAAATGTGATAGATAGATAGACACACAGATAGATAGATATACACACACACAATAGAATATTATTTAACCGTGAAAAGGAAGGAAATCCTGTCATTTATGACAACATGGATGAAATTGGAAGATATGTTGCTAGGTTAAAAAAGCCAAACAGAGACTGACAAATACCACACGGTATCACTTATATGTGGAATCCCCCACAAAGAAGTCAAAAAGTAGAAAAGTGGTTTCCAGAGGCTGGGGGTGGGGAAAGTAGGAAAAGTTGGTAGAAGGGTCCAAACTTTCAATTATAAGATGTGTAAGGTCTGAGGATCTAATGTATAATGTGGTGACTATAGTTGATAACACTGTATTGTATAATTGAAATTTGACAAGAAAATAGAGCTTAAATATTCTCACCAAAATTGAAGAAAATGAGTATGGGAGGTTATGCATGTCTTAATTACCTTGATGGAGAGAATCCTTTCACAACGTATGTGTATATCAAATCATCACCTTGTACATAATGGGAAAAAAAAGAAGGGCAGTGAAGACATAGGATGGGCTAGGCTGTATATATATAAGTTACAGTGTGCAGAAATAATCGCTTTTAAATGTGACATACATTTAAGAAATGTAATAGAGATTAAGTAAGGATACTGAGGATGCCTTGGCATTGGGAAAAGTGAGCTATTTGAGAGGAAGCACAAAATACAAAGATAGGAGTATTTAAGATATGAAACTATACATGTAGCTTCCACAATTTTATATTGGGTCAGTTGACCTATGGTTCTAGTTGTAAATTATCAACAGCAAAAATCACTATAAAATGCCTAAGGGAGTGTGTAGTTGTGACCAGAAAGGACTGTCCATGACAGTTGGTGCAATCTCAGCTAACCTTAGTTGGACCTAAACTCTTTTCTTTTAACCTGTTCATAGGCCGATTGTGAAAACCAGAAACCATCCTGACAATGATCTATGACTGGGGGCTCATTAGTATCATGAATTTTATCATTCTAACCAACTAGCCTCAAATATAAATGCAACCGAGTGCTAATCATCTGAAGATCCATTGCTCAGTTTGTAACAGCATGGATTTCAAAGTCAGGAAGATATAAATTTTATATCCAGCTTTGTCATTTAGTAGGTGTGTGACTTTTAGTATTTGACTTAACCCCTTCCAAATTATAACACTTAATTATGTTAAGATAAAGATAATAAATCACAGGCTTTGTTTTGTGATTAAATGAAAAAAGAAAAGGAAAGTACCCAGCATATATTAGGCATCAATAAATAAGTTATTATATAAATAAATAGTTTCACCCTTTGAATATGATCATAGACTTTATTTTTTGTTCATTTAAATCCAAGTTTGTTGGGGCGCCTGGGTGGCGCAGTCGGTTAAGCGTCTGACTTCAGCCAGGTCACGATCTCGCGGTCCGTGAGTTCGAGCCCTGCGTCAGGCTCTGGGCTGATGGCTCAGAGCCTGGAGCCTGTTTCCGATTCTGTGTCTCCCTCTCTCTCTGCCCCTCCCCCGTTCATGCTCTGTCTCTCTCTGTCCCAAAAATAAATAAACGTTGATAAATCCAAGTTTGTTAACATTTGGTGTAATAATGATTTCAGGTGTAGAATTTAGTGATTCATCACTTACATTTAACACCCAGTTCTCATCCCAGCAAGTGGCCTCCTTAATGCCTGTCACCTATTAATCTATCCCCCCTCCCAACACCCCCTCCAGCAACCCTCAGTTTGCTCTCTGTATTTAAGAGTCTCTTATGGTTTGCCTCCCTCTCTATTTTTATCTTATTTTTCCTTCCCTTCCCCAGTGCTCATCTGTTTTGTTTCTCAAATTTATCATGGGCTATACGAAAGGTCAAATATTCCATTTCCTATAAGCCAATAATAGAGATAGGCAAAGAAGGCCAGAACAGCCAGTCTTCCAAAGTGCTGTTTGAAAACAGAGTTGAACAAAAACTTATTTTTTGGATTCTAATATTAATTTAGATGTTCTCATGGCTTTAGCAGAGATTCATTATTTTTGTACCATACCACTTCACCAGGTATGGTTTTTAAATCTGTGTGAGGACCCAAAAGATGGCTTTACAAGACGTAGATTTATACAGAATTCTTAAGTCTCTGCTCTCTTTGCAAATAGAGGTAGACAACAGCATCAGACACAGTGTTTTGCTCAAGTGAGCCTTAAAGCCAGTGTTCATCACAACTCAGATTAGTACTACCTGATGCACTAATAAATAAATTTTAGGACTGTTCCATTTGAGAAAACAAAATCTGTGGATTAAGGTTTAGCTGGAAGGTTGTGACTCAATCTCTCAAGTGTGAGATCTGTGAAGTAGCTCCTTACAAGAAAACAAAGCAAGGCAGAAGATTTTACAGTCATATTTAGTCACTGGGTTTCAAGGGGATTAGAACTGTGCCTGGGTATCAAAGTGTGTTTTTATAGAAAATTCCCGTATGTATATTAAGTAAAAAATAACTTCCACTCCAGCAGTCCTTTATTTGCCGTATTCTTTTAGAGCTTTTTAATTATTCTGCCTTCTTTTGGTTCCTTAGAATCTTCTCCAAACTTTCATGGTTTGGTGAAACAATGATTTCATATAATTTTTTTAAAAAGAGAAATTTTAGGACTGGGGTTTGAGAAAGATGTCTTCTTGGGCTCTCTTTCTCTTTATTTTTTTAAGATTTTATTATTAAATAATCTCCACACTCAAGATGGGGCTTGAACTCACAACCCCAAGACCAAGGATCGCTTGCTCTACTGACTGAGCCAGCCTGGTGAACCTCAGTCTCTCTTTTATGGCAGAGACTGACCTATTCCAAGATTTTCAAAATCAACATCTATAAAACTCCAGCTTCTCCTTAATATGCTCCATGAGAAAGAAGGTAGCATCATCACATTTAATTTAAAGATTATGTTAGATTCCTGTATGATCTCATTAAAATTGTGAGAAGCTTCATGATAAAGAAACTTGTTTGCTTATGCTTAACCCATTGTTTAACTCAGTGTTAACCCCAATTTTTCCAATGTATTTAGAGAACATACCTTTTTCCCCCAGCTACAATATATTGCTACCCTGTGAAACTATTGTTCTGTGGGATGTACTTTGGGAAACAATAATATACCCATCATTTACAAATAATTGCACAAGGATGAGAATGGATATTTACCTAATTATCTTACCACATAGAGTGGGGTGGAACCCTTAATTGATGATAATTTTATATCTACTTTTTGTATCAGTGTAGTCCTTCTCTCTGTGATGAGGGCTGCATTTTCTATTGGTGACCCTACAGAAAGGGATTAGCTCGTGCTAATAATAACCATTCTTACACATGAATATGGGGTGCCTTCTCCCTTGAGGCTGCCTTCAGGCAATTGTCCAAAAAGGCTTCCATCCCCTTAAGATTTCCCATTAGTCTTTTTTTTTACCCATGATTTTCTCCATATCCTTTTAAAGCAGATGCTGAAGTACAGAACTAATGTTTTCTATTTTTTCGACATCAAAGCCCATCTAAGTTATTTTGCATATTGTTTCCAATTCTATATTTAGATGATTGTTTTAAATTTCCAGACTATGTCATCTTACTCTATCAGCCATTGACTATTAGCATGTTTGAAAAGATAATTACTTTATCAAGTCCGCTTTGCATTTAGTTTCTTTTCTGGTTTAATTACTTTTTTAAAAAAACTGTCACTTTCTGCAAACTTAATGAAGGCATCCTTCATTAAAAACACTGATAAAATTTTCAAGCAGCTCAGATACCAGATTCCTCTCTCCACCTCCACTCATACTTCTAAATTTCCTCAAGGTAGCCCTGTTCACTTACTAACCAATCTTTAGAGCTCACCCAAGTATTGAAGTTTTTGAGTGCAAGTTGTGAGTATCACCCCTCTTTACATCTTAGATCCATGCAGTGTCTGCATATGGTTTGCTTTCTGTGCATGACTGTGTAAGGAGAACATCAACAAACGATATCAGAAGAGTATGATCTAGACCATATCTTCAGAGCTAACTAGTAAAAATACCATTTGAGAAATAACAAATGCCATATGAGATCCCACAAATTGTATCTATTATTTCTTCCTTATTTAGAGTTTGTTTTCCTTTGATAATATGAAATTAGTCTATCACATACTTCTATTTCCCAAGGCCATGTTATCTTTCTGCTAAATGTGTACTCAGCTAGATGGCTGCTAGCTCACAGTTTTCTAAAATTTATTTATTTTTTTCATATTTTAACATTTCTGAAGTCAGGATGAATCTTACAATTGATGGCACCCTAGCACTGGGCCATAGTTTAATTGGCAGAGGTTTTTCTTTTTTAGTGATGCATATAATAATGATGAGTAAGATTTAATGAAGATTTGATGAAATGCAGTATTTTAATGCTCCCATTATGTAGAATACAATGTTTTGTACCTGGGGATGGTGAGGTTCTTAGAGGAAAATTAGAATAGTGGTAATGTATCAGTTGTATCATGTTTATAAAGAATTCCCACATACACTGATTAACATAATGGCAGTGGAGTTATTATTAGCCTAAATTTATATTTGACAAAAAATACACACATAAGTGACTTGCCCAAGGACATAGATTCACAAGGGCAGGAGCCATGTTTATATTATTTAGAGAGCATAGTATAGCATTTGTCATATAGTAGGAACTTAATACATATTTGTAGAATGAATGGAAGAATGAACTTGTGCTTAGGTTTAACTTACTCTTATTTAAATATTTTTCCCTTCCCTTTATAACATTGGTCCTTCTTCTTCGTTTCTCTAGTACGTTACTGTCTCTCATAAATGGTAAACTCATTAAGAGCTAAGGCCAAATAAAAACGCATTTAAAAACCCTATCATGACCAATGTGTTGAACATTTAGAGTTGGAAGGATTTTAAGAGATTACTTACTCCTATTTCCTTCATCTTAAAGAAAAGTAAACCAAGGGGCCAAGAGATTAAGTGATTTCTTCAAGTTAATATGACTAGGAAATGGCAGACCCCAGCTTTGAACCAGGCATTCTGACACTTTGCATTATACTACCACCATTTCCTTTATATGGTTGGTATGATAGTTAAATTCAGCAACCTCTTGTCTTCAAGACTCATTTGAACTCCCAATACATGTGTCCAAATTGCTAGAACTCTCCTCTTGAGTACCTCACAGGGGCTTTAATCTCAAATTTTACAAAACAGAATTTATTATGGCCCATTCAAGTTGTTCTGCTTCCTGTCTTCCCATTTGGCCTATTGGAAGACCCATTTTTTTCAGTCAGTCTGGTGCAGACACTTGTGAATTGTTCTTGACTTCTCTTCCTCTCTCCCCATATCAGAGTAACTGCTGAGTCTTGCTAATTTCACAACCTACTCATTTCTAACATCTGTCTCCTATCCCACACACCATGGCCTGGTTTTAGGCCATTGCCATCTCCCTCCTAAAATATCATGGTGGCTCACACAAGATTCCTGTTCTCCTGTGTCTTGTCCTCTGAAATCTATTCTATGAATTATGGAGTAAAAAAAAAACAAAAAAAACTATAAATAAGAATCTGATCTTGATTCTCTTCCCTTTCAAATCTTTTACTGGTTCTTTACCTTCAGATTTAAATCCCAATCCTCAATATGACCTACGAGTTCTTGCAAAATCTGGCTTCTGCCTAACCACTGTTTCCTAATTCAACCCATACTTCATAGTCATGCCAGATGTTCAGGCACAGTGACTAGGAGCTCTGCTCTGGAGTGTCACAGATAGAACCAATTCCTGGTTCTACTTTACTAAATGTTTAAGTTTATTTTAAGGGACTTAGTTTCCCCAAGCCTCAGTTTCCTCATTTTCAAAATGAGGCTAATATTAGTTCCTATTCCATTTTTTTGTGGTAAAGAAAAAAGGAGATAACCTGTGTAAAGTATTGGTTATATACCTGACATGTGCATTTTTACACACAGTGCATATTATTATATTTTATAGTTCTATGCCTTTATTCATGTAGAGTTATTTTCTATGAATGTAAGTCCTTTTTGTCTTAGTTTGGAACATTCTTCCTCATCATTGAAGACTCAGTGCAGTCTTTATTCAGTTTGAAAAACTTCCTTAACACACCTTTCCCAGGCAGGGTTCTCTAGCATCTGTGCACATCCTTGTCATACCATTTTTCATGCTATACTTACTGACTTATATATTTGTCCAACTGAGTTCCTTGAGAGCAGCAATGACTTTTGACTGTTTCCTAAGAGTCTATCATGGTGTCAGAGAAAGAAGAATCACTTGATAAATATTTATTGAAGTGATCTAAAGGCCATGAGGGCAGGATATCACTACTGTATCCCCAGCCCCTGACTTGTATATAATAGGCAAGTTGATAAATATCTGTTGAATGGATGAATTAGTGGATTTAAAGATGAATACTCCTGAAAGTAATATAATACTGTATGTCAATAATTAAAAAAAAAATCATAAGGACTAGGTGTGGTATATACACACAATGGAATATTACTCAAACTTATGAAAGAATGAGATCTCTCCATTTGGGAGAACATGGATGGACCTAGAGCATATTATGGTAAGTGAAATAAGTCAGAGAAACACAAATATCATATGATTTTACTTGTATGTGGATCTAGAAAACAAAATGAACAAACAAATGAGCAAAAAATTAAACTGTTACATACTGAGAACAAACTAATGGTTGCCAAAGGGGAGGTGGGTGGGAGGAAAGGTGAAATAGACAAAGGGAAATAATAGTTACAAACTTCTAGTTATAAAACAAATAAGTCATGGAGAGGAAGAGTATACCATGGAGGATATAATCAATATTGTAATTACACTGTAGGGTGACAGATGGTGGCTACACTTATAGGGGAGAGCCCTTAGAAGTATTGAATTGTTGAATCAATGTGTTGTATATCAGAAACTAATATAGCAGTGTATGATGCATCATTGAATGAATGAATGAATGAATGAATTAATTAATTAATTAATTAATGGATGGATGAATGGATGGATGAATGGTTGCATGGATGGATAGATGGATGGATGGATGGTTGGATGGATGGATGGATCGATGGATAAAAAAAGATGAATACTCCTTTTGCCAGTTTTCTTCTTCCATGTGTAAGTGGGGGAAAACTTTTCCTTGACCTTCCTAGGGTTTCTGGCTGAGCCTGAAAATTAAAATGACAAAGACAGAACAACAGGGAAAAAAATGTACATTTACTTAATGTAAGTTTTATGTGGCATGAGAGTCTTCATAAGGCAATGAAGACTCCAAAGGGCTATTAAGCTTAAGCATTTGTATACTATCTTTGATAAAGAGTGGAAAGTTGTAGAAAAACAAGGTAAGAGCAAAAGGGTATGAGCCAAGTAAGAGTAGTGAATGGGAGAAGCTCAGCTAGACCTGTTGATTTACTTCCATCTTTGGAGATAAAGATGCTGTTTTCTTCTGGGTAAAGAGAGGGCATCTCTCACATGAAGGTCTTATAACCTGCCTTAGTGGAGAAAGGGGAGGTTAGAAAGTCCTTCCTACACCTGCCAGTGGTCAGATTCCTTTAGCTTAAAATATTCTTTATGCCAAAGTGTCATATTTTGGGGCAGTGTGTTCTTAACCCTGTCAACATGACATCTCAAAAAAAAAAAAAAAAACCCACTCGGCACTCAGCCTCTGAGCCTCAATATTCTCCATTTCATGACAAGTTTCTTGTACAAATGGTATTTTGGATCTTTGGTTACTCTCATTTTAGGAGATGACTGACACTTCTGTCTATGACTTTAAGGTAGTAACTTGTGTCTGATAAAGGTGAGGAGGGCTGAGTCAGGAACCTTTGGATGTGCCCATTAGACACTTCCTCTTACAGAAAGGCTCCTCCTTTTACTGCTGTTGTGTTTCCTCCTTATACCTCTGTGCTCTTCTTGCAACCTCATTAAGTCATCATTTCACTTCTACAGATACGTTAGGGTTCATTGAACTGCTCCTGGGGCTCAGCCAGATGTTGCTTCTGGTGTTACACTGTGCATAGGAGTTTGCTCCATCTGCCAGAATGTCTTCTCTGAAAACCTGCAGATCAGATTATTTACCTGCAAATATGCTAGAGTTACAGTTGAGATATTCAATATCAAAGTGTAATTTGGTGCTACCATGTGGCATTGTCATGACAGCAATCTGGGGCAGGCGACCTCCTCTAGTCCTTCAGGACTCGGTGGCAGTTTCTCTCTCATCCCAAATCATTAGATCTCTTCACATTTGCCTGATTTGTGCAGTCCATTTCCTCCCCAACCCCCAACCATTTGTGTTTTTCTTCTTTTTTCTCTTATTTTCCCTTCTTTGGCTCCATTTGAGACTGTCTCTTTCCCTCTGCTTCTCACAGGGCATTGGTGTCAGTACCTTTTATGATATCACAGGTGAAGTCTTGCAGCCTGCATCCAATTTAGATTTTTTAGTAAGTGCAAGGAGAGGAATTGGGACTAAAATTGTGTAATCACTGGACACCTGGGAAGTCAGAATAGCTTAAAATGCATGTTAAAACATTAAATTTGCAAACTTAATTTCTTTGGCACTGTAGTTCTATAGTGTCTTTTTTCTTACTTCCATATGAGAACTTGCTAAATTGTGCCTTGAATTATTAAAAAACAAGAAAAACTATTGTGCATTAGGCACTGAACCACACAGCTCATGAATGTAACAAGAAGGTTTGCATTAATATTTGCAGATGATTGACTTCATGAAATGACACCAAATGACACATTCATTCCATCTTTCAGCTACTCAAACACCAAGCTCTTCACTACTTCAAATCCTTTGTATGTACTGCTATTCCGCCTACCAGGAATGTTCTCTCCACCATTCTCTGAATTGGTAATCATTCACTTTCATGACTGCTATCACCTCAGACAAGATTTGCCTGACTGTTCTTAAACCAATTTCCCTTTATCATTATTATCACAACTCTTTTCCTTTTTCCTTCAAAAGCCCTATTGTAACAGGCAGTTATTTTGTTTATTTGCCTGTGTATTTGGAGTTGTCTGTCTCTTTAAATAGAATATAAGCTTCATATATTTTATGGAGAAAGGAGCTGTGAAATAATAAGAAAAATATATTTGTCTCTGTGTTAGTGCTAGCTAACATTTTGTCTTTGAACCTGCTTCCTGACAAAGAGCTCCTAAAACCCTTGTAATTTCCTGAGTGATGAGGATGTCTACAGAATTCCCAACCCCCTTGGAATTTCCTGGGTGCTAGAAGCATCTTTTATTATAATGGGGCAACTCTTGGCATGCCTTCTGGAGAGGGCTGGTCATCATAAAGTTTAAGCCATGATTGAGTAGAAGCTGAAATTTTCATCCCTATTCCTCCTTCCCCAGAGAGGAGAGCAGGATTGGAAATTGAGTTAATAATGGATCATACTAGGATAGGAGAAGATAGGATTCAGTAGGCAAAAAGGAAAAGATTAGGGCCTCAGGTCCCTGGGTGGGGAAAAACATCTATTTTGGAACAATGCTGGGAGTGTCTGACCATAGCAAACCCACTCAGGCTTAAGGTTCCTCTTAAGAATGTAAGACCCCAACTATTCCCCATCAGGTTCCCCCTCAGGAATTTGACAAAAGACCTGAGTATGGCCTTAGACCACTCCTCATACAATGGAAATGAGCCAATCAGGAATGGAAAACCCAGCATCTAGAGCTATTAAGCCAACAAGGGCAGAACCTGAGAAGAGACAAGGGGGGAGGGATGGGGAGGGCTAACCAAAACGTTATAAAACAAGGATCCTTGCCTGATGTCTGGGGTATTCACTTTCGAATGTTTCCTCTCTGTGGAGAGCTTTCCTACTATTCTTACTCTCTTATCTAATACTCTAATAAACTTTTGCCTGCTGCTTATTTTGTGTCCACTTCTTCATTCTTGGAAGCGATGAGACAAGGAACCCTGGGTATCGTGATAAAAAAATCCTGCAACTATACCTATGTGATGAAGCCTCCATAAAAACCTCCCAAATCCCAGGGTTTAAAGAAGGTTGGTGAACACATCCATCTGGCAAGAGGATGGCACAGTCCAACTTCCCTGGGCAGAAGCTCCTATGCTTGGGACTCTTCTGGACCTTGCTTTATGTATCTCGTCATCTGGCTGGTCATCGGTATCCTTTATCATATCCTTTATTATATAATAAACTGCTAAATACAAGTCACTGTTTCACTGAGTTCCATGAGCTGTTCTAGCAAATTAGAAACCTGTGAAGGGGTTTGTGGGAACCATGATTTGTAGCTATCAGTCAGAAGTACGAGGGACAACCTGGGATTTGCTACTGGCATCTGCGGGGGGGGGTGTAGTTTTATGGGCATTTGAGTCTTTAATTTGAGGGATCTGATGCTAATTTCATGTACATAGTGTCACAACTGAATTGAATTGTAGGACACCCACCTGCCTGGTCTGTATGGGAATATGCCCTATAGGTTTGGTGGCCAGAAGGGGTGGTGAAAGCCGCAGTACTATGAAGGGTGATGAGCCAGCATGGGGCAGGCTGAGGGGTAAAGCACAAGCTAGCACACCACCCCCACCCCCACCCCCACCCCCACCCCGTGGGACATGTATGATATTCCTTGGACACTCCCAGCTATCCAAAAATTAGAAAGGACCAAAAACAAATGGTTAAACTGATGAATCTCCACCAGTTTACCAGAAAAAGGCAATCCCACCATACCCTAAAGTCCAGAAACTCCCTAAGGTCTTAATGTTAATGCTTTGCTAGAGGGAAAAACAACCTTAGCTTGACAATAGCTGGTCCTCCTCTAAGTCTTTAGCATGTGAAAGTCTCTTTGGAAACTCCCTCTCCCTCAGGACTTTATCTCCTTTGACTCCATAAAACAGTCACCCCTCACACTTACAGTGTAGCTCTTCCTGTCCCCGTGCTTTAATAAAATCACCTTTTTGCACCAAAGATATCTTCAAGAATTCTTTCTTGGCCATTGGCTCAGGACCCCATGAACCGCCATCACCCCAAAACTCCATCAAAGGCTACAGGATCCATCTCTCTCTTTCTCTCCACTGTATTCCTAGTGCAGATAGTTAAGCTCAATAAATAATGATGTGCCATGCATTGTTCCAAATACTTGGCATGTAACTCATTTACTTTTACAACAACCCCACCAGGGGGATATTATTATTATCTTTATGTTAGACCTGAGGAATGAAAGTAAGGAAGGAAAGGAGACACAGAAAGATCAAATAACGTATCCGGTGTCACACAGCTAGCATGTGGATTGGTTGGAATTCAAATTCAGGAAGTTGGCTCATATATATATGAAGTTAAATAATAAAATTTTCTGATGCAAAAGTAGGCAATGCACTGGAATAATAGTGAAATGTCCCCAAATAACTTTATCACACCAGCAATAATGTTGTCCTGAGTATCCTCTGAAAGAGTATGGTTTCCAGGCCACCTAAACTATACAGTTGTAAGTGGTAAGGTATTGTTAAGGTATTAACATATCTAAAGAAAGAATGTGTCAGTCATAATGGAAGTTGTTCTGCATTGGAGGTAAACAACATAAAAAGAATTAAAGGTGGTATTCCACTAGGAAAACTTCCTCCTCCCTTCCCCCACCTCCTCAGAAAATAACAGGTGTTATTTTCTTTCTTTCTTTCTTTCTTTCTTTCTTTCTTTCTTTCTTTCTTTCTTTCTTTCTTTCTTTCTTTCTTTCTTTCTTTCTTTCTTTCTCTTTCTTTCTTTCTTTCTTTCTTTCTTTCTTTCTTTCTTTCTTTCTTTCTTTCTTTCTTTCTTTCTTTCCCTCCTTCTCTCCTTCTCTCCTTCCTTGCTTCCTTCCTTCTTTCCTTCCTCTCTCTCTCTCTCTCTCCCCCTCCCTTCCTCCCTTCCTTCCTTTCTTTCCTGTGGTAAAATAAACATAACATCAAGTCAGCATGCTAACAATTTTTGAGTGTTCATTTTTAAAGCCTCAGCTGAGAGTTTGTGTACCTAATGAGCAGCCACTATGATGTATATGCCCCAGCCGTATGCTTATGTTTTAAATTATTTGTTATATATTAGACCTCAGCAAGCATAATGTGAGAGGGGTGGAAGCAAGATTGGATGGAAAGACTCGTAAAACTGCTCTGCATGATAATCCTAAGAGCTACCTCCAGTGTCCGCAGGTGGTTTTGCAAATAACAGAAGAGTTAGCAAAATGTTTATCTTCCTGGAATGAATGAACACTTTTCTTTGGGAGGAGTCACAGATGCCCTATCCAACAGTGAACTTTGCAAGAATCAGAACGCATTTTGGGGATGTACTAGCGTGGTGATCATTAAGGTAAACATCAACTCTACTGTTTGTATGTCTTAAAGTGTCATATCATCAGGATGCCTGGGTGGCTCAGTCTGTTAAGCATCCAACTTCAGCTCAGGTCATGATCTCACAGTTTGTGAGTTTGAGCCTCACGTTGGGGTCTGTGCTGACAGCTCAGAGACTGAAGCCTGCTTTGGATTCTGTGTCTCCTTCTCTCTCTGCCCCTCCCTGACTTGTGTTCTGTCTCTGTCTCTCAAACATAAATAAATGTAAAAAAAAAATTAATTAAAAAAAATACAATGTCATATCATCACTAGAATAGCTTGCTTAGTGTGTTCCAGGTAGAATTATAGGTAGAAGAAATTACAGGTAGAAGAAATACACTGCCAGGGAGAGAGGTGTGCAATGGATTCTGGACAAGAGGTATGAGGTTTCCTAAAAGTCATCATGAGAGACCTACACAGTTTCTAAAGAATAAGAGTGGACCTAAGGACAAAAATGCAGGGTTAGGGGAGAATGTTTGACATACTGTGCAACTTTAAATGATACAGTTTTGCAAAAGGAACTGTGAAGCAAGGCCTAAAATTTAATAAGACCTGGCTCATTGATCACCCTCAAACACCTAGGATCTTGAAGTATTAATACTTCAAGAAGGAAATTCAGTTTTTGAACTCCAGTGTCAAAGAAAGCAGTCAAAAAAAATTTAACTTGAAAGCCAAGGGGATGAACTAAAAACCATCCACAAATATTAGGGAGTGGGCTTTGAGAAAGAGAGTATAACCAGCAACCCGGGCTCTTGTTTTCCAAGCATCGTTCAAAGAGAGGACGCACTGCCCAGTATACTCTCTGCCTGGTTCCAGGGCTGAATCGATAAGCATTAAAACTGCAGACTGTGCCCTTTGTTTCAAGACTATAAGACATAAGCAAACATCTGATTATCAATTAGTTTTCAGGTTAGCTTGCTTATATGAAGAAAATATACTGCTAAAGAAGTTTTCTGTTTGGCCCACTGGGTAATTAAAATCCTGTATCAATTAATATACTGGCATTCTGATAGCAATTTGGCTTGTTATATAACTTGCTACCCGGAGAGGTTGTGCTGACCATAATCTCTTTGTTTTGTTCTCTTTGGATGTCTTCTCTCTTTGAATATTGTAATTTCTTTGATACTGATTATGATTTTATACATCAGTCCATAGGAATCTGGCTGAAATGAGTCACTTCCTGAAAGATGACTCCATTCTTAACGTGCTGCATAAATTTAGTTTCTGTCCAGAGGGTGAGGGCAGACATGGGTTGTGATTTATTGATCATCACCCTTGCTTTTGGTATCTTGGTAGTCAGTAAAACTGAGCTCCCCAGCTGAATTTCTTTATGTTTTGTCATGACTGGCTATTCCTATGAACCTTCTACCTGTTGTGTATTAGAAATATTATATGTGCAGGGTCGTATGTTGTATTTGCTCAAAAGAGATTTCCTGAACTGTGGCAGCTTTTGAATACCCATTTTCTGACATTTACAAATGAAACCATTGAGGAATATGCTGCTACCTAATGAAGCTCTTGCAATTTTTTTAGTGTCATGGACTAGCACTGAATGAGTTCAGTGTGGTTTTCCCCAAGCCCACACTAGCGACATCTTTACCACACAGAGAGTTCCAGATTTTGAACATAAGCAGGAAAGCCTCATGGAAGCTGAAGAGAGGACTGTGCTCTCAGCACCCTCTCAAGCCAGTCTTTTTGCTGTGCTCCTGCAAGCCGTTGGAGTTGCCACATTGTGTGACTCAGGATCAGGAATTCTCGCCACACAACCTGGACTCTTGTCACTGCTCTGTCCTTATATTCATTTGAAATAGAAATTGAGAAACAGGAATCAGGGGCTTAGAGTCCCATTCTTAGGTTTAAACTCTTTAGTCATTTTTTACTTTGGATAATTTATTTTCATACCAGAGTTTATATTTCTGAAGAATCTCTGTGATAGAGACCTACTTTTCTTGACTTTGTATTTTAAATTCAGAGGAATGGCATATTAAAAAAAAAATTGAGCTAATACTGTTTGCATACCTGCTGTTACATTTGCTTGTGACATTTGTATAACAGAATAACATAGCACTTCCAAATGGAATTACTTGTATATCTTAGTTATTGTTTATGCATTGATGCTTTCCAGTTAACTGCAATTCCAATATCTCTTGGGCAGGCAGAACACAGTCGTTAAATCATTAGAGTGTATTGTCAATTCAGATTTATTGAAAAATTAGGTTCTTTATTACTTTTAAAAAAATAACTGGAAGATACACTTGTGAAAGTATACTGCTCCATGCTTACATATAAATAAAATATTTGGGGCCAGTGCATAAATATCTGTAAATTAATGCTATGAGGTCTTGAAACAAGGTGGGCAAAGAGGCATAAAAAGGAA
Organism: Felis catus; assembly: GCF_018350175.1. Lineage (NCBI taxonomy): Eukaryota > Metazoa > Chordata > Mammalia > Carnivora > Felidae > Felis > Felis catus. The sequence continues at coordinate 41,785,070 of NC_058377.1, forward strand.
ATGCATTTAGTCTATCATGAAAACCTATTTAAAAAAAAATTTTAATGTTTATTGATTTTTAAGAGAGACAGGGGCAGAGGGTGAGCAGGGGAGGAACAGAGAGAGAGGGAGACACAGAATCCAAAGCAGGCTCCAGGCTCTGAGCTGTCAGCACAGAGCCTGGCACAGGGCTTGATCTCACAAACTGTGAGATCATGACCTGAGCCAAAGTTGGCTCAACCAACTGAGCCACCCAGGCGCCCCTATCATGAAAACCTATTTTTTGGAAAATACATACTTACAGCACATCGTACAAGTTCATATTCTTAATGCAGAAAATCTTGCAAGAGGTAAAATAAAGTGGTTTCTGGTATACTTTGATAAGTGAGGTATACATAAGGGGGTCATAGAAACACATAGAATTTGTTGGCTCCTATACCAGGGGGTCTCAGGACAAAAATGTCCCAACACATTCTAGCTTGTGTTCCAGATATTTATATACCTGCCCTCTCTTTCTTATTAGTATTAAGTTTATTTATTTATTTTGAGAGACAGAGCTAGCAGGGGAGGGTCAGAGAGAGAAGTAGAGAGAGTTAATCCCAAGCAGGCTGTACACTATCAGGCCAGAGCCCAATGCAGGGCTCAAACTCATGAACTGTGAGATCATGACCTGAGCTGAAATCAAGAGGCCATTGCTTAGCTCACTGAGCCACCCAGGTGCCCCTTCTTATTAGTATTTTTGAGGGAAAACTGGTTCTGCTTCATTTCTGTATCTTCCATGGAGTCTTACACAGTGCCTTGCATAGAGTTGACTTAGAATGTATGAATATGTAAATGGAATTGTAAAGAACACCATTAACATGTCAGTGTTAAAACACAGCTAGAAACTAGACTGTGGGGATATTATTATAGTGAGATTACAGCTACTTTTTCAAATAAAATTCTTCTTGCTATTAGTAGTAATTAAAAAGAGGGAATATTTTCATATCCAATATGCTACAATGATCAAAATACCATAGGTTGGTTTTTCATATAGGGAAAATTAATTCCAGTTGATGAGGTTTTTGAGTGGTGGTGGTGGGGGTCCTCAGAGGTGATGGCCAGGAAAGAATTCTTGAAGATATCTTTGGTGCAAAAAACACAGGGATAGGACCCAGGTGCAGGAGGAGCTGCCCCAGGACCTTGGGGAGAGACTGATTATATACTTGGGAGTTGGGGGAAGTAAATTCCAGAGGAAGTTTCCAAAGAGATTTTCCTATGCTAAAGAAGACTCGCTGGATATTGGAGGCCTAGCTATTGTCAAACTAAGGTGGTTGTTCCCTCTAGCCGAGCATTAACAGTAAGACAGTAGGGAGTTCCTGGAGAAGGTTTTACTCTGACTGCCTCAAGTATTTGTCAGTGGGTTGCAGGTTATAGGAAATTTAATTTTATCTGCCATTTCCTTCTTGCCTTTGTTCCCCGTATCACAATGACAGATAATGGATACTTGGATGAAATGAAGAAAAAAAAATTGCTCCTGGCTGGGTAGGGTCTCAGGCTGTACTCCTGGACTGGATAGCACTGTTGGCTGGATTCATGTTCAGGTGGGGGCTAGAGGCAGGGTTTTGTGGGTGAACAGGGCCTCAGGCTGTGCTCTGCGATTGGTCAAGGCCATAAGCTGTGCCTGAAGTTGAGCAGGACTGCCAACTGGGCTTGGTGATCATGTCGGCTGGTTTCTCTGGTCAGGAGATGCCCCCAGTTATATCCTGCAGTTGTGTGGGCCTGGAGTTTGTGCTATGCGGTGGGGCAGAGTCTCTATCAGGACTCCCTGGTGGTTGCAGATTATGTTCTGTAACTGGACCGGATCACTGGCTAGGCTCCCTGCCTGGGCAAGGCCAGAGGCCCTGTTGAGCAATGGGGAAGAGATGTAGGCTAGACTTCCTTGCTGGCTAAGGCTAAGGCTTCCTTGCTGCCTACACAGGCTGGACTCTAGCTGAGGTGGGGTTTAGGCTGGGCTCTGCCACCCAGGGGTATCTCGGGCTGGACTCTGAACATGCCCGGCGTTGTTCAGACTCTCTGGTTACACAAAGCCAGAGGCTATGCTCCTCCGCTGGCTTGGCTCTGTGCCCTTGCCTGGCTATCGGATGGGCTCTGCAGCTCTGCAGGTTCTCTGGTCAGACGAGACTAGAGGCTACGACACTCAGCAGTTGGGCAGGGCTGTTAATGTTCTTCTTTTCCTAAGTGGAGTGGTGGAAGAGGCCCCATGACCAGTATAACGTCTTCACTTGCAACCCACATCAGGCAGAGTTGCTCACTGAGCTGCTAGCCTGACAGGGCCATCCTCGGCTGTGCAGATGGACAGCACTGCTGGCTGAACTCTGACTGCCGACTGTTGTAAGCCTCGACCTCCCTCCCCACCTACCCAATCCCTAGGAGTCAAGTCCCACAGATTCCCCCAGCGATCCCTATGAGGCCAGACCCAAGTGGGCCTCAGAGGAAGTGTCCTGCAAGCCTGGGGGTGCCGGATGAGCACCTCAGGCTCTTCCTTCCCACAAAGAGACCATAGCCCAGGGGCCCTCTTGCTCTGACCCTGTGCCAGCCTGGGGGAGGGTCGATGGCATCCACACGTAGCCACTCTTCTTCCCCTTCCAGTGCAATGCTTCTCAGGCTCCGTGGTCCAGGGCTGCTTCAGGCTTATCCCTGGTCCCTGGGGTTTTCACAATCATGTTTTACCTACAGATATTTGCTTGTTAGTCTTCTTATGAGAGAAATGAAGTCAGGAACAACCAATGTCACCATCTTGATGGATAATATTTTCTTAAAAAGAGAAGCAAAAAAACAAAAACAAAATGAGAGAGAAGCAATATTTCTTGGTCCTTCCTTATTGATCTTTTTAATCAGAAACTACAGCTGCTACTTCCACAAAATAATTCTGGGTATATGTGGGCAGGGTTTCTTTTATTTTTTCCTTCTGAGAGAGAGAGAGGGAGGGAAGGAGGGAGGGAGGGAGAATGCAAGCAGGAGGCAGAAGGAGAAACTCTCAAGCAGGCTCCATGCTGAGTGTGGGGCCCAACTCAGGGCTTAATCCCATGACGGTGAGATCATGACCTGGGCGGAACTCAAGAGTCAGATGCTCAACTGAGTGAGCTACACAGGCACCTACGGGCAGCATTTCTAAATGCTTATGGACTCACACTCTCAATTGTCTATCATGCCCTCTTCTCTCATTTAACTCTGGAGCAGTTCTTTGCTCAACCTCTGATGGCAACTTGCAGAACAATATTGTTTTGTTTTAGTTCAGCTTCCACTTCTGGGTGCCTAGATGGTTCTGCAATCCTAGGAAGTTCTTTTGTACCTCAAGCAAATAAATTCTTGTTGGTATTTCCCTATTCCTTTTTGAGAAATGCCCTGACATTTCTAAAGGGTAATTACAGAGCAGCTTAATATAGAATTTTCTCTTTTTCATCAGATTTTTGTAACAAAAATGTATTAGGTACCTACTAGATAGCAGAAATTATAATAGACCCTGGGGCTACAAAAGAACCATGATATGGTCCCCACCTTAAGGGAGTTTACAGCACAGTGGTAGAAACAGACGTCTTAGCAACTTAAGATCCATTTGAGAAGGCCTGATCTAGATATATTCCAAGTATTTAGGTGTTGACCTATGTGCTGCATATAAAAAGGTACTTTGATGAGGTGCCTAGGTAGCTTAAGTTGGTCCAACTTAGGCTCAGGCTTAGGTCATGATCTCACAGTTTGTGAGTTTGAGCCCCATGTCAGGCTTTGTGCTGACAGCTCAGAGCCTGGAACCTGCTTCAGATTCTGTGTCTTCCCCTCTCTCTGCCCCTCCCATGCTCATTCTCTGTCTTTCTCCTGTCTCTCAATAATAAATAAATGTTAAAAAATAAATAAAAAGGCACTTTGCTTTCTCTCCCCATTTCCCCACAGTAGTGTTTCTTTTTTTTTTTTTTTTTTAATTATTTTCAGAGAGAAAGAGAGAGAGAAAGAGAGAGAGTGAAGGGAGGGTCAGAGAGAGAGAGAGAGAGAGAGAGAGAGAGAGAGAGAGAGAGAGAGGGAGAGAATCCCAAATGGGCTCCATGCTGTCAGCACAGAGCTTGAGGTGGGACTTGATCTCAGGGACCGTGAGATCATGATCTGAGCCAAAATCAAGAGTTGGATGCTCTTAATTGAGCCACCCAAGCTCCTTCCCCACAGTGGTGTTTCTCACCACATCTGTCATCTATCGTCACACTAACTCAGAGCAGACAACTTCTTCCTTCTTAGTAGTTGAACAGGAAACTAAAATCAGAAAGTCTCACAATTGCACATTCTCTCACTATCTCCTCACTCTCAGCCCTTCCTTTGCACCTGTCTCTACTCTCCATCACTCCTGCATTAGTGCAAGATGTGTTCTTACTCCAAGCTAACACTTTTGCTTTCTCTCATTCACACTTTTCCTCACATCTCCTCAAGTCCTTGCCCCATCAAATATTCACTCTCCCAGTATCAGCCTGTCTCTATCTGTTAGCTTTCTGCCATATGCATTTCTTCATGGATTTAGTTCCAAAAAAATACATCTCTCCCTTATTCAATTCCTTTCTGTATTTACCATGGTTTCTAGAAAGCCTGGGGGCATTCATATTATACCACAAGTAAATATTACTGTACAACCATCAAAATGTCTATAATTATAAAGGTGAAAGATACTGATTAGTATTGATTAGTATATGGGGCAAAATGAACCATCAGATACTGCTGGTGGTACATTCACTTTGGAAAAACAGTGTAACATTATCTAATACATTAAAGATAGGTACATCCTACAACAACGTAATTCCATTTCTGAGAATGACTATATCCACAGAAGTGTGTATATATATTCACGGAGAAACATGAGCAATGCTGTTACAGAAGCACTATTTAGTGGGAAAAATTAAAAGAACTATTAATTTTAAAAACTTTTTTTTAATGTTTTTGTATTCATTTTTGAGAGAGAGAGAGAGATAGAGAGTGAGCAGGGGAGGGGAAGAGAGAGAGGGAGACAGAATCCCAAGCAGGCTCCGTGCCATCAGCACACAGCCTGATGTGGGCTTGAACCCATGAACCGTGAGATCATGACCTAAGGTGAAGCCAAGAGTTGGATGCTTAACCAACCGAGCCACCCAAGTGCCCCAAAGGTACTATTAATTTTAGAATAAACACATTGTTACATATTTAAATAATGGAGTATCATGGAGTGATGCAAATGAATGAACAGAATTACTCTCACAGCCTGGGTGATTCTAACAAACATAAAGGTGATCAAGAAAGCAAGACTTGAAAGAATACATGGGACTTAATTCCATTTATATAGTTTGGGGGAAAAAAAAACAAAACTAAACTACTCTCTTTAGATATACATGATTTGGAGATGAAACTACAAAGAAAAACAATGGGTTGATTATCATAAAAATCAGATAATGGTTACCTTGGAAGGTAGGTGAGAAAATTACCAGGAATGGACACTGAGGGCCTGGTTTTTAGCAGAAACAAATTAAATGACAGCTATAAAAATAATTTGTTAATAGATAACCATTTCATAATAAACTCGGGAATCTTGCTCATCTTAACTATCAGTGGAAGACCACAGGTTCGTGGCTGTGCCTATCAGTGGCCACTCCTGTGGCAGCAGCCCAGAGACCTTTTCAGCGTACCAGGGACTGATCTCCAATCTATATTTAGCCAGGACATCTAAAGCTAACCCAGTTTTTCCACCCTGCTCCTCCATGCAGAGTAAGTTTTACTTTTATGGATGAAAACGTTTCTTTAGCATTAAAGGAAAGCCTACATAATGCGTGTGAAAATGAGTAAAGGAATCTTCATAAAATAGGAGGGAAAAAAGAGAAAGAGAAACCAAGAAACAGACCCTTAACTATAGAGAACAAACTGATGGTTATCAGTGGGGAGGTGAGTGGGGGATGGGTGAAATAGGTATTGTATGGAAGTATTGAATCACTAAATTGTACACCAGGAACTAATATTACACCGTATGGTAACTAACTGAAATTTAAATACAAACTTAAAAAAAAATTTGTTTTAATTAAATTGGACTCTGGAAGCCCTGATGGGGGAGCTCTCACACAGGAGCCATGCATTAGTGCCTGCAAAACCCTCAGAAAGATAACTTCTCTTGTTAAGGGAGGACACTTTCCACATAGGAACTTCATCTCCTGCTTTTAAGACAAAGTAGGAAGATTGCTCCTGGCCCCAGCAACAAAGCACTAACCACCATCTGCAGCCAATGAGAAGCCGTCACAAACTCTAACTCTTGTTTCTCTCCTCTAAACTCTCCTTCCAAACAACTCTTCCAATTTCCTCCTAACACCCAAGAAAAGCTGACCTTCCCTTTATCTCTTTGGACTTGCCTGCTGTTTGCTTGTCTGGAATTGGAATTCCTCTGTTATTCCCAAATAAAGTCATGTTGCTTGTAAAATAACCAGCTGTTTTCTTTTTAAGGTTGTCATGCTCAATTTTACTTTCCTATGAAACACTTATATTAAATGCTTTACTTCTCTTACTGTTTTAAAAATATTAATTCATTGTAAGCTCACAGCAACACTTTAAGTCAGATATGATTGCTATTTTACTTTTTATTGTTGAGGAAACTGAGGCAAAAGGAAGCCTAGAGACTTGCCCTGTATCTGGTAGTTTGTATTGCTAAAGGCAGGTTCCAAACCCCAGTAAGTCTAGTTCCAGAATGAGGACTCTTGGGGACTACACCGCTTACATGGCCATAGTGTATCTACCTCTTTGGATTGGAGACACATCAAAATATACAAGGGTGCCAGGGTGGCTCAGTCAGTTAAGCGTCTGACAGCTCAGAGCCTGGAGCCTGCTTCACATTCTGTGTCTCCCTCGCTCTCTAGCCCTTGCCTGCTCCCCCCCCCCCCCAAAAGAAAAAAAAAGTAAAATAAACACAGAAACATTTCAGGGGCCCATAAATGGAGTACTGCTGTTGAACAGATAATAGGCCCACTCTGGCCCTTCCCCCCAATTTTATCTTTCCAAAAAAATTTCCCTAAGTAAATGGTACCATGTTTCATCCAATGGTGAGGTTAAAAAAAAAAAGAAAAGAAAGAAACCATTCAATTTTACTTTTGTCTTCATTTTTCTTCATCCCATCCTTCATTGAGTCCTTTCTGCTCCACTTCTAAAATATATTTTAAACAAGCACCCAGAAAACATACACTGGAATTTTTTTATTTCAGAACTCAGCAACATTCTCTTTGAAGAGCTAGATAGAATATATTTTTGGCTTTGTGAGCATATGGTCTCTGTCACAATGACTCAGTTCTGCCATTGGGAAACAAAAGCAGTCATAGACAATACATAAACAAATGAGTGTGGCTGTATTCCAATAAACTTTATAAAAGCAGGCAGTAGTTTGCTGATCTCTATCTTATTCTAATAATGTTAGGTGCCAAATTATATCCTCCATTAACTTACCTACTACATGATACATTGTACATAATTGATGCTCAGTGCAAAACTTCTGAATAAATGGCTTAAATTCTTGTATCACATTCATTTCAATGCAAACTAGAGATGGATATTATTTCAGGCTAATGTGCTAACTATTGGGTTTCAGGGTTTTTCCCCATCTTTTTCATTATAAAAAATATTTCCTCAATCTCAGTCTGAAAGCATCATACTCAGATAATTCATTATTTGGAGTGAATGAAAATTGTTGTACCTTTTAATCTGTAGTATAAGTTATATATGTTGTTATTTTCAAGACAGTGGACAATATAAAGGGAGAGAACCAACTTTTAGGCACATATCTCTGTTCCATCTGGAAGTAAATGATTTCATTTTTCTCCAAAGGGAAATTGGTTCTTGGCCAACTAGCGATGGAAAGTTCTATTGTTCTGTCACAAACTAGTAGTGATTTAGTCATTTCTTTTGTATTATTATGTGACTGATTCGTGCACTGATATACTGGTGTGTGTGTGTGTGTGTGTGTGTGTGTGTGTGTGTGTGTGTGTGTGTAGGTTGGGGTGGGGAGTGGTAGTGATTATTCATAATACAAGACCATGCTGGGCACCCAGTAGACAGTTAATCAATCAATAGATTGATTAAGATAGTGATAAAAAAAAAAAAGGAAAAGAAAATCAAATGCCCCAATTCTTTGGAATCTCTCGTCACTTATACTGTAAAATGTAACACTTTTGTAGGCTCTCTGGATTACATTCTATAGTGGTTTTATGTGTAAAATTTTGTCTATTCAATACTGTTCCTAAAATAATTTTTAGTTGTTGCCTTTAATTCCTCCTGTTCCCATTACTCAAAATACTCCAATCTGATTGCTGGGTTTGCCTATTTGTCTTTTGGACTTTCTCACACACACTCACACACAAGTGCTATAATAGGGAAGTCTCAGACTTCATTGGCTGAGAACACCATGACTGATTAAGAAACTCTGGAGGAGGACTCTACAGCTCAGAAGGCTGGTTTAGGGCTGTTTGTTGTATGTATGTATGTGTGTGTGTGTGGGGGGGGGTGATAATAGGGATAGATAAAGAAGAAATGATTCAAGTTTGAGTTTAGGGTAATTTGGGAGAGGGCACAAATGAAATGAATATTTAAGACACTATATGCCAAATGTCTCCATCTCTTCCTTATGAGCTCTCTCTAATAAAATTCAAGTAGCTCTTTGCTTTTAGGCGTATGGACTCTTAGTACAGTGGGAGCTATAATGAGATTTGTTTCAACAGTGATTTAAAGCAAAGAGGGAAAGACAGGACATAAGCTGGTACTGCTTATATCTAAGTTAGACAAACAAGTAGGTTTATCCATTAAAGTGAGTATACCTTAAACCCTAATTTAAAAAATATGCTTACCTAATTGATACATTTTTTAACGATACTTCTGATATGATGATGTAAATTGCAAACCCACAGTCTAGAGAAATGTTTTTGACCAGACAAATAAAGAGACTTGTTTAAAATCACAGTGAAGGGGCGCCTGGGTGGCGCAGTCGGTTAAGCGTCCGACTTCAGCCAGGTCACGATCTCGCGGTCTGTGAGTTCGAGCCCCGCGTCAGGCTCTGGGCTGATGGCTCAGAGCCTGGAGCCTGTTTCCGATTCTGTGTCTCCCTCTCTCTCTGCCCCTCCCCCGTTCATGCTCTGTCTCTCTCTGTCCCAAAGATAAATAAACGTTGAAAAAAAAAATTAAAAAAAAAAATCACAGTGAAGAGCAGGGAGGCAATCAGAACACACTGGGTTGAGAATATCAAGTTGGGGGCACCTGGTGGCTCAGTAGGTTAAGAAGAACCTGACTTCTGCTCAGGTCATGATTTCACGGTGGGTGAGTTCAAGCCCCGGTTCAGGTGAGCTTGAGCCCTGCTTTGGGTGAACCCCACTTCTCTCTCTCCCTCTTTCTCTCTGCCCCTTGTGGGATTCTCTCTTTCCCTCTCTCTCTTGCTCTCACAAAAACAAAAAGAAAGTACCAAGCTGGTTCCTACCATCAAAAAAGTTTATGAATTTATATACAGTAAAATCTACTTCTTGGTATATAATAATATGAATTTTGAAAAGCGAATACAGTCCTATAACTATCAGCATGATCAGGATGAAGACCAGTGTCATCATTCTCCAACCTTCCCTCCTTCTGTTCCTTTGTAGTCAAGACACCCCCTAGCCTCAACCCCCTGGCAACCACTGATCTGGTCTCTGAACTTTTAGTTTTGCTTTTTCCAGAATGTTGTACATATATGGAATTGCCTTTTGAGTCTGGCTTCTTTCCTTGTAGCATAATGCATGTGAGATTTTTCCATGCCATTGCATGTACCAATAATTAATCCAGTCTTTATTGCTGAGAAGTGTTCTACTTCTGGATCTATTATGACTTTTTTTTTAAATCTAGTTACCAGTTAAGAAACATTTTGGTTGCTTCCAGTTTCTGGCAATTATAAGATGCTCTAAAAATGATGAATAAAGATACCATAAACATTTGCTTTCAGTTTTTGTGTGAACATAAGTTGTCAATTCTCTTGGGTAAATACCTCAGCATGGAAATGCTGGGTCATATGGTGGGTATAAGTTTTATTTTAGGAGAAACCGCAAAACTGTTTTCCTAAGTGGCTGTACCATATTGCAGTCCTATCAGCAATATATGATTGTTCTAGTTGCTCAGTTTCTTCATCAGCACTTGGTATTGTCAGTTGTTTTATTTTTTTCATTCTAGTACCTATGTAATGGTATTTCATTGTGATTTTAATTTACATATCCCAGATGGAAATGATAGTGATGATTTTTTCATGGAAGTACATGCCATTTGTGTTATATAGTATATATGCTATATACAGTTCTTATAACAAATTACCATGATTTAAGTGGCTTGTAAAACAACACAGATTTATTATCTCAGAGTCCTAGAGGTTAGAAGTTTGAAATCAGTTTCACTAGACTAAAATCTAGGTGTTGGCAGATCTGTATTCTTTCTGGAAATTTATAGGAATATCCATGTCCTTGCCTTTTCCAGCTTCTATAGCCCGCTTGCATTCCTTGGCTCATAACCCCTTCCTCTACCTTCAAAGCCAGCAATTTAAATCTCTCCCTGATGGCCTTTCAGATGTATATCTTCGATCTCCTCTGATCCTTCCTCTTATCAGACCATCGTGATCCAAAATAATCTCTTTATTTCAAGATATTTCATGTAATCACATTTTCCAAGTGCCTTTTACCATAAATAAGGTAATATATTCATGGGTTGCAGGGATGAGGATGTAGACATCTTTGAGGGGGACATTATACAGCTTCTCAAACCATCTATATATCATCGTTGGTGAAATTTCTGTTCAGATCTTTGCTTTTTACATTGGGTTGTTTGTTTTTTTATTGTTGAGTTTACAGGATTCTTTATATATTTAGGATGCTAATACTTTGTCAGATATGCGATTTGCAAATATTTTCTCCCAGTCTGTGCCTTGTTTTTCCATTCTTACAATGGTGTCTTCCACAGAACAAACAAATTTGTCTATTTCTCCTTTCAATTCTAAAATTCAAATTTTATTTCTTCCTAAATAAACAGACCTTTTAAAAATCAATAAGCAATGTCTTTGGCAATTTTCCTTGTTAAGAAATCTAGTTTGTCTGATATTAATCTGGCTACTACAGCTTACTTTGGTTTAGTATTTGCATGGCATCTCTTTCCATTGCTTTGCTATTTGTATCAGCATATTTAAAGCAATAAATGACCCAATATGATTGGATTTTTGTCAATTATTTCATTTCTTTCTGTTTGTTCTTATGGTTTTATTTCTCTGTCTTCCTTTTTCCTACCTTCTTTGGAGTTATTTTAATATTTCTTTCCAACTTCTTGATTGAATTTTTGACTATATCTCCTGGTATTATTTTTTAGAAGTTATCCTAAGGACTAAAATATACATATTTTACTTTCCCCCATCTACTTAGATTTAATATTTTAGTGCCTCAAAGAAAATATAGAAGCCTTATAATATACTTCTTTAATCTCCTTGTTTTATGTTCTAATTGTCACAAGTTATACATGTGTTCTTTGAACTATCTACCAGACAAAATATAGCAAAATAATACTTTCAATAGTCATTCATATTTTAAAGGAATCAAAAAAGAATCAAATCACCACACTTGCCCACATCTTTACCATTTCTTTTTGTTCTTCATTCTTGAAATTTCAAGTTTCCCTCTGGTGTCATTTACTTTTTGCCTAAGAACTCATTTTAGCATTTCATTTGGAATAAGTTTTATAGCAGCACGTTCTCTTAATTTTCCTTCAGTTGGATTTTTTTGTCTTTATTCCATAAAAATAATTTTATTGAACAAAATTTTAGGTTGACAAATCTTTTCTTTTTTGCAACATAAAGGTATTTTTCTACTGTCTTTCTGCCTCCTTGGTTTCTGATGAGACATCCACAGACATTTGAATCATTGCTCCTATAATGTAATGTATTATTTCTATATATGCATATGTATAAAGAAAAAAATCTGTTATTTTCAACAGCTTAATTATGTGTTTTATCATGTTTTCTTTGAGTCTATCTTGTTGGCGTTTACTGGCCTTTATAGGCCTATACATTTACATCTTTCACCAAATTTGGGAAATTTCAGCCATTATTAATGCAAATACACATGCACTTTATTTGCATCAATCCCTTCTTTTTTGGAGGGGCTGCAGTGATATGAATATTAGACTTTTTGATATTTCTCACAGGTTCCTGAGGCTGTGTTCTCAGTATATAAATATTTTTTCCTATTAATTTTTAGATCAGATTATTTCCATGGCTCTATCTTTGCGCATATTGATTCTTTTTTCTGACCTCTTCATTATTCTATTGTTCTCATTCAGTATAATTTTAAAGCTTCAGATATTTTATTTTTCAGTTCTAAATTTTCTATTTGTTTCCTTTTAACAGTTTTTATTTCTCTAGTGAGAACTTCTGTCTTCATTTCTAGAGAGTTTATTTTTATCACATAGATTATGCTTACAATAGCTGTTTTAAAGTTTTATCTAGATCATCTAAAGGTTGGCATTGGTTCATTAATTTGTTTAATTTGTCACCCATTCCTCATTCTTTGTATACCAATTCATTCTGGATTGTATCCTAGACATTTGTAATATTGCCTGTTACATTCTGAGCCCTATTAATATCCTCTGAAAAAATGTCTTCTGTTTGTTTTTCTGTCTAAAGTTAGATTAAAAGAGCAAGTTCTATCTAATTCAACATTAGCTTTCAAATCCTTTTTTTAAATGTTTATTTACTTATTTTTTAGGGGGGGTGGTTGCAGAGAAAGAGGGAGATAAAGAATCTGAAGCAGGCTCCAGGCTCTGAGCTGTCAGCACGGAGCCCCATGCGGAACTTGAACTCAGGAACCCTAAGATCATGACCTGAGCCAAAGCTGGTTGCTTAACCAACTGAGCTACCTAGGTGCCCCTAAAATCCTTTTTTTATGATGTTTCAGGTGTGCTGCCTCTGTGTGCGCTCCTCAGGTCTAAGTTTGGAAATTGGGTGTTGTTTTATATAGATGTTTAATTCTTACAATCTTTGCTTTCTTTGTGTCGATTCCATGCACACCCTGTTCTGGGATGAGAGCCTGGGACTTGTGTGAGTTCATGCACAGAATAAAACCATCTGCTTTCCAACTTTCTCATTTGCAAAATCTACCTCCCACCTACCAGCATGCATGCCATCTCTTTTCCCAATTTTGCTGGTCAGAAAAGCGGGGTTTTCCTCTAGTGTTATCATCCTGCTCTGTCATACAGATCTTCGTGACTGTGGTAGTCCTGTGGGAGAAGTGGCAAGAGAAGAAAGGGATAAAAGTAATAGATTTAATTCACACTCTTTCTTTTATTTTTTTTTAATGTTTTTATTTTTGAGAGAGAGAGAGAGAGAGAGAGAGAGAGAGAGAGAGAGAGCATGAGTGGGGGAGGGGCAGAGAGAGGGAGGCAAAGAATTGAAAGCAGGCTGCAGGCTTTGAGCTGTCAGCACAGAGCCCAAGGTGGGGCTCGAACCTGCAAACCGTAAGACCATGACCTGAGCTGAAGTGGCCACTTAACCGACTGAGCCACCCAGGCACCCTTCATTCATACTCTTTAGACACGGGGCCCATTTTCTGAGTTCCTCTGGACAAACATTTTCTTTTTCTTTCTTTTGGGGTTTGAGATGCCCATACTTGTGGTTCAGGACTGAAGTTTGATGGCTAGGACTGCCCATGGGCAGGGCATTGAGAGAGGCGGATAAAAAAAGAAACAAAGCTTCTCTGCACAGTCTTCAGCTCACAGTTTTTATTTTAATTCCAGTTAGTGAACATACACTGTTGTATTTGTTTTAGGTGTAGAATATAGTGACTTAACAATTCCATGCATCAAATAGTTAATTTTTAAATTCTGTCTGGAGTTTTTAATTGTAATCAGTTGGAAGAATAGACTGAGGATACCTAATCCATCTTGGACTGCATTAAATTACTAATATTTTGATCATGCTTTCCTCATTTTCTTCTTAGAAAACTAGCAGAGTGGGGTGGATGTAAGTAGTTTCTAGAACCAGAAAACCTTGCTTTGATTTACAGTGCCATTGCTAACTGTAAGTAGGACTAAGCATTTTTAAAAAAATTTTTTTTAACGTTTATTTATTTTTGAGACAGGGAGAGACAGAGCATGAATGGGGGAGGGGCAGAGAGAGAGGGAGACATGGAATCTGAAACAGGCTCCAGGCTCTGAGCTGTCAGCACAGAGACTGACGCAGGGCTTGAACTCATGGACTGTGAGATCATGACCTGAGCTGAAGCCGGATGCCTAACCGACTGAGCCACCCAGGTGCCCCAGGACTAAGCATTTTTAAAATTTGTGAATGGTAGTCACTTGTTAATAGTTATTTGAGGATTCAATAAGGTAACATGTGAAAAGTGATTAGAACAGTAACTGAACAAGGGCCGTGATGTTGCAAGATGAATTCTAAAGGGCACCATTTACAGTGTAGATGATTACAGCGAATGGCATGCTTTAAGGGGTGCTGTGTGGTGGGGGCTCCTGAATCAGCTGCCATCTCTTCTTCTTCTTCTTCTTCTTCTTCTTCTTCTTCTTCTTCTTCTTCTTCTTCTTCTTCATCACCATCCATCTTCTCTTAATGCCTGTGTTGTTTTGCACTTCTAATTGAAAACGAAACCTATCCTTATTTATACTTTTAAACAGCTGTCCTCTCAAGTGGAAGATAGAGATTAAATAGATGTAGTTGAAAAGATCATTTTCCATGTACCATCTTCTCTTATCTTGAACAAAAAAATACATAAACATTCTTCAGAGAGATTAATGCTACTTACAAACTTATGTTCAACTGGTTCAATAACCAGCAAAGGAGAAAAATGATCTGGTTCTCTTCTTGATCGGAGGCTTCCTGTCCTGTTGCTTAGGCTCAGGGCATTCTTCAGAAAGATGCTTCTATAGCATGCTGCATCTCATTGTTGATTCTTTTCTCTTCCTAATGTGACTTATCACCAGTCTTCCATACACTTGAGCTGAGTCTCTTCAGAGGATTTAAATGCAGTTTTCCCCAGGAGAATTTTATACCCAAAACATAATTACACATTGATCTGGTCACAAATCCTTATGTCACTACTCATTTCCATCTCAGATTCTTTGAAAACCCGAGAGAATATCACAGAGTTATAAAATACAATGTTTATTTCTATTGGGAGTTTTTCTTAGAGAATGTAGGAATTTTAAATGTCTAATTTGAAAGATGTTTTAAATTTTTTGATCTTCAGGAAATGTCTATGTATCTATATATACCCCATTGTCTTAATGATTTCTTCCTTGAATCCTCCAAAATAGTATTGTGGCTACAAATGCAAGTTTAAGAATCCTGGATTTGAATTCTTACTCTACCAGTTACTAGGCATGACTTACCCGTTTTGCATCGCCATTGACTGACTCATTTGTAAAATGCGATGACACATTACTTTCCTCATACGGTAGTTATGTTAATAACATAATTTATTTATAGGGCCCAGAATAGCCTCTGATGTGTAAATATATGTGACTTTACTCCTGTTTACAGATGAAGAAACTAAAGTACAGGGTGAAAAAACTGTTAAGCCCTATGCTGTAGGGTCTCTTCCATCCACCTATTCATAAGTTTCAAATAATGTTAATAAAATATTCACTTTCTTATGCCATTGATCTTAGTAATTTTTAGCAAGGTGGAAGATAGACAAAGTGCCACCATATTAAATATTAATGTATTCAACCTCTCCCTTTCATGTGTCTTAAAAAAAAACAAAATATCCTGGATAAAGAAAAAAATAAAGGGGGTGCCAAAATGTTTAAAGAAAGTAGTGTTTGCAGGGGCACCTGGGTGGCTCAGTCAATTAAGTGTCCAACTTTGGCTCAGGTCATAATCTCATGGTTCATGCATTTCAGCCCCACATCGGATACTCTGCTGTCAGCACAGAGTGTGCCTTGAATCCTCTGTCCTCCTCTGTCTCTGCCCCTTTCCTGCTCATGCACTTGCTCTCTCACTCTCTCTCCTAAAAATAAACATTAAAAAGAAAAAGAAAACAGTGTTTGCAGCTACAACACCTTTTAAAATGCTATGCTTTTTTTTTAAATGTATTTTTATTTATTTTTAGAGAAAGATTAAGAGCAAGCAGGGTAGGGGCCGAGAGAGAGGGAGACACAAAATCTGAAGCACGCCCAGGCTCTGAGCTGTCAGCCCAGAGCCTGACGCGGGGCTCGAACTCACTTAGTGAGAGATCATGACCTGAGCCAAAGTCAGAAGTTTAACTGACTGAACCCCCCAGGTGCCCCAGTATCTTATTCTCATCTGTTAAAGGCATGCTATAGATAGGTTCTATTTCTTCTTTTTTCTTGGGCATAGCCTATGCTGGAAACAGGGCCAAGTGGCTGAAAACCATGAAAGCAGGATCACTTGATCTTCTGCACCTGAACTACTGCCCTTCTCCTCCTCCCATACCAAGCATGTAAGCAGATCTTAGTGAGGTTGCTGGAAGGAAATTGGTCTTTTACTTATATCAAGATGTTTCTATGCTTGTTTAACATTTTACAGATAGTCCTGAGATTCTTAGACTTTACTATTCTTCACTTTAACCTATTGGTTATTTGTGTTAAGCAAAAGTGCATGATCTCTCATGGAGATGTCACTT
Source organism: Felis catus (assembly GCF_018350175.1). Lineage (NCBI taxonomy): Eukaryota > Metazoa > Chordata > Mammalia > Carnivora > Felidae > Felis > Felis catus. The sequence continues at coordinate 41,801,710 of NC_058377.1, forward strand.
TTCAGAGTGGGAAGGCTTTCATTATCGTCAGGTGCTATTGACTTAATCAACTGAGTCACATGAACTCTTGAAATTTTAGCCAACTACATAGTATTAGTTCGTGGTTGTTGTGAACCATGAACTGTGCCAAGTGCTTTGTGGGCTCATTTATTCTCAAAATATACCTATGAGGTATTATTATTATTCCCATTTAGAGGCGAGGAAACCACAGCAAGAATGGCTAAGTAACTGAGGACAGCTTAAGTAAGAGCAACGCAACTAGCTGAACTTTGATGTCTGTCTGACTCTGAAGCCTCTGCTTTAATGTGCAGGGCTCAGCTTTTCAGCCCTGAGTCACCCCCACCCCTGCTTCCAGTTAGTTTGTTTACTCAGGTGAAAAATGCACATTATGAGTCACCTTTCAGGGCCCATGTATGTGACATAAGAACCTTGCAGCAGAGTGAGTAGATATGTGACATTGCCTTATGTTTTTCCTTCTCTGAAATTTTTCTATTTATGTCTATAAATAACCTTGGAACACACTCTTTATGCATAAAACATTTAATGAATAATTGATATGATATGCAGGTAAATCCCAGTGCTACCTAGGGGGTTAGAGTATTTTAGCTATTTTTGAGAGTCTGAGGAAGATTAATTTTTCGATGAAAATTTCCTGGGCCAGGCACATGTATCCCAATCATTAGGCAGTCTTAGGGGCACATGCTAGTGTCTGACAATTGACCTAGTTTGGTGGGACTATTATATGCTGTCTGATCTGAAGATTACACAGTGAGTACAACATACCTAAATGTAATTCTAGTGGGTTCCATTCAGCATTCCTTTAAATTTGAAAGTCATGCGATGGTCAATGTCCAGTTATGAGCATGGCTGTTCCTTTACTGGCTGGCATCTTCCGCGGGCATTATTTTTACGCCCCGTGGGACTGAGCCAGATGCTTATAGCCTGACAGGACCTGTGTGTGTGCGCATGCGTGGTGTGTGTGCTTGTGTAACTTTAATCGTATTGTTCAAGGACTTTAGAAATTATCTGCTCATGTATATTATAGAGGCCTTTTGAAAATCCAGTCAGTATTGTGTTTTATCAGGAGCCCATTGTGTTTAGCTTTATATCTGCTGAACAAAAATAAAAGGCAAAGTAAAATGCTTTTTGCCCAGATGAGGTGTTGAATTTCAAAAGGGATTTTAGAGTAAGGGTTTTGCATAATATTGATTAATCATCTTCTGTTGTACCGTTCTTGTCACAAAATACATAAAATAACAGACATATATACCATTCAGGGACACAACTTTCTAAAGCACACACATTTATTTGCCAACGTATTCAATCACTTATTTCATCCTTCAACTACATATTGAGCTGAAATTAGATAACAGGGTGCTAGTTCCCAGTGACAAAAAGATAAATAAGACAAGATACTAGACTTTGAAGAGATTATGATTTCATAAGAGACCAGACATGTAAGGAAACAATTACAAGGGGGTGTGATCAGTTACAATGCCTGTCTGTACAAGGTACATATGGCAACGTTTTCCCCTGTCAGTATGAATATTTCATAAATATCATTTTCAATGGTTGCATAATACTTTTTAGTAAATATTTCCTCGTATACCTGACCATTTTTTAACCTGTTGGAAATCTGTGTTTATACCCTAATGTTTTACTGTAACAAATGGTGCCCCAGTGAACATTTTTATGTGTTTTTTCTCCCTGCAGTTTCCTTTGCATAGATAGTTGGAGTAGTTATTGCTGAGTTTGTGGATACCAACATTTTAAGACTCATGATTCATGTCTTAAATGTTTTTAAATGGTATGAATTTATACCCCTCTATAAATATGTGAATCTGCCCATTTTGCTGAATCCTTGACAACACAATACTAACTCTGTTTTATATATGCTACATATTATATTATGGTTTGGAAAAATCCTTGCAAATTAGGTAAGCAAAAATAGTATTTCATATAGGTTTCTATTTCTGGGATTATTGGAATTTTCACATTTTTTGTTATCTAGCTACATTTTCTTTTTGCTGAGTTGTCCGTCTGTTCTTTGCTCTAGTATCTATTAAAGCATTAGTAATATTCTTATTGATTGCATGAATTCTTTTTTTTTTGACTGCATGAATTCTTTACAGATTAGCAGTATTAAACTTTGACCATCATATATTCTTCAAATGTGCTTTTATTTTCTATCAACCCCCACAAACAAAACTACACAAAACAAAATATTTATTTCATCCCTAAACTGTGCCAAGAATACAAAAGAAAAATAAGGCCCATATCAATGCATAGTTTTGTGGGGGGGGGGCAACCTTATCACTAACCACATTAAAATGTGTTATGTACTCATGAGAATATTAGAAACAGTGTTCTGAAGGAGCAAAGGAAGGATCACACTGGAGTGTGTGGAAAATATGTTTTTCGTACTCAATATCCATTTAAATTTGGCTCAAATACTTCACCATATCTGGATGATATCTTTTCTGTTCGTAAGTGTGAAATCTTTAAAAAATTTTTAAGTTTATTTATTTTGAGAGAGAAAGAGAGAGAGCACAAGTGTGGAGGGAGGGAGGGAGGGAGGGAGGGAGGGAGAGAGAGAGAGAGAGAGAGAGAGAATGAGAATCCCAACAGGCTCCACACTGTCAGCACAGAGCCTCTGGGTTCAAACAGACAAAACCATGAGATCATGACCTGAGCTGAAACCAAGAGTTGGACACTTAACTGACTGAGCACCTCGAGAATCCCCCTATTTTTAAGTTTGGGGTTAGGTGGGGAAGGAAGTGTATACTTCCCATTCAATAACCTCTTCATCTTAATTTATAGCTGATTCGTGGCTTGTGACCCAAGCCTGGCCCCTCTGGCTCCTTCTCCCAGGAATCGGGCTAGGGGAGAAGTTCTTTGGGCAGCAAGAGCAGCAGTGGCCCTACAGCAGCATCCTCAGAATAGGCAGCACTGTCCACATCCACTGAAAGCCATGTGGTAGAATCCTGGGAGCAGTAGTAGCAGCAGATTCTGTGGCATTGTTTGAGCTGTAGTTTATGTGTCATGGCTTTTTCTTTCTTTACCCTTTTTCTCATCCAGGTCCTTTTGGTAACTATAAAATGCCCAATAGCCTTTACCTGAATTTCTTTTTCTTTTTTTTTTTTTAATTTGAATCATCATGTATTCATTTGTGTTGCTTGCAGTTAAACATCTTGCCCATATAGCTATTACTGCTAGCTTAATATAGATATGAAGCAGATATGACTCAAAAAGACTTGCCCAATTTAGAGGCTCAGTGGCTTGCTCAGACCTGTCCTCCGGAGATGGCAAGTGAGGTCTAGAGAAAACTAGCTAGTAACCCAAAGCTCTCTGGCAGCTACATGGTAGCTGAGTTAGGACTAGAACCCTTGTCTCATAATGGCAGATATTCTTGTCTTTATGCTTTTCCTCAGTTTGGCCCACCAGTTTCCATGTTTCTCTGACTGGTCCCTATTTGCCTAAGTCACATCAATTAGATCATGTGCTTTTTAGGACAGATCCTTTGTCCTCTCCTAACCCCTATGGTCCTGCATGCGGTAGGAAATACAAAGGGTACCTTGCTAGGCACCTGTGGGACTGAAGCAAAACTCAATGGAATGGGTGAAAAATAAGGATGGTCAAGATAAATTCAGTTTAATTCAATTAATCAAATATATCATATACTAGACTACAAAGATATCACTTTCTATTCAAGGATGGAGATATCTATCTATCTATATGAAAGAAATTTTCTCTTCCTCCTTCCCCCTCTCTTTCTCTGTCTCCATATATAAATATGGTCTATTATTTATCAATATGTATGGCAGACATTAATATGTCTTATATGTAAAGCAGCTGATAATTGATTTGACTTTTTTTTCTCTGAATTAATAAACTTCATGCTGGTTAGTTCATTAGAAGGTAGTGAGGTTGGCAAATTCCTTTACACTTTCTTTTTAAAAAATCATTAAAAAATGATTTGTGATGCCTTTAAGAAAAAAAAATAATAAATCAGTTTTTTAATCATGCTACAGGATTGATACATTCAACATTTCTGTCCAAAAGTAACATTAGCTCAATCTGACTAACCATTTGGGTAATAACTCAAACTGAGAAGGAGTACTAAGGTTAATTACATACTTTTTCTACAGCTCTATAATTGCTTCATTCATTTAAATTTTGCATCCTTAGGTAAGCGTCTGGCAGTCTGAATCCCATGGTCTCCTACTGTGTGTCAGAAATTGTTCATGTTTCTTTGACTTCCCCTAGAGAAGTCAGCCCAGGATTTAAGCCAGGTAGTCAAACCAAGATACTATGAGTGCTTCCTTGATTAATACTAAAGCAAAAAGCACCTGGGAATGCTTTTCTCGAATAGAGTCCTTTCTGGGCATGTGTCCTGTTGTGGTTGTGAAAATGCCTAGATCATTTTTATTAAAGATTTCAGTATTCGTATTATCTGAAAGCATCAACTATGACCTGATGGTTGGTTTGAGGTATATGCAGATTTCCTTATTCAGAAATTGAACATTTTGTTTCTGTTACTTTTTATAACTTCAATATACAGATTGTGCTCACACAGAATCCTAAATTTTGTTAATTTTTTAAAATTTTTACATTTACTTATTTTTGATAGGCAGAGAGAGACAGAGCACAAGTGGGGGAGGGGCAGAGAAAGAGGGAGACACAGATTCCTAAGCAGGCTCCAGGCTCTGAGCTGCCAGCACGGAGCCCGACGCGGGGCTCAAACTCACAAACCACGAGATCATGACCTGAGCCTAAGTCGGACGTTTAACTGACTGAGCCACCCAGGCACCCCACACAGAATTCTAATAATATATATATGCACCCAAATCTTCTTTACACTTTCCCTGGGCTCCATAATCTAAATAGTTATTAGTTTAAGTCTGGACCAGAAGCAAATTCGTTTGAATGAGCTTGAGTGTTGCTTCTTCATGTGAAATTTCAATATACAAAGGAAATACACTAGTATCACTTATTAATGGCTGTTAATGGCCCCTAACTGCACAGTGTTTGTAGGAGCAATCACAGCCTTGTTGTGAAGTGTAAACAGAAGATTATCCTTTCACATGTAAATTGGCATTTTCTGCTTGGACAAAGGTAGTCTTCAATTGACAGCATTCTGCAGCTGTATTCTTCCCAGGTCATCATCACATTTTGGCTCAGTAGGCGAGCGGGCAATGTGCAGATGAACTGACTTCAGGCTGGTTGTTTCCTGACCACGCATGTGACAGTCCTTCTCCCCTGTTCAGTTCATGAGTAGCTGCTAAAAGCCAAGGGCAATAGCAGATTAACTCAGCGGTTCTTTCACTCTTGTCTATTAGGTCAGAAGTAGTAGTTCTGTGTGTACAAATGAGCTGTATAAAAAGGAAGCGGAAGAAGAAAAAAAGGCATCCAAAGTTGTCAGTCCAAATAAAAACACCTATATATGTCATTGTGCTAATAAGATGCCCAAATGTATATTGAACAGTGGCAGCTTAGTGAGATAAATACCTGGCTTCCAAAGATGGCCACTATGAAAGAATCAGTACTTAGCTGGTTGTATAAATTAGGCACAGGGTTGTGGCTAGGAGTACAGGTTTTGGAGTCAGACTGCCTGGGATAGAATACTTTGCTCCACCATTTACTTTTCTGTGACCTTGGGCAAATTATTTAAGCATTCCGCGTCACTCTCAGTCATTATGTGACTCTTATACTTATTGTACCTAACATACAGACTGGTTGTAAAATTTAGATAATAGTAATCCATGTCAGTCCTCTGAAAAGAACCTTGTTCAATAAATGCTGGGTGTGGGGTGCTTGGGTGGCTCAGTCCATTGAGTGTCCAACTCGGTTTTGGCTCAGGTCATGATCTCACAGCTTCTTGAGTTCCAGCCCCACATCAGGCTCTGCACTGACAGCACAGAGCCTGCTTGGGATTCTTTCTCCTCTCTCTGTGCCCCTCCCTTTTTGTGCTATCTCTGTCTCTCTCAAAATAAATAAATAAACTTAAGAAGAAGAAGAAGAAGAAGGTGGGTGCCTGGGTGGCTCAGTCGGTTAAACGTCTGATTTTAGCTCAGGTCATGATCTTTTGGTTTATGAGTTTGAGGCCCGTGTCAGGCTCTGTGCTGACAGCTTAGAGCCTGGAGCCTGCTTCCAAATCTGTCTCCTCTCTCTCTGCCCCTCCCCCACTCCTGCTCTTTCTGTCTCTCTCGAAAAATAAAATAAACATTAAAAAAAATTAAAAGTAAAATAAAATAAATGCTGGTTATGATTATCCTTATTGAGGATAACGCAAAATATAATCACTAGATGGATCCATATAAACTCCTTAAGCTCTCTTAAAATAATTGGATAATTGAAATAAAAAAAGCTAGACCTGGAAGCAAGAGAGCCATGATTAAATTTTGTATCTTTCCTTCTTATGTGGTATATTGCAAAGAGAATGGAACTTGGCTTTGAATCCTGATTTCTCGACCTATTTAGTTATGAACTGTGTGAATGAGGCTAAGTTACTTGACCTTTCTTAGTATCAGTTTCCTCATTTTAACTATAGTTATGATTCTACTTTTCTCAGTATGTTAATGCAAAGTCCAATTTAGATAGCGTATTAAGTGTTCATAGGCCAGAATGGCAACTCAACAGAAGTTTTTTTCTATATGGATCAAAAACAATACAGTTGGACTTGAGTTTAACATGATAAATATCACAGTTCTGCACCTTAAAAAAAGCAGTTGGGGTGCCTGGGTGGCTCAGTCAGTTAAGCGGCTGACTCTTGATCTCAGCTCAGGTCTTGATCTCAGGGTCCTGAGTTCAAGCCCCATGTTGAGCTCCACATTGGGCAGGGAGTCTACTTAAAAAAATTAAATAAATAAATAAATAAATAAATAAATAAATAAATAAATAAATCCCTTAAAAAAAGTAGTCAGATATTTGTTCGATAAAAATTCTCAGTGTACATGATAAGTGTCAAAACAAAATGTGAGAGCGGTAAAGAGATGCAGGAATTATCTAGAATTCTAATATTCAAAGAGAATCACTTCTGACACTTTGGAAAACAATATTTTTCCAGATATTGTTCTATCTGTCTATAAATATTTATATTTATATTTATATGTATGGATTGTTATATAAATGGGTTCGTAAAATGTTTTTCTGTAATTTGATCCCCTGCCTTGAATACATTGTGGATATCTTTTGAATCAGTACATACAGATATACATTATTTTTAATGACTGCATAGGATTGCATTTTAAATTTCTCACAGAATTTACTTCATCAGCATCAAACTGATACTTAGGTTATTTCCAATTTAATAACAGTGCTACCACACAGCATGCATATGTAACCCAGATGCGCTTGTATCTTTGTGCTTGAGCTGTTTCCTACATGTAAGTCCTGACCTGTAGACACAAGGTAGACACAGCTTCTATTTTGATGTAATTTCTTATCCTAATTGCTTACATTTCTTGCATAATTACAGCAAACATCATTATTTTATATATTTTTTTTCTTTATATCACAGTGAGGAGTTAAAGGGTTTTGGGAGGGTTGAAAGGTCTGAGGCATCAGGCTTGGGCCCATAGTTAGTGTTTGCAGCCCTGTGTTGGAGAATTGAAGGTGCTATGCTTAAGAGAACCTCCTAGAGAACGTGTCTGGTCTAAGGCAGCCAAAGGACAAACAACGTAGCCTCTGTCCTGTGTAGATGCTCACTACAAGGGGGTACATAAAAAGAAAAAGAAGGCAACAACAACAAAAAAGCCGGCAAAATGTTCTCAAAATGTTTCCAGATTTCCCTAAGCAACTTGAGTCTTTTTCAAAGACAACCTGAAATAAATCACCAGAGAATTCATTTTAGATTTCACTGTTTTTATAAAGGTGCTTCTTAACATTCTGATCTATCTCAGGAAACAATGTCAAGGATTATGAATCATACACATTTTAGATCATAGGCTAAAAGTGTATAAATGTTAAATAATGAGTTATGATTTATTGGGCCTTGATTGTGTAGCAGCAGTGTGATTAATTCAGTGTTCTCAATAACCCTAAAACAAGCTTAAATTTTTATTCTCATTTTACAGATAAAAAAAATTGAGGCTCTATGCTTCGGATTCTGTGTCTCCCTCTCTCTCTGCTCCTCCCCTGTTTGCACTCTCTCACTTGTCTCTCAAAAATAAAAAAAATAAATAAACATTAGAAATTGTTTTAAATAAAATTAAAAAAAAATTGAGGCTCCAGAGAGTTAGAGTCATTTGACTGAAAACATAAGTAGTGCAGCCACATTTTCATAGCACACAATACTTTCAATAAATTCCTTTTAATGTGATTACATTAAATTGTATGATTTTATTTATTTGTTTATAAAAAATTATGGGGGTGCCTGGGTGGCTCAGTCAGTTAAGCTTCCAACTTAAGCTCAGGTCATGATCTCACGGTTCTTGAGTTCGAGCCCTGCATTGGGCTGTGTGCTGACAGCTCAGAGTCTGGAGCCTGCTGCAGATTCTGTGTCTCCCTGTCTCTCTGCCCCTCCCCCACTCACACTGTCTCTCTCAAATAAATAAATAAATAAACAAATAAATAAATAAATAAACACTAAAAAAAATTCTTAGGAAGTTTGTATTATAGAAAGTGTTGATTAAATGTGATATTTCTAACAATTTTGATTTGAAATTTTGCTATAGGGCTTTGATACGGAATGTTAACATTTCTATGCCATGTTTTAAGACAAAAGCAGATTCAACTAAAATTATTAGGACTTATTTCTTCTTTTTCAGATATAACCCATTGTATGTAAAAGCATACAGGGAGTTACATTCATATGTGTGCATGTGTTTATGTGAATAGATGAATGTATAAATTTGTGGGTATACGCACATGTGCACACATAGACATAAATTATATCATTTCAGAAAATAACCTTATCTTATATTTTTGTCTGATAGAACTGTAACTAGCTTTCTAGGCTCTATGTTTGGTAAGGGTAGGCATAAACAAAAAATAGTTGCTGAATAAATATATTGACTTAAGCTGTGCTGCAAGCCAAAAAATAAGTTCTAAGAGTTGTCATATATTCTCTGTTAAGCTAAAGTTTAATCTTTGGCTATAACGTATTACCTTTTATAATTGTCCACGTCACATCCAAAAAGTGTCTAATCTATAGTGTATGGAGTTGGTAATCCCAAACGAAGCATTTTGCAAAATAAATCTCTATAAGCCATCTGTAAATAATTTAAAAATGAGTTTGATTTGGCTATAAGCAAATATCAAATTGATATCTAAATCATGATACTCATTTATTTCTTGTCACTGATGTGCATATACTTCCTGTAACTTGTGTATACCCATATGAGAGGCAGTATAGCGTGTAGATGTGTGCTCTGGAGCTAGACCACCTGGGTTCAACTGCTAGTTCAGTTGTTTGGGCAGATTAGTTCACCTGTCCACTTTCTGGGTCATCTTTAAAATTGGGGATAATAGCAATCATTTGATAAGGTTACCGTGAGGGTAAATTAATTAATATAGAAAACACTTAGAACAGGGCTTAACCCAAAGGGCCAGTAAAAATTAGTCTTAAAAGCCCCTTTCCATCTTTTCTCCTTTCCACACCCTATAAAACTTCAATATTTGGTCTGTGAAACACTTTTGTACTTATATTTTTCCTTCTTCTGCACACTAATAGAAATGTATTTCAATCTTATTACATAAAATATTTTCATATGATAATTACAGAAAGAAAACATGATTTGGAGCAAAGTGTGGGAGCTTCAGAATCAAGAAAGAGTTGGGTTCAAAATCTGGATGATCACTTAATTATTCTGTGATTTGGGAAAATTACTAAGTATAAAGTCTAATAAAATAAAGATAATCGCCCATATGCATTATCTAGGTATAGTGACTAAAAAATGATAGGTGCTCACAAATAAAATGGAAGAGTGGATGCTCTTCCCACCCCCTCCCTGCCTCCTCCTTGGGCCCTGCAGGCAACACATCTTCCTTTGGCCCCTGGTTTTGGAAAAATTCATATTCCTGACTTATGTTTAGTTTTTTTCCTACCATTTCTATTTCATACATTCTCATACACCTAACTTGTAAAATAGACTGATATTATTACATAATGAATTAAAACATACGAATTAAAATAAAAAAAAATAATAAATAATAAATGTGAAATTCTAAATGGCTGGACCATGTCCTTTTTATCTGAGTTTGATTGGAGTTCAGCTCAGGACCACATGTAGGTTCAATCTTACTTAGTTATATTGTGATTTAAACCAAATTGACACATTTACCCAAGTTAGATGGCATTGAGCAATGCTGGATTCTGAGGCTGAAATTATATCATTGATTCATTGCCCTGCTTTGATTCCCTCTGGATTGGCTCTATATTAAGGAAGGCACTCTTTTCTTTGTGGTGAGACAATTGCCAGCAAATCTAGACTCCTATATTTTCTTGTTAACAATCAGAATGAAAACTTTTTTCACAAAGTCCAACCAATGTCCAGGCTTGAGTATCATTGGTTATGACTTTCCCTAGGGCCAGAAAGTTCTGGTCTACAGTGTGAGGAAGCAGTGTCTCTCAAGGACAATGCTGGTGCTCCACCCAGAAGTATGAGAAGAGGCTGACAGCATCCTCTGCAGATGATAAAGGTCCTCAACTGAGCACTAAAACCTACCACATAATTGACAGCTTCTTCTCCTCATGCTTCTATACAATTCCATATTTCATCTTACTGTCATCAGAGAAAATCTCCCTCACACCCTCCCAGGCATGGACTCTGACACTGAGAAGTCCAGATTAAATAGCTGAAGCTCCATTTGTGCTATAGAGGGTTCGTGGATAGCAAGTCTATGAAAGCATTGCAGGAATGGCTGCCACAGCTGGAGTTGATGTAAAGTTCAAAGAACATTCTAAGTGTGCAGTTTTCACATAAGCTAATATGATTCAAAGAGCAAAGGAGTTAAAAAAATTGAACGGAAAATATCTTTATATTACGGGTTGTTATAATTAGTGGGTGATAGAAGGGGTTTTATAGAGTCAACAAAAATTTGAGTTATCAGGGATAGGTTCGGGGCTATGCGTGGTCTCTATTTCCTCCTGACCTTACCAAACAACCATGTCATCAGAATCAAGCAAGAAACGGAAGCCCAAAGTGATCTGAAGTGATGGAACTCCATCTGAAGGCAAGCGTAACCATTCTGACACAGAACAGGAGGGTAAATACTACAGCTAGGAGGCTGAGGTGGACCTGCGGGACCCTGAGAGAGACTATGAGCTGTACAAGTACATGTGCCAGGAGATGCAGAGGCTCATGGCTGAGATCCAGGACCTGAAGAGCCGAGGAGACAAGGATGTGGCAGTTGAGATAGAAGATCAGAGGATCCAGAGCTGTGTGCATTTCATGACTCTAAAGAAGCTTAATCGATTGGCCCATATCAGGTTGAAGAAAGGAAGAGACCAGACCCATGAGGCCATGCAGAAAGTAGATGCCTATCACCTGCAGCTCCAGAACCTGTTGTATGAGGTGATGCACCTGCAGAAAGAGATCACCAAATGTCTGGAGTTTAAGTTGAAACATGAAGAAACTGATCTGGTCAGTTTAGAGGAGTTTTATAAGGAGGCTCCTCCAGATATTAGCAAGGCTGAAGTCACCATGGGAGACCCTCACCAGCAAACCCTGGCACATCTGGACTGGGACTGGAGCAGCAAAAAAGGCTGGCAGAGAAGTACCAAGTGTGCCTGTCCAACAAGGAGAAGATCCTTCAGAAGATTGAGGTGAAGAAGGAATACCTGAGCAGCCTCCATCCTTGCCTCAATAGCATCATGCAGGCTTCCTTCCCAGTGAAAGAGTACCTATTCATACCGTTCGACCAGGCCCATAAGCAATATGAGACAGCTAGACATCTGCCGCCACCTCTCTATGTCCTCTTTGTCCAGGCCACTGCGTATGGGTAGGCCTGTGATAAGACGTTGTCTGTGGCAATCGAAGGCAGTGTGGATGAAGCCAAGGCTCTATTTAAGCCTCCTGAAGACTCCCAAGATGATGGGAGTGACTCCGATGCTGAAGAGGAGCAGACCACGAAATGCCGGCTACCCACACTGGGAGTTCAGTTGGATGACAAGCGCAAGGAGATGCTGAAGAGGCACCCGCTATCTGTCATGCTGGACCTGAAGTGCAAAGATGACAGTGTGCTTCACCTGACTTTCTACTACCTCATGAACCTCAACATCATGACGGTAAAGGCCAAAGTGACAACCACCACAGAGCTGATCACCCCCATCAGTGCAGGTGACTTGCTGTCTCCTGACTCAGTCCTGAGCTATTTGTATCCAGGGGATCATGGAAAGAAGACTCCGAATCCAGCCAATCAAAGTTGATAAAGTTGGCATCCTGACTTTAAGAGACTATGTACTTGACCTAGGTCACCCCTATTTGTGGGTACAGGAGGTAGGTGGCCTCCACTTCCCCAAAGAGCAGCCCCAGCACACGGTGATTGCTGAGCACTCACTGAGCACCAGCCACATGGAGACCACCATGAAACTGCTGAAGACCAGGGTGCAGTCCCTCCTGGCCCTCCACAAATAGTTTGCATCCCTGAAACATGGCATTGTACCAGTTACCAGTGATTGCCAGTACCTCTTCCTTGCAAAGGTTGTCTCCTGCCTGGTAAAGTGGGTAACAATTGCCCATGAGTATTACATGGAGCTGCATTTCACCCAGGACATTGTGGAGGCGGGACTGGATGAGGACACCAATCTTTACTACATGACACTCGTGGAAAGGGGCACAGCCAAACTCCAAGCTGAACCCCAGCTACTCCTCGATCCCATCTTCCAGCTGTGTCTGAACTGGAAAGGAGAGAAACCAATAGTAACGATGACAACATTCAGGCCATGGAGAGCAAGGTCAGCATGTGCTACAAGGAGCTGTGCGGCCCCCGACCCAGCCGTCGGCTCTTGACCAACCAGCTGCAGCACCTGTGTGTGCTGCTGGATGTCTACCTGGAGATGGAGAGTCATGACAACAGCATGGAGGGGCCCAAGGAATTTCCCCAGGAGAAGATGTTGGACACTGACCTCCCACTCAGCCTGCTGTTTTCCCCTAGGCCCTAAGTACTGTGCCTCTGCTTTCTGTTCTGGCCCACGGATGGCTCTTGATATTCTTCAAAGACAGATTTTTTTATTTCTAGCCTATTAAAGTGGCACTTGACCAAGTAAAAAAAAAAATTGAGTACCTGTCATCTGTGGGTCCCTGTTCCTTTTTGTGCTACCCATCTGCTCTACTAATCCTTGTTCTTTGGGTCAAAGCACTTTTGATAATTTTTTATACATTTGTTTGTATGTTTCTTTACAATATGTCTACTTAAGGGCAAAGAACGTATCTGCTTGTTCTTCAGTTTACAGGATGGTTTCTCAACTTTGGCATTATTGACATTTTGGGCCAAGTAAGTCTTTGCCCTGTGCCCTGTGAATTGTAGGAGCCCCACCCACTAGATACCAGTAGTATCCCACCTGCCTCATCATTCCCAGTTATACAAACAAAAATGCCTCCAGATATTGCTAAACATCCCCTAAGAAACAAAATTACTCCTGATTAAAAAACACTGGTGTATACTCAGTACCCAGCACAGAACATGGTACACGGTAGGCATGGACTGTTATTTATTTATGGAATCGATCTCTGCTTCCAGAGAATACTGTTGTATTAGGCAGTTTATTTCTTGCTCTTGAATCCCAACAAAAGATGGTACCCATGGATGAAATACAAGAGTCATGGTAGCATGAAACTTTCAGCAAGCTGTCCTTTGTGACACTTTACTTTTTGTTCGTTGTGTTTTTGCTTGTTTGTCTTTTCCTCATGATTTTTTATGTTTATTCTGAGGCTATATTTGACATTTTACTCCAATCATCCTATTATTTTGCTTGTGTTCATGGCATCTCAAGTTTTAATTTCATTTAAAAGAGAGCTCCAACCATTCTGTGATGATTGGACAGGGAAGGTTTTATTTCTGTAATGTAGTAGGAATTCATTATTAAGATTCATGTTAGATTAGGCTGGTATGGACACACATATAAATGGAAAAAGAAATAAAAATTGTTTAGGTTTACTGTGGCTCTTTCCACATTTCATGTAATGATCGCTAGTGGTCAGCAGAGATCCGGTGCTGGGCAGGTGCTAAGATGGCTTCTTCAAAACTCTGGGAAACACTTAAAAAATGCAGACTCCTGGATCCTGGTTTCAGAGTTTCTTATTTGATGGTTCTAGGGTGGGACTTGGAAATCAGCACCCATAGGATTCAGATATGTGGCCTACTTCAGTCAACGTCTTGTGATAGAAAGACTCTTCACATAAGATATTAGTTCTCATCTTAGGGGTCTCCCACTGAGGAGGTATTTTAATTCCTTCTGTGACCTTCAACCAGTCAGTGGTCAAAGCTGTGCTGTTGATTCAGCTGATTACTTTGTTAGGAACAAAGTAAGGGCTAAACCATGTTTGTGGCCTATTGAAAAATCAGTTTGTTTCTCCCTATTTGTGGTTGCCCTGCATGCGTAATTATATTTTTATGACAATGGCTGTCCATGCCTTTGCCTCTTTTAAAAGCTTTAGGAAGTGAATTGCGGTTCTTTGTGCCCCTAATTGGATCATGGACAGAACAATTATGTGCTTGCTGACTTAATTTCCCAGTGACCTCTTGGGCAGCCTTCAGAACTGCCTGTGGCACCATGGTCACTAATGTCTGCAGGTGCAAACCGTTCGTGCATGGAAGGAAAGCCACTTTCAAACTTTAACTTCCCATACAGCCATTTTGTGGAGACCAGCCTCAACTATGGAGACACAAGTTCATCCTCACTTCTAGGTTCCCTTCCAAATCGCTGTTGTAAAGTTGTTTGCCTTCCCAGAGTATTCGTCTAGGTTTTCTCAGATGCTGGCCTGTAAATCTGCATATCTGATGTTCTAAAAGGAGAATGTGGATTTGTACATTTTCCTGAATAACTGTAATTCCTGGTGGGTGCTTTGGGCTCCCAATTCATCTAAAAGAGGCTGGCTATGTCCTTGAATGCCATGACTCACTTCTCACTACTTTTCTCATGAACTGTAATTGTATATTAGAACAACTTTTATAAGTAATCTGCCTGTAGTGTTTATTTTTCCTTTTCCAGAAAAACTTATGGAGGAAAGATGATCACATTCCATATCCTTACCATGAACCTGCTTTTTCTCCTGCTCAGTCTAATGAAATGTAATATCCAGTTACTTTGAAGTCAACACACCTGGCAGTGTCTATCTAGGCATGTTCTAGGAATAACAGCTGATGTAACCACTCATTTCAGGCCCACATGTGTTAGTTTTAATACACCTGGGGACCTGTCTGTGTGAGGAAGGCTAATGACTTCTCCCTGTTCACGCTGCATGTGCAGTTTATGCTCATGTCCTCTACTTTGGATCATTTATATCATTTTACAATAACTGTAATTGACTTTTTGGCTCAAGTGTCCCAAACTCTCCTGTAAATTTATCTAATACATATTGTCTAAACCAGGAAACTTTGGCATTTACTAAGACTTCTTACATGTTATGTAAATGTTTATATACTTTACCAATCCCATGTGATAGAATTATAGGGTCTTCCCACTGCAAGGTACCCTTAACAAGCATTAATTCCACCACATCTGTGACATTAATTAGGAAACTAACACCCAGGGAAGTTAAATATGCTGCCCCAGGTCACATTACCAGAGAGTGGCAGGCCAGGTCTCTGTCACCTACTGGTTCAATCTTCTTCGGCTGATAATTAAAATCCAACCAAGATTTATTCAGGGTAGGCTATGTGCTACCAAGGACTGCTGTGAAACCCAACAATTATGTGCCCTGTCTTCCTCAAGTGTAGTGGAAGCTTTTCCTTGGATTTTATGATCTTTGGAATTCTGACTCCGAGGGTATGGATCTGCTCTGGGCTAAGCTCTGGAAGTAATTAAATTTATAAAAAACATTTTCTGCACTTATAAGTTTCATGTAGTGAAAGATCTAGATAAATAAGGGCATATTCGTAATTCATAGCTATTATTCAAGATGACCAGTGGTATATATAAACTAGTTTGAGAACACAATTGATGAGAGAAAATTAATTTGGCCTTCCCTGGGTCAGAGGGCACAGAACACTAACAACAGGATATGAAATTGAACCTAGAGGCCATGAGGAATGAATTGATGTGTCTGCCTGGTTGACCAGTAGGCACCGTGGAGAATACAGCACATTTCAGATACAGGGCACGATACAAATAAAGCAATGGAAGATGGGAGCTTAAGTCTTTCCTGGAAGACAGATGGAGTCTCAGGCTACCTTGTTTTTACCATAGCATTTAGCACAATGCTAAAAACATGCTAAGCACTCAATAATGCTTATTAGACGAAGGAAATGCTATTTCCTACAAAGTGTCCAAATTTAAAGAGGCAAGGAAGCCATTTTTTCCTAAATTGGCTTTTAAATAAAGATGAAGATCTACAATTAGGAGGGTAAAGGAACATTTATTAGTAAATGAGTAAATCCATTGATTATAGGGAAGCAATTATTAACCCAGAATGCCAAGCCAAGAAAGCAAAAGGTTGTGCCAAATTAACAAATTTACTACCTAATAAAGCTAAAAGAAGGTTAACTAAGTGCATTCAATAAAAGCCAGTAAACGACCACATAATTAGATGCAACAGTTAATAAAAGCCAGTAGGCACTTTACCAAAGCTAATGAAGAAACTGTTTACAAACTAAGACTTATGGGGCTCAAGCATTTTTATGTGCCATATTAGTGATGAGGGTAGGCAAAATGTTTTGGTTTCCAAATCCAGAAGAGGAGAAATAGGAAGAGGGACTAATTCAATTAACAGAAGGGGATAGAAGTAAAGGAATAGAAGGTAAAAACAGAAGGACACTTTTAAAAATGTGCCCGGATCATGAGACCAGGCGACAGTAATGGTGCCCTAGTAGCAGGAATCTCCTAATGAGTTTTCTACTGTCTCCTTGAGGATGCTGCTGTCCCTCACAGACTGAAAAATACAGCCTGGTGGATGGTCTTCTTTGAACACTTCAAGAGAATTAGGGTGGGAAATTTAATAACTGCTGATAAGTTACCTTTGTATAAATATGTAGATATTCTCGTAAGGCTTCTGAGAATGTCAGTAGCATAGAAGTAGTGTTAAACAGACATAATTTCATGTTAAACCAATAATAATCTGAAATTTCTAGTAGTTGGTTACTAAGCAACCTAGTGCTTAGCTTTGCCTGCTTAAATGATAATGATAGATAGATAAATAGATAGATGAATAAATAAAGTTGGTCATAAAGAAATATTCCAGATTTCACTCACTGGGTTATTTTGGTCAGCTGTATAATGTCTTTTATAGTGCAAACCATAGATCTGGTAGTATAAAAGAAGGGGTTTGTGAGGTCACTGCTAGATTATACTTAACATAACTGGTAAGATGATCTTCATGGATATCTACATGTAACCAAAGAATGTTTTCTCAAGGGACTTTGGGCATTTTTCCGAAGCTTGCTTTTTATCTTTTTTAACTTAATGCCACCTTGAGTCAGACAGACCTGAGGGCTCTCTTTCTCTTGCTAAACAGAGGCATCTTATTACTTTTAACCCAAAAATGTTCAGGTGATGCTCTAAAATTGTATCAAAGGTATAGATTCCAGTGATCGTGTTTTGTTGTGTTATGTTAAAATTTATATTCCTACCAAAGAAAGAAAACATAAAAATCCACAGTTTTAATTTTAATCCATTCTGTTAACTTTTCATAATTATCTTAGAGCCTAGCTGAGTCACCTTCTCTTGATTCCTCAGCCATTTTTGTGTCTAGGCTCTTGTCTTTTCATGCTACTGGGCTGGATAGGTCTTAATCCTTTGGCTGAACAGTTTAGTGCAACATGGTCTTAAGAGGAAATGATTTCAATACAAGATTCCTGTATTCAAATATAGAAGGCTGTTTTGGATTTTAGAACCAGATGGAGTATGTAAAAAGGGGTGTAAAAGATCTGGGGCTCATCGGGGAAAGCAATCTGGACACAAATCTCATCAAGCTGCCTCTGGTCAACTCAGCTACATCAAGATAACTTGGCCATTCTTGATGTTGCAACAAATAGAAACTTACATAAATGGACTCCAGAAGCAGAAAGAAAATTCTTTCTGTGCTCTCTTCATGTGACTCTGGACTATACTACCTGTTATGAATTTCTAATTTCTTTTAACATGGATCTTGTGAAAAGATAGAACTGGCTTGGAATTAAAAACAAAGCAAAACTGTGGAGTGACTCTTGAGCAGTTAGGAAATGTCTTAGAAGGCTTGCATTTTGAACAGAAGAGTGTTAAGAACAGAACCATTAGTATGTGAGCATTTAACTGGAAATGTTTATTTTAAATCAAGTACAGTATTTACTTTAAGAGAAGAATGTTAAGTATGAAGCTGTTATTACATAAATATTTAACAAGAAATAGAGCAAGCCAACCCTTACCTTTAAAGCACATTGACAGCAGAGTGGTCTCACATCTTGTAGTTTCAAAGTTCATGAGCTGTGTCATAGAAAATCTGAAAAAGTGAATTTGACCACTGTGGGGGTTCTAACTTCAGTCAGGAAAACAATAGAAGTCTATTACATGGCATAGGGACTTCTAATTGTAGATAGGGACCATAGGAAATAAAAGTAAAAATGTTAAGAATTAATTTAGTAACTAATCCAGTCTTTCAAAAATATTAATTAATTCCCTTCCAAGTGTCAGGCCCTGTGCTGGTCTAGGTATGTATTCATAAATAGGAAGGACACATTCCAGTAATAAGTGAGGGTGTATGCTTGTAAAATACTCACTTACTAGGTTGCAATGTTCTCTCCACATAGGAGGAAATGACACTCCTAATCACCTCAAGAAGAAGCATTATATTGCTAATTTAAGTCATTCTACAAGTATGCTTGAGCACTGAATATGAACCGAGCAGAATGCTGGTTCCCAAGGGTACAATGGGGACCAAGACAGATCAACTCCATGCCATCCCAGAGAATATAGTCTGATGGTGAAGACAGACAGTTAAACCAACAGTTAAAATCATTTATAAGAGGGAGATCGCAAGGAAGTTCAATATTGTGGGAGAGATGATAGCAGGGATATCTATCTGGTGCAGGAACTACCAGGAAAGATTTCCCAGAGGAAGTGGAGCATAACCTTCAAATTAAGAAGTCCTCCATCAAATACTTCTACTTCACGGTTACACAGTTAGGCCCTCACATTGATCTTTGTTGATCTGTGGCATAACATGGAAATATGGCCTAACAGAAAGAAATTAGCAACTACCTCGTCTCTTTAGAATGAACCACAAATTCAGAATTAATCCTAACAAGCAGAGTCTGGTGTCAGTGAGGCAGGATCAATCCATCACAAGGTCTCCGAAGAACTGGTGGTCTGTAGTATGCTCCATGGACTGAGAAATAATGAAATAGGTTGTGAAGTTATATATCTTAGGTTTTATTTGTCAAGAAATGATAACCTAAGCATTCTATAACGATGTGAAATAGAGAGATGTCTAACATCCAGCACTGTGCCCTGAACATATAATGGTCAGTTGATGACAGGGAAGAGAATGATAGTAGGTGGTGAGGAGTTAAAAAACTATTGGTATCTGAATGTGGCTTTTATACACCCCAAAAGTCATGTCTAAGACCTTCTTCAAGGTATTTTCAATTCATAAGGAAGGGCTTATGAAGCAACTTTGAGTGTTTATCTACTCAGCCCCTATTTAGACCTTTGCCTTTACCACAGCTCCCAGAGCATTCTGATTGAGAAGGATGGAGAGCTGCTTGTTTGGGAAGCGTCTAGAATGTTGATTAGGGCCATATCAAATATAAACTGAAGCTTGCCGTGGCTCTCAGTGTCCTTTAAAGAAGTCAAATCTGGCTCCTTGTTTTGTGAAGGTAACATCCATGTTTCATTCTAAAGAGGTAAAAGGACACTAAAATTTATTGTGCCTGTGCTAAATGCCAGAAATACGTACTTATAACCACATTTCTTCCTCAGTGAAGTCCCATGAGGCAAGTTGTGTCCTCATTTTACACAGGAATTAATTGAGGCCCAGGGAAGCTAAGTCATAGGCTCAAGTCCATATATTGTGATTGCTAATAAATGGGGGAGCCTGGGTGTGAAGCCAGGAAAACCTGAGCTCCATATTCATTACTCTGCCTGATTATGTAATAAAATCTCATTTTATATAGTTATTGTGAAGAGAAGTATCAGTAATGCTTCCCTTACAGGTGTAACATAGTTGATGACGTTTTATTTTATAATATAGTTAAAAGTATTTATATGCCTACTAGCTACTACTGGTGCTTAAAATGCTGTTTTTTGTTTTTTTGATTTTTTGTTTGTTTATTTGTTTTTTATCTATTAGATATGATTGGAGATTCCATTTCATCCAAGTCCTTAGTGTGCATTTTATGCCATTTAAAAAACTTAAACTATGAACCCTTCGCGTATGTAAAATAAATCATCAGTTTTAATGATATGCTACTAGATGATGTTTAGGATTGCAAATTCAAACATTGTACTGTACTCATTAAAGTAATGCGTGGTTAGATGCGTATAAATATGCCCGCAAGTTTACATATATAGTTCAGTATTTTCTAATTATATTCTGATAGTTACCAGTTTTTTATGTTCAGTGGTTAATGGGCTGCCTTAAAAATAGTCCTTTAGTTATGGACAAATAGTTAATGGATATACTGACATATGAATTATGCTTACTGGGCCAATTATGACACCTATAATTTGATTGTAAACCTACAGCATTGAAAATGTCTCCAAGCCACATTACTGATATTATCTAACTGGATAGTCTTGACTGAATTTCCTAGGCAACTATGACTCTTTTCCAAAGACATTAGGGGTATAATTTGAAAGGAGTGTGTGGGAAGTATTGTATCGTCAGATATGCAGCTAACAAAGAACAGAATTGCTGTGCCTCTAACTGGTGCTTTGAAGTTCACTCTGTACTTCCTTTCTCCTTCCATTGTGTAATTTCATTTAAACATCCGATTATGAGAGAAATTTGGAGACAAGGAAATGGTGTTTGATTAGTTAAGGCCAAATCTCCCTTTGACATTGTCCCACCTCCTTCCCAGGTAAATTTGTTTGCTAAAGATCAACCTTTGGAATTTGCAGCATAATTGGCAGTGGCCAAATGAAAGCCTCATTTGTGTTTAGCACAATGGTATTCCTGAGATGAGCTGGTTATATAAACAGTGAACCTAAAAAAGAACGAAAGAATCCTTTTGAACAATTTTTTCAGAGTAAGTTATAAATACATGTTTTAAAAGGACACTATTTGCATGACTAAAAAACATGCATTTGGCAGTGTATCCAAAGCTTGATTTCAGTTACAATGGCATCGTGTTTATGACACTACATCTAATGCTAAAAACATGCATTTTGAATAGAAAGTTGATATAATGTTTCTCATCCCTGTGACTTTATTTTCAATTCAGTTGAAAATTAACAAGCCTCTTTGTGTTTCAGTTTGAGGGAACAAATATAGTTTTGAAGAGTTTTAAAAACTTTTCTCCTGTCTCCATTTTGGGAAGGAAAGATGGATTTTCAAAACCTAAATTCCTCTAACAATTAGCATCATATAATGGCATATTTTATTTGTTTCTTTTCTTTTTCCCCCTACATACTCTGTAGTATAGGGAGATTGCTCTTAAAATCAGTAACTGAATCTCTGCAAAAGCAATTTATTTAATTTTAAACTTATATGAAAGCATCTGGATTCTGGAGTTTATCCATTTTGAATAAAGTTGAGAAGTAGAGCATATTTAAAATTCCCTTGGATTTATTTAATGTGAGGTCTGTCCTTTCGATTTTCTTCAGAAACCATTCAGGTTTCTTTCACAGATACTGCTAAATCTCAGATGCTCTACATCAGAAGGCTGTCCTGACAGTTTTCCATGAATTGGTAGGAGTCAGATGCCCAGATTTTGGCATCATTAGAATGCTTAGCCATCCACACAACTAATGCCGATTGGTTTCTTTTTCTTTTTCTTTTCTTTGCTTTTTATTTTCCTCTTCACCCCTACCAACTTCCATCTGAGAAATGGACCAGAGTATAAAACTAAAAGAGGTGAGAAGTAGGATAATCATTTTTCTTTTTCTCTTGCAACCCCCCCTGGAAGGCCGTGAGAATATAAAGGTTCAGCCATCAGGATCTCACAGACTCCTTTTTATATGTGTCCTAGACTTGGTCTTGTCTACCCAAGAGTTTAGTGAAGGAAATGGTTGTAACCTTCCTCCATATTCACTTTATTCTCATATCACCTCTTATTAAACATATTTATTTTCATCATCCTTCTCTAATAGAAGCTTTGTGGAATGTATTATGTACCTGGATAATGTCTAAAAGACTCAGTGGTGATTGGGTTGAGTTTAGAGTAGCAATAACAACAATAGTGATAATACTAGTGAACCCCTATTGAATATTTTCTGTATGCTGGAAATATTTTTTTTTCCACTTACAATAGCCTTATAGAGCAGGTACTGTTGTTATCCCAAATTTAATAATGAAGAAATAATGCTTTTATTTTCTTTTAGTTTTTAAGTTTATTTATTTTTGAGAGAGAGAGAGAGAGAGAGAGAGAGAGAAAGAGAGAGAGAGCGCGCACAGCTGGGAAAGGGACTGAAAGAGAGAGGGAGACAGAGAATCCTAAGCAGGCTCTGCACTGTCAGCATGGAGCCCTACGTGAGGTTCTAACTCACAAACCATGAGATTGTGACCTGAACTGCAACCGAGTTGCATGCTTAACCCATTAAGCCACCCAGGTGCCCAAGAAATAATGCTTTTAAGTTTGACAAATTGCTCACAGTTACCCAAACTATAAGAGCTGAGATTTCAAACCCTAACAGTCAGACTCAAAGTCTTTGTTTTAAGCTCTATGCAAATTCTGACGCCAGATGTCAAATGAAAGTCTAGTGCGGCTCAATTTCCTTTCTTTTCTTCATTCATTCAACTTACCCTGTGTGAGCTAGACAAGTTCTCTGCCTTCATAACAGAAAATTATAATAGAAAAAAACAGTTAATAAAAATAGGAAAAACAACAAATAAGCAAGCAAAAAGAATTACAGAATTGCAATAAGTACTATGAACAAAATATGAGTGGACTGATATTATATAAGGTGGTCAGAGAGAGCTTCTTTGAATGATGACATTTAGGTTGATACTTAAGTGATCAGAAGGAGCCAGGCATCAAAAAGACCAGGGAAAACTGTTACAGGTGGAGGGAACAAAAATGTAGAACCACTGTGATGGAAATAAACTTAGCACGTCCTAGGAACGTGACGACGATGTGACAACAATGTTTGTATGAGCTGTGCATAGTGAATAAGGGGGACAGAATACCCAATACAGTTAGAAAGTCTGACAGGGTCCAGACTGCTGGGCCTTAAAACTAGAATTGTAGGGTGCCTCAGTGGCTTAGTTGGGTGAGTGTCCTGTCTGACTCTTGATCTCGGCTAAGGTCATGATCTCACAGTTTGTGGGATTGAGCCCCATGTTGGGCTCCATGCTGACAACGTGGGGGAAATCTCTCTCCCTCGCTCTCTCTTAGCCCCTCCCCAGATTTCTCTCTCTCTCTCTCTCTCTCTCTCTCTCTCTCTCTCTCTGTCTCTCTGTCTCTCTGTATCTCTCAGGGAAAACAAAACAAAACAACTAGAATTGCCCTGTTAAATTTTAAATAATAGCTGATGCCTTTTTTGTATATCTCAAAGATTGCATGGACATACTTATACTGAAAAAGTCATTGATTATCTGAAATTCAAATTTAACTGGGTGTCCTGTATTCTTATTTGGTAAATCTGCAGCCCTATCTATAATTAATGATAACTACGCAGAATTTTTATATCAAGTGATACAGAAATCACTTGTATCAGAAAGTGATACTATTTTAGAAAAAAATCTTATGAAAGAGGATATCATCATATTTCCAGTTTTAAAAGACCTTTCTGGGGGTGCCTAGGTGGCTCAGTTGGTTAAGCAGCCGGCTCTTGATTTTAGTTCAGCTCATGATCTCACAGTTCCTGAGATGGAGCCCCACATCAGGCTCTGTGCTGACAGTGTGGAAGCTGCTTGGGATTCTCTCTCTCCTTCTCTCTCTGCCCCTCCCCTGCTCACTGTCTCTCATTCTCTCGCTCTCAAAATAAATAAGTAAAACTCAAAAAGTATAAAAGATCTTTCTGGTTACTTGGAGAGATTTAAAGGAGATAAAATATGAAAAGGGGTCACTTAGGAGCTCTGACAGTTGCCCAGGGGGAAAGACAATAGTTGCTTAGACTAGCATGATATAGGTATGGTTTATTTTGGTGTCAGAACCAACTGAATTTGCCAGAAAATCAGGTGCTGAGTTGAAAGAAAAAAACGGGCTAAGTACAACCCCCAGATTCCTGTGGAGTGTGGTTGTTTTTACTGCAGTGCAAAGGACTCGGTTGGCCAGGAGCTGTGAGTGGGAAGACCATGCTATTTTGAGGCATCTGCGATATTCAAGTAGAGATGTCACAAGGATACCTTGATGACTGATTGAAAGTACCTCACCCAAGAGCATTTTCCCTGAGATAAATAGAAAGGATGGCAAATAGAAGGAGTGACTTTCCTGTGCTAGGAATTACGGTGAGTACTAGGGATATGTCAAGGATTAGAACAAGTGATTTTTGGAGAAAAGCTCATGCTTTAGTGGAAGCAGATATGTAAATAAGGATTTTTCAACTAGTTAATTGCTATACAAGAGGCGTCTTCAAGGTTGTGTGTGGGTGTAGGGGTATGGAAACAGAGAGGGGATGATGAGTTTTGCTTAATAAAGGGTTATATACAGATCAGGCCTTCAGGGAAAGCTGGGGATTTGTACACAAAATAGCATGGGGAAAGAATGTGGTAGAGTTAGGTTGTGGGGCTGAAACAGTGGGGTCTGTATTGGATGAGCCATGGTGTCACTGTTCTTAAGCCAACTGGCCTATTCATTCAGAATTTTACATTTTGTTCATATTAGCTTTATACACTGATAAAATTTACTCAAAATAATGACAGGCATGTCTATACACTTTCCAATTTTCCCTTGTGTCATAAAAAAGTTGGATTTTCATCCTGAAGTTTTCTTAATTTACTATACATTTTCTTCCCACTTTTAAGTCTGATATAAGTTCAGCCTATTTCACAGTGAACCCTATGGAGAAATATGGAAAGATAATAATGAGATACGGTGGTGGAGACATAGTGTTTACTAGTTTGTGATACCATATTAAGTATTTATTAACCATTTTATACAGTTACCTCAAACTTCTCTTGGGACTAAGGCATATATGGGAGGTAGAATTCTGTTGCTACCTTTGGAAGTTGAGCTGCACTTCCTCTAGATGTTTTTTCCTTACAAAAATACTCTGAGTCACATATTATAAGAGGATGCCAAAGTGCTTTTAACACTAGCCGTGCAGGAAGACCCAAGGGCACCTAATACACTGTGAATGTGTCAGAGTTTGGAGTTTTCTTATAGGCAATATTTTGTTACTTTCTATGAGGTCACAAAGGAGCTGTGCAATGAAATTAAATCACTTGTACATTTTGAGTAATCTTTTATAGTCATTAGATATTATTTATGAAAATACATTGGGTTTTTAAAATTAAACATTGAACTTCTAACAAATTAAACATAAATAATTAAGCTAATATTAATGGAAATGGATTAATGTTCCAGGACCTTTTTTTTAAACTAAAATGAAATTGAGCAAAATAATACAGATGAATACTTAGAATACTTGCAGCATCCAACTTGGTGGACTCCCTGTGCTTAATCTGCCTTCCAGAGAGAATCTGCAGCTGCTGTTTTGTGCTTTTGTGTAAACTGAATTCCCTCCTGATTCAGGAAGCAGCTCCATGGAGCAAGGCCTTCATCTCTAATTGCCACATGACTCAGCTCTTCACCTGTCAGTGTAACACCTAAGTAGGTCATATTCTGAACAGCTATTTCACTATAGAGCAAGGGAAAAATAAGGTGCAGTCCTCTCATGTAGGACTCATGTGACTTCCCTTGGATAAGTTTGGGATCCAGTCAGATATTCATTTCTTCCTTAAAAACAGTTCAGAACATTGTCTATTTCTCCTTAAATCCAGACCCCACTCAGCCTACACTCAATGGACTGGAATGCATACAGAGGTAGTGAGTCTACTCAATTCTGGAATGACAATCCTGCAAGAAACATTAAGAAATCATGCACTGCACCCCCAGCTCTCCTCAAGACCATGGTAGAGACTGGTACCATTCCAGGTACAGATCTGTCTTAATTACTGAATAAGTTAAATACATTTTTTCACCTTCTTTAATGTTTGTTTTCTCAGCTGGACAGTAAAGACTTGTGTCTAGAGTCCCTTTGCATCCAAAAATGTTTAGTTCAGCCCTGGTGACTTGGAAGGGCCACAGCATTTATGGCCTTGTCTGATTATCCTCGTCTGCCCCCTTGCTCAGCATATCTTTTTTTAGCCACCCTCACTTCTCTTCCTACCAGTACATGGAGGAATTAGGTGCAGCTCTGCTCCAAATGAAAAGAGTAAAAATACTTATAGTGGAAAGAACATGAGTTGAGAAGTCAGATGGACCTGAATTCAAATCATGCCTTTGCCCCTTTGTATTTTTGAAAATTTGTTTAAGTTTCTTAATTTTTCCAAGTCTCAGTTTCTCCATATATACAATGGGTTAAATGAAGCTTCCTTCCAGCTTTTGCAAATGGCTGTGGGGATTAGAAATGACTATGGAGAGAGGGTGGGATTGTGGCATAGTTATTAAATATCTTCCAAATCTACACAGAAGCTATCTCTAAGTCCCTCCAAATATCAGCAAGTGGAGGTAAGTGGAACCACTCATAACGATGAAAACCAAGTTATAGTAACTCTGTGAACAGTAAAAGATGGAAAATGAAGAGATTCTGATGACACCAAAAGCCAGAGAACCCCCAAATTTTCCAGATTCTCATGGGAAAGTATGGGCTGATCTGATAACAGCAGCCAAACCTAGGAAAGAACCTTGCTGCTTCAGATGAACTGGGGAGACCGTGTGCCTGGATAGCTCAGTCGGTTGAGTGCCTGACTCTTGATTTCAGCTCAGGTCATGATCTCACGGTTCATGGGTTCGATCCCCTCACTGGGCTTTGCACTGACAGTGTGGACCCTGTTTGGGATTCTCTCTCCCTCTCTTTGTGCCCCTCTCCCTCCTCTCAAAATAAATAAATAAATAAACTTAAAAAATAAAAAGATGCAACGGAGAGAGTGAGAGTTACACAGCACTGGAGAGTCTCAGCCCTAGTAACAAGCCAAAGCAAATTCCAGGACAGAATTGCAAACCAGTGAAGAACTGTAGGGAGTAGAGCCTATACTGAAGAGGACAAGAAAACAGGGGAGAAGAAAAAGAGAAGAACCAGACAAAGGCAGGGGAGGGAGCAGCAGACACAGATTTCAGAAAGGGAAGGCCATGCTTTTCAACAATTAATGAGCAGGACAGGAGGAGGCTCTGGGGCTGTGAGACTAAGGAAGATAATGTGGCTCATAGGCTCCTGTTAAGAGTCCGAGAAAACTCATTTCATGGAACATCAGAACCAGAAAAGGAAGGCAGTGGAATTCCACAAGTGAGATTTTATTAAGAGAGAATGCAAGACAGTGGAAATGAGAGAGAGAGAAAGGAATGATGCCCGCACACACAGTGGAGGCATTTCAGGAATTATGGGCAAACACTGTCAAACACTGTGACCTAATATTCTACGACAACGAATTGAACAGTAACAGAAACCATGAGTGAGCAGCATAACAATAATAAATAGAACTTCTTGGATATGAGATGACTGGAGACAGAACCTCAGAACTTGGGAAAGAATTAGAAGTAAAAGAAATGCCACTTTTGAGAGGAAGTCTAAACTAACAGGACAACAGAGGAATGCTTCTGAAAAATGCCTTAAGAGAGATAAAGAAGGAATGGAGAAAAGATCTTAAAACCTAAAGGGTAAGAGAGGAGTAAAAAGTCATCAAATCACTCAAGAGAAAGTGATAGAGAAGATGAGCAAACACTGGCTATATACATGGTAGCTGTCCCCAAAGAAGAAACATGAAGCAGTGAGAGAGAACAAAAGCCAAATATTATAATCAAGAATGCTTTCTAGAAGTAGAGATATAAATGGCATACCACGTACTTGGGAAAAATCTAACTGCAGCAGGTAATATCAAGATACAGTCTAGGGGCACCTGGGTGGCACAGTCGGTTAAGCGTCTGACTTGGTTTTGGCTTGTAATGCCCGAGGTCGCGAAACCCCCCACAAGAGACCACCAGAGTCGTAAGTCAAAGCCAAGCGGCAAGGGTCGTTTATTGCAGGTTCGAACCTGGACCTCCGCGCACTCATTGCCGGTGATGCTAAGAGGCCCCGATCAGGGTTGGTACAGCGTTTTTATAGACAGAGACAAATAGCATAGGGGAGGTTTCAGATTATGAGGGGTCTGATTAGTTGATTTTAAAGTAAGGACATTTGTTGTTCTCTGATTGGGCGTCCTTTCTCCTTTGGCGGGAAGGCTTTGTCCGTTACTTGTGGCGGGAGAAAAAGGGGGAAGGGGGAAGGGGAGGAATGTGTTAAGCAAGCAAGATTACAGAAGCGAGAAAATGCTGGTTAGTAAGTATTTTTATAATCTTAGGGTATAGCAAACTAAGTCTAGAAAAATTTAACGGTGCTCACATCGAACAATAGGCAAGACATACAAAATTTTAAATTCATTCTCTACAGGCTCAGGTCATGATCTCACAGTTTTGTGAGTTTGAGCCCCACATTAGGCTCTGTGCTGGTCTTGTAGAGCCCACTTAGGATTCTCTCTCTCCCTTGCTCTTCCCCTCCCCCACTCACACTGTCTCTGTCTCTCTCAAATAAAATAAAATAAAATTTAAAAAAATTTTAAAAAAAGATATAGCCCATTAAAACCGTGGCTTAAAAATATAATAAAAAATGAAAAGAAGTCCCTTTGCATCTGGGGAAAAAATAAGTCATTTAAAAAGGAAAGAAATTAAATTGTCATCAGCCTACTTAAAATCAATAGTTTATGCCAAAAGATAAATTTAAATGAAGGAAAATGAGAGCTTAGAATTTTATATCCTTCCAAACTAACCCTCCCATTTAAAGGCTCCAAAACATGTACCATGAACACTTAATATTTCAGGAAATAAAGTTATCATAAGATTTCCTGAGGAATCTACTACAGAGCAAATAAAACTGGCGATACTGTGAAAAATTACAGGAGTCTATATATATGTCTGTGTGCATCTTCAGATGGAAATACACACTTCCAATGACACATTATTGAAAAGTATTGAACCGGAATTGATAAAAACTGTAGTTGAAAGTACTGAGGTAGAGGAAAATCACGGGAAAGAAAAAACATGTTGAATGACAGTATAAAGATGCAATAGCAAAATCCAGACTCAATGACACAGTAAAGGTGCATCCTTTGTGCCTTTTACCAAATAAAATAAGAGAACAGATAGATACATACAGAAAGACAAAGAGCAAGATTAAAAGTGTGTGTGAGAGAGACAGAGAGAGAGAGAGAGAGTGCGAGCGCTTGTCTGGGGGGTAATCTAGGGATAAAAAGAAATTTAGGAGATATCAAATAACTACAATAAATGAATTTTATTTTCATCTTTAGTTGAACCAACTGTAAAAATTATGATCCATTGTAGAACATTTGATGGCTTGATATTTGATGTCAGTAAGGAATTATTATTAATATTTCAAGATTGGGCAATTGTATTATATCTATGTTTAAGAAGGAATTCTTTTCTTTTTGAGATACATATGAAATAGTCATGGATAAATTGATATGGGTGATGATGTGATTTGATACGGGGTCTGAGAGCAAATGGTCAAGAAAGAAATCTTGAGACATTTTCAGTGCAAAAAAAGTGGTTTTATTAAAGCATGGGGACAGGACCCCTGGGCAGAAAGAGCTGCCCTGGGATTGTAAGGAGGAACTGATTATATACTTTTAAATTGGGAGGGATAGAGACAAAGGAAGTTTCCAAAAGAATTTTCATATGTTAAACAAGACTTACAGGATCTTGGAGGCCTAGCTATTGTCAAGCTAAGGTTTTTTCCCTCCAGCAAGGCATTAGCATTAAGACAGTTGGGAGTTCCTGGTGTCAGTGGGCTTCAAGTTGTAAAGAAATTTTGACTACATTTCCTTTTGCCTTTGTTCTCCACATCAACCAATGTCTGCTACCAGATCTGAGTATAGAATTTGACATAATTAAATCTCTATAATATGCTCGCCCAAAGACCACCATCTTCCTCTTGTACTAGTAGAGTGGATTTCTCATTGGTCTCCCCACTTCTGGTCTTTGTCCCCTAAAGTGTGTCTTCAGTACATTAGCCAGATGATCTTTTAAATATGCCATTCAGATAATAACCCTAGCAAATATTTATGAGGCACAGACTTTGTGTTGGGTACCTTTCTGAGTGCTTTACATAGATTACTCATTTATTGTTAGTAGCAACCCCATGGAGTTGGCCCTGTTATCATTCCTGTTTTATAGATAGGAAAATGCAAGTACATAGGTTAATCTGTAGCCAAACAAGAGGAAACAATAGTGAAACTCAAGCATCTTGGTGTCTTTAACTTGTATGCTCTGCCGTTTCAATCACTTCCTCAAACTCCTCAGTTGCTTTCTTTAGTCCCTATAATAAAATCCCACTCCTTCCCATATGGTTGGTTGTACAGCTTGGATTTCGTCCACCAGCTTGCTAGTACTCAATTCTATCCAAGGGCTTTGGGTTATATCAACAGAGAGGATAGAGCACCTTGTTCTAATTTTGCTGCCCATAGAGAGCATTTTTTTTTTCTAATTTATCTGCTCTGAGGAGGTCCATTTTCCCAATTTGTACAGAGGTGCCAAATGTGCTCACACAGCCCTGACAAGGTCCTGCAAGGTCTGGCCCTACCTCACTCTTAGCTCATTAGGTACCTACCAATATCTCCCTCACTTGTTTTATTTGAGGCACATTAGCTCCTGTCAGTTTCTAGAGTTTACCGAGCTATTTCCCACCACAGGATCTTTGTTCTTTGCCAGAGACATCATGTCCTGATCTTTTTGATGCTGATTTCTTCTCCTTGTTAAATTTTAGCAATATATTCTGTCATTCTTTGACACAGTATTCTGTTTATGTAAAACATAAATCAGATAATTCTCATGCCAAAACCCATTTTGTTCCTATAATAAGGTTGGTCCTTAAGTATAAAAACAATGACTCCCATTAATTTCTCCACTGAGTTTAGAAATGAGAAGTCCACATAGGATCAGAGAGACAGAGGTGCAAGCATCACCCTCTGTGGTAATGGTGATTGGAGAATGTGTCTTAGTTGTGAGGCCACAATGGACCCGTGATTTCTCCTTGAACTGTACTCATCCTTTAGAAGTGCAGACTTCTTCCTACCCAGGGAAAGCCACCTCCAAATGTCTTCCTGCACGTGTTAGCTGGTCAGCATGTTCTCTGGCTGTGGTTGAGAGTAGGATCTTTATCTACTTTCTCACTGCTATATTTCTAATCCCTAGAACCATGGCTGGCACACACAGTTAATTGAATATATTTATTTAATGACCCTATCTCTATCCTGACTACAAGTTCCCACAGGTGAAAAATGAAGCAGGGATAGGTCCAACTCCAAATTTGGATTAACAACATATTTTTTGTTTGTTTGTTTTCTGAAGGCTTAAATAGTACATTTCTTTGTTTGTTTATTATTTATTATTTATTTTTGAGAAAAACAGAGAGGATGCAAGCAGGGGAGGGTCACAGACAAAGGGAGATTCTCAACCAGGCTCCACACTGTCAGTGCAGAGCCCAATGCGAGGCTCCAACACATGAACTGTGAGATCATGACCTGAGCCAAAATCAAGAGTTGGACGCTTAGCTGACTGAGCCACCCAGGCACCCCAGTGCAAAAATAGAATACTACCACAGAGTGAACTGTTATTCGCAGTGTTTACAGTGTACTTCATACTTTATATTTGGAATTCTCCAAAGAAAATTGGTGGTGCGGTTTTTCATAAACTTAGGAATGTTTCTTGAAGTGCCAACTAGGGACACCAGGGCTAAACACAGAGCTTTCCTTTCAAGGACGTTCTGGGACTTTTTCCTACAATATGTGAAATTTATATTTATATAAATATAATAGAATTATACAATAGAATAGAAATTTATATTCCTACAATATATAGAAATTTTAATTTTAAATCATTCTTTGCTTTGAATTTTTGTTGTTGTTTTCCTAGAAAGCTTTTGGCTAAATAGAATATCCTGGTAAAGTCTGAAATGGGTTGGTTAGCTGGAATGGAAAAGTTTCTTATTTTAAAGCTTGGCAATTACTCTGTGAAAGTTGGCATGTGTGTATGTGTGTGCATGTGTTGGGGGGGTTATTTTATCTTTTATTGGTGTATAATTGACATATAACATTATGCAGTTAAAAAATTATTAACGTTTATTTATTTTTGAAAGGCAGGGAGAGATAGAACATGAGTGTGGGGGGGGGGGGGAGCAGAGAGAAAAGGAGACACAGAATCTGAAGCAGGCTCCAGGCCCTGAGCTGTCAGCACAGAGCCTTTCATGGGGCTTGACCCCATGAACCGTGAGATCACAACCTGAGCTGAAGTTGGATGCTGAAGTGACGGAGCCACCCAGATGCCCCATAACGTTATGTAGTTTAAAATCTTTTTTTTTTACATTTATTTATTTATTTATTTTTGAGAGACAGAGACAGAGCACAAGTGGGGGAGGGGCAGAGAGAGAAGGAGACACAGAATCCGAAGCAGGTTCCAGGCTCCGAGCTGTCAGCACAGAGCCTGACGTGGGGCTCGAACTCACAAACCACGAGATCATGACCTGAGCCGAAGTCAGAAGCTCAACCGACTGAGCCACCCAGGTGCCCCGCACATTATGTAGTTTTAAAGTGTACAGTGTGTTTTGATACACTTATCTACTGTGTTACAACATGATTAGCATCTTAATGGTAGCTAACACCTCTATCGAGGCACATAATTATTATTTCTTTTTTGAGAGAAGAGCAATTAAGATCTAGTCTCTTGGTACCTTTGAAATCTATGATACAGTATTATTACCTATAATCACTATGCTGTGCATTAGATCTTCAGGACTATTTATCTCGTAGTTGTAAGTTTGTCCCCTTAAACAAGTTGGCTATTTTCTTAGTCAACCAAGAGCTAATTTCAGATTCAGAAACATTCAGTTCAGGAATCTTGAACTCCTCAGAATCATCCAATTTTCTTGGAATCTCTGTGTGCTCAGTGAAACATCTTAACTTTACAGGAGCCCACATTTGTTCTTAGGCACAAACTTAGGCAGCTAATAACTTCAACAAGGTCACTAAAAATAAAACAACAACAACAAGAAAAAAAAAACAAACAAAAAACTTTTTGAAAAAGCTTTTGCCTTAGAGAGTGTGAAACACAGTACAAGTCAAAGCAAGAAGTCAAGATGGAACTGTAGGTGTAAATGCCCTGTTCAGAGATTTCACACACAGTTCTTCAAAAGGTGAGAGCTGGTGCACTCTTTTCTATGTCAGCCATGTTTCCACCATCAGGGCACCTTTCATCAGGGGCTCTGACCTGAGCCAGACCATGAACTCATGCATAAACTCTCCTGGCCTGAGATGTTTCTCCACACACACCCCCACCACTCCTGGCTGTTATACTGAGACCTTTCTCTATGATTCTGTGACCCCAGCCTCCTACCCAGGAGGACATAACATCTTAGTTTATGGGTGTTGGAAACCTGCTGTTTACCTCAACTCAGGGTCGGAAAAGAAGAAATATAGGCATAGATTTTTAACATGGCAACTCTACCTTAATGAGAGAAGGAAACCTTGTGAAGGTGAGAGGTGTGTGATAGGATCATGGGACCTCTGTTCTTAAAGCTCTTTGATGGTTTAGGTGACATGAGAGTTGCCTTAAGCAAACGTGAGGTTCTGTTGACAGTTTTCCTTGCTTCACGGTAGGACTGCTAGGTTCCCCTCCATGCTAAACAGTAATTGGTAGTAACATTTCCTTCTGGGGTGCTGACCTCTTTTCTCCCCAGCCCTTTTCTCCTTTTCTTATTGGAATGGGACATGACTGCTTTGGTTCTCTGCTCCAAGCTATCTAATAGAATACATCCACTGGGGTAAGTTGCATCCATTATTAATGACAGAAGGAAATCAATGAACTATCCCAAGCAGACTTTTATTTTAAAAAGGAACACAGTCATGACCAATTAAATCTGTGATAGGAATTTCCATTCATGAAATGTCCAGGTTGTAAAAATGGCACTAAGGAGTCTTTATAATGCCTCCAAAGCCCATTAGCTTAGACAAGCACCCAAGGGGTGAAAGGAAAAGAAACTGATATTTACTTAGAGCATGTAAAGGGATGTTTTTATATATAACCACTCTTGGTTAAGGGTTTCTCTGAAAATAAAATCCATTGGAAACAAAGTAGGTAAAGTGACACTTTAATGTCTCTATGTATATATTAAAAAAAAATCCTGATTAGTAACATGCAAATCTCAATTCTATAACACTGTGAGCAAAACAGCAACATCAGTGACAGCAACACCACCATCTTTCTTCAGTTATTGGCAGATTTGAAAGGACAGACAAGCTGTAATCTACCATCCAGATGAATAATATGGTTATGAGGTAGATAGGCACAGGGAATCCTGAGGCATATAAATCCCATAATAATGGGGCCAGCAAGAATTCAATACTATTTGAATAGTGACTCTAGGCACAATATTTTCAAAATTTACACCAAAACATATCCATGGACAGACTCAGATGAAAACATAAAACTTAACTCTTACCTAAACAATGAACTCATTCTCAAAATCTGAAAGAAATGTACACTCACTATAAGAACTATGGGTCCAGATTAAAAATTGTGATTTATAAGCATAGAATGAGTCTGCCTGCCTCACAGTATGCAGTAAGACCTTTTGTTCTTTTTCTGTTGTCTGCCTCCTGGATTCTGTGTTCAGGAGCAACTGTATTGATTGGCAGCTGCTCTTTGAGGGAGACAGAGAATTGTTCTCTTCTCTCCAATAGAAGTGTCTCTTTTTATGTTTATTGGCTGGATTGGGATAGTACTGGGTGGTGGTCCCCATGGTTGTATATTCACCCTAAGAGGTGTGCTTCTTACAATTAAAATATCAAAAGGGAGGCCCAGAGCCCTTTTAGCTATACATCATGGGAATTTTATCTTTCCATCCATTTATTGTGTTCTAAGTAGAAGAGGACTAGACCATTTTAATGCCACAGACCCAAAGTCAACAAAAGCTCGTAAGACTTTGGGAATTTCACTAGTAAACTATGCAAACTGACTTGTAAGACAGCTTACAGTTTGAGTCAGACTGAATGGACAGAAACTCTGAGCTAACCTTTTGTAGAATAGATTATTCCCACCCACCCCCACCCAAGGAAAGATTCTATATGAAAACATTGGAAAACAAGGAAATAACATTATCATACTGAATGTTCAAAGAAGGAGATCTTTGCAACTTATCTGAAGCAAGAAAAATTTTCCAAAAATGTTTAGTATTCTCAATAGATCATAATATATGACTCCTTTGAAACATGTTCAGAAAATCATAAAAAGGGAACCACTGAGATTAAAAACAGGAAAATGGGTAAGATAATGAGGTTTTATAAGGAAACTAAAAATGTAATAGCGGAAATAAAATTTTCAGTGGATGTAATGAAGAAGACAGTTACCTTGGAAAACTGAATTAATGATGTAGAAGATGAACTTGAGAAACTTGCACAGAATGCAGAGATGGGGGAAGAAAAAAAGCCCAATAGTGAGAAGATGTAAAGCAAAGTGTGCAGGATTCAATTTAAGAATTGTATATTTCCCTGAGGTTATAGTCAGAATAATCAGATGTAAAACAATCAACCAAGATGTGGCTAAAGAAATCTTTCAGAACTGGAAAGAAGCATAAATATGCAAATCTGTAGGCACCCCTTCCCAAGTCAATGTAAAGAAAACATACCTAGGCTTATCTTGTACAGATTTTTGAAATATGTTTACAAAAGGCAAACCAGTATCAAAAAGGAAAAAAAGAAAAGAAAAGTTTGACTCAGATATCTCCTTTGCAAAAGCAAATGTTAAAGAGTGTTTACAGAATTGGGTGAAAGAGAAAAAAAGAGACTCGATAACTTTATACCAAACAATTTTCCTTTCTTTTTTTTTTTTTTTTTTTTTTTTTTTTTTTTAATTTTCCTTTCTTAAGGAGCGATTAAGTCTCAGATTTTCAGGATCTCAAAAATATACCACTCAGTCTTTTCCTCTGCTCAGTGTAGTCCTTCCCAGCCAAAGGTGTAAGGATTGCACATTCTAGAGATCTCTTTTCTGCTGTCATCTCCTCTGCTTTCCTGACAGTAGGACATTCATTATTCGTGCTTGGCCCTTGTCACTCAATGCAGATGGAATCTCTTGTTGTTAACATAAAACAACTGATGTATTTGCTCTGTTCCTGTGACTTTGGAGAACTGTTGGGGGACACCCTGCTGTCTTTATCAGGAACTTAGGTGGTATTGCTTGTAGACTGAGTATCCAAATATGGAGCCAGAGAACGTGGGTTAAATCTTAGCTCTGTTTCCAACCAGACATGCTACCTTGGACAAGTTAGGTAAATTCTTTGTCCCTTAGCTATGCCACTGCAAAGTGGAGACAATCATATGACATAGGAATATCCTAAGATATCCTATATGTATAAGTATCCTAAGATATCCTAAGATATCCTAAGATATCCTATATGTATAAGTTAATATATGCAAAGAAGATAGAATAGTGCTTGGTAGCTGGTAAGCTTTGTGCAAATATTAGTTATTATTTCAGCTGTTGCTAATGATTGATCATATGCTTCCAACAATAACTGACAAAGATATTTATTTATTTACTTACTTATTTAGAGAAAGCGAGAGAGAGAGAGAGAGAGAGAGAGAGAGAGAGAGAGCAAGCAGGGGAGGGGCAGAGAGAGATGGAGAGAGAGAATCCCAAGCAGGCTCCATGCTCAGCACAGAGCCCCACACGGGGCATGATCTCATGAATCATGAGATCATGACCTGGGCCAAAATCAACAGTCAGATGCTAATTGACTGAGCCACCCAGAAGCCCCTCAATTTTTTATTTACATAAAATTCAGTCTAGAATCTATGATTTATAATGTCTTATCTGTTCTTTAAAATCTGCACATATAGCATAAATTTAATTTTGCAAAAAATAATTAGTCATTTCTGGGTGTTAGTACAGTTGTTATATTTCTTACCCTTAATTTTTATGTAAATATTTCATAACAATAAAATCATGTGGGTTTAAAGAATAATGTAAAGAACACACCTATACTTCTGACTTATTTAGGCAATAGAATATTCTTAGTATACTTGAAATTCCTTGTGTACTTATCCTTTTTATTTCTCTGCTCCCATTCCTAAAGGATCCATTGTTTTGAACTTTGTATTTATAATGCTCTAACCTTTTGTGGGGTGGGGGGGGCTCAACCCATTCAATATATTAACTAGCTTAAATGTTTGTGAAATTAATATTAATGACATCATATGGCACATAACCTTCTGCAACTTGCTATTTTCATTCTGTATTTTTTTTATGATATCCACATACATGAGACTACCAGAGGGCATTTATTTTCACTGCTCAATAATCTTACATTATATAAATGGAATCCAATATTATTCATCTCTCTTATTTCTAGTTGCTTCTGGTTATATGCTAACACAAATGAATATACTATGAACATTCTTGTAACTATTCCAGGGTGCAAATCTTCAAATTTTCCCAGGGCAGTAATTTTTATTGCTGACTCAGACCTAACCTCAGAGTTTCTGATTTATTTAGTAGGAGGATTGCTGGCCTGGAATCAGGATTTCATGCATCTTCGGGTTAGGGGGTCCAATTTCTTAGGTTAGAATCCTAACTCATTTACTTATTAGCTATGAGAATTTGTGAAAAGAGATACTTAATCTTTATGTGCTTCAGCTTCCTCATTGGAAAAATTGGGGGTGAAAACGAACACATCTCATTGGGTTAACAGAGTTTATGTAAAAAGAGAGTCATGCTCAGCACTCAATAAATCTTAGCTCTTATTAGAAATTCACTCTTTAGCTCTTCAGTTGTGCTAAAAACTAATTGCTTCTAGAGGCACCCGGGTAGCTTAGTCGGTTGAGTGTCCAGCTTTTGATTTCAGCTCAGGTCATGCTCTCGAAGTTTGTGAGCACTGTGTCCAGCTCTGCGCTAACAGTGTGGAGCCTGTTTGGGATTCTCTCTCTTTCCCTCTATCTCTGCCTTTCCCCTACTTGTGCTATCTTTCTCTGAAAATAAATAAACAAACATGAAAAAAATTTTAAGACATTGCTCCCAAATGTTTTTTCGAGGCATGACTTACATATAATAAAACAAATAGATGGATAAGTGTTGACAATTATAAACATCCATGTAAGCACCACCATAATTTAAATACAGAAAGGATAGCCCCCAGAAAGTTCCTTCATACTCTTCCAATCATGCTCCCCCAAAGTGATAGAATATTTTGCCTGTATTTGAAATTCCTCTGAATGGAATTATATAATGTGCACATTTTTGTGTCTGGCTTTGTCACCAGACAAAGCTCACGTTGAAACCAGAGCTAGGTTAAATGGATTTCTTTGCCATCTATTTTATTGAGCGGATGGGAGAGTGGACGGGGTAGAATTTTTTCTAGTCATTCTTCCAGTGAGGGTATAATTTTTCATAGATCCAAGCTTTGTGTGTGGTTCTCTGTTACAGTTTCCCACCTTGTATGGATCAAAGTCCTTTTCTTTTGAATTTACTTTGGTATTATATCCCAATACTCTGAAGTCCTGGCCACCAGTCTTATTACATTCTGACAACTCTACCTACAAGACCCTGATTCATTTTTGATGTCTGAGAGCTTCTCTTCTTTTCTTTTAAAGCAATGATTCATTTAAAAGGAAATGTGTCATATTTTATCCATAATTTTAAGTGTTCTGATAGAGAATATTACTGGGAAGTGTTTGCTAGGAATACAGTTTGTATTGATATTAAACAAAGGGTGAGCAAGTGGAGTATATACCAATTCCGTGGTTGAGGCTATTCCTCAGAGGTGCTATTTCCAGGTATTTCCAACCTGTCACGGTCTAGGGCAGAGAGGCCATTGGTAATTTCAGAGAAAGCCTCCAGGAACAGAGATACATATGCTGTCAACTGCAAGTCATCGGGACAGTCAGAATGATAGTGCCTGAGGGGTAATGCTAAGAACTGACAGCATCTACACAGCTTCAAGGCTTTCCATGTTCTGGCCCCTCCCTGTTTGCCTCTGTATAATGAGTCTTGTATTATGCACTTGAAAGAATTTCTAGAGGATTACATTTTTTTTTTTTTCAAAATGTTTAAACGCTAAGCATAGTTCCTGGTGTGTTTCAGATGGTCAAAAAAAGTTGTTTTTTCCCCTTACTTCTCCATTCAATTGCTCTGCCTTCTACACCCCCATATCCACCCCTGTGTATTTATTGGAAACCATAACTCTTCTTAACTATCAATTTTTATTTTACATATGTAGAAAATGTATATTTATATATATATATAGTTTTTAACTTTGTAATTTCCTATAGGTTTTATCTCCACCCGTGTATCGATATCAGAGCTTATGGTTTTTTTCTTTGTAATTTCCACAGCACCTAGCACACTGTCTTACATACAATTGCCTTTACAGATTGTTTTTAAGTTTATTTATTTTGATAGAGAGTGCACACATGTGCTGTGCACACGTGTGCAAGCAGGGGAGAGGCAGAGAGAGAGAGAGAGAGAGAGAGAGAGAGAGAGAGAGGGAGAGAGAGAATCCCAAGCAGGCTCCGTGCTCTCAGTGCAGAGCCTGAGGTGGGGCTTGAACTCATGAACCATGAGATCATGACCTGGACCAAAACTCAGTCAGACGCTTAACTGACTGAACCACACAGGTACCCTGCATTTAAAGATTGTTTAATAAATATTCTGGGGTTGACTTGTGAATGCACGATGTGCCTGACTTAAGGACTCATGAATTTACATAAGTTTTGAAAAACCAGGTATCTTGTTCAAATTCAAAACAGAAAAGTAAACAAATATAAAACCTGACAGTAAAAAAGTCAGTTCAGGCACCACCCCCTGATTTCCCCTCCAAATCAGCTTTTTAATTTTGTTCAGGTGGGCAAAGAGTTTTTCTTAAAAGTTGCTTTTTACCTTGAAATAATTTCTAAACATTCTGATTTTAAATGCCAAATTTGAAATCCCATATACATTAGAACTTAAAGAACAGATAGTTTAGTGGGAGATTCTGTGCACTGTGTAGTTAAACCTTCAGTCCTGCAATGGGTGTGGGTCGTGTGCTTACTACAAACTGTTGCTAAGTGGAGTAGGAGAAGAGGGAAGTACCAGACAGTCACTGCTTCTGAGAGACTTTGTGTGCTTGAGAAGGTAAATACTAAGTGTGGGGTCACCACACAGAGCTGGGATTGGCTATATGACTCTCCTAGCTGTGTGACCAAGAGCACATAATTTGACTTCTGTGTTATGACCCCATCCTACTTTCTCAATTTATTAAAACTCATATATAATGCCTTTATTGTTTAAAAAAATGCTTTTTTAATGTTTATATATTTTTGAGAGAGACAGACAGAGCTGAGCAGGGGGGGCAGAGAGAGAGGGAGACACAGAATCTGAAGCAGGCTCCAGGCTCTGAGCTGTCAGCACAGAGTCAGACCTGGGGCTCAAACTCACAAACCATGAGATTATGACCTGAGCTGGAGTAGGACACTTAACCAACTGAGCCACCCAGGTGCCTCCCTGTCTGTAATCTCTTGCGTGTATTTTGTAATGTCAGAATCATCTTTTCACCTGAGTAAATGGTAACAAGATGCTGAAGGGGGCCAGGACGTGCTACCCTGAAATATGGCACTTGGACTTATTAAATATCTTAAGCTGAAGGAATATTTTAAAGGTTTTACTTACCTTAATTTTTTAAGATTTTTTAAATGGTTATTTATTTTAAAGAGACAGAGTGTGAGTGGGGGAGGGGCAGAGACAGAAGGGGACAGAGGATCTGAAGCAGGCTCTGAGCTGACAGCAGAGAGCTTGATGCAAGGCTCGATCAAACTCATGGACCATGAGATCATGACATGAGCCAAAGTCAGATGCTCAACCAACTGAGCCACCCAGGTGCCCCCATAATGCCTTTATTCAAGTCTCACATGACTTCTGTATAAAATGGGGATAATAACTACTACAAATGATTTCTGATCATGCACTTAATTAACTTTTTAAATATATCCATCACACAATTTCTCATTAAACAATAGCTTTTAAAAACCAACTGTTTATTAAATAAGCTGTAAAAAATATGGCAATGTGGGCTTTGGTGCAGTAATGGATGCTATTTGGATGTGGATGTATGTTGATTTTTGTGAATGAGTCCTCTGGAAGCAAGACAAGATAAGATTCCTCTAATCAGATAAAACTACTTGCAGTGAATGACAGTTTACAATAGTTATTGATTTGATGCAGTCTCAAGGCTAGAAAGGATGAGAATTGGTGAGGTTTTGAGGACTAATGATAATACTAATAACAATAATATGCTATGGGCCTTTTCAAAATGAATTCTCCAAGAAAATATCTTCTTTTTCCCATGCCCTTATTTTTCTAACCTGGATGGGTAAAATTCCAAATCCTTCAGCTACCTTTAACAGTTCCTTCATGGATGCATGTGGCTATTTCCTCACTTCATCTGATTTCTGCCAATATTTGAACTGGTGTTTTCCTCTGAGGAAGATAAATAAAACTAAATCCATTAAAGTCTGCTCAGGAATCACCTTTCTTCATGGAGAGTTCATCTTTCTTTAAAATGAACCATCTGACTGCCTGGCTACACTTAAATCTTGGGCTTTGTCAAGATTTAATGTTGCATAAGTATTTATCACATATAAACAGTTGATACTTTTTCCTTAATAGATCATGGGGCATGGAATTCTAAGCCTGGAAAGGACATTAAAAATGATTTATACATCATACCTATATTTTTACATTGCTACATCTATACATATTTAAAGTTTTATATACATATTAGTTCTACTTAATATGGATTTTAGCTTAGATTAACATTCCAGATAGCCATAGGTTTTTATTGCTATACCTCAATGAACAATTACAACTTTGAAGAAAGAAATTATAAGCAAACTTCCAGTTATAAAAAAAAGATAATACTTAGTAATGCTGAGATTACACTGAAATAAACCATTAATGTATTGCTGATGAGAATCTGAATTGAGACACCTTTTCTGGATATTAATATGTCAACTATATCAAGCATTTTAATTATGTTTAGTATTGATCTAATATTATGTCTTGGAGGTTACTTTAGGAGTATGTTCAGAGATGACTACAGAGAGTAATATATAGGGAATTTATTGTGGTAAAATATAGAATGATGAAAGTTCATTAAAATCCTAAATGTCTAATAAAAGGAAAATGATTAAATAAATGAGTCAGCCATATGATACAATAATGCAATAGTGAAAAAGCTCATAGCTTTCAAAAGATATATAACAATGAGGGGATAAATGAAAAAAGTATTAACATTTTTAGAGCCATGATATGACCCCGACTTTGTTGTATGTATGTGTATGAATGCACATGTATTTGTCTATTTAAACAAGATCTTAAAATGGGAGGGGCAGTTGGCTGGCTGAGTCTGGTAGAGCATGTAACTCTTGATCTTAGGGTTGTGAGTTTAAGCCCTATCTTGGTTATAAAGCTCACTTAAAAAAAAAAAAATCTTCAGATGGGATTATCTCTCTCCCTCTATTTATCTCAGTCATCAAAAAGGCAATAATCAGGGGCTCTGGGTGGCTCAGTCAGTTGGGCATCCGACTTCAGCTTAGGTCATGATCTCACTGTTCGTGGGTTCAAGCCCCGCATTGTTGGGCTCTCTGCTGACAGCTCAGAGCCTGGTGCCTGCTTCAGATTTGGTGTCTCCCTCTCTCTGCCCTTTCCCCTCTCACACTCTGTCTCTCTCTGTCTCTCGAAAAATGCATAAATAAACATTAAAAGAAATTAAATAAAAGGAAATCATCAAATCATACAGGATAAACATCTCAGTATTCAAAAGTAAGTTTCCACTCCATCTATATAGGAGTGAAAAAGTCAATATTATGATTCCTAGCAGCATAGAAAATGGTTGAAATTAAAGAGACTGAGAGGAAATTTATTTGGAGAAATTGCTAGAGTATATCAGCATTTCCCCTTCCTTTCTAAAACCTTCTCTGAAACCCTGTGAGGATGAGGTCGGGGCAAGGGTGCTGCCTCCTCACCTCAAGGGACCTGAGAGGAATTTTGGGGAAACCAATCAGCAATATCCTTCCAATTGCTCAAGCCAAAAAGACCTTGAGATTAAATTTGACTCCACTTTCCCTTGTATGTCCTGTATGCAGTCCATCGGGAAATATAGATGTCAATATATTCAAAACATATCCAGGATATGATCATGCCTCCCCATCCCAACTGCCTTCCTAGGGCACGTCATCATTTCTCACCTGCGGTATTGCAAGTCTGAGTTCTCTGACTCCACGCTTGCCCTTATGGTTTGCAACAACACAAAAGCCAGTTCATTTCTATTAAAACCTGTCAGAATATGTCATTGTTCTGCTCAAAATTCTCATGGCTTCCAACTTAGAGCAGAAGCCGAAAATCTCCACAAAGACCTGTGGAGCCCTAAATGTTCTCTCCCTTGTTTGCCTCATTGATTCTGTCCCCTGCTCCTCCCTTGCTCACTCTAGTACTTTAGCTATCTGGTTCTCTTAGCTTGTAGAAGTGTCCTTCCACAATGGGCCTGTCATTCGCTGCTTCCTCTGCCTCAAGGCTCTTACCTCCTTTTTCTCTGTGGCTCCCTCCCTCCCCTCCTTAGTGTTTGCTTAGACATCTCCTTCACAGTGAAATTTCCCCAGACACTATGTTTAAAATTATAAACTCTAGACTCAGCTTGGCTCTATACTATTTTTTCTTACAACACTAATCACACACTGTGTGGTCCACTTCCTGGAGGGTGACCATGTGTCCTGGTCTACCTGAGATGGAATGAGTTTATGCCTGACGTCACAACGTAATTATGAAGAGCATTCTCTTTCACTGCCATTCTTACATCCACTTTCAAAAATGTCCTGGTTTGATTAATCTATTTATAAAAACAAATACGTCTTGTTCATGGGTCAAGAACTACGGTTCTCAAATGGCAAATGGGCAGTAAACACATGTTGAGTGAATAAGTGAAATAATTAATGAGCTCAGTATTTTCCCCATGAAGTTTGGACGTGCATAAGGGACTGGTGTTTGACCTTTATCTGTGAAACTCAGAGGCAGTTGGCTGTGGCTGGACCTCTCTCTGGCAGTGAAGAGAAGAGAAATGACATCCCAGAGCCAGCTGCCCTTCATCTGAGGACCTGACCCAGGTTCCTGGGTCTCACAGATCAGGGGTGGGTGACAAGGGAAGGGGCTAGCCAGGGATCAATGTTTGATTAATAATCAAATAGCAGACATTTAAAATTAATGACATAAGGCAATTCTTGGCACTAGAAGGATCCTGGAAAGTGTTTAAAATTTATGACTGCAAGGTCTATAGAATTAGTCTGAGATTTCATCCAGAGGTAAGCCAAGAACTAGCCTATTGAGGAGATTTCAAAGAATAATGAGGGGAAAGAAGAAAGGTGTTTGATGCTTGTACCCTTGTTTATAACTGTTCATAGGTAATATTTAAAAGTATAAGTTAAGGAGTAGGACAGATCTGATTTTTAAA
Source organism: Felis catus (assembly GCF_018350175.1). NCBI lineage: Eukaryota > Metazoa > Chordata > Mammalia > Carnivora > Felidae > Felis > Felis catus. The sequence goes on from NC_058377.1 coordinate 41,846,681, forward strand.
AATTTATTTATTTATTTTGAGAGAGAGATAGTGTGAGCAGGGGAGGGGCAGAGAGAGAGGGGGGGACTGAGAATCCCAAGCAGGCTCCAGGCTGTACCACACACAGAGTTCGATGTGGGGCTCAAGCCCATGAAACCATAAATCGTGACCTGAGTTGAAATCAAGAGCTGGACACTTAACTCACTGAGACAACCAGGCGCTCCCGACAGATCTGATTTTCAATGCTATTTCTATACCGTAATTATTATGGAAATTTGGTCAAGTTGCTTGTCCTCCTTAATCTTCAAATTACAAACACATTTATGAGGCAGTATTTTTCACATATGAACTTTATTCAACAAGTCTGTATGAATATATATAATTATATATATATTTATATATATAACATATATGAGTATATATTTTATATATCACATTAACTTTGTTAAATAGGAAATTTTTGAGAAACACTATAAAAATTAAATTCTCATTTTAGGAAAAAATAGACTAATTAAAAATATTTTGGTCCACTTTGGCACTCTGTTAGTATGCACTTAGTACTCTGATAGTTCAGAAGACCTGTGCCCTATCTTTAATGGCCTATATCCTTGAGAAGTCAACAGGGACACATACTAAACTTTACAACTATTTGTTGGATACAAATTAATTTTCCATTAAAGGGCTAATGGTGTGCCAAGGAGAACTGGTGTTTTCTGTACCATGATTGTGAAATTCTCATCATTAACCTCCTTTTAAAAATCAAATACAGGAGAGATTCATACTCTTTCTATGAGGAATATCCTTAAATATGTGTTGTCATATTCAGACAAATTTTAAACCTAGTGCTTCTGTTCTCTCCATTCTATCTAACAAAGCTTGGAGTAAAAGTAGTTATCCTGATGACTGAAGCAAAATAAAACAAAAACACCCATTTCTGCTTCCAGTTGTCTTCAGTTTACCGGTAAAGGTGATTTTGGTAGGCTGGCATAATTGCTTGGGCCTTTTTGGTGCGTGTATGCATCCAAAAAGTAAAAATAAACAGAACTTTTCAATGTCCAGAATTAGTCTATTTTGGAGATGAAAAGATTTTTCGGGGGGTGGGGGTGGAGGGGAAAGTGTCTTTTCAAGCAGGCATACTACTTTTCTAGGGGTGGACAGTGTCTCTCTGGCAGCTATAATTTCTCTACTAGACAGCGGTATGTTGTGCCTGGAAGCTGGTGTTCTCCTTTGCATGCTTTCTCTAAAAGTTGCAATTCCTTCTAAAGCCTACCATTTTTGGAAAACATCCTTCTGGCCTTTCATATTCTGCTGGAGGCAGGACCAGCTAACGGGGATCTGGTTTGATGCCTATTTGCATGCTGGTTAGATGGTGAATTACAGGAGCCCTCCTACCGGCCCTCTTCCCTGATGCTCTAGTGCCCCTCTGGGTCCACTGCCACACCCCATCCTTTTGTCCTCGCCTCTTAGCTCCTTGCTGAGTTAGACAGCACGTGATAGCCAAATAGCCAAGGCTGATTAGCTGAAAGCATCCTGAAGGTATACTTAAATTTTTCTACCCAAATTCCCCAGGAGGGAAATTTGAAAATTTGTGGGGGAAAAATGTATGTATGATCCTGAGCACCTTGAAATATGATGTCTGGCAAGCTATTAATTTGTTGTAATTGCTGAGATGAATATTTGGTAAGAATCATTTGGTAAGAATTTCCTGGCTGAAATTTCTGTAGGCACGTTCCATGTTATAGACCTCAAGGACCTAGGTCAACCATCTGTCTGTGTTTAGAAGCAGATTCCAAATGGTTTTTCTAGGAGGTTCTCCTATTTTCCTTGGGCACTTCCTCAGACCACTTTTGGTCAAGCTTCCTAGTCTTCATTCCTTTTCAGAGATTCATGATGAACATGAGAGCACCTGAAAAGCTGTAGTAAAGCAATTGGATTAACTTTATTTACTCTCTTCTCTCAGATTTTTCACTGGACAAACTTTGCATGTCACATTTACTAACATCCAGTAGATAAAATTAGTATTCTGAGGAATGCTTGGAGAAATGATGCTCTGAATGCAATACGCATTTTTCTTTATGAAACTTCTGGAGAGCTGCCTCAGAGAACAAACCTCATGGTGTTGACGCTCTGTAGAATTTTGTTTTAAGGGAACTTACTTTGACATTATGAAGTTAGCCTATGAGGGACGGTAAACAGAAGAGATAAAAAAAAAAAATAGGCTTAGAGATGTTAAGTAACATGTCCCAACCCAGTTTTCTAGGACTGCAAATCACAGTTATTAGCACAGACTCAACAGCTGAACATCACATACATTTATTCTCTTACAGTTTCTATGGGTCACAAGTTAGGGCATGACTTATTGGAGCTTCTATGTCAGATTCTCACTAGGCTGGAATCAAAGTGTTGACTATAGTGCTGTGTAGTATGAGCATTCATTTCCTTACGGGTAGGTGGACTAAAGGACTGAATTTCTTCCCAGCTGTCAGCTGGAGTCCACCCTCAATTCTTTGCCAAATGAGCCCTCTGAACATGACTCCTTGCGTCCTCAAAACTAAGAAGGAAGATGTATTCTCCTAGTAAGATGGGTTGCAATCATATGAAATATTATAACAGAAGTGATGTACTATTACCTTTATTATATTATATGGATTAGGAAGCAAGCCACAGTTCCCTCCTGCACTTAAAGGGAGGGGATTTACACAAGATGTGGTTACCGGGAATTAGACATCATAGGGTCTGTCACACCAATGTGTCATTTACCATCACACCATCAGACTACAGAATAAATAGGGAAACATTACCTCCACATTTATTTCTCTGACCTTACTGAGGTTCCAAAAACTCCCACAGGTCCTGTTTACCCAGGATCTCCACTTTGGCCCCTTTTCATTTGGACCTCATGTTCTGAATATACATGTCCCCCTACTATATCTCCTACTTCCCAATAAAAACTTCTCTGATATTTGTCTTTTTCTAAGGTCCCCCTTCTTGCACTAAGTTGACTAATGGAATATGCCCCAACAAAACAAGTTTAAGTGCAACCCTACTGTATATCGTATTTGCATGGTATGCATATTGTTTTCATTCAAAAGAATAGCTCTGGAGATAAGATTTTCAACCAGCATGACATCTCTGCTAATTTACAGAACCATATTTATTATGGCATGTGTGAGAAGCTTGTACATTTTCTGACTCATTCCCCTCTGTACCGTGGCATGCTTCCTTTATCTTTGTCCTCTATAATTTTGGGCCAAAAGAGTTAAAGATTGAAATAAAAAAGACATCTTAGCCAGTACTTCTTTCTGAACCCCTGGTGCTCTCTTTGTATCAGTGAGACGGGCAAGTCAGGCCAGCAATTGAAATTGCTAAGTGTTTCTCTCAAATGCCTTTGGTCACACACCTTTGGTTATTTCCTTCTGTGAGCCGTACCTCAGTCCAGGCCTCACAGAACACAATTAGAACTGGGTTCTGACAGCAACAAGAAGTCATAGAATGTGTGGACAATGACATATGGACCCCTGAAATGTAGCCCTGCAAGTCCAAAATGCAGTCAACCAGAAATCTTTACTGTAATTTTGTAAAAGTTAAATTCCATAAGTAAATGAAATGCTTAGAAAAAAAATAAAAACAGGAAAGCTTGAGAAAGATTAAACAATGAGTTGAATAGTATTCAAGCATCTCTGAAGTTTGGGAATAGAGGAAGTCAATGTGTTTTCCAATAAATAAAATATAAGTCAATCTCGCAGAGAACACTTTGAATAGCCTTGCTTTTTGGCTAAGAAAGAATGTGTAACATTGTAAACATTGTGCTTATTGAATTTTAAACTCCATACATTTCATAAAAGGTGGCTCTTCCCTCATCCTCTCGAAGGGAATAGAAATGGTTTATATTATAAACGCATTCCTGCATTCAAATACATTTCTGAAGAGAGAAAGAGCTGGGCTGTGGCAATTTTCTTCTGTGATACAGTGTTACTTTGCTTATTGTGAACTTTCAAAAATCTTTACACATTGTATCTTTTGAATTCCATCTGCAAAAGGGGAAATGTTTACTTTGAATAGAAATTCCATTAACCATAATCTGTTCTCATTCTACCTTTCCAAACTTATCTGCTTCTATTTCATACTACCTACCCTTCATTTTAGATACATCCAAGTATCATCTGTTTTGTGAACCTGTCTTGACTTTTCTGCAACACCTATCTCATTCCTAGCACGGTGCATGGCACACGGAAAATCTAAATAATATATGGAATGCCTCAGGGTCATTGTGTCTTTTGGATTGCCTTGCTGCACTTGTCTTTTCTGTATTAAACCTTATCAGTAGGCAAAGGCTGGACTCAACTGCCTTTTTCTCCTTGAAGCTGACCTCCCACTTGGGATAAATTACTCTCTCTTCCATGCCCCACAGCTTATATCTTGATTATAGCAAGCATTTAATTTCCATTTTGTGTTGAGGGAGCCTTCAATCAGAGTTTGGAGAACTACTCTGGAAATTATGATGAACTAGCAAGTGTTCGAAGTCAACCAGGGTTTGTTTCATATTTTAGTCTTCTAGCATTAAGCCTTGTATCAGCTCTCTAGGATCCTGTATTTCATTATTTATCAGGGTGATAATCTGTGTTCTCTTTTATCTTAAAACATTTTACCTTCAGGGGCGCCTGGGTGGCTCAGTTGGTTGAGCGTCTGACTTTGGCTCAGGTCATGATCTCATGGTTCGTAGGTTCAAGCCCCCCCCTCGGGCTCTGTGCTGACAGCTCAGAGCCTGGAGCCTGCTTCGAATTCTGTGTCTCCCTCTGTCTCTGCCCCCTGCACCCCCCTCACCCCCGCCCCCGGGCCCTGTTCATGCTCTGTCTCTCTCTGTCTCTCAAAAGCGAATAAAGATTTAAAATTTTTTTTTAAATAAAAAACATTTTACCTTCATCTTTCCCCCATCGATAAGTTGGGGTTTTTGTAGATTTGCCATTCATTTGAGCTGCTCATATTGGACATGGGAGTGAACCTCTTATATCCTAGGAGCAAAAACAGAGAATAAATGCTTTTCCATTTGCAAACGCTGCCGTGTTCATGAGCAGCAGCATGTAGAACACCGACAGTTCACATGAAAAATTAGGTGTCCTATTAACCTCCAAGTCAGAACAAGAGTCCCTCCTTGGAGTGCTTGTGTGAGAAGCAGTAGAGTGTAGTTAGAAGTACAGATTTGTAGACAGATTTCCTGGGTCTGGATCCCAGATCTATTATTAACTGGGTGTGATGATTTTATGCTGTGTCAACTCAGACAAATTGGAATGAGATTTTATGTACTTCCTTTTTTGAATATTTCTGGAATAGGGTTGGCCACAGAGAAATTTATGCCCCTCTCCGGGTTTGGTAGGCATCGTGACATCATTAAAATCTCTTAGGCATCTGGGACCTAGTACAGTCTGTGATTACTCAGAATCTCTAGGAGCCAAAGCTACAAAAAGATGTGGCTATTTTGGAAATAAATGCTACTGAAAGACCTTTTATCTTAACCAAGTGCATAATGTCTGTTTCTTCCACCATATTCCATAGTACTTAAGGTCAGCATATTCTCATAATTATTCTTTATCTTGTATCATTTATACTGCTCAGAATAGTGCTTTTCACATAAAGCAGTTCCATTGAAAGTGGTTGAATTAAAACAGAATGATATTGCTGCAATATTTTTAATAGTGTATCAATTATGAAAGTTTAAGCTTCCTTATGAAAGAAGTAGGAAAGACAATTTTTCTTTCACGAGACATCTAGAATTTGCAGACCAGGGTAGAGATGCCTTCTTTATTGCTACGTCTTCATTCTTTCTATGCTGTTTTCTCTGTCACAATCATGTCACCATTGAAAGATGGCTGTTCTATCTCTAGTTTCCCATTCATGTTCCAGAAAGCAACCTCACAAAGAGAAAAGTAAAAAAATCCTCTGGGGTTTTCTGCTTTTCTGCAGAAAAGTGAATTTCTACTTTTATCTCATTTGCTTGAACTGTGACACTGTGGGAAGGGAAAAATAAGTTTTCTCCTATCTTTCTAGGTTCTTGGAGGAGATCACATGAAAGAAAATACCTGGAAAAACTGAGTAACTCACCCAAATGGCCCAAGCCACCACCTTGAAGAATAGTTCCAACTGAAGCCAAAAGAAGACGTTAGAAATGGTGGAGTGGAGGTTACAGAAGGTGAACAAGAAAAGCAGAGTAAACAAGGGTAAGGTTGTGTTGCAGATATAAGTCATTGCTTTCTCCATTGATAGCAGTGTCTAGAAATTTAGACTCATCCCTCTCTAGAGAGTACAGAGAGGGGGACATCCTTACAAATGGAGATTTCCTTTGTAAATGTAAATGACTCTTACAAAAGGGTAATTTCCTTTTTTTTTAAATGTTTATTTATTTTTGAGAGAGGGAGAGCAAGCACTAGTGGGGGAGGTGCAGAGAGAGAGAGACAGAGAGACAGAGAGAGAGAGACAGAGACAGAGAGGATTTGAAGCAGAAGCCATGCTGACAGCTGGAACTCAGGAACCTTGAAGCATGACCTGAGCTGGAAGTCAGCTGCTTAAATGATTTAGCTGCCCAGGTGTCCTAAAACGATAATTTCTACTCAGTTTTTGAGAGATTTTCCTATGTCTGCAGTATTTTAAAAATAATCAACTTAAAATAATCTTTATGCCAAAGGGGCATAGTTTGGGATGGTATTCAGCTCCCTTTTAACACCCACCCATCATTAGTTGAAAAACAGGCCAAGAAGTGTAGTTTTTTTTGTTTTGTTTTTGTTTTTGTTTTGTTTTGTTTTACCTTGACACATCACCATCTTGAACAAAATTGAGATTTTGTTATTAAGGCAGAAGGAGAAAGTGGATGTTGGTAGGCAAATGCAAATTTCTTCATGAGTAAGAAAGACTCCAGCCAAATGAAGCACAAAGTGAATTGGTTTTTCCCTGAGCTCTCTGAAAGAAACTAAAATTTTCTCTCTTTGAACATCTCAGGTAATTCTTTGAGAATACCTATGCTGGAGGAAACTTGGTCCAGAGTGAAGTAGGTTCACAATGAAGGGGAGCAGAATTTGTCACCCTGAAATATACTTCTTTGGCATAAACATTATTTTAGGCTGATTATTTGTAAGAGACAGCAAACACAGGAGAAGCTCTGAAAACTGAGTAGGAGTTACCCTTTTGTAAGATACATTTGCACATATAAAGGATATTCCCATTTGTAGGGTGTCTCCCTCTCTGTACCCGGAAGAAGACTACCAAATCTCTAGAAATCTTATCAGTGGAGAAGAGAGCAACTTAAATCTGCACAACAACTTTTCCCTAGTTGATTGCACCTTTCCTGATAACCTCCCATAATGGGACTTCCATCCCCCCTCCCCCGCCACCATCTTTTGTCTTTAGCTGGAGGCAGTACTTAAAGTGATGGCTTGGGCCATTTTGGAGAGCTTCTCAATTTCCCTGGGTCTCTCTTATGTATACAGAAATATACCCATGATTAAACTTCTGTTTTTCTCTTGTTAATCTGTCTTTTATACAGGAGGTCTCTCAGCCAAGAACCTAGAAAGGTAAAGGGACAATTTTTTTCCCTCTCTTATAGCAACAAATCTGTAACAATTGAGTGGAGCTCAGTGAACTAGAACTCTGGCTCTAGTAACCTAAAAAGGAATGAAGGAGACCATAATCATTGTTCAGTAATAAGTCTGATAATGGGAGCCATTGGAATCATTTGTAGCCTTATCCTGGATGTTTGTTTTGTTAGTGAGTAAAAGAGAATATCTGTGTTTCCTAAACTGGGGGTGGGTAGGGGTGGGCATGAGTGTAGTGTCTGTAACTGAATTAAAACACACCCAGTCTTTCCTGCTGTGTGTATTCACTTCTGACACTTCCAGTTATCAAATGGGTGGGATTTTCCCCCAGTAAGCAATTCTCTGTGATACCATCTGGGTGTCCTAAAATTTAACTCAATTCTGACACTGTCTACTGGAGATGACATCAGATCCCACAGGTTAAGGGCTCAGTCCCTCAAGACTGCCCCCCTCCTCTTCCCCCTCTGGTGACCAGCACCCATCCAGGTGCCATCCAGGAACCCATCCAGAGTCTCTTCCTGAGGACAAAAGATGTCTCTGTTACCCCAGAAATTCCAGCAGATTTCAGAGCTCAGTGTCAAAAACCAGGGTCTAAGACCAAATGTTAGAACAAAAGGTGCCCCTGGTACTCTTAATCACTTAGGAAATTATAAGGGTTTTAGGAGCTTTGTGCCGGGAACTGCAGAGACAAACAGATGCACATTCTATTATCTCACAGTAACATTCAGTGTAAGGGTGGAATTATATATTAACCTGATTAAGGACTCAATGTCTAGTTTTAATGTTGCACTAGAAGTCAGTTCTCCCTCCCCTGAAGTGGTAAGTGTTTGCATAGGTTTGGATATGATGATTATTAAGCTCTTGCCTCTCTGCTGGAAGCTTACCTTTCTGTACCTGCTTTGTGATACTGGGACCTTGTAGATCCCATTTCTCCGAGGCCAGCTTGCCTCCAACCGGGCTGCACTGGTGGGAATACAGCAAGGAGACTGGAAGACAAGATGCAGAAGAATGGACTTCTTTTTTGTTGATTCCTATTCCTGTCCACATCACTCCATCATCTTCCACTCTGGCTTGTACCTGTGGCCTCCAGGAGCAGCAGTTGGATCCAATTTTCAGGTCGCCCTCCTACACACACACAGTCAAAACACCTTAAACAAATCATCTCATAGATACAGCAGCCAGGCAGCACCCCCTCCTCAGAAGATTGAGTCCTGGCTTAGGGGAGGGTACACCCAACAATATCCAAACCAACTGTGAGGTTTTTCCTTCTCAGAGATCTGAGTCCCAGTTCAACAGAACTTCTTCAGGTTTCTAAATCCTAGTAACCTCTGCCGGTTTTTTTTTTCACTAGCTCTAGCAGCTTCCTCTGGTTACTATTTCCATGTTATCTCAGTGTTTCTTTCTTGCCCTTCAATGCTTATTTAAACGATTCCCTATATTATGATTTTGTTGTTAATTAAAGTAGCTGCTTTGGCCCCTCTTCTCCTAACTGAACACTCATTGATAGAATGAATAAAACTAAAATAAGTTTCAGTGCTACATGCTATGCTTAGTAAACATGATGGGGAAGAAAAAGAATGAGCGCAACCAAAGAGAAGAGTAAAGTCCCGTTGTTTCTTAACATGCCAGGCAGGATGAGGTACATGCTGATAACAGAGAAGAGGGAGATGGATTTGTTCAGGTAGCTTTGGTTCCCAGAGAATGTGGGCACTTCCTTGTGTAGTCAGGAAAGGACGCGTGCTTCCTGGAGCGCTTCAGCAGGGACACTATAAACAGCATGGACTGTGTGTTTACCCTGTTGCCTCAGACTCTCCTGAAAAGATGTCTATTAGGTCGTTTCTATTATTAGGGCAAGCCGGGTGTATATATAAGGAAGGGCTGGGCTATTGAGGCACAAAAAGTAGTTTAAAGCCTATCACATTTATATACTTCAAACATACCAGTAGATTCTAAAGTCAAATTTTGGCACTCTGATTTTATTGTCCCAACCAAATTATAAACCGTACTAATTTAGGGAGCATTTTGGTGCCCAAAGAAAGTCTCATACAAAGTGGGGTCACCAAGCCCCCAGTTGGGATTGTATCAGAAATTCCCACCAAGACAGATGCTGTCTGGTTTATCTTTGTAAATTGCTAGAACACTTTCCCCATTTAAGGTAATGCATTTGCCATGTGTATTGAAAGGGGGATTTGTAATTTTTAATATTTTAATGAAACAGAGTTCAAAAACGTTAAAAATAGGCAATGAGAATAAATTTTATTTTCAGTAGAGGGAAAAGGTAAATATCTGTCAGAAAATTTTGCTTCTTGTGTTTTATTGAGTGAGAACAGTTATGAAATTGAGTAAAAGAGAAATTAGTAGCCTATTAAAACTTGGAAAATATTTTTCTTAAACTTGAAACACAGCCAAGAAACTTTAGGTTATAGGGAGACTATACACCTTGATCTGTTATTTCTCTAAGGGGAAACTGAAATGATTATACCTAAATCTGTATCTGTATCACCTGTAACTATCTTTATATTTCTCTGTGAGAACAAAGAGAAGATAGAAAACAGGGTAAATAAAATACCCACAAATTTTTGGAAGATAAAACACAAAAGGAAGATTGAAGGCAGCGTGATGAAGTTGAAAACTGCACTATGTGGAGTAAAATGTGTAGACAAGTAGAACACATGGGTAAGGGTGAGGATGAGGCACAAGATGGAAACAAACATGGGCCCTGGGGTAAAGTCACAACATTGAACAGGATAATGCCCACATCACCAGCAGTCAGGGCTCTCACCCCACCTTCGCCAGGAGGGAGCTTGGGAGCTCAATAGGGCTAGTAGTTGGAAAGTCTGCTTTCCTCAGTCTGTGTATAAAGCAGGCAGCTAGGCAATGAATCTTGGATAAGAACAGGGTTTGCTTTTCTGGAGAAACTAAACAGTGCTGGGGAATTTAAGACTTTTTTTTTTTTTTTTTTAAATAAAATGGCTTTTCCTCTACCGGATGCCCTCAAGTTCACCAGTTAAAATCACTGCTCTAATGGGTATCCCAAGAGAGATAGAAGAAATGATTGCATGCATTAAAACAAATAAACAAACAAAGAAAACAAAGAAACATACAGAAAAAAACATGCAAAGGAAAGAGAAAATAGCTCCTGGAAATTAAAAACACAATTGTTAAAAAAAAAAAAATCAATGATGAGATTGGAAGATGAAAACAAAGAAATCACCTAGAGCCTAAACTCAAAGAAAAATGCTGGAGAAAATATAAGACAAAAACAGTAGTCTTAGAAGATTTACCAAAAAAACTCAATAACTTCTTATTATCTGATTTATAAAAAGAACAGAAGATAAAGGCAACATATCTTCAAGATTCTGAGAGAAAACTATATTCACCCTAGGATTTCATACTCAAAAAGCCATCAGTCAGGTATAAGCATAAAATGATGTCATGTTCATGAAAGGCCACAAAAAGTTCAGTGTTCATGCACCTTTTCTTAGAAACATTTCAGCAAAACTAGCAAGTAAACTGAAGAGTACAGAGAAGAAGTATGAAGTCGGAGAAACAGCGGAAGCATCTCAGGAGAGAGGTGAACGGCAGCCTCTGCAAGGCAGCTCTCAGGAGGCCTAGCGAGCAGGTGGATACAAAGCTCTGGGAAAAGCTTTCCAAGAGGAAAAAAGGGACACAACAAACAGCTTGATATAATGGAACATTTGGTTTCAAAAAGAGGTCAAGACAGTGGCTAATGGTATCTGATAGCCCATAGGATAAAATTAAAGTTATTTATGTAGACATTTATAATCCCTTGGAATTCCTGTGAATAATACTTTATAATAATCTTGGTATAAACCCTGACTGGTGATCACTCTAAAAATAGTCATCAGGGTGCCTGTGTGGCTCAGTTGGTTAAACCTCGAACTCTTGATTTTGGCTCAGGTCATGATTGAGCCCCGCGTTGGGCTCTGCACTGAGTGTGGAACCTGCTTGGGATTCTCTTTCTCTCCCTCTCTTTCTGCCCTTCCCTCCCCCCCATCTCTTTAAAAAAAATAAAAATAAAAATAGTTATCTAACTATATTGGGTGTATGGCATGTAAAGAGAATTAAATCCTTATATTTTATAATGGGGGTTACTAAAAATTTCTGAAATTAAGAAAAATCAAGAAATGAGTTCATTACTTAGAAAAGGGAAGGTTAGGGGCACCTGGGTGGCACAGTTGGTTGACATCCGACTTTGGTTCTGGTCGTGATCTCACAGTTCGTGAGTTTGAGCCCCACATCGGGCTTCTCTGCTGTCAGCATGGAGCCCACTTCTGATCCTCTGTCCCTCTTTCTCCCTGCCTCTCTCTCTTTCTCAAAAATAAATAAACATCAAAAAAAAAAAAGAAATAAAAGAAAATAAAAGGGAAGGTAAATACCAATAGTAGAGCCTAAAAATTTCCATCAGTGAGCTCTATTCCTCTTGAAGGGGGCTAGGGTCCTATCAGAGGACTGCTGTTTTTCATTATGAGCCTCTCAGGACAACATGACTGTATAAATGTGAAAATGTATTATTTTGACAAGAGTAAAAATGGTAAAGGTTAAAAAGACAGGCAACAACATCAATTACAATAACCACAACATAGTATACCCAAACTTCACCACAAAATATGTCAACTTTTTTTTTTAGTTTCTGCTGACACATTGCATTAGATAAGTAAGTAAATGCCCCTGGTAGAAAAGACATCTTTGTAATTTTAATGTACAAATTTTTGGAAGACAAATGGCCTCATGGGGAAAGCTCTATTTTCTGTTCATCAGGAGTAAAGTCATTTGAAAGGCCATCAGAATGTCTATAGGGTAGGCAACAATATTCAAAGCCTTTTCTAACTGTAGAAAGTAATGGAAATGAAAGGGGTCAAGTGTACACCTCACTCACAAGTAGAGACAAATTACCATTATTGGGGGAGACCAGTAAATTACATTAATTATCCGACACAGTCTTTATAATGGTTATATGAATGATGTGTATTTCAAAATTTTTAGTGTTACATGTACGCTCCTATTAGAGATATCCCTTCCTCTGTCTTTGACTTTTGAGACAAAAGGAAGAATGAGGGAAAATTGATTTGTTTAGCAGTGAATTTTCGAACACTTTTTTGCTGTGTGAAAATGTTGTGAAGTTTTTCTAGAGGTGAAATATTTTGCATAGTCTCAACATGCAAAATAACCAAGACTGCAGCTCTTATAGGCCGGGGTCCATGTGTGGCAGCCAATGGACCTGGCATCCCCCTGAATTATTTCCCCATTGCACCACTGCCTGACTTCACATAGCAAAGTATAAAACCGGATGATTTAAAGAATTACTCCTAACTGTTGAAATTAACACTCTAGAAATTCTGGAGACACAAATCTATATAAAAGATGTAGTATAATGTCTTATCTAAAAAACAAACAAACCCACCAAAACAAAATGAAACAAAACAAACACAGATTCCCAAATAAAAACATTAGCCTATTTTTTTTTAATTTTTAAAAATTTATTTATCTTGAGAGGGAGGGAGGGAGGGGGAGAGAGTGAATGAGCACTTGAGTAGGGTAGGGGTAGAGAGAGAGGGAGAGAGAATTCCAAGCAGTCTTCATGTTGACACAGCACAGAGCCCCACTGGGGCTCAACCTCACAAAATGCGAGATCATGACCTGAGCCGAAATCAAGAGTCAGACACTTAACCCACTGAGCCACCCAGGCAGGCACCCCACTAGCCTTTTTTTTTTAATTCATCATACTATGTGTGCAAGCATATGAATCCAAGATATTTTTAGATTATTTTAAAGGTCATTTTTAATTGTATATTTGTATAGAAATGTAAGATAAGATTTTTAAAAAAGTTTTATTTATGTGTGATGGTTTTTCAAGAAAACTCAAATAGAATTTCACTTAAATTTTAGCATTAGACTGAACAAAGTTTTAGTCTATATTTTTGGAATGTGTCACGAATTTGAAAAGCAGAAAAAAATCTGATGAAAAATAATGTTTCCTTCCTTTCCTGCCTCCCTCTTTCTCTCTCTTTCTTCTTAAGCAAGTGGGGCTATGAATTAGCAAATGTCTCTACCATTATTTTTTCTGCATGACTGTAAGTGTCTTGACATCTCAATATTCAATTTGTGTCTCTTTGGAGAGAGCACAGTGATATTTTGAATTCCTTACAGGAAGTAGGTTATTAAGGACAGGAGGCCTCCATAGACTGAGTCCCAAGTTCTTCCACATAGTTCCCAAGGTTAGGGCTCCTAAGCACATTACATTGAGTACATTACATTGAGTACCTACAATGTAACAAGCATTCTGTGAAGTCTTGGATTCTGAAGGATCTAAGGAGTTTGAACTTTATCTTGAAAGCTACAGTTATTGCAAGGTTTTAAGCACAGCAATTACATAAGTACATCATATCAAATTATATATATTATATATTATATTATATATAAATTAAATTTAAAAATGTAGGGAGACCATTGCAGGTATCTATACAAGCAATTATTAGGATATAACTACAATAATGGGAACATGAATAGAGAGGGCTGATTCCAAAAGGACCTAATCGATACTAGTACAATAATAGTAGGGGACCTTAACACCCCTCTTACTTCAGTGAATCACATGGTATGTACAGGATTCAGTAACTGATTAAATGTGGCAGTGACATGTGGGGTGGGGGTCCGATATTGACTCCCCGGACACTAGCCTCGTTGACTGGATGGATGGTGTCGTCCAGTGAGCTGTGGAGTTGAAAAGGGAGAACACATTTTGGGGAAAAGATGTGAGATTTTGCTTTGAGCCTAATGGGGTTTATTAGTAGAAATGATCAGAAACCAATTGGATGCACAAGTCTAGAATACATCAGAATCGCTTCCATAAAAGAATCTTTCTAGCTTTGTGAGCTGGACATAATCTTTTATTCCTCACAACACCCATAGTAGTGTATATGTACTGCCCTGTAGCACCTACCACCATCTACTATATATTTAAATTATATACAACGCATATGAATTCAACACACACACACACACACACACACACACACACACACACATACGTATAGATATATCATGTTTCCCATTCTAGCCTGAAAGCTCCTTGAGGCAGAATCTATGACTGATACATCTTTTTATCCACCACAGCCCTGAAACAAGGACAGACATTCAAAATCATGTGCTAAATAATGGACAGACCAACCATCTCACTGAACATCTCCCCTGGAAATTTTATGAGAATCACCCTCAGAGTTTATCCTCATTGTTATTAATGTTTGCTTCATTCATTTTGGCCACAGGGCTATTTTTATTAGATTAACGGTTTGCATTGTAATCAGTTCATCTGCTAGCAGTGTAACTGGCAGAACCAGTTGTCTAGTTAGTGAATTCTACCAGATATATGGTTTTGGGTTGTTTCTCCCCGTTGATTCTAAGGTGAAGTTATACACAGAAATCAGTGGAAAGGCTTTTCATTCCGTCAAGCCATGTGGGCCATGGGTGTGTCCTCAACATTCTTAAGCTTTGGAAATAGCCCCTTAAAATCTCTCTCATCAACAATCTTATGTAAGGGAAATACATGTATATTTGAACAGATACTTTGTATACTTTTTGCTAACAATGATGTACCTGCTTCTGAGTGGGAAGTGTGTCACTGGTGGTGCCCCTAGCCCCAAACAAGGTTAAAAGCCTGGTTTTCTTTGTTTTTGTTTTTAATTAGATATAGCTCCTTGGCTGAATCATAGCCAGCTAAAACCTGCCAAGGTTTAGGCTTCAGATGTGCAAATTATCGTGAGATGGTTGACATGTGGGAGCTGATTGTTTGGTAGACAGAAATTTAATGGTATACGAAACTGCTTTTAACACTGATTGCTTAACTTGGCATACCTAAAAAGTCACAGGTGCCACCCTGTAACCTTGACCTTGCACTCTTTTTTCTGACACTGGCACCATGGGATGTTCTCTGGGAAAGTTTTCTAGAACCCATTTACATCTGTTTCTTGTTAATTTGGATCATTCTCTAAGACAAAGATCAGAAGCCACTCTTCCAATAACCCATTTATTTTCCTCCAGTCAGACACCCCTCTTTTGAGTCTTATGGAAATTAAATTATTATCTTGATAACAACACGTGTTGGTTTGCTGGTTGGGGATATCAAATTGTAAGAATCTGAAGAGCTGGGAACTCTCTCTCATGTTGTCGCTCTCGCACCTGGCAAGTGCCAGGCAGATAGTAGGCGGCATGCCACCAAATAGAGAATATAAACTTTCAGAATTTAGAATGCACTTCGGTCTACTACAACTCCTGCTAGAAACTACCATGAGATAAAACACTTTGTCCTCAGAGTGACATTGATGTGGGTGGGAAACCAAATACCTTCTGTGTGTTTAGTTTTTTGCTCCTAACTTATAAGAAGTATAGTGTTTCTTCTCTTTTCCCATCCACTCCCTATAGTTCACCTTACAGGGGAACCTAATTATGACAGACTCAGCCTCTGCAGGAAGAAGGGAGTGGGAGGTGAAGGGGCTTTCAAGTGGATTCTTCACAGTTGAGGCTAAGGTAGAAATGATGACTATAGGGGCTAAGCTGGGCACTCAAGACAAACTATATCTAGACCATAGTGATCTCCTCTTGAACATGATGTTGTAGCAAGATTATTTACATATCCTCTTCCTCAGCTATTCTGAAAATTCCTAGGATAACACATAGTGCTGACTAAGGGTTATTGTTTAAGGATATAGAATAGCAAATTATTTAATAAGGTAATGTTTTAGGGTAGGGAATTTGCTCTTTGTTGCCACCATTTTTACTGTTTTTATCTTTCTCTTTATTTTATGACCTAATTTCTTAGTAAATTTTATTGAGAAGTTACTACTTAGATTCCTGCTGCTCTCAGGGAAAAAGAGAAGATTTTTTCACTGCTCACTCAGGAAAACCACAGCAATAAAAGCACTGAGCATGGTTGGTGTCATGTTGACTGACATCATGACTGCAGCTGGAGAAATGGGTGTATGTTGGGTATGTGGGAGTGGTGGAAATATAAGCAGAATCAAAGCAGATAAACATGGAAAGTCGAGAAGGGAGAGTTGGGGACAGTTGTGGTCACAGATTTCTTCTGATCTCTGGCTTTATCCATTAAAACCATGTCATTCATTAATTTGTCTAAACCATAGGTCACAACTTCCTAAACGATTAAAATGATTATCCAGGGACTTGTAGGTAGTATAAATGAAGGCACCAAACAAGGGATAAGGCGATAGGAAGAAGTGGGGACTGGGGCAAAGCAGAAAGGACATGCAAATTCTTTCTGAAGGCATTCACATCCTTTTAGAACTCTGCAGTAGAGAGTGAAACACAAAACAAACATCTAAGATAAATTCAACACATGGGGCTCAAGTTCTTGACCTCCAATAAACACTTCTGTACCTATTTGTATGCCTCATCTCTCAACACACTTAAGGTGACCTCTTAAGTATGCACCTCGTTGGCAATGCAACTATAATGACGGTATTTCCAATATCTCCATAGAAATTGCTGCTTGAGGACTGCTCTTTTCTGTTTGTAGCTCCATTCCCAAGGCTTACTAACAGCAGACATCTGGAGCAGCTCAGGTGGCTCCTGAGATCATTGCGGGGCTATCTTTCAAAACCCTTCTCCTCTGATCAATCCTTTGCCAAGCACACCTAGAAATCAACTCTTGGAGGGCTTACCTGGCTGGGTAGTGAAACCCTAACATACTAGAGTCCCCATTGAGGACCAAGCTGATCTCTATTGAAGACCTCTACTATATATATTAAGAATGTCTAGACTAGCTCTGTTAATGGGTTGCATGCATATAAAAGGTCATTACCTAACATTTTAAACTATTTAATAAGTCATCATGTCTTTAAAAAACATTGAATGAATAATTTTTTAAATGTGTTCCAGCACATACGAGGGACTCAAAGTCTTACTACATAATAAAGTTACTATTTGCTGTACCTTTTCCTCCAGACTCTATAGATTATTTGTGATTTTTCAAGAATTCTTCAGGGGAAAATCATGTCACTTGGAGCTTCCCAGCTCCATCACTTAGCCTGTCAATTAAATGCTGTTCAAACCTTGCTAAGAGTAGCTGAATCCACTCTGCTGGAATATTAGCTGTGGATACACACTGAATTATAGTCTACTGGAAAAACAAATTATGAATCATGTTTCACCAATCCATAGCAAATTCTATTGACATTCCTATAAAGCACTCAACTTTCAGGTACCAGTAGGAAAGAAACTTCTCTTTAGTAGGTGCTCAATTAATAGCTGCTGATGGATTGACATATTCATCAATAAAATGAATCCGTTTCCTTTTTTTTTTTTTTTTGCTTTTCATCAAGGCTGTTTTATTGTAAGAAGCTGACAGTACCTTGCTTTGAGGATCTTTTAAGCAATGCAGATCTTTCAGGTTTGGCATTTAGTGACCACATTTGTCTTTTTCATGGTAACAAATGGAAACTCTAATGGAGTTCTTGGAATGGGGTTTACATTTGGAGTCATACCTGAGCTGTGCTTTATCACATATGTATATACTGTATTTACCATTAAAGTTTCCCTGGGGTGTGGGGTAGAGTTCTGTTGGCTTCTGCTCCTTCCAGGATATTGTATTGGCTTATTTATGCTGTGCTTTCTCCCTCCTCTGTTTTGTTCTTTCCGACATACAGGGTGGTCATTATAGTCAAGTTGTCTCATTCCCCTCTCTTTCCATGTCAATCTCATCAGACATGGTCACGAATCACAACTTTTTAAAGTTTATTTATTTATTTTGAGAGAGAGAGAGAGCAGGGGTGGGGCAGAGAGACAAGGAGAGAATCCCAAGGAGGCTCCCCACTGTCAGTACAGAGCCAGATGCCACATTGGAACCCACGCTCGAATTCATGCAAGATCATGTCCTGAGCCTAAATCAAGAGTCAGTCACAGGGCGTCTGGGTGGCTCAGTGGGTTGAACGACCGGCTTGGGGTCAGGTTATGATCTCATGGTTAGTGGGTCTGAGCCCCAAGTCCGGGTTTGTGCTGACAGCACAGGGCCTGCTTTGGATTCTCTGTCTCCCTCTCTCTGCCCCTTCCCCACTTGCACTCTCCCTCTCAAAAATAAATACACATTGAAAAAACATTAAAAAAAAAGTCACTTAACCAACTGAGTCACCCAGGCACCCCACAAATCACACTCTTTTCAAGTTGAAACTGCCTTTTAGCCCCAGGTTTTTATTTCTCCAGTGTGTTTTTCCAGCCTGTACTGGAGTTTCTAGCACATCAACAAAGGGGACATCTGCCAACAGTGTCACTTCATACTGAAATGATAATTTGTGAGACAAGCTTAAGCAAAGCAAAAATCTTTTCTGGCTCTAGCTTTTCAGGCTGGAAGAAAAATTAGCCTAGTGTTATTGAACGTATAGGATTCTTCAAATTATTACGACAAGTAGCCTAGAGAAGTTGTAAGGTATGATAGAGGTTGGGCAAAGCCCAGGACTTGGGCTACAAAAAGATAAAATGAATGGCAACATAGGGAAGGGGAGCTTAAGGTGAAGGTGCACATATTTACCACAAGTGGTTGGCATTTCAATGTCAGCATCTATTTTCCCACTCTTAGATATTTCCAAGAAGTTTTTGAGACATCATTCAGAACAGAAAGGCAAGTACAGGAAATCTTGTCTTTCCTTTTGTTTGCTTTTCCATTCCTTAGAAAGTCTAGCTTGGGGCAGCTTCTAAGTATATGTTCTCTCTGGAGAACAAAATTCCTTTCATTTTAGGCAGTCATCTTCTGGCTACACTGCTGACCAGGAAAGGAAATACTTTTAGTTTGACTTGTTGGGCTTCTCTCCTACTAGAAAAGCAGCAAAGCGGTGAGGCATTGTACAAAGTCCTCCAAGTGTGAGAGTGTAACTGTAGGTTTGGAAGGAAAAGGAGTCTACCTTGAAGTCTTGGTGTCTATCATTCAGTAGTCCTAGGCTGCTGGACAGAAAAGTAATTCTCTGTGAGCTTTTATTCCACATCTGCATAATGAGGAAGTTATCGTAAAAGACCCCCAAGGGCATGTCCTTCATTGGTATTTTGCAGTTCTGTGTGTTCTCTCTACGTGGCTCCTGTTGGTTTGTCTTCCATGGCGCATGATCTTAAGACCAAATCTATTCATTCAAACAAATACTTGAGTACCTATGATGTGCAAGATATTGTCCTAGTATACCTTTAAAAAGACATATAAAGAACTCTGTAGTAGAGTTCTTTATTCATTTATACAAATAAGCCAGATGCCAGTGAGAGATAATTCATATAATGGAGGTTAGTGGAAATAGAGGGGAAAGAATTCCCAAGCTTGACCGTCAAAGTCACGTTGATCTTTGCAGTAACAGGGTTTTGCTTAAAACCATGGGATCATCTGTCCTCTTAGCACCTCTAAGAGCAGACACAGAACTAGAAATCACATTCAGGTGTCTGAAATATCTGTATAGGGACATCATTAGAAATGGCCTGGTTCACATTTTGGAAATCACCCAACTCTGTCTGCCACATTCTCATACAGCAGAACAGAACTGTCGGTAAGGATTTTCACATCTGGTTGTCTTTACACCCAGGTCATGAGTAGGGACACAGTGGGCATGAGTTCCAGATACTCTTGCGTGACCACAGCTCAGGTATCCCTGTCGTGCATATCTTAATGCCAGGAACTACCAACATTCTCTTCTGTTGCAATTCACTACAACTTTCTTGTCAATTTACTTGCCGGGGTTCAGTTTACTCCCCCAGGGCCTTCTTTTAGTAAAGTGTTAAAAGTATCAGGGACTCTTGCTCTTTAGTTCCCTCTTTCAGTCGCCTCTTTCTTTTTCTCCTCATCCATAATCATTTTATCTTTCACAGATGAGAACTTCAGTATCTTTATAGTTTAGAAAACAGGCAGGGTTTTCCCCGATTCTGGGTGAGATAAAGCCCTTAGATATCCACAGTAGGTCCAGGAAATCATACCACGAACATGAATTTCCACCTTTTTGGCTTTGATGATGCTCGGTGTCAGAGGGCTCTGTCACATTTAGAATGTTTATACAAACCCGCCCACTTCCATATAGTTGATGGGCTTGTCTGGATGGCTGATGAGCTCTTGTTCTAGTGAAATTTAACTTCTATTATTAAATCACAGATTATTGATCCCAAAGCTTAGCACCATTTACTTTTTCTGTAACTTTCTATTCTCATCAGGAGAAAGGACAATTCATGGCAATCGATGGAGGCTACACATCAGTATATATTCTTAGAACCATTGCGAGAGCCCTAATGTCGTTCATGCCCAGATTGTACTTTCCCCTTACATGTTGCATAGTAAGACTATTTCACACTTCACACACAATGGTTCCATTGTAGTAAATATAACACGTTCTATGTTCCCACAAAGTAAATGTTCCCACAGTCTCCATGTCAGAATAATGAGACAGAGGTTCTGATACCATACTGACCTGTCTAAAGTTTCTCTTGAATGCTAATCCAAGAAATTTAAAGACAAGATTTTTCATTAGTGCAGTGATGGAGCACAGGACAGAAATGAATTTCACACGTGCATAACAAAATATAGAGGAGCTGACTTATGGCAGCAGTCAATATCCGGGGCCAGTGGTTTGCTATTCATCAAGGTGATTTTTTTTTTTTCTGGTCTGAAGGAAAAAGAATGGTTGTAGATTGCAACCTTAACATAAAAGAACTGAAATACTGCCTGGTAGGTTTCAACTTAAAGACTGTGCAGCTTTAGATCATTCATTCATTCAACATTTATTCTGTGTCTGGTATATGCCAAACTCTTTGCTGGGAAATGATGCTGAAAAGTGACTTGTTCCTTCCTTCATGGGATTTATAGTTTAATAGAGAAATACTGCTATAAATGCTGTGATAGAAGTAGACACAGGGCAAAGAGGAGACTGAAAGGAAGGGTTGGGCAAATTTACCTGAGAATCAGAGAGAAGATTCATGTGAAACTTCAGGGAGGAACCAGTGTATTCACTGAGTCTTAGCAGCTTGGTAGATCATCAAACAGGCATTAGCATAACCTGTATGGCATAAAAATTAATCTTGATTCAATCACAGATAAAAGACACTACCCTGGAAGCACCAAATGAGTGGTACTGGATAGTAGTACTTTTTAATTAAACAATTTATTTTCTTCTTTGTCAAATTTTCATGCACACATTTTTAAATATTATTTTTTTGATTGTTGTATGATAAATACAGACCTTTTTCATATACAGTGCAACAAATTTTAATGTGTGTGGATTAGTTTAACCACCAGCATAGTGACTATACAGAACAATTCCTTCACCCTTAAAAAACCAGCCAGGTGCTACAATTGCATTCTCCCTACCTCTTAACCCCTGGTGACCACTGATCTAGTCTCCATTACCAGTTTTCAGGGTTTGTAAATGTCACTTAAATTGAATCACTGAGTATGCAAACTTTTGAGACTGGCTCTTTTATTCAGTAAAATGCATTTGAGAGTCATTCAAGTGCTTGTGCATACCAATAGATTGTTGTTTTTTTTGTTTTTTTTGTTTTTTCTGAGTAAAATTCTTTTGCCTGAATGTACCAGTTTCCTTTTTCACTCACCTGTTGAAAGACCCTTAGGTCATTTTCAGTTTTTGGATGTGATGAATAGAACTGATGTAAATATTCTTGTACAGTTTGGGGGTGAACACAAGTTTTTATTTCTCTAAGGTAGTAGTTTATTTTTTAATTTATTTAAAAAATTTTTAAAAATATTAATTTATTTTTGAGAGAGAGAGAGAGAGAGAGAGAGAGAGCATGAGCAAAGGAAGGGGGAGAGAGAGAGGGAGACACAGAATCTGAAGCAGGCTCTAGGCTCTAAGTTGTCAGCACAGAGCCCAACACGGAAACTGCGAGATCATGACCTGAGCTGAAGTCAGACAGACTGAGTCACCCAGGCACCCCTCTAAGGTAGTAGCTTAAGGAGAGGTTGATGAGTCACAAGGTAAATACGTGTTAAAAATTTTATGACACTGAAAAATGGTTTTCCAGAGAGGCAGTGCCATTTTGAATTCCCATGGCGATGTATGCGTGTCCTAGTTGCTTCCGACCTTTGCCAGAGCTCAATTTTTGATTTTTAAACTTTACCTATTTTAATAGAGCGGCTGGTAGTACATCATCGTGATTTTATTTTGCATTTAATTTTAATGAAGTTCAGTTTATCATTTGTTTCCCTTTATGGATTGTCCTCTTACTGTCATGTATAAGAACTCTTCATTTTACCTTCGTTCCTATAAGATATTTACATCAGACACGGAATAGTGAATTGACATCTTTTTATTTCAGCATTTAAAAATTGTCGTGTCACTTACTTGTGGCCTCCACAATTTCTGATGAGAAGTCTGTGAAAATTCAAATTGTTTTTCCTGCATAGAAAATGCATTTTTTTTCTTCTAGCTGCTTTCAAATTATTTTTATTGCCTTTTGTTTCCAGCAGTTTGTTATGTCTGGGTGTGAACTTTTTGGGGTTTATTCTGTTTGGTGTTTACTAAACCACTTGAATCTGTACGTTTACATCTTTTGCCATAATTTTAGGTATTGTTTCATCTACTCTTTTTTCAACATCACACTTTTTCCTCTCACTCTAGGACTATTTTCAAAAATGTTAGGCATTTTGTTGTTGTTACATGGGTCTTTGAGGCTTTATTCATTTATTTCATTGTTTCCCTCTGTGTTTTTCAGATTGGATAATTTCTACCGATATATCTTCAAGCTCATTGACTCCTTCCTGTTGTTGACATTAAATGCTTTAGAAATTGCAATTTTGTGATTTTAAAATTTCTGTTTGGTTTATTATCATTCTTTCTTTCTTCTTCTTTGTGGTCATCGTCTTCTTTTTCTTCCTCTTCTTCTTCTCTTCTTTTCTTCTGCTGCTGCTACTGCTGCTGCTTATTTTTCTATTCATTTCAATGATGTTTATGATTGGTTGTTGGAGTAATTTTATGGTAGCTACTCGAAAATCTTTCTTGGATAATTTCAAGTTCTGCATCACTTTGGTTCTGATACGTGTTGATTGGCTTTTCCCATGAAAGTTGAGTTTTTTGTGCACTGAGTAACTTTGAATTGTATCCTGAATATTTTGGATATTATAAGTGTATAAGTTTAAAACTTATGGAGAACTTATTTTTGCTTTAGTAACCATTCTACTTAGTTATGTTGAGACTGCAAATTCTAGCCCATCTTCTATCAGCTGTGATTCCATTGTTGTTTCAGTTTTCAAACTTTGCAGTACTGTTAGGATCTGTCTCCCCCAGCAGGTGCGGGCGTCAGTCTGTTAGTTCAGTTCTCAGACTGTTTGGTACTTTTATTACTATCAGATCCACACATACACAGCTCAAGAGTGAGCTCAGAAGTTCATATATCATTCTATGATACTGCTTTCCCAAGCTCCTCCCTCTTAACAACGTCTCTGAAGTTTCTGTTTCTCTGGGTCTCCCCTTTTGGCTCACATGGACAGAAACCTAGGGCTTTCCTGAGTCCCCTCTCCTGTGTCCACCTCTAGAACAAAGCAGATGAAGGACAGAGTGGTGGGGGGGAAAGCAAAAGAGGGATCACCCACGATCTTGGGAACAGAGTTCCACTGATGAGCCTGGAGGAAGGTTAACCACCTTCCGAGTTTTGCCTCCTATGGGTTCCTATTACAATACCTGATGACCTCTTTGAAGTATTGTCTGGGGGTTGAAGTTCAGGAGAATGGAGGAAAAAAGACAAAGCAAAATACAAAGAAACGGCTTCTTCTTTTCTTTTTTTAATTTTATTTATTTATTTTGAGAGAGAGAGTGGGCGGGGGGGGGGCAGGGAGGGAGAGAGAGAGAATCCCAATCAGTGTCCACACATTGTCAGTGCAGAGCCCCATGTGGGACTCAAACTCATGAACTGTGAGATCATGACCTGAGCCAAAATCAATAGTTGGAGGCTTAACTGACTGAGCTATCCAGGTGCTCCGCCCCCGCCACAAAATAAAGGCAGTTTCTGCAGTCTACCTAAACATCAGGTGTTCTTTTTCCTGCTCCTCAAGTCAGAACTAAAGGGGTCTTCTAGAGCTCTCTCTGGCTGCATCATCTACCCACCTCTAAGTTCTAGGCTGTACTGCATCTAAGTCTTGCATACCTAAAGAGTATTCTGGTAAAAAAATTGATAATCTCTTCACTGGTTTGGTGGTACTTTGAATTCTAGCTGCCTGCTGTTATTGACTTTCTAGAGGCCTCAAAGTTCTGCTCCATGCATTATATCCAGGTTTTATAACTGCATTCAGTGACAAAGACAGTCAAGCGTGTGTACTCCATTTTACCCAAGACCGAAAACTCATATGCTATTTACAAATATTTGTTATCATTTACCAGATCTATATTTCTCCTGTGGGGAACTATGGAGAACTTTTCATGATAGGCATGTTTATGTAGAATCACTGATGCCACCTGTGAGTAGAACATTCTATCAAAGGACATTGAGTGAGGCCTGATCTTAGCAAATTAAGTTACCTATTGACATTTTGGAAGTTATAAAATTCATTTTGTATTATCTTAAATAGTTCCTAAATGGAACAAATAATGCTCCAAAATTAAACAAATACTTGTTTCGCTTAGTATATTAATCCATTTACAATTTTAGTTGTAAATTATAATTTTTTTTTCTTCTTAAATTTGCGGATGTGTGAATATGTTTAATACATGTTGGTTCATGTTTAGTGTTTGTCTTTCTTTAGGCATTTTAATGAGAGAAATTCTTTAGTGGTGAAATTTGTATTAATATACATCTTTGAAAATCTAATGTAATCTACACACCCATTATTCAGGAAAAGAGCACATAATGTAGGGGCTTCACAAATGGATTATAACTCATATGTAGAGATAAGTTAAGAATTTCTATTATCAGTGTACTCATTACTTTTTTTTTTTAACGTTTATTTATTTTTGGGACAGAGAGAGACAGAGCATGAACGGGGGAGGGGCAGAGAGAGAGGGAGACACAGAATCGGAAACAGGCTCCAGGCTCTGAGCCATCAGCCCAGAGCCTGACGCGGGGCTCGAACTCACGGACCGCGAGATCGTGACCTGGCTGAAGTCGGACGCTTAACCGACTGCGCCACCCAGGCGCCCCTGTACTCATTACTTTTAAGCAGTCAGTCATTACAGTCCAGCTACAATTGGAGTTTGGCTTAGAAAAAGCTGAAGAAGACTCAAGAATGAGTACTCTATATATTTGAAATAGGTTTATCAAAACACTTTATTTTGCAAAATCTTAAGAGCTATAAAGCATTTTTCTTGTCAGAAAGGCTACTTTTGTTCAATTTAAATATTCTACTTCCATTTGGTATTATACTCATTGTTCCTAAGAATATTTTTGGAATTTATGCCAATTTTTTTTCTGAGACATACCACTGATTTATTAAAAAACCTGAGCTACATTGTGAGACCAAGTTGCTGTCAGAAGCTTCTAATCCAGGCAGGACATCTGCTGACCTAGAGAAAGGATGGCTGGCTAGATTGGCATCTCCCTCTTCTGTATTAGGTAAAAGGAATTTATAATAGTATGTGTGATCTGAGCAAAAATTAGCGTTTTGGGTGATGGAACCATCACTTTAATGCTTTGCCTGAAAAGACTGATCTGGAAGCAATTTAGAGAGTTTGATTTACAACCAACTTTGAAAAGAATAACACATGTTCTCAAGACGTCTCAAGCATGCAGTGAATAGGGAGCTGTCCAACCACTTAAATTTTCTTTAATCTTACAGTTTAATCAACGATTCCCTCACAAAACTTTACCCTTGGGAGATTAGGGACACTCCTTGGAGAGCCTTAGGTCAGAAATCAATGTGTAGTTTTACTGGGATCACCACATGTGCTTCAAGTTTGTGAGACATGTTTCAGTTTATGTGCCAGGTTGAACTTAATTGTTTCAGAACTACAGACACCCCCGGAGAGTGAAAATCAGAAACTGTGCACAACGTATTATCGGGGGACACAGCATGTCCTGGCATGTCTGTCAATGAAATGAAAAGCATTTTTCCATTGATCCTGGGATATCCAACAACCACAGAGATTCCGGCATGTTAGGTCCTGTGTTGAGGCTGAACTGGCAGAGCTAAGAACTCACAGACTGAGACCTGGATCAGGGAAGAAAAGCTCAAGTCACACTATATATCTGCTGACACCCCACCTACACCCCTGTTATGTACAGGGAGAAGGAAGGACCTTCAAAGAGTCCAGTGTTTTTTAAATATATAACTTGAGTTATAGCTTCATAATTTTTGCTATAACCTCATACAGTACTTTTACATCTAATATTTTCCTAAAAATAATTTCCTCCTTTTTATTGTTTTTTAAATTAATAATTCCCATTACAATACTCTCATTAATTAAAAACTTGTATTTTTGCTAGAAAGAAATGCTGACCATACAGAGAAGCACAGGGGCATATAATGAAGACCAAATAATAGTATCAAACTATATTAATTCTATTAAACTGTATTATTAAATAATACTACTAAAGTACAAATGGAAATAAAGATGGATAAGGAATTTCAAATAGAAATAAGTTTAGCTATTTATAAAATGCCGTTGTAAAAAGAGAAAGAAATTCTGCCTCTGGAAAGACTGAGTAGGTGTACTTTTCCCTATTCTGCCTGTTAAGTACAACTAAAAACATTGGACATTATACATAAAACAAACACGAGAAGAGTCTGAAAAGTGGAAAAAAGAAGACAGACCCCCCCAATCTATGGACCCAGAGAATGACACATGGTGTTCCTGGGTTTTCTTTTTCCCTCCTGTGTCCCATGCTCAGAGCTGAAGGAGCCAGGGATGTGAAAAGAACTGATAAGTGCACGTTTAAAAAGCCCCAACAAAAAGCTTGTTCATTTTAGTGAAACGATCAGGAAAGGAGAAACCTAGCAAGATAAAAAAAACATTTAGATAACTGCCCTGCTGTAGCCAAACACCACAGAAAAACTGTGGTTCCACTCTGCCTATGTCAGCAAAGGCAAGGAGAAACCTAGACATCTACCCTCATGTGGTTGTTATAAGATGCTAATCAACTTTGCCAGATGTCGTCAGAGAAAACCAAACAGAGACACAGGCTTTCATCCCTGCTAGCCAGTAACAAGCCCCCTTTTCCCCACAGTGTTTGTGGAGTTCACATGGTGGATTTTAACCCCTACCTTGCAGTAATGAGGCATATCTTCTCCTCCCTGCTGGGGTGATGTCAGAGGAGGTCCAGTGGGAGTCAGAATTTTTAACATTGCCCAGAAATAATGAGGCCACCCCCAGTGCAAAGTTAGTGGAGATCACAAGGGGAATCAGAACTCCCCCCTCCCAGCCCAGAGGTAACAGGGGCCAGCCTCTGGCCTGCCGCCCCCCCAAACCCCCATACATGCATGCACAAATACATATGCGCAAGTGTCAATGGAGGCTGGTTGGGAATCCTGCATTTCTGCTTCCTTCTGGCACTAACAAGACTGCACTCACCTTTCTCCTGGTTAGACAGTATCAGACAGCACCAGTTAAAGCACAACATTTAAATAAGATGTAGACTTTCTTAACATGATATGAAAGTGCTCACATTTCAATTAAAATTCACTTATATCAGGAACAGGAAGATCTCCAGCTGAATGAAAAAAGACAGTGGATGCCAATACAGAAATGACAGAAAAGTTAGAATTATCTGGCAAATAAGGCATTCATGACAAAAAAGCTTCAATGAGCAGTTATGAACACGGTGAAACAAAAGAAGGGCTGGAAAACCTTAGGAAAGAAATAGAAAAAATCTCAGAAAAAGAAAGAAAGAAAAAGAAAAAAAAGAAAGCAAGCATATAAGAAGAACAAGTGGATATTTTGGAACTGGAATATACAGTAACCAAAATAAAAAGCTCAGCAATTGGGCTTACAGCATAATGGAGGAGGCAGGGGAAAGAATCAGTGAACTAGAAGGTAGTACAGTCTGAACAAAAGAGAAAATAGAAGAGGGAAACATGAACAAATCCTCAGGGACCTGTGGGACTATGACAAGAATTCAAATACCCATGTAATCTGAATCCCAGAAGGAAAAAAGAAAAAGGATAGGTTTGGAAAAGAAAGTGGCTGAAGACCACAAAACCATATTTGGGAAGACATACAAACCTACAGATTCAAGAAACTGAGTAAAATAAGTCAAACAGAGAAACGTAATTACTGTATGTTCTTGCTTAAATGTTGAATCTAAAAATGTTGAACTCGTAGAACCAGAGATTAGAGTGGTGCTTGCCAGAGACTAGGCTGGAGGCAGAAATGGAGAAATGTTGGTCAAAGGGTACAAACTGTCAGTTATAAGATGAATAAATTCTGGGAATCTAATGTACAACATGCTGATTCTAGTTAGTAATCCTAGATTGTATATTTGAATTTTGCTAAAAGAATAAATCTCAGATAGTCTCATCACACACACGCACATGCACACACAAAATGATAACTATGTGAGGTGAGGAATGTGTTAATTAACTTGATTTTGGTAGTAATTCCACAATGTATACAAACAATTAAATTATCACAAATATGAAATTTGAGTGAGCCCCAAAAATATAAACCTAAAGGTATCCATGCCAAGACATATCGTAATTAAACTTGTAAAAACTGAAAACAGAAAAAAAAGTTGAGACCAACCAGAGAGAAATACATCTTATTTATAAGGGAGAGTATTCAAGTGACACTGGATTTCTCGTCAGAAACTGGAGGCCAGAAAGACATGGCACAATATTTTTCAAGTGCTAAAAGAAAGAAACTGTCAACTCCATTTTTGTATACATTGAAAATATCTCTCAGGAGTGACAGGATATCAAGACATTTTCAGATGACGAATTTGCTGCTGGAAGTTCTACCAGAAAAGAATGGCTAAAGGAAGTTCTCTAAACAAAAAGGAAACAAAAGAAGTATGAACTTTACGACATCAGGAAAGAAGAAAGAACATGATACTAAGAAATATGGGTGAATAAAATAGGCTTTTCTTCTCCTCTTGAGTTTTCTAACTTTTGTTTGACATTTGAAGCAAAAATGGTTACACAGCCTGATTTGTGTCTATGTATGTAGAAGAAATATCTAACAAAATTGTAACAGAAATGAAAGAGACTAATAGAATATAAAGGGATGTAAAGTTTCTATATTTCACTTGAACTGGAAAAATGATGACGCCAGTAGACTGCTAATAATGATATGGTATTACATGATATGATATAATATATGATGTGATGTGATATGACATGATATGCTATGACGTGATATGATATGATATGTGATGAGATATGATATGTGATATGGTATGACACGATATGACATGACATGATATATGATATGATTTGATATGATATATGATGTGATGTGATATGACATGACATGATATGATATGATGTTTAATGTATAAAATAATACCTGGAGCAATTGATAAAGACATTATGCAATGTGTTACACTCAAAACACTATTGACAAGTCAAAATCAAATTGTAAAATATATTCAGGTATCCCAAAGGAAGGAAAAAGAAAACAGAGAAACAAACAAACAAAAAAAAAACAGAAGAAACAAAAACCAAAAAACATACAATGCCAGACTTAAACTCAAACACAGCAATGATTATGTTAAATGTAAGTTTTCTTACATTTAGACCAATCATAAGACAAAGGATGGAAGAGCGAATTTTAAGAAATGATACAACTGAAAAAGAGAGAACATACACATTAATAATATCAGGAATAAAATATGCGATATCACTCTAGACACTGCAAACATCAAAAGGATAGTTAGGAAATACTATGAAAAACTAAATAAATAAATTTGCCAATTTAGAGAAAATGATCCAATTCTAAAAAAAAAAATCAGAAACTACTAGACTCAACCAGTATGTCATTTAAATTGTCTTATATCTATTAAGGACATTGAATTCATAATTATAACACTCCCCCAAAAAGAAATCTTCACATGTAGATGGTCTCTATGGGGAAGTCTATCATGCATTTAAGAAAGAATAAATAAGAATTTTATACAGTTTCTTCCCGAAAATAGAAGAGATAGCACCCAAATGATTTTATGGAATTAGTATTATCATGACATAAAAATCAAACACAATACAAAATAAGAAAACTAGTCTATAGACTATAGTAAACTATTACTCATGAAAATAGATGTAAAATTCTTATTTTTAATTAATGAATTAATTAATTTTTTTTTTTTTTGAGAGAGAGAGAGAGAGAGCATGAGCTGGGGAGGGGCAGAGTCTAGAGAGGGAGACGCAGAATCTGAAGCAGGCTCCAGGCCTCTGAATTATCAGCACAGAGCCCAACATGGGGTTCGAACTCATGAGCTGTGAGATCATGACCTGAGCCAAAGTCAGATGCTCAACTGACCGAGCCACCCAGGCACCCCTAGATACCAAATTCTTAACAAAATATTAGCAAATGGAAATTAGAAATACATAAAAAGGATTATACAAAATGTACAAGTGAAATTTATTCAATTGATGCAAATTTAGTTCAATATTCAAAGTCAATCAATGTTATTCACCATATTAACAGGATGAAGAAAAATAAATCATGTGATTATGTTAATCAGTGCAGAGAAAGCATTTTACAAAATTTACCACCCGCTTCTAAGAACTTTTAGAAAAATAGGAATAGAGTGGTAACTTTTTCAACTTAATAAAGAACGTCTTTTTAAAAATCTAACATTATGCTTAGTGGTTAAAAACTGAATGAGCTTGCCTAAGATTGAGAGCAAGACAAGGATGTTTACTTTCATTATTCTTATTCAACATAGTGCTGGAAGTTCTAGGCAGTATAATAATAAAGACAGAAAATAAAAGGAATGTTGACAGAAAAGGAAGAAAGACAATTTTTCCCTACTTGTAGATGATGTAATGGTCTATGTGGGAAATCCCAGAGAAACTACAAAAAAACCCCAAAAACAGAAACGAAAAACACACACAAAAAAACAGAAAACACTCCTAAAACTAAAACTAGTAAGTGTGTTTAGCAAGTTTGCAGGATAGAATATAAAAACACAAAAATCAATTGTATTTCTATATACTTCCAAAAAACACATGAACACCAATTTTAAAAATACAATGTCATTTAAAGTTGCTAATAAATACTTAAGTATAAATGTAAAAATGTATTTTTAGGACTTGTGTATACAGGATACAATTCTGATGAAAGAAATAAAATAAGATGAATGACTTCACTCATATGTGGAATTTAAGATACAAAACAGATGAACATAAGGGAAGGGAAGCAAAAATAATATAACAACAGGGAGGCGGACAAAACATATGAGACTCTTAAATACAGAGAACAAACTGAGGGTTGCTGGAGGGGTTTTGGGTGGGGGTATGGGCTAAATGGACAAGGGGCATTAAGGAGGGCACTGGTTGGGATGAGCCCTGGGTGTTATATGTAGGTGATGAATCATTGGATTCTACTCCTGAAATCATTATTGCACTATATGCTAGCTAACTTGGATGTAAATTGAAAGGAAAGGAAAGGAAAGGAAAGGAAAGGAAAGGAAAGGAAAGGAAAGGAAAGGAAAGGAAAGGAAAGGAAAGGAAAGGAGTCAAATAAAATGTAAATAGGTATTCTATTCTATGAACATGGATTAGAAGACTAAGCAAGATTAAGATGTCAAGATGTGTATTCTCCCCAAGTTGATAGGAAAGTTTAACATAATTTGTATCTAAACTCTGAAAATTTTTATACATATACATAAAATTAATCTAAATTTATATAGAAAGGCAAAGGAACTAGAATTAAAACAAGTTTGAAAAAGAAGAAAAATGGAAAGAATAAATTTCAATATTTAGAGCTGCAATAATTAAGACTGTGGTCTCAGTGGGAGGATATGTGCATAGATCAATGGAACAGAATAGAGAAAGCACACAAATGTGCCCAATGGATTGTTGACAACGATGAAAAAGCAATTTAATAGAGGAAAGATAATCTATTCAACAAGTGATACTGGAGCAATTGGACATCCATAAAGGAGAAATGAACTTCAAACTAATTTTCACACCTCATACAGAAATTAATTCAAAATGGTTTATGGGCTTAAATGTAAAATATAAAAATAAAAGTCCTTAAAAAAAGAAAATTTGGGGAATCTAGGGCTAGGCAAGCAGTGTTTAGACATATCAAAAGCACGATCCACAAAAGGAAAAATTGATAAATTAAAGTAGACAAGCTAAAGAGTGGCAGAAAATATTTTCAAACTATATAGCCAACAAAGAATTCATATCTAGAATATATAAAGTATTTTCAAAACTCAACAATAAAAAAACCACAGAGTATCCCTTTAGAAAATGAGCAAGGCATGGAATGGCATTTTGTGAAAGAGGAAATACAGTGACAACTAAGCACATGAAAATGTGTTAGACATCATCAGCCATTAAGAAAATGCAAATTATAAGCACAATGAAGTATCACAATATGCCTGTCAGAATGGCTGAAATAATAGTGTTCTAACTCTAGACTGATAATTTTCTTTGCACCCAACTTCTGGTTTTACTCTCATCTGGGTTTCCTTTGGTGTTACATGGAGTTCTTTGATGTCCTGTCCTTGAATTTCTTTCTGTATTCCTCTAGATATTCTTACCCAGTGGGGAATACTCACAATCTTCTAGCTATATCTAG
Source organism: Felis catus (assembly GCF_018350175.1). Classification (NCBI taxonomy): domain Eukaryota; kingdom Metazoa; phylum Chordata; class Mammalia; order Carnivora; family Felidae; genus Felis; species Felis catus. The sequence continues at coordinate 41,879,922 of NC_058377.1, forward strand.
GGGTACAAAAGCAGTAGGTCCCACAATCTGACATTGAATGGGGTGTGTTTAGTAGCACTGCTCCATTCTGCTGGGGTTGGACCATCTCAGCCTGCATGCACATGTGGTACCTAATGAGATGTTGTCTTACCAAATAATCAATACCTAGCCCTCTTTAAGGTTAGAAATGAAAGCAAGAAACAATGAGGAAGACACAAAGTGAACTAGTTTTACAAATGCAAGGGAAATGGCAATTGTTAAAAAAAAGATTTCTCCTTCATGAGGGGAATTAATCTTATGAAATGATATGTTTCCCTAGAGACCCACCAGTGTGGGTTCCAAAAAGAAGGTATGAATGATCTTGAATGAGCCTTGGAACTCTGGGAGATCCTGAAGATGGTATGAAAATATTTAGCAGCACTTGCATCCTTGGGATGGTGAAAATAATTTTAAGCTCTCATTTTAGCTAATGTTCCCTTAGGCAAGGAAATAAATCGGCAGCCAGAAAACACTGGGGAAATTAAAACATGGGCATGGTACTTCTCCTTTCTTCATCCAGAATTAATGACGTTCTTTTGCTGCTGCTGCCATCACTACTATCATCCCTGCCCCTGCTGGAGATCAGGAAGCTTAAACATTGCCATGGGTGCAGTTTGTTTTTCTAGAGAGACCTAAAACCAGGAGAACAGAGGAAAAATAGATATCAGAGAGCTAGACTCTGCATGAAAGGTGACACCTTACACACAGATTGATTCTGTAATGTAAGTGGAATTCATTTGGAATTAAATGTTCAGATTCTGGCATCTTATTTCTGTCCTCCACCACTCATTTAATTTTTACTTATGGAGTATTAATGTCAGCCTTATGTTGGCAGCTATCCCCATCTCTGACCTTGTTCAGCCATGACTGCTGATGATGTATGTGCAGGAGAAATAAGGAAATAAAGGGGGAATGGCAGGGATTTACTGAGTTGCAAAGGTGCATCTGGTCCTTCTACTCAGCATAGCTGTGTGAAACACTTATCTGTGATAGTGGAGAACAGTTGGCTTAATTTAAATTAACAGTCTGACTATACCGTTATCTTATTTTGGTCCATAATTGTTTCAGATGAGTCTGAGTCTCATTTTTCATTTGTCTATAGTTTTGACCTTTAAAATACTACTACTTTCAACTTTATGTTTATATAGTACTTTAATTAACTTGATCTTCATAACAACTGGGTAAGCATATAAGGTAGACCTCATCTCCATTTTTCATGATGGGGAATTGAGATGAATTTAACTAGTCCCATATACTCAATGCCAACGCTTGTTCTATTCTTCTATGTTGTTGTCTGCCGCCTGTTGTCAACATGGCCATTGTTTACATGGCTTTATTTACTATGAGGGCTGAGCTTGAATACTTATAACCCTAGGACAGAGGCATTATTGGCCCTGATACACTTACTTTTGTAGAGGCTAAAGTGAACCAAAGTTACCTCTTTAAACTTACTTATTCCAAAACAAGTTTTATCTTAGTATGGAGTCCACAATTTGATTTTCTTGTCTACCTTTTCTCATTAGGAGAAATTGTGAGCCCAGAAGACAAAAGAACCATGAATAATAAATCTGATAAAATTGAAGTGACAAAGGGCTGACCTGATGCTGCACCTCAGTGAGGCATAGTCTTGTAGGCTTTAGAAATGTTGCAACTCACTAAAGCTCTTGAAAAAGAACTCTTCATATGTCCACGAACTTAATGCTGGTTGTGTGTCTGCAACCAGATAAAAGTTCTATTTGGGTTGTGTGGAAGCTTACCAGTGGAAAGGGTAAATACTTTGTCATGGGTTTGTATTCTCATTCCATCACGTATTCCTTGTGACCTAGGTTAAAATGTTGAATCCTAATGCCTGAGTTTCCTCATCTGCAAAGTGAGGCTTGTAATAATACCTAACAGAGGGTTAAAAGGATTCAAGGAGATAATACATCTCAGTTATTTACCACAGTAACCAGGCACTCAATAAGCATTAGCTATATATATATTTTAAATGTCTTGTTTATTTTGAGAGAGAGAGTGTGCGTGTGTGTGAGTGGGGCAGGATAGGGGTTATGGGCAGAGAGAGAGGGAGAGAGAGAATCCCAAGCAGGCTCCACATTGTCAGTGCAGAGCCTGATGCAAACCTTAATCTCAGGAGCCATGAGATCATGACCTGAGCCAAAATCAAGAGCTAGACACTCAACCAACTGAGCCATCCAGGTGTCCCAGCATTAGCTATATTATTATCAATCTTTGTTTTCTTCTGACTGTTTGAAAAATATTACTTTTGAACTTATTTTCTAAGCTTTTGGTAGTATCTATTGGATTTAGGAGGACTAATTTTCATACTTTTGTAGAGATAAATAGTATTAAGACCAATCAGTGTGTGGATAAAGCAGTAGAAGCCCAAAATTATCACAGAATGTATACATATATTAAATTATCACATGGACTTCTTGAGTGTTAATGGAGGCACAGGTATACTAAGATTAGGTCATCTATTTTAATAAAAGTGAACTAGAAATTAGAGAGCATACTTATTCAGCAGGCTATTTTTTTGTTTTTGCCTGGATCTTGTGAAATCTGCAGCAAGTGACTGAAAAAGCTAGCAGTCTGTGGTCTCAATGTTTCCATCTTCCCTTCCCTTCTCTTCCCTTCCCTCCCCTCCCCTCCCCTCCCCTCCCCTCCCCTCCCCTCCCCTCCCCTCTCCTCTCCTCTCCTCTCCTCTCCTCTCCTCTCCTCTCCTCTCCTCTCTCCTCTCCTCTCCTCTCTTCTCTTCTCCTCTCCTCTCCTCCCTTCTAAAGGATAGTATGGAATAGAATGGAGGCTGTTTATTACATTTTGAGACGTTTCATACAGTTAATTGTTTTAAAATTGCCAATTGAAAAATCAGCCAGTCCATTAATAATTTCTTACTGAGCATCTACCAGGTCAAGCACTGAGAGGTATAAAATGAAGACATAAGATATTCCTTTTCTGAAGAACTTGATGTAGCTAGCAAAAAAGAATGTGCTCATAACATTTATTTTATGATAATACAATATAATAATATTACTTTATTAATAATGATATTAATACCACAACTCAATAAGGTTCAGATAATCAGAGACCATGGATATTTAATAACTATCAACAAAAATAAGGAGTGTAATAAAAGTGAAAGTACAGGATATTGTGAGAAGCATCTATCTATTGTAGGTAGTCTTTGAAAGATAACACTGGTGTGGTCATGGAAGATTCCAGAAGGAATTGACTTCGAGATGATTTATAATGAAGCAAATGGGGACAAGTTGGATTGAGGAAATATTCTAGACAGAAGAAAGTGCATGTTAAATAACCAGGATAGGAGAGTGCATTTGACATGTTTAGAGAATAGAAAAAAGCCAAGTATAGCTAGAGTAGATATAACAAAGGGGAGGATAACAAAACTTTAAGCTGATGAAGTAGTCATGGATCAGATCATGAAGAGCACTGTAAATTATACCAGTGTTTTAGAGTTTTCCTTAATGATAACAAGAAATTATTGAGAGTTTTTGAACAGAGCAGTGACACAATTTTAAAATACCACCCTGGCTGTAAAATATAGAATATGATATATAATATTTGAGGGCCAGCTGAGCAAAAATCGATTTAAGTAGAATAGAATCTGACCATTGGACTAGCAGCATGGAGGGAGCTAACACTAAGAAGTATTAAATTTTTTGTTTTGTTTTTGTTTTTGTTTTTTAGAGACTGAGAGAGTATGAGCAGGGGAGAAGGGCAGAAGGAGAGAGAGAGAATCCTAAGCAGGCTCTAGACTCAGTGCGGAGCCTGACACGGGGCTTGATGCCTTGACCTTGGGATCACTACCTGAGCTGAAAACAAGAGTTAGATGCTAACCGACTGAGTCACCCAGGCTCAGAAATATTAAGATTTTTAATTGAATAACAGAGAACAAAAAATTGTAAGTAGAGGAAATAGTGGTTTAAAAAAAGTTTAAGAAAAAATGTTATTAGTCCAGTGCTGCTGCCAAGGAATAGGGTACAACGTAAGAGAAGGATTTATGATAGATTCATCTGTTTCTAGGTTTAGCAGGTGACAATTCTAAATCATCTGAAAGATAATGCAAAGGCTCTTAATGTATTTCTTGCATTTGTCAGCGTTACAGTAGCAGTATGGTAGCCTTGACTTTGAAGTTGGGAGCTGTGAGTAACTTTGCTATAGGAAGCTAAGGAAAGCAAGTTGGCAAAATGGGGCAAAACAATAAAACTCTGAGACAGTAGAGGAGATCTGAGGATAGGGAGAGTTCTAAAATTAGACCTAAGATGCCATAGCTACAAAGACTATATTAAGATTAGAGTTTATGTCCATCAAAAGATGTCATTAATAAGTGCAGAGGAAAGTCACACAATGGGGAAAAAAATTTACAACATGTGAATGTATTGAGAATACATAAAGAATACTCACAAATCAATAAGGAAGAGAGCTAACCCAACACAAAATGAGCAACCATCTTCTTTTGCTAAATTAAATGTATTCATCTCATTTCTCTATAATATTCTGTTGTATGAATTCTCCATAATTTATCCATTCTGATTTAGGTGATTATTTGAGTAATTTCCAGTATTGGGCTAATAACATCCCTATTAAAATTCATGAGGTCAACTGAGTGGCTTAGTCAGTTAAGGATCTGACTTCGGCTCAGGTCATGATCTCACAGTTCTTGAGTTTGAGCCCCGCATCGGGCTCTGTGATGACAGCTCAGAGACTGGAGCCTGCTTCAGATTCTGCCTCTCTCTTGCTCTCTCTCTCTCTGCCCCTGACCCACTTGCGCTCACTTGCTCTCTCGCTCTCTCCCTCTCAAAATTAAATAAACATTTTAAAAACTTAAAAAAAATTCATGTATATGATCTTTTTGCATAGTGAATGTATTTATATAGGGAATATATCTAGTAGTAGAACTTCAAAAAAATCCACTGTAAGTATGGAAAGTTAACAAATTTAATTTGTATTGAGAGAAATAAAAATTAAATCATAATGAACTCTCACTCAATACTGAAATTAAAAAGACCCAAATTACAATTCATGAGAGATTTGATGCAAAGATGATCGTTGTATTTTCTTCGTGAGAGTTTAATTGAGTGTAGTGCGTTTGGAAAAGAGTTTAGTGTTATCTACTGAAGTTGAGACTATACATGCCTTTTGCTCCTGACAAGGGCTGATTTGAATGGGCACAAATGGAATACTAGAAATGTTCTTTTTGATAATTGTTGGTGTTACAAAGACGTTCGTTCTGTCTCAATTCACTGATATATCTTTCTGTTTTGTGTAATTTTCCGAATATGTGTTATACTTAAATAATTAAAATTTTTTTTAACCTTATTTATTTATTTTTATTTTTTTTGAGAGACAGAGAGAGAGAGGGTATGAGCAGGGAAGGGGCAGAGAGAGAGGGAAACACAGAATCCAAGGCATGCTCCAGGCTCTGAGCTGGTAGCACAGAGCCTGACGTGGGGCTTGAACCCATGAGCTGTGAGAGCATGACCCGATCCGAAGTCAGATGCTTAACCAATTGGGCCACCCAGGTGCCCCCTTAAATAATTTTAAATTATAACAATACTTTGTCTTGCAAGAGCATTCTCAAATATATGCCGTTTATTTGAGTTGCCAGGTTATATTTAACTTCTAATTTATAGATAGATAAACTGGCCAGCTGGATTGGGAGTTCTATAGTTGAGATTTTCATATACCAAGATTTCCTTTTGAAAGAATTAATGAAGGAATATAAAACACTAACAGTGTTTTGAAAAACCAAATAGAAATTGTGTATCAACCCTTTTGATGCTATACAAACTAAACCTAAAGTATTTAATTTATTCCTGCATATATTATGCTTGTGATTTACATCAGATGTCTTTAATAAAAATCTGAAATTATTATTAATCCATTGCTTGGTGGGAAGAATTCTTTTAGAAATGACATTCATAGATGAAAATATTAAAAGGAGTTCTTGGGATACAAAAACTATAAATTTTGGGAATTCATGATATCCATAGTTTCTCTAATGCTAAAACTTCCACAATTACTTTTTGTGGTAGAGATAGAGGGAAGTGAAGCAGAGAAATGTATAGTGAAATTATGGAGTAATAATAAAAAAGTCTTTGTTTTCAAGAGAGCAATCACAAAATGAAACCAAGGGAAAATCATCTAACATATAAGCAATTTTTCCATGGACATAATTGTTGTGAAACTGAATGCATGTTAATTCATTTACCTAATTCTTTCTTAAAACTGTAAATTTAACTCATTTCCTGAAATTAGGAAGTATTCTAAAAGTTTTGATAAAAGTTGCACACATTTCAGTAAAGCCATTGCTTGACTTGCTCAGAAAATTCCTTCAAGTTAGCACAATGAGGAGAAAAAATTACTCTCAGTAAAAGAGTACTCAGAAACAAAGAAAGTAACAGAAAATGAAGAGTTAGACAAAATGCTTCCACATCACATGCATCTCTGTTGTTTTATTCACCTTTTCACTCACTTTCCCTTGAGGCATCTTAACTGGTGACACTTTCTCTCTATATTAATATTCATACTCAGTGAGTGTCTTCTTAGTCTTGCCATTGTGTGAATGACAGTTGAGTCTGAAAAAAAGAAGAGAGAGAGTAACAATGAGACCAAGAACAAAAGAGGACAAATTTGGAAGAGGGTAATTGGGGATTTAATTTTATAGTAAATAGCACATTTTAAACAGTTTATCTATGAAACAACCAAAAATATCCCCAACTGGATGTCAGATAGAAACTGATGAGCTCCTCCTCCTCACTTTTAGAAAAAGGTCCAAACCTTAAAAGTTACCCCTGACTGAATAACATGCAATCATTCATCTGTGTAATTTATTAGATGGCCAAAGTCCCAAAAGTTGGGAACTGTCTGTCTCACTCAGTGTTTAATCTCCCACATCTCTGGCAACAGTGATTTGCCCCTTGTAGACTCTCAATAATTGTACATGTAAAAGAGTCTAGACAAATACTGAATTCCAGTTGTTTATTTCAAGAAAGGATGATTAATAGTTTAAACATGATTCTGATTATGCATTTATTATAAAGGGCCTTGTGCTTCAGTTATATGTTCCAGACCAAAAAAAAAAAAAAAAAAAAGAATAAGAGAAACACAAAAAACAAGCAAGCAAGCTACATTGTTGGGTTTGTGCCAAATGAAATACAAATAAACTTATAGAAATCCAAACATTTTAATTTGCTGTTAGCCACCAGCAGATTTAATCAATGCATGTACTCTAAATGAAAATGTGTACCTATGCAATTAATGGAAACAGAATTGTTAATCATTCTTATTTGCCTGAAATGTTAGACTTTAAAGTTGACTCAGAATTTAAATGCATAGATAGATCTATAGATCTACATACAAAAGATCGTCCTTCCCTGAAGAGCCTTACAAAGTAGTTTGGAATATAGACATAATAACAATGTGAAAATTACAGTGTAATCGTGACAAATATAATAAGTGAGAAATATCCATTGAGCCTCAGGCTTCTTTTGTATGTGTTTTTAATATTATTATGCAATTTTCAAAATGTTAAAGACTGAATATCTTAGACGCCTGGGTGGCTTAGTTGGTTACGTGTCCGACACTTGAGTTCAGCTCAGGTCATTATCTCAGGGCTCATGAGTTTGAGCCCCACATCGAACTCTGTGCTAACAGCATGGCGCTTGCTTCAGATTCTCTCACTCTCTCTCTCTCTTGCTCTCTCTCTCTTTTTCTCTCTCCCTCTGCCCCTCCCCACCACTCATATGTTCTGTCAAAGTAAATAAATAAAGTTTAAAAACAAGACTGAATATCTATATGTTGTTTTGAGCCCCCAAGCCTGCTGATGCTCAAAACATGGTGAATGATATTGAAACTCAATCTCCTATTGAGATGAATTTGCAATGTGAGAAAAGTTGGTTGGAAGTCAGAGATAAATACCTTTTTTGTAGGAATCCTCTAGTGAGCTATAAAGAGAAGAGGAATTAAAGCTTAGAGAAGGTGGCCAGTGAACAAATGGCTTGTTTTATTCCCAGATAAAAAATGCTATAATTACCTAGTTATGCTTCATGTAGGGCCGCATATAGATGCATACATACATATCCTTGCCTCCAAATGGAACACTTCTAATCTAATCATAAAAATAATGTGCTCATTTCATTTCCTTGATCAACAAATACACTGCAGATGTTTCAGTGAGTTAGATAAGAAAGTCTCCCTCATTTACAAAAGGCACACTTAGCGTAGATTTTTTTTCCCACACTTGATATTGAGTAGCCTCTCTCAGGAGAGTACCAAAAGACAATCTCCTTCCTCCAAAATAGCAGATACAATTAATGGGGCTACGAGATCTTGGAATATGGGAACTTGGTTCAGCAGCACAAATGAAATCATTTGGCCTACAGGCCTGTTTCCAGCAGACCTTACTTAGCAGGGTGCTTGGTAGTAAATTGAAAGGAGCTACAACTTCTTCACTTTCCAGATCCTGTCATGCTTTCTTACCCAACTATTTTGCTGCTAAGGAACTGTTTATAAGCATTGCTGCCTCATTTGTAAAAGCTGAGGGTAAAGGAGATCTTGGGTTATTGCTACCTGTGCCTCTTGCTCTCTGAAGCCAGCTGATGGGCCACATCCCTTGGCTAGGAGTTTTACTTGTGCTGCATTCATTAACCAGCCACTTACCAGAATTCAAAGCCTCAGGTGTCGACCAGTCAAAATGCCCTGCTACATGCCACTTACTTTGGTAATGAACTGTTCACTTTATCTTATCATGGCACAAATTGCATTCACATGTTTCCCTGCTAATATGTTATAAGCTATAGTCCAAAAGAATTGATGATACAGTAGGTTTATGAAATGGATTGGAATGAGTGGCTCCACAACACCCCTAGAGGTGTGATAGCAACATCAATGATCTGAGGAGCAGTAGACAATGGTCTGTTCTCGAGTAAGCTTTTCAAGGAGAAGAAACATGGCTAATAAATGTAGCTAAGATTTGCAACATATTAGCCATTGTGCTCAGTACTTTTGGTATAATATGCCAATTGATCCTTACGAGAGACCAGTGAAGTATATGCTATCATTATCTTCACTTTATAAATGAAAATTTTGAATATTGGTGAAATCAAATATTTTGCCCAAAGCCACATGCTTTGCAAGTAGCAAACCTTGTTAGGACTTTGGTGTTGGTCTCACACTGTAAAATCCCAGCCTGTAACTGCTAGACTTTGCTACTTCTATTTCTTTGGATTTTCTCACCGAACATGGACCAGAGCCAATTCAAAGCTGGCATTTGATTACAATCAATTGCATTACATATATTGAAGACTGATTTCAAACAATTGCAACATAAAGCCTATGGAAAATGATAAACCATCTGGATTAATTTCCTTCACTGCAAAGAATGTGTGCTCTTAAAAATGTGTTCATATTTGTTTAGTTCTCCTTATATACTCACAATTTCTCATTTACTTAAAAAAATATGTCACATTAAGACTTTCATAACTTCTTCTAAGATGGGTTTATCTTGTCTTCATATAAATATACGTTTAGTGCCTAGCTATTCTGTTTCCTTTCATAAAATTGAGAAAATTGAAAGAAGTATATTTTAAATATATTAAATTTTGTAATAATTGATTAAGCTTTCATTATATTTTTCAGTTATTGCCTAAATGAAACTCTTCATGACCAGGCAATTATATCTATCTATTCCCATAAAGAGGCTTCTGTGTAGTTCAAAAGAAGCTCCAACTGCACATATTGTAGTATCAGAAGTCATAAAATTGGTGTTTGGATATCTCTCCAGTTTTGACTTTATAAATGTAAAATCCTATTATACTGACAAGAGTAAAAAGGGGATAGCCCATGTCAAAGTAAACTTGCCCCTGGACATATTTTGGCAAGGCAAAGACTTATTACATAAGAGCATATTATTTCAAAAGGCTGCCCCCCGTATAATGCAATCAATATTGTTTAATTAAAGGATGATACCATTGATTCTCATTAACCAAAATTGCTTACCTCATTAGTTTGCAGTTCATATGTGTTCCCAGAGACAGGATGATTTAGGGATTGCAATCCTACCCTCAGTGTATAGGATAGAGATGCATGTTTTAAAAATGCTAAATCTGACGCACTGGTTTTGAGTTGCTTTTGTGCTTGTGATGAATGAACAATTTTGTGTGTATATACATGATTTTAAAACAATGAATTATGTAAACATCCATGCTGAATGTGCAAACATGGGATTTTAGAAAACTGAATTATTAAATGCTAGAATCATTCGAATACTAAGAGATTGGTACTACCATCAATGGTAGACTCTAATATATTTTTGAATGGATATTTTTCATTCCAAATGATCTGTCAAAAGCCCTGTTTATATTTCTGTGGACTGCCATTTGTTAAGCACAAGATCTTATAAGAATATTTGATCTATTTTTATTGTGGGCCCATCTATTGGGATATATTTAGGTAATAAAACACAGGGGTCTTTTTGGTTTTAATCAGATAAAGACTGATGGTGATAGTTAAGGGCTGGTAAGAAAAGACAACATAATATTTCTCTTGATCATTTGAAGAACATGTATAGAAGGCCTTCCTGAGATGGTGGAAATGTGAAAATGAGGGAGAAAAGAAGAATTGGCATGCACTGAACATCTACTTTCCACCAGGAGTGATACTCAGCACTTTGTGATCATGATCTCCTTTAATCCTCACAAGATCCAGGATTAGGAGGTACAATTAGCCCCATTTTGTATATATGAAAGGAAGGTTTCAAGTTTAGAGCTTAAGTAACATGCCAAAAACTCTATAGATATTAAATTATGATTTGAAACTATATCTCATTGACTCTGGATGACCCTTTTCCCTTTTTTTTTTTTTTAAGGACATTGACGTTCAAAACAACCTAAAGAGCAAAGATGTAGGCTTTCTATATCTAGCCAAGGAGAAAAGGAACTGGCATTAGAAATATCCTTGTAGGAGTGCCTGGGTGGCCCAGTTGTCTAAGTGTCCAACTTCAGCTCAGGTTATGAGCTCATGGTTTGGGGGTTTGAGCCCTGCATCAGGCTCTGTGTTTACAATTCAGAGCCTGCTTCAGATTCTCTGTCTCCCTCTCTCCCTCTGCCCCTCCCCTGCACACTCTTCTTTCCCTGTGAAAAATAAGTAAACATTAAAAAAAGAACTATCCTTGAATACAGAAATTCATGTAAGCCATTTTAACTAAAATGAGGAACTCGACACAAATGCCTATTATTTTTTTATAACTTATTTATTTTTTAATTACATCCAAGTTAGTGAGCATATAGTGCAACAATGATTTCAGGAGTACATTCCTTAATGCCCCTTAATCATATAGCCCATACGCACTCCCACAACACCTCCAGCAACCTTCTGTTTGTTCTCCGTATTTAAGACTCTCTTATGTTTTGTCTCCCTCCCTGTTTTTGTATTATTTTTGCTTCCTTTCCTTTATGTTCATCTGTTTTGTATCTTAAAGTCCTCATATGAGTGAAGTCATAACATATTTGTTTTTCTTTGACTAATTTCGCTTAGCGTAATACCCTCTAGTTCCATCCATGTAGTTGTGAATGGCAAGATTTCATTCTTTTTTATTGCCAAGTAATACTCCATTGTGTGTGTATGTATGTATTTATATATATATATGCATTTATATATATATATATATATATATATATATATATATATATATATATATACACACACACACCACATCTTCTTTATGCATTCATCCATCAGTGGACATTTGGGCTCTTTACATAATTTGGCTGTTGTTGACAGAGCTTCTATACACACTGAGGTGCATGTGTTCATTCGAAACAGCACACCTGTATCCCT